>NC_134353.1:698230660-698830660 GCF_048569485.1 Anomaloglossus baeobatrachus
ATGGACCTGCACATCCAAATCCTATAGATTAGACATGCACATTTTGTCCACCTTGGGGATAATTTGTTATTTTTTATAAGGGCATCTATGTGGCTGAAAATAATTTTTCCTATTGGAAAGTTAGAAAAAATTATTTCACTGTTTGCCTTCTATGGCACCTGTGTTATACTACCTTTTGCCAGCTGTAGTATGAGTTAAAGGGTTTGTTCCATTTTCAGTAAGGTTTTTCCTTATAAGGCTGGGGCCATACGGGGGACTACTGCGATCCTCGCATGACACTCGGCTCACACTGGCAGCACAGCGGGAGCAGAGTGTCACTGTGACTGAGATCCGATCTTGCGATCGGACCACAGCTGCGGAGGGGATGGAGGGATTTATCGCCCTCTCTCAGCAGTCCAGCTATTGCCATTCTTGCTCTGCACTCGCATGTACACCGGTGTAGTGCGAGTGCAGTGTAATTTTTGCTCTCGCCCCATACACTTGAATGGGTGCGAGAGAAACAAGGATCCGCATTGCAACTATTTTCTCGGTCCGATTAGAGCGGAGAAAATAATCGCTCATGGGTGCTGACACACAGGCTAATATTGGTCCGAGTGGAATGCGATGTTTTATCGCATTCCACTCGCTCCGATTTTCATGCTGTGTCTCTTAGGCCTTACTTAAAAAATAAAACAACAAACCGTGCTGTACTCGCCTTCCTTGAGTGCACTGACGAGTCTCTTCTGCTGCTCCATGTATCTGGCATTGGCTGCAGCGCTGAGATCACGCCCACAGCCTGGCAGTCAATCGGCGAGCTCAGCAGCTCTGCCAGTGTGCACGGAACATCCCCTTCAACCCACTGGGCTCACTGATTGGCTGCCACACTGTGGGAGTGAAGTCCGCGCTGTAGCCAATGCCAGACATCGGGAGCAGTGTCGGAGACTTGACGGTGAACTGCAGTCAAGGTAGGAACCTACTTCAGAAGGAAAAACCCCTTTAACCCCTTCACGACCGGACGATTTTGCGCTTTCTATTTTTTTTTTCGCATTCTTTTGAGTGATATAGCTTTTTTAATTTTCAGTAAATATGGTCATGTGAGGGCTCGATTTTTGCCGAACGAACTGTACTTTTAAATGAAACCATGAGTGTACTGGAAAACGGCAAAAAATTTCTAAATGCAGAAAAATTGCAAATAAAGTGCGATTGCACAATTGTTTTTGAGATTTATTTACGGTGTACCCTATATGGTAAAACTGATGTGTGGGTGTGATGCCTCAGGTTGGTGTGAGTTCGTAGACACCAAATATATATAGGTTTACTTTTATCTAAGGGCTTAAAAAATTCTGAAGTTTGTCTGAAAAAATTGGCGTGCGTTTTGCGCCATGTTCTGCGACCCGTTGCGTTCTCATTTTTTGGGATCTATGGCTCAGTGACGGCTTATTTTTTTGCGTCTCGAGCTGACGTTTTTAATGGTACCATTTGTGCGCAGATGCTATATTTTGATCGCCTGTTATTGCATTTAGCGCAAAATTTGTGGCAACCAAAAAAAGTAATTTTAGCGTTTGGAATTTTTTTTGCTGCTACTCCGTTTACCAATCAGGTTAATTGATTTTATATTTTCATGGATCAGGCATTTCTGAACGCGGCAATACCGAATGTGTATATTTTTTATTTTTTTAATCCTTTAATTTTCATTGGGGCGAAAAGGAGGGGGATTTGAACTTTTTTTTTTTTTTTTTTAAACTTTTCCTTTTTAAACTTTTCTTTTTTCTTTTTTTTTTTTTTTTTTTATTTTACTAGGTCCCCTAGGAGACTATAACGATCAGCAGTCTGTCTCATTCATGTCTCCCGATCAGAACAGCACCGCTCAGAGCGGGAGAAATGATCATCTCTTGTAACAAGCAGCACTCGGCTGTTTCTTACAGGACCTGAGTCATGTGAGCACAGGAGTCATCACATGCTACCATGACAACCACTAGATCCACGTGATCACGTCACGTGACTTCCGGTATCTCCCTGTGAGTAAAGTTATAGCGCGATTGCTATTATAATGGCGCTGTCACATATTGACAGTGCCATTTAAGGGGTTAAAAGGCACGGGCAGAATGCGATTCCGCTGACACACGTCAGCTGTATAAATCAGCTTAGATGTGCGCTGATCGCCGCAGGCTGCTTGCAGCAGCCCGCGGGGATTACCACTATGACTGCTAGGATGTAATATTACTGTCCGCGGTCGTTAAGGGGTTAACTTAAGCTACATTCCCACAATGAGCAATTGGTGAGATTTTGATGTTGTATTATTTGTGCACCTATGTAACTTGGTTAACTTGCCCTTTTTTTTTTTTTTTTTTACATACGTTTGTCCGATTTTTTTATGCTAATGATTTTGCTTTCTTTTTCTATTATAGAAGTGTATCTCAATAAATTAGAATATCCTCAAAAAGTTCATTTATTTCAGTACCGTATTTTTCGGACTATAAGATGCACCGGGCCATAAGACACACCATGGTTTTGGAGGAGGAAAATAAAATTTTAAGCAAAAAGTGGGGTCATGACACACTGTTATGGGGCGAGGATCTGCTGCTGGCACTGTTATGGGGGTAATGTCCCCAAATTCTCTAAGGTACCCCATCCTGGAAATCATCCCCATCCTTGTACATATGTCCCCTATCCTGCTAAATACCCCCATCCTGCTATATACCCTGCATACTGTGGCACAAAAAAATAAACGTTTATACTCACCTTTCCTCACTCCAGCAGCATTGCTAGTCTTCCTTTCTGTGCCAGCAGCAGCGCCGCTGACCTGTGTGGAGCCGGTCACCGATCCCTGCAGCATCACGATGTCCTCCTGTCTGCCGGGCTGCTAATGTGTATGGAGAGCGGTGCACACAGGGATGACGTCATCACTGTGCATACGGCTCCACAAGCGGGCAGGAAGACAGAAGGACATCGCAATGCTGCATGGAATGGTGAGTATACCGTACTTATTCACTGCCCCCCACGCTGATGATGATACGCGGGGGGCAGTGAATATAGCCACACACCATCACTTCAGGCTGTAGTTGCCAGAAGTGATCACTCGTGCCGGCTGCTAATTATGCGCGCATCCCCCGCCTATCATCCTGCCCAGCTGTCAGCGCTGCCTTCAGCGCTGAGAAATGATGGGCGGGACGATGCATGCATAAGAAATGAGCGGGCCCACGTGGTCACGGCAGGCGCTGCTACAGCCTGCTCATGCCAACGATGACCCGCTTCACCACAGCACCCTCATTCCCCGCAGCCATACATGCCCTACATTCAGACTTTAGGACGCACCCCCACTCCCCCCAACATTTGGGGGAAAAAAAGTGCATTTTATAGTCCGAAAAATACGGTAATTCAATACAAAAAGGGAAACACATATATTATATAGTCACATATATATTATATATATTATTATATACACATATATATTATTTAGTGTAACACACAGTGATCTACAGTATTTCAAGTGTTTATTTCTGTTAATGTTGATGATTATGGCTTACATCCAATGAAAACCCAAAAGTCATTATTGCAGAAAATTTGAATAATTACCACAAAACACCTGCAAAGGCTTCCTAAGTGTTCAAAATGGTCTCTTAGTCTGGTTCAGTAGGCTATAAAATCATGGGGAAGACTGCTGACTTGACAGATGTTCAGAAGGCAGTCCTTGACACACTCCACAAGGAGGGTAAGCCACAAGAGGACATTGCTAAAGAAGCTGGCTGTTCACAGAGTGCTGTTTCCAAGCATATTAATGGAAAGTTGAGTGGAAGGAAAAAGTGTGGTAGAAAAAGGTGCACAAGCAACCGGGATAATGGCACACTGGATAGGATTGCCAAGAAAAAGCCATTCAAAAATTTGGGGTAGATTCACAAGGAGTGGACTGCTGCTGGAGTCAGTGCTTCAAGAGCCACCACACACAGACATATCCAGGACATGGGCTACAACTGTCACATTCCTTGTGTCAAGCCACTCATGACCAATAGACAACATCAGAAGCGTCTTACCTGGGCCAAGGAGAAAAAGAACTGGACTGTTGCTCAGTGGTGCAAGGTGTTGTTTTCCGATGAAAGTAAATTTTGCATTTAATTTGGAAATAAAGGTCCCAGAGTCTGGAGGAAGAGTGGAGAGGCCACAATCCAAGCTGCTTGAGGTCTAGTGTGAAGTTTCCACAATCAGTGATGGTTTGGGGAGCAATGTCATCTGCTGGTGTAGGTCTACTGTGTTTTATCAAGACCAAAGTCAGCACAGTCATCTACCAGTAAATTCATGCTTCCCTCTGGCAATAAGATTTTTGGAGATGGAAATTTCATTTTCCAGCAGGACTTGGCACCTGTTCACTCTGCCAAAAGTACCAATACCTGGTTAAATAACCATAGTACCATTGTACTTGATTGGCCAGCAAACTCACCTGACCTAAACCCCATAGAGAATCTATGAGGTATTGTCAAGAGAAAGATGAGACACGAGACCCAACAATGCAGACGAGCTTTAGGCTGTTATCAAAGCAACCTGGGCTTCCGTAACACCTCAGCAGTGCCACAGGCTGATCGCCTCCATGCCACGATGCATTGATGCAGTAATTTATGCAAAAGAGCCCCAACCAATTATTGAGTCCATTTACTGTACATGCTTTTCAGTAGGCGCCAACATTTGAGTTTAAAATCCATTTTTTCAGTTCTTATATAATCTAATTTTCTGAGATAATGACTTTTGGGTTCTCGTTGGCTGTAAGCCATAATCATCAACATTAACAGAAATAAACACTTGAAATAGATCACTCTGTGTGTAATGACTATATAATATATGCGTTTCCCTTTTTGTATTGAACTACTAAAATTAACTTTTTGATGATGATCTAATTTGAGACACTTGTATGTCATGCTTCAAATAAAGCTGCTATGTTTTTGATATTGTTTTTTGGTATTTTGCTTTGACATAAATTAAATAACAGTCCTGTGCCGGTTACATGTGTTTTTAAAGCGCACCAATCACCAGGATTTTCCTATATAAGCTAAATCCAGTGCTATACTGGAGCTATCAGGCTGATTCTATACATACCTTTAGTTGTCAGCTCGGATGTATCGGTTTTGAAACACAAGCAAGTAAAGATTGTAGAATAAGCAGCTTTTTGAATGACAGCAGCTGCCGATCAGCTGATAGCTGGGGTGGGTATTCATAGTCATTCTCGCCCCCCTGCTTGTTGTTCCTCTCCCTATCTGTTATTTAAGCTAATTCTATTATAGAATCATTTTACTTAGTGCTAGAAGGACCCGTGCTGATGTCTTCCCATGTGACCAAAAGGGGCGGGGCCTCAGCCAACAGAAAAATGTTGCTTCCCGGTATCAGCTATGTTGCTTGGTCACATAGGTATGACATCAGTACAAGTCCTTCTAGCACTTAGTAAAATACTTCTGTAATAGAATTAGCATAAATAACGGGGAGGAACAACAGGCAGGGAGGCGGGAATCAGCAGCTGCTGTCACTCAAAAACCTGCTCATTTTACAGTCTTTACTTGCTTGTGTTTCCAAACCTATACATCTGATCTGACAACTAAAAGTATGTATAGAATCGGCATGCTAGTGCCAGTATAGCACCGACTTTAGGTTATGTAGGAAATCCTGGTGATTGGTTCGCTTTAATGCATTTCCACAGCGGAAACACTTAAAAATGCAGATGTGTTCTTTACTTGAGGATTTTCCTAAATGAAAGTCTGGGTAAAGTCTGCACATAAAAGTTAATGTACTTGAAACAGAAATTGTCATGTTGCGGATTTGAAAAACACACCTCAGCACAGTTAATGCTGAGAAAAAAAATCAAAACACTGTGAGCATCAGATTTCTTTAAATCCATCCAGTTTGCTAGAACTGTAAGATGCGCTTTTTGATGCAGCAATAATACACAGTGTTAAAGGGAATCTGTGACCAGATTTTTGCTCCCTCATCTGAGGGCAGATAAAATGTAGAGACAGAGACCCTGATTCCAGTGATGTGTCACTTACTGTGCTGTTTGCTGTCATTTTGATAAAATCAATGTTTTCTCTGCTTCAGATCTAGCAGGGAGCTCATGAATATGCTGGACTACCTGGCAGCAGACCAGATAGTCTTCTAATGATAATTTACTGCTGATTAAACAGTGATTTTATCAAAACTACCCTAAGTAGCCCATGAGGAACAAACCGCTGGTATCAGGACCTCTACCTCTATTTAGAGCTGCTTTCAGATTAGGTGTAAAAAACCTGGTGACAGATTTTTAGCGCATCACTCCAAAGATTTAGTTTTTTTTCCAGTGCTGGAGTAGTGCTTAAAATCTAAGTCCCCTGCCCCCAGTTATAGGCTATGTTCACACGCAGCATCTTTTTTGTTAGTGCATCTTAAAATGCACCAAAAGCGCAATGCGTTTTTACCGCGTTTTTGACGTGTTTTTACCGGGTTTTGTCCAATGCGTTTAAGTCAAATCTATTGAATGGAGGGCTCAAAAACGCAGTAAAAATGCAAAAAGATTTGACATACTGCATCTTGAAAAATGCAGCCAACAAAAGATGCAGTGTGGACAGCAATATCGAAATCTCATAGACTTTGTTGGGAGAAGCAAATGCATGTATTTTGGTGCATCTTTGTGACCTCAAAAACGCAGCAAAAGATGCCCTGTGTGAACTTAGCCTTACCCTCCGGTGTTTTTACCTTTTTTGGCATTGCTCCGGTCCCACGGCGCCATCTTGTGGTAGTAATTTTTCACTGGTCAGAAGTTACGTCATAAGCGCTCCTACAACTCCGAGAGCGACAACGAGGCTCTCCTAAAGTTGTATTGATTTGTGACTTCCAGTGTGCTCCATGAATAATATTATATATATTAATATTTATTCATTTATATAGCGCTATTAATTTCACATCGCTTTACATACAATGGCATCATTGTCCCCATTGGGGCTCACAATCTAAGGTACTTATCGGTATGTTTTTGGAGTGTGGGAGGAACCTGGAGGAAACCCACAGAAACACGGGGAGAACATACAAACTCCTAGCAGATGTTGTCCTTGGTGGGATTTGAACCCAGGACCCCAGCGCTGAAAGACTGCAGTGCTAACCACTGAGCCACCCATGACACATTGAAGCTGCCGGCATTTCACAAATTGGAGAAAACCGACAGGAGCAGTGATAACAGATGAAGACGCTGGAGCGTGAGTATAAGACAGGATCAGGGGACTTAGATTTAAAACACCACTGCAGCTGTGCAATAAAAAAATCTACGCTGGAGTGGTGCTTTAGAGACTCATTGTGGGAACACAGCCTTAAGGCTATGTGCGCACTTACCGGATTTTGCCGCTGATTTTCCGCGGATTTGCTGCATGTTTCGCTGCAGAAAATGTTCATAACATCTCTGCAGTGAATCACCAGCAAATCCTATGGAGAAAAAAAATCCTGTGCGCACTGGGCGGAATTTGACCGCTGCATGTTTTGCTGCGGGAATCCCGCAGCAAAAACAATTGCATGTCACTTCTTTTCCGCACATCGCTGCGGGATTTCACTCCATTGACTCCAATGTTAATCGTGAAATCCCGCAGGGAATAACGCAGGAAGCAAATTCTGTGCGGTTCACTGCGTTTTCCTGCGGTATTTCGCGGTTTACCTCCGGTAATGTACATCGCCTGTCTGCGGTTTTGCAGGGAAGTGATGTCATTACAGGAAGAGGAAGGCGTGCAGAGAGTAAACACACACACATCACAGACATCACAGACATAGAACACAGACACAGACACATAGAAGGAAAACGGAAATATAGAAAACAAAGAACGTGGGCTCCGCCGTATTTTTACCTTCCAGCCGAGGTAAGCACACAGCGGCGGCCCGGTATTCTCAGGCTGGGGAGGGACAGGTGCAGGGTTAATGTCCCCCGCCTCACTCCCCCTCCGGCAGCCGAGAATATCAGCCGCAGCTGCCCCGGGACTGTCGCATGCATTATGCGGCAGCACCGGCGTGTCCTCGGCTCTTCCTGCCGCCGTGTAGCAGTGGCAGCAGGGTAATACAAGGGGTTAATGATGGTGGGGGACCACCGCCATTAACTCCAGGCTTGATCATGGCAGCGTCTATGTGACAGCTGACATGATCAACCCGTAAGTAAAGTGAATAAAACACAGACACCGAAAAATCCTTTATTTTAAATAAAACAAACAAGCCTTGTTCACCATTTTATTAACCCCTCCCGCACCAAAGCTCCGGCGTAATCCACAGGTCTGACGTAATCCACAGCTCCAGCATAATCCACAGGTCCTGCGCTGCTTACATCCAGCCGCGACTGTCACAGACACAGCGCTGAATGAATGCAGCAGACAGCAGAGGTAATTACCGGTCTTTTCCCACGGCCGGTAATGTGAACTCACTGCCGACCGTGGGAAATGCAGCGATCTGTCTGTCTGTCTGTCTGTCTGTCTATCCCTCTATCTATTCTTCTGTCTATCTATCTACTATCTCAGAATTAAATGACTTTTTTTTTTTTTCAATGTGCTTTATTGCATTGAATGCAATAAAGCACATCCCAACCCGCACGCGGCAATACCGCGAACAATACCGCGGTCAAACCGCGGCAAACCGCATGCGGTTTTTTACCGTGGGTGCGGTAATCTTTGAGAGCATGCGGAATTTTCTCAAGAAAATTCCATTTCCCAGTGCGCACATAGCCTAAGGCTATGTGCGCACATTGCGTACAGTTCACTGCAGAACTTTCTGCAGCGATCTGAAGAGCACATGTGCGCTTTAAATCGCTGCAGAAATGTCCGTAGTGAAGCCGATTCCATGCGCTCTGCCTGCAGCTCCTCCCATAGACAGAGCAGGAGCTGCCGGCAAAGCGCACGGAAGAAGTGACATGTCACTTCTTTTTACGCAGCGCTTCGGCAGTAGCCGAAGCGCTGCGCTCTAAAACTCCACGTGCGCACGGCCCCTGCACAATCTCCATAGACTGTGCAGGGGACGCAGGACGCATGCAGTTACGCTGCGCTACAAAGAGCAGCGTAACTGCATGTATATACGCAACGTACGCACATAGCCTAAGGCTGCTTTACACCAGACAATCTATCGTGCGATAGATCGTCGGGGTCACGGTTTTTGTGACGCACATCCGGCATCGCTGGCGATGCCGGCCTGTGTGACACCTCCTAGCGGCGCAGTATTGCTCACAAATCGTGAGTCGTGTACTGTAGGTTCCATAATATCGTTTAATTTAGTTGTTCATCGTTTCCGTGGTAGCACACGCCGCTCCGTGTGACATCACGGGAACAATGAACAGCAGCTCACCTGCGTCACGCGGCCGCCGCCGGCTATGTGAAGGAAGGAGGTGGGCGGGATGTTTACGTCCAGCTCATCTCCGCCCCTCCGCTTCTATTGGCCGGCGGCCGTGTGACGTCGCTGTGACACCGAATGTCCCTCCCACTCCAGGAAGTGGACGTTCGCCGCCCACAGCGAGGTCGCACGAGAGGTAAGTATGTGTGACGGAGGTTACAGACTTTGTGCGCCACGGGCAGCGATTTGCCCGTGACGCACAAGCGACGGAGGCGGGTACGATCGATTGTGAAATTGCACAATTGGTCGTACCGTGTAAAGCCCCCTTTAGAGTCCGTCATTCAGCTAGCTATTGATGGTCTGCTGGAGAGAGTTAATAATTTTCTTTTTCTACGCTCCTCTCAACTGATTCATGATTGCAGACCACATCAAAGTTGTATGTACAGGGAAACAAAGATCCTGGAAAAGCAAAACTGTTTGAAAATTTTAATGAAACCCTATTAAACATATGATTTTAACCCAAAATACATGCAGTTACGTTAAAAAAGTATCCCTAAAAGTGGACAACCCCTTTTGATATATTTTGATCAGAAATGAATGAGCCAACTGCCCCGTCATGGCAAACCTCGCTGTGATCCTACTGAAAAGTCTTCCTTAGGCTACTTTCACACATCAGTTTTCTGCATTCAGGCACAATCCTTTTTTTTCCTGATGCAAAGGATCCGGCAAAAACGGATGCAAACTGTATCCACCGGATCCGGTTTTTAACGGATCCGTTATGCCGGATGCGTACAAAACCGGATCCGGTGGATACGGTTTGCATCCGTTTTTGCATCCGGTTTGTCCTTTTTTTTGAAGGATCAGCTTTTTTAATTAATTTGGTGCATGCGCAGTTTACAAAAACGGATCCGGTAGCCGCATCCATTTTTTACCGCATTGCGCCGGATCCGGCGTCCATAGGCTTTCATTGTAAAACACGCCGTATCGCGCCGGATCCGGCGCGATGCGGTTTTTTTGCCGGACAAAAAAACGTTGCAAGATACGTTGCCTCCGGCCGCCGCTTTGATAAATTTTGCCGCATCCGGAAAAAAACGGATGCAACGCAAAGACATCCGGTACAATCCGGTACCAATGCAAGTCTATGGGGAAAAAACGGATGCGGTACCGGATCCGTTTTACCCGTTTTTTTCCGGATTGAACCTGATGGCAAAAAACTGATGTGTGAAAGTAGCCTTAATGTGCCAGAGGGCTCGTTTATGCAGCGCATGTTCTGTAGTGGACAACCCCTTTTTAAGTTTCTGTACCCCAGATGTTTTCCAAGTAATCTAAAAAAGGGACAGTCGTGCTCTTTCCCTAACTCCTGAGGTTGTGATGACATATGGAAAGTCTGTTTCTGTTCAAGGGACTCACACATAATGACTGTTCAAACCAAGTGCAGGCGCTGGTACGTCTTCCCACCTGCTTGTTTTCTCTGTATCTCCTCCTTCCCCTCTTCTGTGAGTGACCGCTCTGGCTTCATAGATCCAGAGAAGGAAGGAGATGGGTAGAAAACAGGTGGGACGGTGTACTTAAATCATTGGCCCCGCCATGATGCACTGAGCGCCAGCACTTGGTTTGCATAGTGATTCTCTGCTGGCAGAGTCCCTTGATTGTGGCATACAGTAAAGAGGGTTAATCAATGTTATGGAAATGTTCCTATTGCAAATTTGTGGTTAAATTCATCACCATGATCCGGTGATATTTGTGGACGGCTCATTTGAAGAAAGAAGTGAGACTTCAGAAGCTTTGCCTTGCGTGACTAGCTCTGGATTAGGCTACTTTCACACATCAGTTTTCTGCATTCAGGCACAATCCTTTTTTTTCCTGATCCAAAGGATCCGGCAAAAAAATTTAAAACCGTATCCACCGGATCCGGTTTTTAACGGATCCGTTATGCCGGATGCGTACAAAACCGGATCCGGTGGATACGGTTTGCATCCATTTTTGCATCCGGTTTGTCCTTTTTTTTGAAGGATCAGCTTTTTTAATTAATTTGGTGCATGCGCAGTTTACAAAAACGGATCCGGTAGCCGCATCCATTTTTTACCGCATTGCGCCGGATCCGGCGTCCATAGGCTTCATTGTAAAACACGCCGTATCGCGCCGGATCCGGCGCGATGCGTTTTTTTTGCCGGACAAAAAAACGTTGCAAGACACGTTGCCTCCGGCCGCCGCTTTGATAAATTTTGCCGCATCCGGAAAAAACCGGATGCAACGCAAAGCCATCAGGTACAATCCGGTTACAATGCAAGTCTATGGGGATAAACCGGATGCGGTACCGGATCCGATTTACCCGTTTTTTTCCGGATTGTACCTGATGGTAAAAACCTGATGTGTGAAATTAGCCTTAGGATAGGTTTTCAGCTCCTGAATGATTCCATTCACCGATGGCAATCAAAGATCTTGAAGCCTTTGAGCAATTGAACCACTTGAAATATGTCACAGTTGCTGCCCTTATAATTTTTAGTTAATGTTAGTAAAACCTGTGTATGAGGCTGAGCTTGTCATGTGTGTGATGATGTGATCAGTTAAATAAGCGAGTGACCACTTTGCACTACGGAGATTCCTTGTGGATATATGAGCTTTTGATTGGCATATTATTGTCTAATGATTGTGGGAATGCTAAGCCTGAAAGGGATCAGTATCAAGTCTCATATCCACTGTGAAAAGATTAACCCCTCATATGCTGTCTGAGTTCTAAACAGCAAGGAAAGAACATGAAAAAGAGTGGACACAAAGGTATGTGCCCACGATTAGGACTCAGTGTTCTGGATACAGCGCGTTCTGACCTGGGGGGCCGCGAGTCTCTTCTGCAGGAGACCGCAGCTGCTTGTACCCATGATCAGGCTTCAGTGCGCTGCGGTCTCTCACTTGTGTTCTCCCTACGGAGGACGCATGCGTATCCGCAGCAAACAATTGACATGCTGAGGTCTGGAAAGACGAACCGCAGGTCAGTGTTTGCTGCGGAAAAAACAGCACAGTGGGCACGGGATTTCTAGACTGCACTGTGCTTGTACTGTACAATGCAACATTTTGGAGGCATCGGAAGCATGTTACAGCCAAAATGCTGCAAACACTGATCATGTGCACACAGGGCGTTTTTGCAGCGTTTTTTTTTTCTGTAGCAAAACCTTATCTTGTGGCAGGAAGTCGCCTGGTGGTTTTCTGCATTTCTGGTGTGGTTTTTATGTCGTCTTTGCTTTTTGAATTTTTTTGGCTGCGTTTTTTGTACTCCCTCAATGATCTGTAGGTAGTGATGGGCGGACCCCGCACTATTTCAAAAGTACATAAGTGCCGGACCAGGGACTCTGGTAACAAAAAAAAACAAAACAAAAACCAGCAAGTGCGCTGTACTTACTGAGTCTCCAACACGGCTGGAAATGCTCCTGCCGCCGTTTATTCTACTTCCAGGGCCTCTCATTAGGCTCATGCATATTCCCTGCTTCTCCCACTCACTGGCATCTGTGATTGGTTGCAGTCAGACAGCGCCCCCACCCTGAGTGGCAATGTGTGTGACTGCTTCAAATTACAGGCGCTATGTGCGTATATACCGTGGCATAAAAGAGGATGACTTAGCCGCAGCGATCAGCTGTGACCGCTGCTAACCTGAATGAAGTTACCGCTGATTGCTGAGGCCGCTCGCTGTCACTTCGGATGTAGCAGAGCCGGGATCATCGTGGGACCTCGTGTGGATTACGTCGGCCCTTCAGGGGTATGTTTGGTAACAAGACTGCTGAATCCTGTTAGTATGCCCCAAACTCAAAATTCTTCTACATGTTTGTGATTTCCATACTTGCAGTCTTGTGCCTAGTAGTGTGGTGACAGACTGCAGGCAGAATGCACAGGAGCGGGATTTCCGGCCATGCTCGTGACATCACAGGCACATACTGAAAAGGATTGGAGGAGAGAATGGTGATAATGAAGACCAGAGGCAGGCTTATCTTCCTGGCAGCACTCGCCCCATAGCCTGGAAGATAAGATATAAGAGGATTTTTCCAAAACGGCCCACCATCCAGGAGGCATGCAGGTATGGCGAATTTCACCTGTATGCCCATATTCATAACTAAAAACCACAAAAGGGCGACAGCTTCCCTTTAAAGAAGTTACAACCCAGCACACGCACAAGTGTATGAAGTAAAGTCATGAGGCCTCAGATTGACGTGTGGTACAGGCAGTTTCCTGGCCTTATTTACTGTATGTGTAGGTATTGGGGTATGGAACATTCGTGGAGGTGGAGGCTACCTCAAATAGGGCCTGGTGTTTGGGGAACTTTTCATGTTTACATTTGGTGTGATGAGCCGTCTCATACAGTCACTGGTATTACTGTTTGATTTGTGTAGAAAAATAAAAGGAGGAACGCCTGTTATTCTATGAGACATATGTTGTCTTCTGCGCAGGTTTCTGAGCGGCTGAACATAATGGTTCTGTAGTTTCCTTGCAATGTGTCGCTGCCAGTGTTTCCCAAGCTCTTTGAAGTGGCTTTTGGAGAACAAACCTCCCCCTCACAATCTGATCTCCAGCACAAAAAGCCTAGCTACACACTTCCTATTCACTGACTCCCCTGTGGTTACCTGCTAACACACAAACCATATCTCCCTCCCCCACAATGTACAAGCTATAGTTTATATACCGTGGAATAGGAAGGTTGGGCCAGCTACAGCATTGTCCGATATAGGAAGCCAGCATTTGGCGTGTTGTTCTCATCATTAACCATTCGCTGCTGGGATTGGACTTTGTGTGTTACAGATTGGTATCTGAGTGTGTGTGAATATTATGGATCAGCTGTATGATCGTAGGTGTACGTATTAATGAGCGAGCGTCCTCGCCACTGCTTTTTACGCGATCAAATATGGGGTTGCTCCAACGCGACTCGAGTACCAAGTATAATGCGAGTCAAGGGGAAACTTGAGCATTGTGAAACTCAGATGCTCGAGGCTCAACTGAGTAACAAGCTTTGGCGAGTGCCCTCGCCCATCACTGGTAGTATCTCCCATAGAAGCATTGCTTTTCTGCAGCATGGTACGACAGCACACAGTCTGTGTCACTATGGTACAGAGCGGCACAGTACACCATGTTCCCTTGTACACAGCTCTGCCTTTCCCTGGGGATCTCTTTAATCTGATAAGGTGTTTGATGTGGATTATTTGCACTGCAGTATTTGGAAATTGAACTTTAATCCTGAAGTATTGTATATGCTAATAAGACAGGACTTTTTCAGCGTGGCGTCTCTCCAGAATAGTCCTGCCGCTGATCTTCTAATCACGCCTCCCTCGATGTGATTGACAGCCAATATATGGCTCCTACCATAATGACAATTGTATCCACGCTCTGTCACACCCAGGGGGGCATTATTAGAAAATCCAAAGGGAGATTAGTCCGAGCAAAGAGATGCCCCCTCTGGACTAGTCCTGCCTTATTAACATACGCATTGTTGCATGGTTAAAGTTAATTTTTCACATACTGTGGCATTGATATGGTTCCCTTACTACTATATTACCAGTTGGGGATAGTCAGGAGACCAGGTGGACTCGCTTTTAGAACTCTTCCCCCCCCCCTCCCCACAGTATGGAGGGAACAGAGGGTTATCTACACATGCGCAGCTAGCACCAAAAACTGCTGAGCAAGCACCCTAAGCAATTGGTAAGCCCTAACAGTAATTAGAAGACGCTTTGGAAGCTTGGAGTGATTGTGATTTGACTATTGGAATGTGACAGTATCAACACAGCTGGACTGGCTAATGTGGCCACAAGGCGGCAGCATTAAATGATGGTATCAAGAAAGGCTGCACCCCTTGGTTGCATACCTTCCTACCCAGCTGGACAAATACTGTGCGGGGCCCTGTCAGGCATGAACAAAAACCAACAAAATGTTTATTCTCCTTTCTGGAAAGCCACCTTACTGGTTTCAGTAGCGTGTTACATCCACAGACACAAGCTTCTGTAATAACAAACCTTCATCCTTGGGTCTTGCGAGCAGAGACTGTTGTGCACTAGTCTGCAATTGCAGCTTGGATAATTGTAGGGAATTGCGGCCACCATTGCATGGTGCTGGTGCTCACACTTCCAGGCTAATGCCTAAGCCACACAGCATGAAAATCAGTGCGAGTGGAGTGCGATAAAACATCGCATTCCACTCGGACCAATATTAGCCTGTGTGTCAGCACCCATGAGCGATTATTTTCTCAGCCCTAATCGGACCGAGAAAACAATCGCAGCATGCTGGGACTGTAATGCGATCATTGTTTCTCTCGCACCAATTCAAGTGAATGGGGCGAGAGAAAAATCGCACTGCACTCGCGGTACACTGGCGTACTGCGAGTGCAGTGCGAGAATGGCAATAGCCGGCTACGGAGAAGAGAGGGAGAGAAATCCCTCTCTCCCCTCCTCAGAGCTGGCCCGTCCCCCGCAGCTGAGGTCCGCTCGCACGGTCGGACCTCAGTCGCAGGGACACTCGCATGACACTCGGCTCTGATGTACTGCCAGCGTGAGCCGAGTGTCATACGGTGGGATCGCAGTAATCCCCGTGTGGCCCCAGCCTTATATTCATGATTGCAGCACTAGCCACAGGCATATATTACATGAGCTTCTGTTTCTATGACAGATTTGCTGCAAGGAGTTGTCACAGTACACCAGTCCCTGTTCATATGCCCAATTATGATCCTCTTCTCGGTCCTAGAGCTCAGACGCTCTCCTTCGTAACTGTGCCACATCCTAGACATGGTTCCCACTGGTTACTTTCTCCATGGAGAGAATAACTTTCCTGCTTATGTCAGTGATTTTCCACTTAACATATGCAGAGCTAGAAGCAACATCAATGTTGGGCTCATATTTTCTTCACGTGTTTCTGAGGGCTTACCTACATTTTCTTCAGTTTTCATTCAAACTTCAAAAACCTAAGGCTATGTGCGCACGTGTGCACTCTGCACCGCACCGAAAAGGTGCGCTTCAGAGCGCAGCTGAAAAGCTGCGTTCTGAAGCGCATGGTGCCGGCGAGAACGTGCGCTCTGCCTGCAGCTCCTGCCATAGACAGAGCAGGGGCTGCCGGCAAAGCGCACGGAAGAAGTGACATGTCACTTCTTAGAACGCAGCGATTCGGGCAGCAGCCGAAGCGCTGCATTCTAATATGCCACGTGCGCACGGCCCCTGCACAATCTCCATAGGCTATGTGCGCACGTGTGCGTAATTCATGCAGTTACGCTGCGCTTTGTAGCGCAGCGTAACTGCATGCGTCCTGCGTCCCCTGCACAATCTATGGAGATTGTGCAGGGGCCGTGCGCACGTGGCATATTAGAACATATTCGAGTATAGAGATGAAACAACAGGAGTTCATAGTTGCTGCTTTCAGAGGTAAAGGCCCAGTCACACACAACGACTTACCAGCAATCCCGAAAACGATGCGACCTGATAGGGATCACTGGTAAGTCGCTGGGAGGTCGCAGGTGAGATGTCACACAGTCAGATCTTACCAGCGATGCAGGAACAATACAGGTCGCAGTAGCGACCTGTATAATGATCTCAGCAGTCACTGTGACCCTGTCACACAGTGTCAAACACAGCGATGTGTCCTGCCCAGCAGGACATCGCCTTTGAAGAAAATGGCCTGGACCATTCTGCAACGACTAGAGATCTCACAGCAGGGGCCTGATCGCTGGTAGATGTCACACATAACGAGATCGCTACTACTACACAGAAACCGTGACTAAGCTGCGATCTCGCTAGCGATCTCGTTATGTGTGACGGTACCTTAACACATTTCCTTGTTTTAACACAGGAGTGATTTATTTCTGCCATCACCAGTCCTGTGAGCTCATAAATCAAGTCATCTCAGGTCCTATGTCACTAGCTTAATATATAGTGCGCCCACAGGACTGGAGCCATGATAGAAACATTAAGGCTAGGTTCACACACTGCGTTTTTTGATGCTGCGTTTTTGTGAGTTTTTTGCAGCAAAAAACGCACAAAAACGCACCCGCGTCAAATAAACGCGGCAAAAAACGCACGCGTTTTTCCGCGATTTGGTGCGTTTTTTTTGCTGCGTTTTTGCTCACTGCGTCTTTATGCGGTTTTTATCAGTGAACAATGCCATTAAAGATTGTTGAAAAAAAAAAAAAAAGTCTGATGTCATTTCCTTCTTCAATATGTTCTTCATTCTCCACTAGTCTATGCAGGAGAGCAGACAGCTGCAGAACTACAAGGCTCAGCATACTCCATACAATAGTGTATGCAGGAGAGCAAACAGCAGCTGCAGAACTACAAGGCTCAGCATCCTCCATCCAGGACTGTATGCAGGAGGGAGAGGCAGGGGGAGCAGAACTACAAGGCTCAGCATATTCCATCCAATAGTGTATGCAGGAGAGCAGACGGCAGCTGCAGAACTACAAGGCTCAGCATCCTCCATCCAGGACTGTATGCAGGAGTTTTTTGTCCCCCCAAAAAATGACGTGGGCTTCGCCATATTTTTGTATGCTAGCCGGGTACAGCAGGCAGGTACGGGCTGCCCCCAACCCCCAGCTGCCTATTTGTACCCGGCTGGGAACCTAACATATAGGGAAGCACTTTTTTTTTTTTTTTATTTCATGAATTTCATGAAATAATTAAAAAAAAATTACGTGGGCTTCGCCTAATTTTTGAGTCCAGCCAGGTACAACTAGGCAGCTGGGGATTGGAATCCACAGTGCAAGGTGCCCATGCTTTCTGGGCACCCCCGCTGCGAATTGCAGTCCGCAGCCACCCCAGAAAATGGCGCTTTCATAGAAGCGCCATCTTCTGGCGCTTTATCCAACTCTTCCAGCTGCCCTGGTGACGGTGGCTCGCTGGGTAATAATGGGGTTAGGGCTAGCTGTATATTATCAGCTGGCCCTCAGCCCGAAATTCATGGTGTCACGCCAATATTAGGCAAGGCCACCATGAATTTCTAGTAAAGATAAAAAAAACACAGAAAAATATTATTAGAAATAAAACACAACACAATTAGTGACTCCATCTTTATTGAAATAAAGAAACCCCCTCCACAGTAATCCTGGGTCAAGGGTCCCGCGCCGTCCAATCCAGATCCAATATCAACTGATCGGTTTGCTGGAAGGCAAAGCGATCAGATGATGTGTCAGGATCAAGGATGTGAATCACATCACACATCAGCTGATTGTATAAACTGCTTTTATACAATCAGCTGATGCATCAGTGCAAAAAAAAAAAAATTAATACTCACTTATGTGCTGATTACCGGCAGCTCCTGGAGCGGAGTTTGATCCCGTCCGATCGCTGCAGGCGCTGCCGGTAATCAGGGATGAAGTCTCTTGACGGCATCCGCTGACACCGCAAGACTTGTGATCAGCTGATGCGTCAGGTGACCGCATCAGGTGATCAGCGCCAGGTCCTGCAGATATTGGAGGTGCCCGGGGACACTGCACACGCCGGAGCGGCGGTATCGGGAGAGGAGCTGGGAGCGGACATGGCACCGGGAGTCTGCAGACAAGTGAGTATGACATTTTTTTTTCTACTGTTCACTTTTGTTTTCGCAGCTGCCTCCACCTCCTGCCTGGACATGGCGCCGCACGGCAGCAGATATGCACAGGACGGGAGGTGGACGCAGCGGTGACGGTACCGGGAGGATTCACGCTTCTGTATTTACTGACAGAAGGAATCCTCTTCCTGTACATGTCACTTTACTACCCACCCTTTGCGTTTATAGCTGCGTTTTTAGTAATAAAAACGCAGCTATATTTGCAATTTGCTGTTTTCATTGCGTTTTTGAACATCTCATTAAACTCAATGGGTGGAAAACGCAGTGAAAAATGCAAACATAATTGACATGCTGCATTTTTGTGGGCACCACAAAAACGCAGCTAAAAAAATACGCTGTGTGCAGACAGCAAAAATGAAAACTCATAGACTTTGCTGGGGAAGCAAAGTCATGCAGTTTTCTGAGCAAAAACGCACCCGAAAAACGCCGTGAAAAACGCACTGTGTGAACTTAACCTTACCGTACTCCTGTGATAAAACAAACAGATATGTTACTCCAAGCTGGAGAATGTGCTATCTCAGAAAGTAGCAGCTGTGAGCCCGTTTTGTCTGTATCCCCCCTTATCATACATGACCTATGCTTCCCTCTCCTGGCTAGGAGCTAAGCTATGTCCTGACTATGAACTGGAGCAGTCGTTACACAGTACATAACAGGGTCACATACAGTATATAAGATTATCTTAGCAAAACATTTTTTATTTTTAACAAATTCTGGAATTTATTTTTATTCCAAGATCTGATGATTAAAATTTACATTGTTTGTGGGCCAATCCCTTTAAGAGTTTTAGCAGCTGGTCCTTTAAATGGTTATTTCATCATGCGAGATGTTCCTGACAGTCTGTGACATGACTGCTCCCTTTTAACAACTTTCTGTTTACCTCACTATATTTTTGGTAGAAGCCCTCATTGAACATACTAGGTATACATATACCATGTGGTTAGTATTGGACATTAGATGGGGGCAGGGCGAGTATGAACTTTCTCTTGTCTGTCATTTCCATGGAATTCCAAATATTAGGAGCGTTTAATGTCTGTCAGATCCCCGCAGTGCAGTGCGAGACTCCAAATAAGGAAGACTTGTCCCCGGGACACGAGCCGCCGTCTCCACATCACTCGCTGGCTTTAAATCGGAATCCCGTTACTTTTTTGACTCTGGATGCAATGTTTAAAAAGCCTCCAGAGCGCTCACGGATGTCTGATGCACCGCCGCTCATTGGGTTACAGCGATTTTTGAAAGGTGCAGAGGCGGGCATGAAAAGCTATAAATATCCTAGATCACTGTAATGTGTACTGATATCTGACATAGACCAGATCCGTTTCTCCATGTGTTCTCCTAGGAGCCTTCAGCTTAACAGCAGGTAACATAAAGGACATCATTTAATATATTCAGATCTGGCAAGTTATGAACAGGTATGTAGTCATTGTAATAATTATATATATAAGGACACACCAAGATAGTCGATATAACGTGGGTGGATTATTGTTTGCTCACAAGTCCCTGCTGTCTTCCGCTTCGTGTTTTGGCTTACATAGTAGTATATCTAATCACAAACAGATGTATGTATTGTGCGAACGCAATGAAATCTAGACTGGAAAGAATATTCTGTATGATATTTATATAATTTTTTCCAGCACCCATGACGGCACCCTTACATCGTGGTGCCGTCATGGGTTCAGAAAAAACACATTACCGGTAAGTAATTACGTATTTTTTTTTTATTTTTATTAAATGTAACCCTGTGAAATATGTGCTGACCTAGTAGTAAGATTCTGCACATAGTAGGTATATCTATGATGCACTCCACACCTCTATTCACCTATTTACTGTCCCCTGTTCTCGTATAGAGACATACAGAGGTTTCTCTATATGAATCTCAAAGGGCAAAATATGGCGTATCAAATTGGATGTTGTATTACAGAGGTGTTTTCCTAGTAATATGTCTAGGGAACAATATTGCAGAATGTGTTGCTGCAAGGGGCATTATTTTGCACATGGACTGCGTACAGCCCTGTTGTGCTCAGATGCTATTGCTCCATTTGCCTCTGTACATTTGTCTGCCCATCAGTAAGAGATCGAAGGTAAATAACTCTATAGGTTTAGCTTTTATGTGGCCTTTCCTCTCCAAAAAGGTTCTATTCAATGCTGTAAAATGTTGCAGAAGCTATTTTACTGTTTAATTAGCCCACTATTTGCAGTAACAGCAGATCTATGCATAAAAATGCTGGACAACATATTAATGATCCTTTTCTTACTTGACAGATTCAGCTGTAAATGCATCACAAACAGGCCGCCCAGGATGAGGAAAGCAAGCAGGAGTACAGGCTCTGCGCCCAAGGTACCGGCCACCAACAGACCACAGGGTGGTGAGAGGGCCAAGTCGGACAGCAGTGCCCCCACATCATCCAGGGTAACCCGACCAGGATCATCTTTATCAAAGGTTGGATATCAACTCTGCCTGTGCCTGTCTGCCTGTGCCTGTCTGCCTGTGCCTGTCTGCCTGTGCCTGTCTGCCTGTGCCTGTCTGCCTGTGCCTGTCTGCCTGTGCCTGTCTGCCTGTGCCTGTCTGCCTGTCTGCCTGTGCCTGTCTGCCTGTGCCTGTCTGCCTGTGCCTGTCTGCCTGTGCCTGTCTGCCTGTGCCTGTCTGCCTGTGCCTGTCTGCCTGTCTGCCTGTGCCTTTTCTGCCTGTGCCTGTCTGCCTGTGCCTGTCTGCCTGTGCCTGTCTGCCTGTGTGTGTGTAATGTGTGTATATGTATGCATATGTATATATATGTATATATATATGTGTGTATATATATGTGTATGTGTGTGTATATATATATATATATATATATATATATATATATATATATGTATATATTATATTATATTATTATATAAAATTTTGTGTTCATATTATTACTAGTGCTAGCGTGAGGCTAAAAGAGCATGGCGTTCTAGTGTCTGTGCCCACATGTCGACATCCATACAGAGTAGTTTCAGCTTGGGCCACAGTTCACACACCGATTGTGTTACACCACAAGCACCACTTTTGAATAAAAAATGCTCCCCGTGTTATATTTAGGAAGTATTTGTACCCAAGGAGGAGTATATCTCATTCTGCTTTTAGTTTTGTTTTTTTTTTTGACTAGTGTGATGCTAAAGGGGTTGTCCACTTCTCTGACAACCCCTTACATACTCTATTCCCTTATGGCAGACACTAAGTTCCCGCACCTGTGTCGTTCACATGATGATGGTGCTTGCAGAACATTGGTTGCAGCGCTCGAGTGACATAACAATGTCATGATGTGAGACCTAGCAGACCCGTTGTCACTGGAAAGGCGCTGGTGCTTAAAGGAAACCTGTCACCAGAATTTTCGCTATTAAACTAAAAGAATCCCCTTCTGCAGCTCCTGGGCTCCATTCTATGAAGGTTCATCTCTTGCTAGTGGCCCCCCTTTCAGACCTAAATAACAACTTTATAAAATATTACCTTTTGCTATGGTAATGAGGTTCGCTGGCCCCTTTGGCGGGCTGTATTCCGTCTGTTATCCCCCCTCCTGCCGCTGTTCGCCGTCCCCCAGTGTTCATTTACATAGATGAGGTCGCCGCCTTTATGTTCCGCAGTGCTCCTGAAGTCTCGCACATGCGCAGTGGCACTATCGCGGGACTGAGCACTGTTTCCAAATCGCGAGCATCGGTGATGTTATTGCGCAGGCGCGAAATTATGGGCGGGTACTTGGATGACGCTGGTGATGACATTCACAGCGCCGCCCATAATCTCGCGCCTGCGTAATAACATCACCGGCGCTCACCATTTGAAAACTGTAACATGAGGGCGGCCTCATCTATGTAAATGAACACTGGGGGACAGCGAACAGCGCCAGAAGGGGGGATAACAGACGGAATACAGCCCGCCCACGGGGCCAGCAAACCTCATTACCAAAGCAAAAAGTAATATTTTATAAAGTTGTTATTTAGGTCTGAAAGGGGGGCCACTAGCAAGAGATGAATCTTTATAGAATGGAGCCCAGGAACTGCAGAAGGGGATTCTTTTAGTTTAATAACGAAAATTCTGGTGACAGGTTCCCTTTAAAGTGACTATCTCCTATTTTTATTTATACTGGCAAACACAATATTTAAGAAAGCATTGTCTGAGTACTGGGAAACCCCTTTAAGGCCTTGTGTGCACACTGCGTTTTTTGCCGCAGATTTGTCGTGGTTTTTGCTGCAGAAAAGGTGCGGTTTTTGTTCATAAACTTCATGCAGTCCTTCCCCAGCAAAGTCTATGAGAAATCCAAAATGCTGTGCGCACACTGCATTTTGTTTCCCTACAGGTCTGGCTGCAGAACTTAACCAGCAAAAAAGAAGCAGCATGTCACTTCTTTTCCACTTCTTTGCCATTGATACTGGTTAAAAACCGCAGGGAGAAAACCGTGGAAAATCTGCACCAAAACTGCAACAAACCGCATGCGTTTTTTTGCCGCAGGTGCGGAATTCTGCCAGCGGGTGCGTATTTTGCGTAAGACACTCATCTACCCAATGTGCACAGACTAAAACTTCCTAGTTATGCTGAAATATGTTCCTGATATTATTGCCCCAAAGCGTAACTGTGCAGGTATAAGCATTACTCTTGAGATCTTTCCAAAACTTGTGCAAGGCAAAGGTGTAATTATTTTTTTTGTTTAACCCCTTCACGACCGCGGGCAGTAAAATTACGTCCTATTTTAACGTGACTTAACGACCAGGGACGTAATTTTACTGCCTAAACTTCATTTGATTGCCGTGGCCATAGCAACGGCTTTCAAATGATGTCCCCTGCTGTTTCTTACAGCAGGGGACCTTTGCTTGACCCCAGGGGGGGCGGCATCGCCACCCCCTATCGACGATCGATGTGATTGGCTGTTCAAATCTGAACCGCCAACCACATCGATCGCACGAATTTCGGCAAAAATAATGCCCGAATTAGTGCGATCCTGTGAGATCCAGCTATGAGATGCCGCAGCTGCTGCAGCATATCATAGGTGGACCTCAAACATGCCGCCCCCAGCCCCTGCAGCACTGATTGGAGCGATCGTGCTATGACGCGCAATCGCTCCAATCAGTGTGCAGTGGGGCGGTCTGATCTGCGGGTGGCCGCCCTCCCCAGGCCTGTGCTGGCCTGCGAGCCCTCCCCCAACATGTCTGCAGCGTGCAGTGGCTGGTACTTGTGGTACCACGCCACCGCTGCCGCCGCCGTAGCTGAGGTCACCGCTGCTGCTGCACGTGAGTACTGTGCTCACTTTGCAGCCCGTGCGCGCTCCCGTGGTGCCCCTGCGCGCTGCCGTGATAGCCCCTGCCGTGCCCCCCCCCGCGATCTGCCCCCCCCCGACATCCCGATCTGCTCCCCCCAACCCCCCCCCGACATCCCGATCTGCTCCCCCCGCGATCTGACTGCCTCCCCCATTATCTCTATTCTGCTTCTGCAGCTCCCTCTCCGGTCTCCCCCTCTGCTCTCCCCCCTCCCCCTCTGCTTCCCCCCCCCTCTGCTCTCACCCCCCCCCTCTGCTCTCACCCCCCCCTCTCCCCCTCTGCTCTCCCCCGACGTCCTCTTACCTGTCTTCACCGGCCTGATCACATCTGCGTCCATCGCTGGGTCCTTCCTGGGCATTCTGCTGATCTGCCTGCTGCTCCTGTAAAGCTGTCCATCTCTCTGCCATCTGTTCCTCTGCAGCTTTTCTGGTCAGTGATCCTCCTGCTAGTCCTCTGAGTACTGTGAGTATAACTTTTTTTTTTTTTTTTTTCCGTATCCCCTGTCCATTTTTACACCTCATCCGTCCGTGCGTCCTGCCAAGCGCTGATCAGGGATGCAGATAACGGATCGGCATCCCTGCTCAATTTTTGGCGTGACTTTTTTTTCCGCATCCCCGACGCTTTTTGTATCGCATCCGTCCGTGTGTCCCGCCAAGCGCTGATCAGGGATGCACATAACGGATCGGCATCCATGGTCAATTTTTGGCGTGACTTTTTTCCGTATTCACGACGCTTTTTGTATCGCATCCGTCCGTGCGTCCCGCCGAGCGCTGATCAGGGATGCAGATAACGGATCTGCATCCGTGGTCAGTTTTTGGCGTGACTTTTTTCCGTATTCACGACGCTTTTTGTATCACATCCGTCCGTGCGTCCCGCCGAGCGCTGATTAGGGATGCAGATAACGGATCGGCATCCCTGCTCAATTTTTGGCGTGACTTTTTTCCGTATTTGCGACGCTTTTTGTATCGCATCCGTCCGTGCATCCCGCCAAGCGATGATCAGGGATGCACATAACGTATCTGCATCCATGGTCAATTTTTGGCGTGACTTTTTTTTTTTTACGTATCCCCGACGCTTTTTTTTATCGCATCCGACCGTGCGTCCTGCAGCGGCCGATCAGTGCACTGCGTCTGTGCGTTTGAAAAGTCAAATGGCGCTCCTTCTCTTCTGAGCCCCGCCATGCGCTCAAACAATTACTTTCCACCACATATGAGGTGTCTGTGTACTCAGGAGAAATTGCACAATACGTTTTATGGTGCATTTTTTCCTGTTACCCTTGTGAAAAAAAAAGCTACCTAGTTGAAGCAACCATTTTGTGGTAAAAAAAATTTTTTTTCTTTTCACTGCTCAACGCTATAAACTTCTGTGAAGCCCCCAGGTGTTCAAAGTGCTCACCAAACATCTAGAAAAATTATTTGAGGGCTCTAGTTTCCAAAATGGTGTCACTTGTGGGGGAGCTCCACTGTTTAGGCACCATAGGGGGTCTCCAAACGTGACATGGCGTCCGCTAATAATTCCAACCAATTTTGCTGTCAAATGGCGCTCCTTCTCTTCTGAGCCCCGCCATGCGCCCAAACAATTACTTTCCACCACATATGAGGTATCTGCATACTCGGGAGAAAATGGACAATACATTTTATGGTGCATTTTTTCCTGTTACCCTTGTGAAAAAAAAAGCTACCTAGTTGAAGCAACCATTTTGTGGTAAAAAAAAATTTTTTTCTTTTCACTGCTCAACGCTATAAACTTCTGTGAAGCCCCCAGGTGTTCAAAGTGCTCACCAAACATCTAGAAAAATTATTTGAGGGCTCTAGTTTCCAAAATGGGGTGACTTGTGGGGGAGCTCCATTGTTTAGGCACCTCAGGGGGTCTTCATACCCCACATGGCGTCCGCTAATGAGTGCAGCTAATTTTCCACTCAAAAATTCAAATGGCGCTCCTTGCCTTCCGAGCACTGCCGTGTGTCCAAAGATTTGATTTCCACCACATATGGGGTATCAGCGTACTCAGGAGAAAATGCACAATAAATTGTAGGGTGCACTTTCTCTTTTCTCCCTTGTAAAAATGAAAATTTTATGGCTAAAGTAACATTTTTGTGTTAAAAAGTAAAATTTTCATTTTTTCCTTCCACATTGCTTTGGTTCCTGTGAAGCACCTAAAGGGTTAATAAACTTATTGGATGTGGTTTTGAGCAGTGTGAGGGGTGTAGTTTTTAGAATGGGGTCACTTTTGGGTATTTTCTGTCACCTAGGCCTCTCAAAGTCACCTCAAATGTAATGTGGTCCCTAAAAAAAATTATTTTGTAAATTTTGTTGGAAAAATGAGAAATTGCTGATGACCTTTGACCCCTTCTAACTTCCTAACGGAAAAAAAATGTGTTTCGAAAATTGCACTGATGTAAAGTAGACAAATGGGAAATGTTATTTAGTAACTATTTTGTGTGACATATCTCTCAGATTTAT
Source organism: Anomaloglossus baeobatrachus (assembly GCF_048569485.1). Lineage (NCBI taxonomy): Eukaryota > Metazoa > Chordata > Amphibia > Anura > Aromobatidae > Anomaloglossus > Anomaloglossus baeobatrachus. The sequence goes on from NC_134353.1 coordinate 698,257,231, forward strand.
GGGCATAAATTTTCAAAGTTTGAAAATTGCGAAATTTTCGCCAAATTTCCTAAATTTTCACAAATAAACGCAAAAAATATCGGCCTAAATTTACCACTGACATGAAGTACAATATGTCACGAAAAAACAATCTCAGAATCGCCAGGATCCGTTGAAGCGTTCCAGAGTTATAACCTGTCAAAGTGACACTGGTCAGAATTGCAAAAAATGGCCCGGTCATTAGGGTGTTTTAGTGGCCGGGGGTGAAGGGGTTAATATATATTAAGTGATCATTCAACTCTGGTCATGTTTTCCTAGTTCTGGGTGTCTCTTTGGAGCTCTTTAGACTTCTTTGGGTGCCGTCTAAATGGGTTTCAGTCACAAATACTCGAGACCAGCTGATTTCCAAGATGTACTCCTGAAAACTTTGCTGACGGTAAATGGTTAAATGGTTATTCCCAAATGGTAAAGGGTTATTCCCATCTCCAAGATCCTATCCCAATATGCTGTAGGTGCAATAATAAGAATAATAGCAAATACCTCCAATTAGAAATCTATTATAGTTCTCCTGATTGACTATGTCTCTTACATCATGTGCAGGGCATTGCAGGACCTTAGGTATTCATGGTTATGACCACTAGCAACTAAAGGTCCAGTCACACTAAGCAACTTACCAGCGATCCCAACAACGATAGGGATCGCTGGTAAGTTGCTAGGAGGTTGCTGGTGAGATGTCACACTGCGACGCTCCAGCGATCCCACCAGCAACCTGACCTGGCAGGGATAGCTGGAGCGTCGCTACACGAGTTGCTGGTGAGCTCACCAGCAACCAGTGACCAGCCCCCAGCGCCGCGTGGAAGATGCTGCGCTTGGTAACTAAGGTAAATATCGGGTAACCAACCCGATATTTACCTTGGTTACCAGCGCACGGAGCTACACGTGCAGGGAGCAGCGCACACTGAGCGCTGGCTCCCTGCTCTCCTAGTTACAGCACACATCGGGTTAATTACCCGATGTGTCCTGCAGCTACATGTGCACAGAGCAGGAGCTGGCACTGACAGTGAGAGCGGCGGAGGCTGGTAACAAAGGTAAATATCGGGTAACCAAGGACAGGGCTTCTTGGTTACCCGATGTTTACCGTGGTTACCAGTGTCCGCAGAAGCCGGCTCCTGCTGCCTGCACATTTAGTTGTTGCTGTCTCGCTGTCACACACAGCGATCTGTGCTTCACAGCGGGACAGCAACAACTAAAAAATGGCCCAGGACATTCAGCAACAACCAACGACCTCACAGCAGGGGCCAGGTTGTTGCTGGATGTCACACACAGCGACATCACTAGCAACATCACAAAAGTTGTTCGTTAGCAGCGATGTTGCTAGCGATGTTGCTTAGTGTGACGGGGCCTTAAGTAACTGTGATTATATGAGTGGTTGTAATCATGCATACGTATGGAGGTCATATTTGCTAATATTCCTATTATTACACCTACATATTGGGATAGGATCTTTCAGATGAGGATACCCCCTTTTAATCCATGTTATCACTGAGGAGCTGGTTTCAACAGTCCACAAATAATTTATTATAACTTAGAGCCAGTAATGCAGTCTGCAAATTTAAAACCACTCCACTTGGAGTGATATCTAAAAAAGACGTACTTAAATCTTCCTTGGCGGCATGCTCTGTACTCAGGCTCACCAAATACATTTTTGTTACATGCTTTTTCTCATGTTTGTGAGTTTTTTCTTTACACACATGGAAAAAAGTGTTGATGGCCTTCTTTTAAATTGGGAAAAACCCACAAGGGTCATGGGAGAACTTGAAACTGGCAAAATGAATGAAAATCAGGCATTGCTTTTGAATTGTTTCAACAGAACTCCTTCACTCCTGGCAATTTTCCGGTTTTTGTTTTGTTTTTTTTTCCTCCCCTTCTTCCAAGAGATGTAACTTTTTTATTTTTCCATCAATCTTGCCATATAAGGGCTTATTTTTTTTGCGGGACGAGTTGTTTTGAATGAAACCATAAGTTTTGCCATATAGTGTACTGGAAAACGTAAAAAAAAATTCCAAGTGTGAAAAAATTGCAAAAAAGTGTGACTGCCTGATTGTTTTTGGGATATTTTATACACTATTTGCTATATGGTAAAACTGATGTGTCGGTATGATGCCTCAGGTTGGTACGAGTTTGTAGACACTAAACATGTATAGGTTTGCTTTTATCTAAGGGGTTAAAAAAATTCACAAGTTTGTCCAAAAAAGGTGCACTTTTTTCGCCATTTTCCACGACCTGTTGCGTATTAATTTTTCGGGATCTATGGCTCAGTGACTGCTTATTTTTTTGTGTTTCTAGCTGACATTTTTAACGGTACCATTTTTGCACAGATGCTACATTTTGATCGCCTGTTATCGCATCTTGCGCAAAATACGCAGCGACCAAAAAACGTTTTATTGGCATTTGGAATTTTTTGCCGCTACGTCGTTTACCGATCAGGTTAATTGATTTTATATTTTAATAGATTGGGCGTTTCAAATATGTGTATATTTTTTTAACCCTTTTATTTTTCAATGGGGGTGATTTAAACTTTTTTAGTTTTTTTTTTTTTTCTTTTCATATTAATTTTTTAAAACTTTCTTTTTATTTTTTTTTTATTTTACTAGTACCCCTAGGGAACTATAAGGATCAGCAGTCTGATCACTCTTCCATTTCTCCAGATCACAGCTACACTGCTAAGATCCACAGAAAAGCAGCTCTCCTATTGCAAACGGCAGTCTGCCGGGTGTAAGAGGAAGGGACTCATGATAGCTACAGGAGTCATCACATGTCCCTGTGCTACCAGGACAACCATCGGATCCACGTGATGACATCACGTTACTTCCGATGGCGCCGGGTAAGTGAATACTTACCGCCACGCGCTTTTCCATCTCGCTGTCACTTTGACAGCGAGATGCCAGGGGTTAACAGGCGCAAGTGGAATGCGGATCCACTCCTGCTTGATAGCCACACATGTCAGCTGTTCAAATCAGCTGACATGTGCAGGGATCGCTGCCGACAGCCCATGGCAGGCAGTGGGGATTAACCTCACATGATCCATGACGTACCCAGTACGTCATGTGTCGTGAAGAGGTTAAAGACTAATGAAAATGTCCTGGACAAAAATGATGGTACCGCTAGAAAAGAATGAAAATAATTGGAACACAGGAACTAAGGGGTGTCCCTGTCATTAGTATCACAGGTATCTAAATAGGCAGACTGACCAGATCACAAGTGTGTAAAGGTTGGAAAGTACTCAGTGTTGTTCTGTATCAGTGTGTTTCAGAATGAACATAGAGCAAACAAAGCGAAATAGAGAGCTATCTCAGGAGATTAGAAAGGAAATTGTAGACTAACATGTTAAAGGTAAAACCATCATATAAGACAATCTCCAAACAGCTTGATGTTTCTGTTAAAGGGGTTATTTAGGACTATTTTATGTATTTATTTTAACTATGGGTCTAACAACTGACAGTTGGGTAGTTGGTAAATACCTGCCTGTTCTACCTGGTGCCGGACCACTGTTGCCAGCCATTCTGCTACACAGCAACTCTTCCTCTTGCGGGCTGTTCTATCTACAGGACATAATGAGCAAGATTTTGATAGTCAACAGCCAGCTATCAGCAGTTAGGATAAGGAAGCAAAATTCAATCAACACTATATCGGCAGCCACGCACAATCAACAGAGCTGAGCAGAAGAGAAATTACTGCTCTGTGGACGTAATGTTAGTGGAAGCCGCAGAATCACCAGCAGGAATGGTCTGTGAGCACTCTAAGCCAGCAGCGAATGGTGCCAGGCAGAATAGGCAGGTAGTTAGCAACTAGCTGTCTGTTATTTGGGAAACAGCTAGCGAAAGCACCCGCCCCCGTCGGTTGTGCGTCGAGGGGAAATCGCTGCCCGTGGCGCACAACATCGCTAGCACTCGTCACACTATACTTACCTGTCTAGTGACGTCGCTGTGGCCGGCGAGCCGCCTCCTTTCTAAGTGGGCGGTTCGTGCGGCGTCACTAAGCGACCGCCCAATAGAAGCGGAGGGGCGGAGATGAGCGGCCGTAAAACATCCCGCCCACCTCCTTCCTTCCTCATTGCCGGCGGTTGCAGGTACGATGTTGTTCCTCGTTCCTGCGGTGTCACACACAGAGATGCAACAGCAACAATATTTGAGATTAGAACGACGTCAACAATCAACGATATGGTGAGTATTTTTGATCGTTAGCGGTCGTTCGTATGTTTCACAAGCAACGACGTCGCTAACGAGGCTGGATGTGCGCCACGAATTCCGTGACCCCCAACGACATCTCGTTAGTGATGTTGTTGCGTATAAAGCGGCCTTTACTCTCTGGACGTGACTGCAAAAGGAAAATTAATGATAAATTGAAGAGATACAGAAAATGAATGGTAACCAAAGAGCCCAGAACACCTTTCAAAGAGATTAGGGGTGAGCTTCAAGAAACTCAGTGTCAGACCGTAACATTCATTGCTCTTTTGAGCAAAGTGAACTTTATGGAAGACCACTGAGGCGGAAACCATTGTTGAAAACAAATCGTAACAATAAAAGACTGGAATTTGCTAAAATGCATATTGACAAGCCACAAAGTTTCTGGCAGAATGTCCTTTGAATAGACTAGTCAAAACTGGCACTGTTTGGCTTGTAGAAAAGAACATTGCACCTACTGTGAAATATGGAGAAAGCTCGATTTATGTTTTAGGGTTGCTTTACTGTATCTGCTTTGAATTTGTGTACAGTGAAATCGCAGACTATACATTTTGGAGCGAAATTTGCTACCAAATGTCAGAATGTTTGGTCTGAATGGCAGGTCATGCATCATCCAGCAGGATCGTTCACAAAAGGCCGCTGGAACTGAATTTACAGTAGATCATGTTTTTGTTTGTTTTTTTACTGTGCGCGTGCTCACAGTAAAAAAACGATAAGTCGCACACAAAAAACGTTCGATTCAGCGTTGCTCCCGCTGGAAATGAGCGATGGGGGACAGCGAAAGCGGCAGGAGGGCGACTAATGGATGCAAGAGAACCCGCCCCCGTGTCCATAAAAAAAGATTTGCATAGGAAAAGGTAAGACTTTATAAAGTATTTATTTTGGTCTCAAAGGGGGCACAATAACAACAGGAACCTTTCTAGAATGCAGCCCAGGAGCTGCAGATGGGGAATCTTTTAGGTTTATTGCAAAATTTCTGCTGACCGGTTCCATTTAAAGCCCGCTTTACACGCTGCAATATATCTTACAATGTGTCGGCGGGGTCACGTCGTGACGCACATCCGGCATTGTAAGTTACATTGCAGTGTGTGACAGGTACGTGCGATTGCGATTGAACGTTAAAACGTTGATCGCATACACATCGTACCTGTCTCTAGAATTGCACGTCAGATTGTTTATTGTACCCGGGGTAGCACACGTTGCAGTGTGTGCCTCCCCTCCCGGGAACGATGAACAGATCTTACCTGTGGCTCCGGGCCCACAATGCGGAAAGGAGGTGGGCGGGATGTTTACGTCCCGCTCAGCTCCGCTCCTCCGCTTCTATTGGCCGGCTGGCGCGTGATGTCGATGTGACGCCGAACGTCCCTCCCACTCCAGGAAGTGGACGTTCGCCGCCCACATCGAGGTTGTATGGACAGGTAAGTACGTGTGACGGGGGTTAATCGTTTGTGCAGCACGTTCAACAAATTGAACGTGCCACACATACGATGGGGGCGTTGAAAATTGCATACGAAATCGTATGCGAAATTGCAACGTGTAAAGCAGGCTTAAGGGACCATCGTTTTTGTCCAGGTCTGTTTCAGTAAGTTTGGTTTTTTTTTTTTTTTTTGTTTTCTTTTTTTCTTTTTTTGAACCACAATTCAAAGCCAATGCCTGATTTTCATTTAGTTGATATTCAGTAAATTTAAATAGAAAATTTAGAAAATTACTTTATATTCAAGTTATTTCAATGACCGTTGAGTTTTTCTTGCTTTAACAGAAGGGTGGAAACAGTTTTATCCACATGTTTAGGTGTTTTTACCATATCTCACCATGCGGAGCTGTTTTAATTTTATAGACCGGGTTACTTCCACATAAGGATAAGAAATTATTGGTGGGTGGGCTGTTGAAACCAATTTCTAAGTTACATAGGTTGAAAGAAACACCTAGGTCCATCAAATGGAAACATTGATTACAGCGTCTACTTCAGACAAAGCCTGTAGAAATCAGCTGGTCTCTGCTGTTCTGTGAGTTGAATTCCATTCAAACCATGTCCTATTGGGTCTAGAGCGGCTACTTAACAAAAAGAGGAAAAAACGTTTCTGTCATGGAGGAACTTTTTTTTTTTTTTTGCTGGTTCCAAAGCGTGCTCTGCTTCACAAAATGTATTTTAGGCCAATAAAGGGGTTTTCTGAGAAAAATGATTTAAATGAATAAAATACTTTGAAATCGTAAACATTTTTCAAAATACCTTTTATTTAGCAAAAAGGTATAATTTATCTAGTGCACTTTTTCAGGGTTTCACCCATTAGTGACCACCAATACGACTTAACGCTGACCTGAGATATAAGTGACTACCAGCTCCTTGATGGGTGAACATGCAGCACCTCTCAGCTGTACACTACAGCTAACAATTTGCTTCATCAATCAGGATAGGTGTTAGTACCAACCATGGCCGTTTAAAAAGAACCTGTCAGGTCCCTTATGCCCTCCAACCCAGCAGCATTCATACCTGTAAGCCCAACTTCCCTCCCTAACCAGGCCTGTATAATACTATTAACTAATATGAATGTTTAAAAAAAAAAGTGCGCTGTTCCTGTGCTAATTAGGTTTCTTGACCAGTCGTAGGGGCGTTGTTTCCCCAGATAAGTTGGTCCTCTTTCAATGTTCTTCTCCAGGTCTTCTATGTTTTGCTTTCTGCAAGTCTTCTCTTCATTGACGTTGCCATGGACCGACTATACCTGCATGCACTTCACCAGAAAGTCAAATCCAGATGCCTTTGTCTTGAGTGTTCGCGTCATTAAGTCGGCAGTGGCTTCCAGACTTCAGGAAAATGCTGTTTGGTTCCTTCACGCTACAGTGACGCTGTAAACTTAATATGTCCTTTAACATGCACAGTTCACATTATATGCAGCTCCAACATAGGAGATGTGCTCTGGCTTTGTCCCTATTCTCCTATGTCCTTTGTGCGCTGTATTTCATCTGTATGTGTGTTGTGCAGTGACACAATACACTTGAAATAACGGTCAGCTCCTAGAGCAGAGGTCCCCAACCTTTTATGACCTTGCAAGCCTCATCCAGGTTGGAGAGCGTTGCAAGCCATATCCAGCTCCCCCTCTCACAGTAGTGACACGCAGAGCCCCTGTTACAGGTATAATGACAGCCAACACTCACACCAAGCATTATATCAAGATTCAGGGGTTCCCACAATAACGGGTGTGCGGTTTTGACAGTTAATATTTTTCCCTAGACCTGGTGTTGTTATACAAAATTTTGGATAATGTGAACTGTGGTTTTACTAATTTTTCATTAAAAGCTGGATTTTATCGCAAGCTGGCAGCTGGATCATTCTTCCTTCACCTGTTCCCGCAATAACCCCATTCAGAGCTGCTCTTCTGTTCGGGGCTAGACACTAAATTCACCATCTGAAGACCTGGTCTTAATCTGTTTACTAGACCTGGTACATATGCACCAAGCCGGCAGACAGCCATGAGTCATACATCACAGGCCCACTAGCTACATGTGGTTCCCGAGCTACAGGTTGGGGACCCCCTATGTTATATGGGGGGAAAAAAGGACTTGTAGTAACATTTTAAAATGACATTCCTCCTCTAGGTATGCCAGTAGGAGTGGAAAGGGTTAATTGTAGTGCAATAAAGATGAATGCTTTATCTGCTACATGTTTCAAAGTTACTCTCCTTCATCAGGATTATCGTAAATGTGAAAATCCTGAAGAAGGAGGCTAACTCCGAAACGGAAAGTTGTAAATATCCTTATGGCAAAAATTCATTCTTACACATGTTTATATTGCCACGTGGCCGTAGCCTTAGGTGACAGAGCAGTCAGTTAATGGGAATATAATTGTTTCTGTTTTATCACACTTTTCTTCAGGCTAAAAGTAATGATGATCTCCTAGCTGGGATGGCTGGCGGGCCAGCAAGTAATGGTGTCAAGGTGAAGAAAAGCAGTGCCGTATCAAATCCCAGCTCTGGAGCAGCAATGAGTGGGTCAGATAGTAAAACAAAGAGCAATACAGGTAGGAATATTTCAACTAGCAAAGTTAAATCCTCTTGACTGGAACTTTTTACTATTTTTTTAAACTCTTTAGTTATGCTGGAAAATACTGTTTTCTCCTTTGGTGGTGGGTAATTTAAAGCTGTTAAAGGATGGCATGCTCATTTACGGCATTTCAGAGCCCTGCCTACAGATCAGTTTGGATTCTAGTAGACAGACCTCCACCAAAGTTATCACCTATCCTATAGATAGGCAATAACTTTTAATGTTGGGAATAATCCTTACAGTGCGTTGTATTATTTGGAATAATGCCTATTGAGTTTTCACATGGAGTCTTTCTCAAAACACTGTGCTGCCATTGCTTTCATCTTGGTATTAAGTATATAATCATTTCTCTTTACTAACTGTGCAGGAAGCACGAGCAACAAACGAAGTAGCTCTTCGGGGACCAAAGAAGCAGGATCATCTCGAGAAAGAGTGCGTGAACGTTCACGTCTGAATGCAAGCAAAAAAACCCAGAGCTCAGGAGTTAGTGTAGGAGAAACTTCTGCCCCAACGAAGCGATCTCGGGCCCGTGCGGAGTCTGACGTTCTTCGTATGAGCAAATCCAAATCTGACAACCAGATAAGTGATCGTGCTGCTCTTGAAGCCAAGGTAAAGGACTTGGTAAGCTTGGCCAAAAGTAAGGATGCTGAGATTTTGCTCCTCCGCACAGAGCTGAGGGACATTAAGACACAATTAGGAGAAGACCTCTCTGACAAGAGTCCTGAAGAAGCCCCATTAGTGCAATTGCAGGAGCAGAATGCTGTAGTACGAGAAGAACTGCAGCAGCTAAAAAATGAAAACCGCATGCTAAAAGACCGCCTGAATGCATTAGGTTTTTCATTGGGTCAACAGCTAGATGTTACAGAAAAACTGTTTGGCTACCAATCAATGGATATTGCCACTGGCAGCCACAGTGACTGTGGAGGAGGTACTTTAGCCTCCTCTGTAGAGGGCTCTACACCAGGGTCAATGGAAGACCTCCTGAGCCAGGATGAGAGTACACTGACAGGAGAGAGGAGGAGTAGCTCCATGGATAATTTAGACAGTGAGTGTAGTGAAGTTTACCAGCCTCTCACCTCAAGTGATGATGCTCTTGATGCTCCATCTTCATCCTCTGAGTCCGAAGGTCTTCCTAGTACTGAACGCTCCCGCAAAAGTAGTAGCGGAAATGTAAGTGAGGTGTCCGTAGCTTGTCTTACTGAGCGGATCCACCAAATGGAAGAGAACCAACATAGCACAGCTGAGGAGCTGCAAGCTACTTTACAAGAACTAGCTGATCTACAGCAAATAACGCAAGAGCTAAACAGTGAAAATGAGAGGTTAGGAGAAGAAAAGGTCATTTTAATGGACTCCCTTTGCCAGCAGAGTGACAAACTTGAGTTGTTCAGCCGGCAGTTGGAATATGCTCGGGCACTTCTTGATGAGCACCATGTGTCTTACTCTTTAGATGAGGACCTGAAGAGTAGCCGTTATTTAGATCTAGAGCAGAGATACATGGAATTGGCTGAGAGTGGCCGCTTTGAACGAGAGCAGCTGTTGGGCGTTCAGCAACATTTAAGCAATACTTTAAAAATGGCAGAACAGGACAATAAAGATGCACAAGAGGTCATTAGAGCCCTCAAGGAGAGAAACCACCACATGGAGCGCATTGTTGAGGCTGAGCAACATGCCAAGCAGACACTTGCTGCGACTCTGGAGGAATATAAAGTTTCCCTAAATGCTGAACAGGCCGAATGTTCACGTCTGAAAACACAGCTGGAACAAGAAAAGCAACGAGTGGCAGAGTTGTACTCCATACACAGCTCTGGAGATGCATCTCATATCCAGAATCTACTGGAAAGTGTGCGTTCCGATAAAGAAAAAGCAGAAACTCTGGCCGGGAACCTACAGGAGAAACTGCTGCATTTGCAAAGTGACTTCAGACGAATGCAAGATGCCTATGAAAAGGTGAATTGATGATGTAAACATACCATATTTTCAACATTAAATTTCAAATGGCTTGGTAATTTTTCTGTTCTTTATGGTCTTTATAGCTGGAAGATGAATATAGAGCATTCCGTGAGGAGGCACAAAAGCAGGTGTCAGAGTTGACCCTGGCACTGGATAAGGTGAGGAGTGAGCTGGAAGAAAAGGAGACGGAACGCAGTGACATGAAAGAGACCATATTTGAACTGGAGGATGAAGTTGAGCAGCACCGAGCTGTCAAACTACATGACAACCTCATTATTTCAGATCTTGAGAGTAAGTATTCCTGCATTTTTCCCAGCAGAGGGCAATATGACACAGCCCATCTTACAAATGCATGGAGCTTTCAATTACTGCAGAAGTGAGACAACTGTGCCCATGGGAAAATAAGGATTGGTGTAGGAGTATTTCCCCCTTACAAGAACTCGCCACATGCCATCAAATTGTTAATGTTTGCACCGTGTATGAAAAGTGCCTCACAAACCATTTTAACTTATACACCTATCAAACAGTAGTCCTGAAAATGAATATCAGCATTAGTCTTTTCGTGTTTCAACACTATTAACCCCTTCAGCCCCCGGCCACTTTCCGTTTTTGTTTTTTGCTTCCCTTCTTCCGAGAGGCGTAACTTTTTTATTTTTCCATCAATCTTGCCATATGAGGGCTTGTTTTTTACGGGACGAGTTGTACTTTTAAATTAAACCATAAGTTTTACCATATAGTGTACTGGAAAACGGCAAAAAAATTCCAAGTGCGGAAAAATTGCAAAAAAAGTGGGATCGTACAATAGTTTTTGGGATATTTTATTCACCGTGTTCACTATATGGTAAAACTGAGCTATCTATGTGATGCCTCAGGTCAGTGCGAGTTTGTAGACACCAAACATGTATAGGTTTACTTGTATCTAAGGGGTTAAAAAAAATTCACAAGCTTGTCCAAAAAACGTGGTGCACGTTTTGCGCCATTTTCCAAAACCCGTAGCGTTCTCATTTTTCAGGATCTGAGGCTCAGTGATGGCTTATTTTTTGCGTCTCGACCTGACGTTCTTAACGGTACCATTTTTGCGCAGATGATACGTTTTGATCGCCTGTTATTGCATTTTGCGCAAAATTTGCGGCAACCAAAAAACGTAATTTTGGCATTTGGAATTTTTTTGCCGCTACGCCGTTTACTGATCAGATTCATTGATTTTATATTTTGATAGATCGGGCATTTCTGAACGTGGCGATACCAAATATGTGTGTATTTTTTATTTTTTTAACCCTTTAATTTTCAATGGGGTGAAAGGGGGGTGATTTGAACTTTTAGGTTTTTTTATTTTTTTTTTAATTTTTTAAAACTTTTTTTTTTACTTTTTTTTTTCAATTTACTAGTCCCCCTACAGAGCGCTACAGAGCTGAGAACTGCAGATTTGCTGCTTCACTTTCAATGCCGGCTGTATTCCGGCATTGAGAGGAAGTGAGTCATGTTAGCTACAGGCTACCATGGCAACCGCCGAAAGTCACGTGATCATGTCACGTGACTTCCGGTGGGGGCGGGGTAAGTGACTGTCATGGCGGCGCCCATATACATATCGCTGCCAAGATTTTGGCAGCGAAATGTAAGGGGTTAATGGCCGCGGGTAGAAGCGATTCCACCCGCGGCTAGCAGGCACACATGTCAGCTGTTGATAACAGCTGATATGTGCGCGGATCGCTGCCGCCTGCCGGCGGCAGGGGGCGGGGCTTACCGGCACACGATCCATGACGTACCCAGTACGTCATGGGTCGTTAAGGGGTTAATATACAAAAAGATTTTAGCATTGTTTTGAAAATCAGAATATTACCACTTTTCCCCCAAAACAAAACCTTGAGGTTTTTGCTGATATATAAAAAGTCATGTGGAATAGTTTGTGTGTGTTAACATAATTCTCTACTCAGATTCAGGCTTTTAGAATGTGCCATGAAATTTGTGGGAAAACTGCATTGATTGCATATGAATCCAGTTTTGCATGTGTGGCGCCCCGGAGGCTTCATCGCCACAGAGTGTTGCACCCAATTTTGATTGTAATGCTACACCCGGACCTGAGGAGGTCAGTCCCGGTTTCACCACTTACACACTCAAATACACACAAAGGTTGCCCTGTTCCCACTGCACACTGGGCTAGGGTAGGGTAATAAAGGGGTCACTGTCAGAGTGGCATTTACAGGATGCCTTCAAACAGGGGCCCCAGTCCCACTAGCTTAGGACCTGGGAGGGGGGAGGTGCAGCCAGCAGGGGGAGTCAGGATCCAACACAACAGTTAGGGAGTTCTCCAGCAGGAGAGCAACGGAGCAGACGTGCCTCTCAGGTACTCGGTGGGAAGGAAGAAGAGTTCACACAATTGCTGTGGGGAGAGTGCATCTGCTCACTTCGGAATCGGCGCCACTCAGGGCAGCAGGACCCTAGGGAAGATCATACTTCATGTTGGTTTTCCAGAATCTGCCTGGATGGGGAAAGTTTCAAGCTTCCCTGACCACACAGCGCCTGAAAGCACAATGCCAGAGAAGATCCAGGGACTCGCATAAAGCCAGACCCCATATTGGAACCGCGGCACCTGCGTATATGGACAAGAGTACTACTCGTGAAAACCCAGGTCCCCATGTAGCTTCAAGCCAGGGGATCCACAGACAGGCGCTTCAAGGAGGGAACCCACAGAACACCACACCGGACTGATCTCCTAAAGGGATTCAGGTTCGACGGCGCCCATCACTGCAAGTGACTGGTATTACCCGGAACTGCAGCCATAGACTCTGCCTCTTTATTACTGGTGCCTGCCATTACTACTCCTTTCGTCATCCTCCCTGGGGCCCGCTCCACCTGTGGGAAGCGATACCATCCATAGCTGCATCCGCCCTGGAGGTCAGCGGCGTCGGCTGATTCCCTGGCCGTATACCACAGGTGGCGTCACGACATTCACCTCACTACTACCCCCATCATCCTTCCCCTGCCATCTTCTGTACGCCTCGGGGCAATGGAGCCGAGCTAGGCCGCCCGTGACAACGACGGACTGGCGACGAGTAGGTTACCCGCCTACCCCGTGGGGCGCTACACATGCAAAAAACTTTGAATGCTTAAAGAGAACCAACCAGCAGGATTTTCATATATAAAGTAAAGCCAGTGCTGTACTAGCGCTAGGGGTGCTAAATGTAAGCATAGCTTTTGTTCTGAGATTGGAAGTTTACTTGCACATATTTCTGAAATAAAAGTTCCAGCGATGCACTGCTATATGATTGACAGGTGCAACAGGAAGGGAACATGTGGGTCGAGTCTTGCTGTCTGCCTGCGTCGGAATTAACGTGTATAACGGCGACGGGGGGAGGAAGGCCAAGCAAGCAGATGGGGGCAGGAATTGGTGGCAAGATAACATTTTTCATCTATATACATAATTCTGCATACATACAAAACATATATATACAAAAAATGCCTTAAAACATTCTCTCTCATTATTCTGGCATTTGGCAAATATAAATCATCTTGGTTCCTAATTGACATAAAACGGGAAAGGTTTATTCTGATTTCATGTCAGATAGTGAGAAAACCATGCATATGTGTCTTTTTAGATAGTGTATGTTAAACTTCTGTTTTCAACTATATATATTCTCCTAACAAATACTCAGTCTTTCTTAAATATTCAGGTTTTTTAACCTTTTGGATTGTCCGACAGCACTGTAGTTGTTAAATAATAAAATTAATCAAATACAAATTGCTTAATGATAGTGCACACAGTTTAGATGTAGAGGTAAAATTGTACAAAACCTTTGATACAAATACAATAAATACAATACAATGTTGCCTAAATACAACACATGAAATGGATTTTAGTGATACCATATCAAGCTAAATGTGAAAAAAATGAAGATAAAAGGCTGCAAAAATAATTTTAAAATAGTTTTGGCTATCCCGATGTCTGTTTGTTTTCTGTCACTCTAGAAGTTAAATTGTCCTAATTACAACCTTTCATAAGTAAGGTGACTTAATGACATGGTTACAGACAGCCTTAAGGTGGCATCCTGTCATGTACGTGCTGGATGCCTTAAGCTCCTCTACCTTCCTGTCTCAAACAATAAGGCTACAGTATTTACCCAGAGAAGGTGTTAAGACTGCTTTATCAAGGGGACATGTCTCACGTGTAGCTATTAGATGTGACTATTCTCATTTCCTTTCGTGCCTCTGGTCTGCATACATCCTCAGAGTTTAACCTCTATAAAAACATTAACTGCCTTTAAAATAAGTGGTCTGGATCATGTTGTAATTTTTGTCCTTAATTCATATTCCATATACCGTATTTTCCGACGTATAAGACGACTTTTTAACTCCTGAAAATCTTCTCCAAAGTCCGTGGTCGTATTATACGCTGGGTGCCGTCTTATACGGCGGTGCACGGTGCTGCATAAGCCCATTGTTTAGTAATGCCCTCTTACTGGTCCCCTTCTTACACACAATAAACATTATTTTCACCTGTCCTCCGTTCCCGCTGTGCCTTCAGCTTCTTCCAGCAGATCACAGGCTCATAGACCCCTCCTCGATAGCATCCTGTACCTGGGGCCGCTGCCGTCATGGCTTTGCTGCAGTTGAATGCTTTGCGGTGCCGTAAAGCTTTCAACTGCAGTAAAGTGCTGACATCAGTGGCCCCGTGTACAGGACGCGGTCATGGAGGGGTCTATGTGCCTGCGGTCTGCAAGAAGCACTCCTCCAATGTCGCATCCCATACACTGGGCTGCTGCTGTCACAGCTTTACTGCAGTTGAATGCTTTATGGCAAAGCATTCAACTGCAGTAAAGCCATGACGGCAGACAGCAGCCCCGTGCATCGGAAGCTATCATGCAGGGGTCTATGTGCCTTGTGGTCTACAAGAAGCAGCTGAGGACATTGCGGGAACGTAGGAGAGGATAATGTTTATTGTGTGTAAACAACGGCATAATAGGGGACAAGAAGGCGACCGGTAGGAGGACATTACTAAACAAATGGGCTCATTACTACAAGTGGAGGACAAGGATGGGCACATTACTAACCAATGGGCTCATTACTGCCGGTCACATTACTAAACAATGGGCACATTACTGCAGGGTACATTACTAAACAATGGGCACATTACTCGGGTCAGCTTATACTCGATTATATACAGTGTATCCCAAACTCTATATTTTAACTGGAAAAGTTGGGGTCATCTTATACACCCAGTCGTTTTATACGCTGGAAAATACGGTATTTCCACTTCAATACTGAGTCCCATATATCTTACAGACACTGTAAAAAAGCTTCAAGATCAAAAACATGACATGGAGCGTGAGATTAAAATATTAAATCGGAAGTTGCGGGTAAGGACTAATTATTATTATTTTATATATTTTTTTCAATTGTTAATCCATTTAAATATTCAAAAGGGAATCTGTAAGTAGGATTGACGCTCATCAGATGTCAGGGTTTGTAGGTCCTAGACAGTTGGTTAAAATGATACCTTTATATTTGTGTTCCGATGATATTCCAGAGCAATCCACGTTTTTCTTATATGCTAATGAGCTGTTAAGCTCTATGGGCCGGACACAGATGTTCCTGAGAATCTGACTCTTGAGCTTATTTTAATTGAAAGGGGAGGTTACCAGTGTGATACATGTAATGACTGACACTTTGCTCTCACGATCACACACAGCTCTGCAGTGAGATTTAGAATTAACACAGTACAGGAGAAGGAAACTGTCTCAATACAAAACATTTGCAACAGCACTTGTACTGTCATAGTGCTGTCAGATTTGCTGCAGAGCTGTGCCTAATTATAACTAACACAGTACAGCAGAGTTAAACCTCATTGCAAACACATTTGTTGCTGACTTCTCATAGATTTTCAGCTTCCATCTCACAAGCTGTCACGTATGGACTTAGGCGGGCTTTGCACATTGCGACATCGGTAACAATGTGTTACCGATGCTGCAGCGATAGTCCCGCCCCCGTCGCACGTGCGATATCTAGTGAAAGCTGCCGTAGCGATTATTATCGCTACGGCAGCTTCACACGCACATACCTGCCGTGCGACGTCCCTCTGGCCGGCGACCCGCCTCCTTCCTTAGGGGGACGGGTCGTGCGGCGTCACAGCGACGTCACACGGCAGGCGGCCAATTGAAGCGGAGGGGCGGAGATGTGTGCTGCCGCTGGAGCGAGGAACAACATCGTACCTGTCGCACCATCGGCATTATGGAAATGTCGGAGGTTGCAGCGATGATACGATAACGACGCTTTTGCGCTCGTTCATCTTATCAAAAAGGTTTTACACGTTGCGATATCGACTGCGACGCCGGATGTGCGTCACTTTCGATTTGACCCCATCGTCATCGCACGTGCAATGTCGCAACGTGCAAAGCCCGCCTTAGGGAAGTAACGGCATGGGGCAAGACACATAACAAACAGGGTTCATCACAATAAACAAGGGGTACATCGGGGACACTATAACGACAGTTCGCCCTGGTGCTAGGGAGGCAGATAATGGGACGACACCTGAGCTCACTTGCAGATGCATCCTGCACTCATAGCCAGTCCCTATACAGGTTCCTTACCTGTAGTCGAGCAGGATACTTGAAGCCCTGAGAGACCCTGTAATAACCCTGGCTAGTGAGCTTGGCAGGCAAGGATCACTATTCCAACCGCTGCACTAATATAGCATGAAGGGAAGGTACAACACACAGGGGAAACAACAAAGGATAAAGCCCAGCTTCACAGCTGCAGTCAGACACCAAGCCTGCAGCCTACACTGCTCCAGCAGCTCCTTCCACATCAAGGCCTAGCTACTGAGTGGATTCAGAATAACTGGCGCTATCTACAGGGAGAGGTGGCCATATATAGGGGACAGGAGTAGTCACAAACCAGAAACACCTTAGACCAGGAGTGGAAAGCTGCTGCAAAGTAAAACTGGCATTAACCCTTTAAGCACCAAAGGAAAGGGAGTATGTTTAATGTGAGGAGTCTCAGATGGCAAAGAGAGACTTTAGCCCAGATGTAAACTAAGCTCTGGAGGTAGATTCTCTGGAAGATCTGTGTGCGGCCCACAGATCTTAAAGGGACACTGTCAGCAGGTTTTTGTAATGTAATGTGAAGACAGCTTGTTGTGAGAGTTAAAACAAAAAATTCAGTACTGCATGTGTTATCTTTTGTTTACCTTCAATGTTAGTTTAAGCCGCTTATCTTTATCATGAATAGGTATTGTCAGCATGTGAGCTGTAGTCCGACTCCACCCCCTTCTGTGATTATAAGCTTCTGTCTACAGAAATGTACACTGAAAGCCTGGTGTGAGGCAGCTCTACCTGTACTGCTGCATGCAAAATCTCAAATCTTTCACTCTGTCTTTTAAGGTACCATCACACTAAGCAACATCCCTAGCAACATCGCTGCTGAGGCACAACTTGCTAGCGATGTTGCTTAGTGTGACATCCAGCAACAACCTGGCCCCTGCTGTGAGGTCGTTGGTTGTTGCTGAATGTCCTGGACCATTTTTTAGTTGTTGCTCTCCCGCTGTGAAGCGCACATCGCTGTGTGTGACAGCGACAGAGCAACAACTAAATGTGCAGGCAGCAGGAGCCGGCTTCTGCAGACGCTGGTAACCACGGTAAACAGCGGGTAACCAAGAAGCCCTTTCCTTGGTTACCAGATATTTACCTTCGTTACCGGCGTCCGCCGCTCTCAGCTGTCAGTGCCGGCTCCCTGCTCTCTGCACACGTAGCCAGACTACACATCGGGTAATTAACCCGATGTGTACTGTGGCTAGGAGTGCAGGGAACAGGGAGCCGGCACTGGCAGTGTGAGAGCGGCGGACGCTGGTAACGAAGGTAAATATCGGGTAACCAAGGGAAGGGCTTCTTGGTTACCCGATGTTTACTGTGGTTACCAGCGTCCGCAGAAGCTGGCTCCCTGCTGCCTGCACACGTAGCAGAGTACACATCGGGTAATTAACCCGATGTGTACTGTGGCTAGGTGTGCAGGGAGCCAGCGCTAAGCAGTGTGCGCTGGTAACCAAGGTAAATATCGGGTTGGTTACCCGATATTTCCCTTAGTTACCAAGCGCAGCATCGCTTCCACGTGTAGCGACGCTCCAGCGATCCCTGCCAGGTCAGGTTGCTGGTGGGATCGCTGGAGCGTCGCTTAGTGTGACATCTCACCAGCGACCTTCTAGCAACTTACCAGCGATCCCTATCAGGTTGTATCGTTGTTGGGATCGCTGGTAAGGCTGCTTTCACACTACGTTTATTTAACATGCGTCCTGAACGTTTTTTTAACGCAGAAACGGATCCAGTGCAAATGCGTTTTCATTTCAATGCATTTGCAATGGACTCGCGTTAACATGCGTTCACCTGCGTTTGCGTGCGTTATAGTGAGGATCCAGCGACTTGCAGTTTTTTAACATCTTTCAAAAACGCTACTTGTAGCGTTTTTGAGCTGCGTCCAACTTCTGCAAATTGCTGGATCCTGACTAAACAGCACGCAAACGCATGTGAACGCTGGCGTGCTGATAGGCAGGATCCTGCTTGCTCTACTGAGCATGCCCAGAAGCCAGCCTCCGTGATCAGTCTATCTCTCTCCTACCTCTCTGTCTCTCTCCTCCCTCTCTCTGTCTCTCCCCCTCCCTCTCCCCCTCCCTCTCCCCCACCCTCTCCCCCACCCTCTCCCCCACCCTCTCCCCCACCCTCTCCCCCACCTGAGAGCTGCGGACACTCGTAACCAAGGTAAATATCGGGTAACCACTTATCTTAGTTACCCGATGTTTACGTTGGTAACGTGTGCAGGGAGCCCGGCTCCTAGCAGCTGCAGACACTTGTAACCAAAGTAAATATCGGGTATCCAAGCAAGTTACCCGATGTTTATCTTGGTTACGAGCCTCGCAGCTGTCAGATGCCGGCTCCCAGTCTGGCACGTTTAGTTCCCCTCACTCCCGATCACATGACTCCAATGCCCGCCCCTAAACATCCAGTGACAGGATCCTGCAAAATAAGACATGCGTTTGCATGCATTTTTTGCTGTAAAAGCAGGATCCGCTTTTGCAGCAAAAAAACGTTCAGGACGCATGTTAAAAAGACGTAGTGTGAAAGCAGCCTAAGTTGTTTAGTGTGACTGGGCCTTTAGTCAGAACTGGCTGCATCCAGTAATCTAAGTGATACATAGTTAATCTTAGCCTTTTGCCTATATCATGCTGCTCTTAGATGAGGTAGCAAAAACCTGCTGACAGATTCTCTTTAACAGCTCATTTACATATTAAGAAAAACGTGAATTTCTCGATCAAAATATCAAATTGCAGATATCAAGGTATCTTTTTATTTACCTCTCTATGACCTGCGCGCCTGACAGAGGGCTTAGGAGGGTTGATTCTATGGACAGATTCCCTTTAAAAGAAATTCCCTTGTTTATTCTTGTCCTTCTTTTTTGCAAAATGAGAAGTGTTGTATTACCCTACTCTAAAACCTGTACGTATATTCAAGTAAATATTTCAATATGCCAGACCTGTTGAGGTGAATCCTCCTCTTATCGCCATACAGGAAGAGTCTGCTGAGTGGCGCCAGTTTCAAGCCGATTTACAAACTGCAGTTGTTATTGCTAATGATATCAAGTCAGAAGCACAAGAAGAAATTGGTGAGCTAAAGCGACGTCTCCACGAGGCACAGGAGAAGAATGAAAAACTTGCAAAAGAATTGGATAATGCTGCGTCCCGCAAGTAAGGCCATCAATAGGTAGTGGGTAATGAAAATATGTAGAAATGTGCAATTGCATATGAGTACTAAATCTTCCAATCTATCTAGGCAAGAAGAAGAAAGGGGTCGGGTGTATAATTACATGAATGCGGTGGAGAGAGACCTGGCAGCGTTAAGACAGGGAATGGGTCTTAGTCGTAGGTCTTCCACCTCTTCTGAACCTACACCTACAGTCAAGACTCTCATAAAATCATTTGACAACGCATCTTCACAAGGTACAGTTATCGTCTTAATAGGGCAAAAAAAATGTGCTGTGCCGTCATCAGTAGTAATGTGTAGTGTAACTTGCATATTATCCCCTCTCGATAGCCCCCAGTCCAGCAGTAGCAGCTGCTGCTGCAGCAGCTTCAATTCCCCGCACACCCCTCAGTCCTAGCCCAATGAAGACACCACCTGCTGCTGCCGTGTCCCCCATGCAGGTAAGAAATAGAACATCTGCTAGTACTTCAGGGTGTGTGTTTTTCTACATGCGTTTTCTGTCTGCTTTACTTTCATGATAGAAAACCTGTAGTCCCGTGCACTATTTACTGGCTAATCTTCATGCTTGCTGACTGTCTCAGTTGCAGGTGCATTGGAAATCACAGCTTCAAATTCCCTAAGTGGACTAGTAAATGCAATAAAAAGTGAAAAAATATGAAAAAAACCCACAAGTTCAAATCACACCTTTTTTCCTCATTGAAAATTAAAGTTAATTTAAAAAAAAAAAAATTGCTTTCGCTGCATTCAGAAATGTCATAGAATCATAGAATGGTAGCGTTGGAAGTGACCTCAAAGGCCATTGGGTCCAACCCCCTGTGAGTTCCACCTTTCCTAAATCATCCCAGCTTTATGTTTATCCAGTTTCCGCTTGAAGATTTCCATTGATGGAGAGCTCACCACCTCCCGTTGCAGCCTGTTCCACTCTCTGACTGCCCTCACTGTCAAAGTTTTCTTTTTCGCTCCTAATTGGGAGACCCAGACAATTGGGTGTATAGCTATTGCCTCTGGAGGCCACACAAAGTATTACACTTAAAAGTGTAAGGCCCCTCCCCTTCTGGCTATACACCCCCAGTGGGATCACTGGCTCACCAGTTTTGTGCTTTGTGCGAAGGAGGCAACACATCCACGCATAGCTCCACTGTTTAGTCAGCAGCAGCTGCTGACTATGTCGGATGGAAGAAAAGAGGGCCCATACAGGGCTCCCAGCATGCTCCCTTCTCACCCCACTTCATGTCGGAGGTGTTTGTTAAGGTTGAGGTACCCATTGCGGGTACGGCGGCAGGAGCCCACATGCTGCTTCCTTCCCCATCCCTTTTTACAGGGCTCTGGGTGAAGTGGGATTCTATCGGTCTCCAGGCACTGAGACCGTGCTCCATCCACAGCCCCTGGTATCTGCTGGACATGGAGCGGAGTATCTTCAGGGACATGGCCCTGCTACATGGAGGTACTCTGTGTCCCTGTGGGGACCGCGCAGATACACGGCAGCACTGCTGGGTGTGTTAGTGCGCCAGGGACAGCGGCGCTGTCCGCACTAGTGCCATCGCACACCACAGCGTTGCTGGGTGTGTTAGTGTATTGGGTGACTACTGCGCTAACCGCCGCTGCCATTTTTATTTAAGGCGCCGCTGGGATTTGTGGTGCGCCGGGGACTTCCGCGCCGGCCAGCACTGATATGCCGGCCGCGCTTATTAACTCGAGTCCCCGGCTTCTGGGCCTAGTCTCCCTTCGTTACCGCCCACAGGCCTGACAGTCAGGGTAGGGGCGTGACGCTGCATAGCACAGCAGCGCTGAGAGCTGGAGTATGTTTTGCATACTCCACCCCTCTCACTGTGTGCACTGTGAAACCGGATTCCCGCACTTTCTGAGGCACGCCCACGGCTTCCTTCTCTACAAGGACGCCGGCAGCCATTAGTGTCAGTTTCTGTACGATACAGAGACAAGTGTGGAAGACCCTGGCATTCTGATAGTCACACAATCGCTGCAACAGGCGTTAAGCAGCACCTGTGGTGCTAACCCCACTAGTGCAGAAGTGCACTTATAGATATGCTTGTACTATATACATTGCACTGTTTGGTCGCACGTTGTATATACCCTCCTGGATTGTGCGGAGGAGTTATCAGCATATTCTCTGTGTAAAACAAAGGTGCAGAACCACATGTTTTTCTATGCAGCCGGTACAGCATGTACGGCTATACGGCCGGCAGGTTACATAGACCCCCATTATATCCAACTCAGCCGGAGTCTCTGCTAATGGCCAGAGGATGAGGACGGTGTCTGCAGTATTTACTGACAGATTTTCTGAGACTATGGCTATGATACTAGAAGCCTAGCAGTCCGGACATGTCTCTCACAACATGGGCACTGTTGAATCATTGATCCATGGCCCCCCTCAGTGTGAACAACTAACAGCTCCGGGAATGTCACATGCATCCCAGAGTCACGGCTCTGCACAGACGTCAGTCCCAGACAGCCTAAGCGGGCTCACTATGAGCGGCCCTCGGTTTCATCAGGGTCCTAGCAGAAGGACTCTCTGTGTAATGAGGCGGAAGTAGCGGCTCAGGATTCTGATCCTGAGACCGCTCTCAATCTGGATACACCTAATGGTGACGCCATAGTGAATAATCTTATAGCGTCCATCAATAGAATGTTGGTTATTTCTCACCCAGCTCCTCCAGTGGAGGAGTCAGCTTCACGTATTTTTCTGGACCACTCTGCCTTCAGAGAGGCAGTCCAGGAACACCACACTTATCCAGATATGCGCTTCTCCAAACGGCTTAGGATACACGTTATCCCTGCCCCCTGACGTGGTCATGGACTGGACCCAGTGTCCCAAGCGGCATCCTCCAATCTCCAGGCTTGTAGCTAGATCCATAGTTGCAGTGGGAGATGGAGCTGCACTTAAAGATGCCACTGACAGACAGATGGATCTCTGGTCTAAATCCATCTATGAGACTGTCGGCGCACCGTTGGCTCCAGCATTCTCACCCTTGGGGCACTCCAAGCTATTTCAGCTTGTCTTACACAGATTGACACGGTTACACGTACATCTGTGCCGCAGGTGGCATCCTTAACCTCTCAAATGTCTGCATTTGTTTCTTACGCGATTCAGGTTGCCCTAGACTCTGCGAACCGTACGGCAGTAGCCTCCGCTGCTCCGTGTTTTTAAGCAGAGCCTGGTCTGCTCGTTAAGTGAATGGAAGGCAGATTCTGCTTCCAAAAAAGGTTGCTTAACCAGTTGCCTTTTTCGGCTGACCGACTGTTTGGTGAGCGTTTGGATGTAACCATTAAACAGTCCAGGGGTAAGGATTCATCCTTTCCTCAGCCCGGACACAACAAACCCCAACAGAGCAGGAGGCAGTCGTGGTTTCGGTCTTTTCGAGGCTCGGGCAGGTCCCATTTTTCCTCGTCCAATGTGGACTCAAAAGGATCAGAGGAGCTCAGATTCTTGGCGGGCTCAGTCACGCCCAAAAAAGAGACAGTCTGAAAACCCGCTTCCAAAGCGGCTTCCTCATGACTTGCGGCCTCCTCTCTCCGCATCCTCGGTCGGTAGCAGGCTCACCCGCCTTGGCGATATTTAGCTGCCATAGGTCAATGACCGTTGGGTGTGAGACATTCTGTCTCACGGGTACAGGATAGAGCTCACTTCTCGTCCTCCAACTCGATTCTTCAGAACTTCTCCACCTCCCGGCCGAGCCGCTGCTCTTCTGCAAACAGGGTGCACTCTATAGGCAGAAAGAGTGATGACCCCCGTTCCTCTTCAGGAACAAGGTCACGGTTTTTACCCCAAATTATTTGCGGTGCCTATAAGAACGGGCCGTTCCGTCCCGTTCTGGATCTAAAACTGCTCAGCAAGCTCGTGGACACCAGGCGGTTCCGGATGGAATCCCTCCGCCATGTCATCGCCTCAATGTCCCAAGGAGATTTCCTAGCATCATTAGGCATCAAGGATGCTTATCCACACGTGCCGATTGATCCAGAGCACTAGCGTTTCTACGCTTCGTTATAGGAGACGAACACCTTCTGTTCGTAGCTCTACCTTCCGGCTAGCGACAGTCCCACTGGTCTTCGCCAAGGTCAGGGCAGCAGTAGTCACAGTCCTGCACTCTCAGGGTCACTCTGTGATCCCATATTTAGACGATCTACTTGTCAAGGCACTCTCTTAGGAAACATGCCGACACTGCCCGAACGTTGCGCTGGAGACTCTCTAGAGTTTTGGGTGGATCATTAACTTTTTGAAGTCAGATCCGACCCCGACCCTATCGCTAACATATCTAGGCATGGAGTTTCATACTCTCTCAGCGATAGTGAAGCTTCCGCTAGACAAACAGCATTCACTACGGGCTGCAATCTCTTCTTTAAGAACCAGTCGCACACATTGAGACGCCTCATGCACTTCCTACGTAAGATGGTAGCAATGGAGGCAGTTCTTTTCGCGCAGTTTCATCTGCGTCCACTACAATGTGACATTCTCCGCCAATGGGACGGGGAGTCGACCTCCCTCAACAGAGTCGTCTTTCTTTCTCAGGCGGCCAAGGAATCTCTACGGTGGTGGCTTCTTCCCACCTCATGGTCAAAAAGAAGGTCCTTCCTATCCCCATCCTGGGCGATAGTTACGACAGACGCGAGTCTATCAGGGTGGGGAGCAGTTTTTCTCCATCACAGCGCTCAGGGTACGTGGACTCAGCAAGAGTCCACCCTTCAGATCAATGTTCTTGAACACAGAGCAGTGTATCTTGCCCTACAAACCTTCCAACAGCAGCTGGACAGCAAGCAAATCCGACTTCAGTCGGACAACTCCACAGCGGTGGCATACATCAACCACCAAGGAAGAACGCGCAACCGGCAAGCCTTCCAGGAAGTCCGGCAGGTTCTGATGTGGGTGGAAGACACGGCATCCACCATATCCACAGTTCACATCCCAGGCGTGGAAAACTAGGAAGCTGACTTCCTAAGTCGCCGGGGTGTGGCCGAAAGGGTATGGTCTCTTCACCCGGACGGGTTTCAGGAGATCTGGCGCCGCTGACAGAGGCCGGACGTCGATCTAATGGCGTCACGGCACAACAACAATGTGCCAGCTTCATGGCACGGTTTCACAATCATCGGGCTCTGGCGGCAGACGCCTTAGTTCAGCATTGGTCGCAGTTCCAGCTACCTTATGTGCCACCTCTGGCATTGTTGCCCAGAGTGCTGCGCTAGATCAGGACCGACTGCGGCCGCGCCATCCTCGTCGCTACAGATTGGCCGAGGATGTTGTGGTTCCCGGTTCTGTGGTGCCTCACGGTAGGCTAACCGGGGGCACTACCAGACCAATCAGACTGGCTGTCTCAAGGGCCATTCTTCCATTTGAATTCTACGGCCCTCAACCTGATGGTGTGGCATTGAGTCCTGGAACCTAGTGTCGTCAGGATTACCTCAGGACGTGGTTGCCACCATGAGACAGGCTAGCATACCAACGTCCGCCAAGATTGACCACAGGACGTGGAAGATATTCTTATCTCGGTGCTCGGCGCAGGGTGTTTCTCCCTGGCCGGTTGCATCGTCTATGTTTCCTTCCTTCCTGCAATCTAGGTTGGAAAAAGGGTTGTCGCTCAATTCCCTTTAGGGACAAGTCTCAGCGCTATCTGTATTTTTTCAGAAACGACTTCCTCAGGTACGCACGTTCCTACGGGGAGTTTGTCGTCTCAGCACTCCGTACAGGCGGCCGTTAGAGCCCTGGGATCTGAACAAGGTTCTAATTGCTCTCCAGATGCCGCCTTTCGAGCCTTTGAAAGAGGTCTCCCTTCCCGCTTTTCTCGGGAAGTGGCCTTCTAGTAACGGTCTCGTCTCTTAGGAGAGTTTCCGAGCTAGCAACGCTCTCATACAAATCTCCCTTCCTGGTCCTTCACCAGGACAGGGTAGTTCTGCGTCCGATTCCGGAATTTCTCCCTAAGGTGGTATCCCACTTTCATATCAATCAGGATATCACCTCACCTTCTTTGTGTCCTCGTCCAGTCCATCAATTTCAGAAGGATTTGCATCTGTTGGTTCTGGTGAGAGCACTCAGGTTCTACTTCCCGCATGGCGCTCCTGCGCCACCCGGATGCACTCTTTGTCCTTGTCGCTGGTCGGCGTAAACAGTCGCAAGCTTCTGAATCCACCCTGGCTCGGGGGATCGAGGAACCAATTCTTGAAACCTACAGTTCTACTGGGCTTCTGGTTCTCTCAAGGCTGAAGGCCCATTCTACCAGAGCCGTGGGTGCATCCTGGGCATTACGGCACCAGGCTACGGCTCAGCAGGTGTGTCAGGCACCTACCTGATTGAGTCTGCATACTTTTACCAAGCATTTTCAGGTGCATACCTACGCTTCGGCAGACGCCAGCCTAGGTAGATAAGTCCTTCAGGCGGCGATTGCCCACCTGTAGGAAAGGGCTGTTTGACGGCCCTATCACGAGGTATTCTTTTACCCACCCAGGGACTGCTTTTGGACGTCCCAATTGTCTGGGTCTCCCAATTAGGAGCGAAAAAGAAGAAGGGAATTTTGTTTACTTACCGTAAATTCCTTTTCTTCTAGCTCCAATTGGGAGACCCAGCACCCGCCCTGTTTTCTCGGGGTTTTTCTGTTTTTTCGGGTACACATGTTGTTCATGTGGTATGGTTCAGTTCTCCGATGTTTCCTCGGATTGAATTGGTCTTTAAACCAGTTATTGGCTTTCCTCCTTCTTGCTTTGGCACTAAAACTGGTGAGCCAGTGATCCCACTGGGGGTGTATAGCCAGAAGGGGAGGGGCCTTACACTTTTAAGTGTAATACTTTGTGTGGCCTCCAGAGGCAATAGCTATACACCCAATTGTCTGGGTCTCCCAATTGGAGCTAGAAGAAAAGGAATTTACGGTAAGTAAACAAAATTCCCTTCTTTCCTAATGTCTAATTTGAATCTCTTTCCTTCAAGTTTTATCCCATTGCTTCTTGTACTTCCTTGTGTTAATGAGAATAGGGTAATTCCCTCTGCATTATGACTACCTTTCAGATATTTGTAAACCGCTATTAAGTCTCCTCTCAGCCTTCTCTTTTTCAAACTAAACATCCCTAGTTCTTTTAGCAGTTCTTCATATGACATGGTTTGCAGACCTTCTACAATCGTGGTTGCTCTTCTCTGGACTTGCTCCAATATATCGATGTCTTGCTTGAATTGAGGCGCCCAAACTATACACAGTATTCCAGGTGTTGTCTGACCAGGGCAGAATATAGGGGAATAATTACCTCTCTTGATCTAGATTCAATGCTTGTTTTGATACATCCCAGAATTTTGTTGGCCTTTTTAGCTGCAGGTTCACATTGTTAGCACATGTTGAATCTGAGATCCACTATTATGCCAAAGTCCTTTTCCCTGGTTCTATCACCTAGTTCTATTCCTTCCATACTATATATGGTTTTTACATTTCTTTTACCCAGATGTAGGACTTTGCATTTGTCCCTGTTAGAAAACATTCTGTTCTTCTTGGCCCATTGTGTGTCTAGATCCTTTTGAATACGCTCTTTCCTCTCTAGTGTTGGCTACTCCTCCTATCTTAGTATCATCTGCAAATTTTGTGAGTTTCCAACTAATTCCGTTATCCAGATAATTTATAAAGATATTAAACAGCACTGGCCCCAGGACAGAGCCTTGCGGCACCCCACTTTTGACTTTCCTCCAGGTTGATGTGTAACCATTTAGTATTTCTCGTTGCGCCCGATCATTAAGCCAGTTGTGAATCCATCTAACTGATTTTTTGTCAATTCTATACTTGATCATTTTTTTCAATGAGGATGTCATGTGATACTTTATGTCCTATCTATGAATATCTAACAAATCATCTGATCGGTAAACAGCGTAACGAAAAAAAACACCAGAATTAGTTTTTTTGTTTGGCGAAACATTGCAATAAAATGCAGTAGAGGGAATCAAAAAATCGTATCTACCCAAAAAGTTGCATCTGTAAAAACGTCAGCTGAGGGCGCAAAAACTGTTTACCCAGCCCTATATCCTGAAAATTGAAAATATTTCTGGTCTCGGAAAATGGCAACAAAATTTTTTCACCACTTATCTAAAAAGAACAAAAAAATCCCATGCATGTTTGGCATCTGTGTACACGTACTAACCTGGAGAATCGTTCTGCCATGTCAGTTTTACCAAATAGTGAACATGGTTGGTAAAAAAAAAAAAAGAAATTCTGGAATTGCGCTTTTTCTTTGCAATTTTTCTGCACTTAGTATTTTTTTTCCCCCTCTTTTCCAGTATACTATATGGTAACATAAATGGTTTCATTAGAAAGTGCAACTCGTCCTGCAAAAAATAAGTCTCATATGGCAATGTTGACAGAAAAATAAAAAGGTTATGGCTCGTGTAAGAAGGGGAGGAAACAAAAAACGAAAATGAATAAAACCGGAAAATGGCAAGCTCATGAAGGGGTTAAACCATTGTGTGAATGTAGCCTAAGGACAATTTTCTTTCTTCGGATATACTACTGGGCTTTATATCTGTTATGCCATAATAAAAAAATGAAATTAAAAAGCATATAATTTGTGCTGTTAATACGCTAGCAGCAGTTCGTCTACTTTTGAGTCGTATCAAATCCATCTATTTCTTGTTCTTTTTGCAGAGACACTCCATCAGTGGGCCGATATCTTCCACTAAATCATTACCAGGCCTGTCTGATAAAAGACCAAGTTATCCTGAAATACCAGTACAAGGTACATGAAATCTAAGGAACAAAAGTGTTCTCGTTATTTTCTTTTCAGATTGAGAACAGCGCACCATCAGTAAATGCTTTGCCTCTAGAAGGCTGAGACTCCACAAGACTATGCCCAGTCTGTGTAATCCATTGTTTAGCTTCCCATGTTAAAGGGAGTCTGTCAGCACAATATGACTATACAAAGCAGGCAAAGGACCTTACAGGTGATATAGCGCAAAGAAAAATCAAACCTTAAATAATAAAACTCCAGCTGCTGCTCTGCTGGTAGGGTAAAACCAACATTGATATATACCGAAAAGTGAGAAAGGCGGGTGTGCTGCTCTGCTGGTGAAGAATTCCCTGAGGAAGAGGTCCTTTCGATGTAGACGTTACAAATGGACTACAAGCTATTTTTATTAACCTGAATCCCGTGAATTCTTCACCAGCAGAGTAGCACACCCCCTTTTCTCTATTTTTGGTATACAGGATGAATGTCAGACATATAGAAAAATTTAGTCCTGAGAAAAGTTGCTTTATCTCTTTTTGATGCAAAATGAAAGTATTTACTAGATGTGTCACAGATCTTGATTGGTCCTAACATGTCCTCATAATCATTTAAAGGGAGCCTGTCACCGACTCATCTGCGGGGCGGTCCGATAGGCTTTGCTGTTCTCAGGTGCAGCACCTCCTCTATCCTTGCGATCGCTGTACTCCTTGATTCGTGTAGATGACGCATCCTACGTCATCTACACAGGCCACCATTGCGCTCCTGCGCATGCGCACTTTGTTCTGCCCTGCTGAGGGCAGAGCAAAGTACTGTAATGCGCAGGCACGGGGAAAGGTCAAAGGCCACCTGCGCATTACAGTACTTTGCCCTCAGCAGGGCGGAACAAAGCGCAGGAGCGTAATGGAGGGCACTGCGGAGGACGCTGGAGACGTCATCCACATAAAGCAAGGATGACGGCGATGGACGAAAGAGAGGAGGCGCCACCAAGGAAAGAGGAGGCGCCGGACCCGAGATCAACCACGTTCATCAGACCGGACCGTATCAGATCACCTTGCAGGTATGTGACAGGTTCTCTTTAAAACAATCACATAAAAACAATTGATACCTGTAGCCGTTTCTGTGATGTCCATGCTGCTATTCTCAGTGAGTCACATTACATTGGGTCACCTAACCGCTGCAATTAATCACCTCCCCCGATCATCTGCAGCCTTTTTTGGACGATGTAATAGTAAAGGCTGCAGCTCTTCTTTTTCACAGCGTCTTAGATGAGGATTGGGACATCACACAAATTACATCTTATATTTGTGTGTGCTTTTAGTTTCCTAATCTATTTTATTTTTGGTTTTGTTATTTGTCCCTTCTTAGTTCGATCTTAGAGGCCAACCACATCCTCATACCATCAACGACCCATAAAATTACATCATGACTTTCAGCCCAGCAGCATCAAAGGATTCATAGGGTTAATACTGCGTACAGCTCCCACTTGGACCATTTCTTTAGACTTCCAACTTTGCCCTAACAAGGAAGTTCATGTTTTTCAAAAGGATTCTTGGTGACATAATCTTCAAAGCAAAATGGGAGCACAAGCTCTTTGTGATCAGACATAATAAAATGTAACTAAAAAAAGGCTCATATATGCAAAAAAATCTTCTTTTTTTTTTCATTTTTGTTTTAATTTCTATTTTTACTCCCTAGGGTGAATTGACACAATTTAGCAAAAAATCTGAGAGCAAATGCTGTGCAATCCTCATTTCTAGCTTTCACAAAGGGAATACAGTTCTAACCTTTATTCACATTTACTATCAATAATTAGTCCATCCAGCAGCATAAGTCTTTCCATTTACTTCCGATATTTTGTATAAATAGTCTCTTATTTTGAAAAGTTTAAAGTCATAGTTTTTTTAGAAGCCTTGTAGTGGACATGGTAAGGATACATTCTACCAACCAAGTCAACTTCTTCTATCCCGTCCGGTGATTGACTCCTACAGCGCAGAAGAGGGCTCCCCCAAGTCAAAACCATTTTATGAGACGATTACATTACACATCCAGATTTTGATCCTAACCCCTTTTTGCCGATCTCTAATCTATTTTATTTTAGAAATCCATCTAACACATCTGGATAATATTGAAGCTGTAAGACTTCATTCAGACTTTAGAAGGCCAGAGAACTCCTTTTATACTCCTATTTCTTTGTGTCCAGATTTTTCCTAGGCATATATACAGTGCCTTGAAAAAGTATTAATACCCTGTGAATTTTTGCACGTTTTTCACATTGAACCCACAAACTTAAATGTGTTTTATGTGACCATCACTATCAAGTAGTTATGAAATATAAAGGCAATACTGCATGGTTTTCTAAATATTTAAAAATATAAATCTGATAATTATGACGTGCATTTGTATTTAGCTCCCTGTAGTCTGATACCTATAAATAAAATCCTGAGGGACCAAATTACTCCAGAAGTCATCTAATTAGCAAATTGAGTCCATAATTTATTCTAAGTATAACTTCAGCTGTTCTTTGAACTTTTCAGAGGTTTATTTCACAACATTAGGGATCAAACAGCATCTTGAAAACCAAGAAACACATCAGATAGGTCAGGGATAAAGTTGTGGGGAAGAGTAAAGCATAGTAGGTTAATAAAAAATAGCCCAAGCTCTGAACATCTCATGGAGCTCTGTTTAAACCATCATTAAAAAATGGAAGAAGCATAGCACAACTGCAACCTACCAAGGTATGGCTGTCCACCTAAACTGACATCCCAAGCAAGGAGAACGCTAATTCAAGAAGAACCCAAGAGGCCCATGGTCACTCTGGAGGAGATGCAGAGATCCACAGCTCAGGTGGGAGAATCTGTCCACAGGACAACTATTAGGCTATGTGCGCACGTTGCATAATTTCATACGTTTACGTTGCATATTGCACTGCAACGTAAACGCATGCGTCCTACGTTCCCAGCACAATCTATGAAGATTGTGCATAATCCATACGCACATTGCGTTTTAGAGCGCAGCGATTTGCATGCTGAAATTTTGGTCCAAATCGCTGCGCTCAAAAAAGTAACATGTCACTTATTTCGTGCTCTTTGGATGCTGCTCCCACTCTGTCTATGGGAGAGGCAGCATCCAGTGCGCATGAAATCGGCATCTGTTCTGCAGACACACCGCATCCATTACGCAGTGTTTCTTCAGCGATTTGAAGCGCACATACACTGCCAAATCGCTGAAGATTTTTCAGCATGGACACCACGCAACGTGCGCACATAGCCTTAGTCTTATACTCCACAAATCTGGCCTACATGGAAGAGTGGCAAAAAGAAAGACAATTAAAAAAAAAAAAAAAAGTCTTAAGTCCCATTTGCTGTTTGCAAACAGCTATGTGGGAATACAGCTAGCATGTGGGAGAAGGTGTTCTTGTCATTTGAAACCGAAGTAGAACTTTTTGGGATAAGAGAAAATGCTATGGTTGGCCGAAAACTAACACTGCACATCACCTGAAAACACCATCCACACTGTCAAACATGGTGGTGGCAGTATCATGCTGTGTGGATTTTTTTCTTCAGCAGTGACAGGGAAGCTGATCAGAGTTGATTTGAAGGGGGATGGAGCTAAATACAGGGCAATCCTGGAAGATAACCTGTTAGAGGCTGCAAAAGTCTTGAGATTGGGGTGTAGGTTCACATTCTAGCAGGACAATGACCTTAAACATACTGCCAGAGCTACAATGGAGGGGTTTAGATCAAAGCATATTTATGTGTTTGAATGGCCCAATCAAAGTTCCTGTATCCCATTGATAATCTGTGACAGGACTTAAAAATTTCTGTTCACAGATGCTCTCCATCCAATCTCACTGAGTTTTAGCTATTTTTCAAAGAAGAACAGGCAAAACTTTCAGCCTCTAAATGTGCCAAACTAGTAGAGCCATATCCCCAAGCACTATCTGCAGTAATTGCTGCAAAATGTGGTCCAACAAAGTATTGGCTTTGGAGGGGGGGGGGGTGTTGAATACAAAAGCACATCACAATTTTCATATTTATATGTTAAAAATATTTAGAAAACCTTGTATCATTTCCTTTACACTTCACAAATACTTGCTATATAGTGTTGGTATATTACATAAAATACATTTAAGTTTGTGGGTGTAACAGGAAAAAAATATGGAAAAGTTCATGGGGTATAATTCCTCCGCCATTAGTGAGCAAATGCTCTTGTTTCTTAATGGAAATTTTTCACATTTGTGTGACCTAGAGCTAAGGTCCTTCATTTCATCTAGAGATCATTCACTTATGGGTTGAGGACATTCTGGATGCATTTCCTCACATTTTTATTACCCACATTAGGGGTTCTTTCTCATTAGGAGTCAACTCATTCCAGTACAACCTTCATGGTAACAGCAGAAGTCGGTCCTTATACTGCCTACAGGAGATTCTCTTGCTAAAGGTTTTCTCTGAAGGCCAAGTCTCCAGTTTGAGTATCACTATGGACAGCTCTCCTTATGTAGCAGAAGGTGACTTTAACCAAGTCTGCTTTCGTTGTGATGCCAATACTGTCCAACCAGGGTAAGGTCCATGAGGGCTGGACGGTTCATCTATTAGCTGTCCATAATGCCAGTGTCTCCTACTTCTGCATTGTCTTCCACCAACCACTGCAAATTCTGTAGGGTGAAGAGCTGCAGCTGGATGTAGGTTGTGTTTTAGAGGTGCTGTCACGTTTAGTGTTCTTTTTGTTTTTCTTCAGGGTACCCCATGATTTCAAAATAAAAGGAAATTTTTCGTTTTTGTGTAAAATCATTTTTTACCATAAAGTTCCTTGATTAACCTTATTCCTTTTTTTCCCCTTTTTATTTTCAGCCTTAATTTGATCTTATTTCTGCTGTGTTCTTAGTAGACGATAAAAAATACTTTCTTTGTCGCTCCATTGGGAGACCCAGACAATTGGGTGTATAGCTTCTGCCTCCGGAGGCCACACAAAGTATTACACTCAAAAGTGTAACCCCTCCCCTCTGCCTATACACCCTCCCGTGCATCACGGGCTCCTCAGTTTTATGCTTTGTGTGGAAGGAGGCACACATCCACTCACACATCTCCATTTTAGTCAGCAGCAGCTGCTGATTGTATCGGTTGGAAGAAAAGAGGGCCCCCACGGGGCCCCCGGCATGCTCCCTTCTCACCCCACTAAGTCGGCGGTGCTGTTAAGGTACCCATTGCGGGTACGACGGCCGGAGCCTCATGCCGTGTTTCCTTCTCCATCCCTGAGGGCTCTGGTAGAAGTGGGATCCGAAGCGGTCATCCAGGTTCTGGGACCGTGCTCCCTCCGCAGCCCCTGAGGGAATCTGCTGGACAGGAGCTTATCTATCCTCAGGGACAGGGCCCTGCATCCACGAGGTACTCTGTGTCCCCATGGGGACTGTGTATGGAGCGCCTGGTTTCCGGACGCCGCAACTGACTGCTGAATTGTGAAGACCGGGGACTACCGCGCCGACCGCGCCTGCTTGTCGGCCGCGGTATTAAATTTAGTCCCCGGCTTCATCGCGGCCTAGTGGCAAAACTCCCGCCCCCGGCCTGTCTATCAGAGATAGGGGCGGGACAGCCGACCTGACGTCGGATGTGAGGGCCGGGGCATCCTGTATGCTCCCTCCCCCCTCACTGATCACTGTGGGGACCCCAGATTCCCGCACTTTTCCTAACACCGCCCATGGCTTCACTCCTCCCCTGAGAGCTCCGGCAGCCATCTTTAGGACATTCTGCCGGTGGAGAATCACAGAGAACAGCTCTGCAGCTCTGGGAGACCAAGGCAGGGAATCTGGAGCGCACACACCCCGCTTTTTAGCGGTCAGTAAGCCGCACCGGTCACTCGGTGTTGGTCCCCTTGGGTGCCGGTATAGATACGTATATATATATATACTTATTTCTGTTCGGCCGGGCTGTATACCCTTTTTTCTATATACCCTCAGTGATCATGCTCCTAGGACACAACAGCATGTCGGCCACAAGGAGCAAGGGCACTAAAGCACAGGGTTTTTTTGCGACATGTACCTCTTGTAGGGCCATGTTACCTGCGGGTTCCACCTACCCTCACTGTGAGCAATGCTCGACCCCTGTTACGCTTGCTCAGCCGGAGCCTCGGTCACTAGTGGGCCCCTCGGCTCAGGCAGACCCCCCTGCTTCCACTGTCCAGGTGGCAGCGACAGAGTTTGCAGTTTTTGCTGAAAAGCTCTCAGAGTCACTCTCACAATCCATGGCTCAGTCTATGGACAAATGGTCTGCCAAGTTGCTGGAAGCCCTGCAGTCCAGACCGGTCCTTACACAGGCCCCTGACCCTGATAGATCGGCGCCTCCAGGTCCCTCTCGGTACACCCCGGCCGGGGTGGACCCTAGGTCTCACGTGGAGGACTCCTCCACGGACCACAGTCCCAGACCAGCTAAGCGGGCTCGCTTGGAATCTTCCCCGACTTCCTCACGCTGCTCGGGTTCCCAGCTTGAGGACTCTCTGGAGGACGAGGCGGAGGTTGCAGCTCAGGGCTCGGACCCTGATGTTGCCCTCAATCTTGATACACCTGAAGGGGACGCCTTAGTAAATGATCTTATCTCGTCCATCAATCAGGTGTTGGATCTATCTCCCCCGCCTCCATCTATAGAGGAGTCGGCCTCTCAGCAGGAGAAACACCAGTTTAGGTTTCCCAAACGTACACGGAGTGCATTTTTTGATCACTTTAACTTCAGGGATGCCATCCAGAAGCCCAGAGCGGTTCCGGACAAGCGCTTTACTAAGCGCCTTACTGACACACGTTACCCCTTCCCCGCTGACGTAGTTAAGGGTTGGGCTCAATGTCCTAAGGTGGATCCCCTAGTCTCCAGATTGGCGGCTAGATCTGTGGTTTCGGTTGCAGATGGCTCATCACTAAAAGATGCCACTGACAGGCAGATAGAACTCCTGGTGAAATCCATCTAGGAGGCCACGGGAGCGTCTTTTGCCCCGGCTTTTGCAGCCGTGTGGGCACTCCAAGCTATCTCAGCTTGTCTGGCTGAGATTAATGCGGTCACACGTACGTCTGCCCCGCAGGTTGCATCTTTAACCTCTCAGGCGTCGGCGTTTTCTTCCTACGCCATGAACGCAGTCCTAGACTCTGCTAGCCGTACAGCGGTGGCATCCGCTAATTCGGTTGCAGTTCGCAGGGCCATGTGGCTGCGCGAATGGAAGGCAGACTCGGCTTCCAAGAGGTTCTTAACCGGTTTGCCGTTTTCTGGCGAGAGATTGTTTGGCGAACGATTGGATGAGATTATTAAGGAATCCAAGGGAAAGGACTCCTCCTTACCCCAGTCCAAACCTAAGAGACCTCAGCAACGAAAAATACAATCGAGGTTTCGGTCCTTTCGTCCCTCCGCCAAGCCACAGTCCTCTTCGTCCAATAGACAGGACAAAGGCCAGAGGAATTCCTATGCGTGGCGGTCTAAGTCACGCCCCCAAAAGACCGCCGGAGGCACTGCTTCCAAGGCGGCCTCCTCATGACTCACGGCATCCCCGAACCGCATCCTCGGTCGGTGGCAGGCTCTCCCGCTTTCGCGACGCCTGGTGGCCACATGTTCAAGACCGATGGGTGAGAGACATCCTGTCTCACGGTTACAGGATAGAGTTCAGCTCTCGTCCTCCGACTCGTTTCTTCAGAACCTCCCCGCCCCCCGCGCGAGCAGACGCACTTTTTCAAGCAGTGGACGCTCTGAAAAAAGGAGTCGTGACCCCCGTTCCCACTCAGGAACAGGGTCGCGGTTTTTACTCCAACTTATTCGTGGTGCCAAAGAAAGACGGATCATTCTGTCCCGTTCTGGACCTCAAATTGCTCAACAAACACGTGAGCACCAGACGATTCCGGATGGAATCTCTCCGCTCGGTCATCGCCTCGATGTCACAAGGAGACTTCCTCGCATCGATCGACATCAAGGATGCCTATCTGCATGTGCCGATCGCACCAGAACATCAACGCTTTTTGCGTTTCGCCATCGGGGACGAACACCTTCAGTTCGTGGCATTGACCTTCGGCCTGGTGACAGCCCCACGGGTTTTCACCAAAGTCATGGCATCCGTTGTGGCGGTCCTGCATTCTCAGGGGCACTCGGTGATTCCCTACTTAGACGATCTCCTAGTCAGGGCACCTTCTCGGGCGGCGTGTCAACACAGCCTTACCGTCGCTCTGGAGACACTCCAGCAGTTCGGGTGGCTCATCAACTTCCCAAAATCCAAGTTGACACCGACCCAATCTCTGACCTATCTAGGGATGGAGTTTCATACACAGTCAGTGGTAGTCAAGCTACCACTAGACAAACAGCTGTCACTGCAGGCAGGGGTGCAGTCTCTGATTCAGATTCAGTCGCACCCCTTGAGACGCCTCATGCACTTCCTGGGGAAGATGGTGGCAGCGATGGAAGCAGTGCCCTTCGCGCAATTCCATCTGCGCCCGCTCCAGTGGGACATTCTCCACAAATGGGACAGGAGGTCGAACTCTCTCGACAGGAACGTCTCTCTTTCCCTTGCAACAAAGACGTCTCTTCAGTGGTGGCTTCTTCCCACTTCTCTATCACAGGGAAGATCCTTCCTGCCCCCAACCTGGGCTGTGGTCACCACGGACGCGAGCCTGTCAGGGTGGGGAGCGGTGTTCCTCCATCACAGGGCTCAGGGAACCTGGACTCCGATAGTCTTCCCTTCAGATCAATGTCCTGGAGATAAGGGCAGTGTATCTGGCCCTATTGGCTTTCCAGCAGTTGCTGGACGGCAGGCAGATCCGTATCCAGTCGGACAACGCCACTGCCGTCGCATACATCAACCACCAAGGCGGCACGCGGAGTCGTCAAGCCTTCCAGGAAGTCCAGCGAATTCTGCAGTGGGTGGAAGCCACAGCATCCACCATCTCCGCAGTTCACATACCGGGCGTAGAAAACTGGGAAGCAGATTTTCTCAGTAGTCAGGGCATGGATGCGGGGGAATGTTCCCTGCACCCAGAAGTGTTTCGAGAGATCTGTCGCCGCTGGGGAACGCCGGACGTCGATCTCATGGCGTCACGGCACAACAACAAGGTCCCGGCCTTCATGGCACGATCTCAAGACCACAGAGCTCTGGCGGCGGACGCATTAGTTCAGGATTGGTCGCAGTTTCAACTGCCTTATGTATTTCCTCCTCTGGCAATGCTGCCCAGAGTACTATGCAAGATCAGGTCCGACTGCCGTCGCACCAGTCTCGCCGCTCCAGACTGGCCGAGGCGGTCATGGTACCCGGATCTGTGGCATCTCACGGTGGGTCAGCCGTGGGCGCTGCCAGACCGCCCAGACTTGCTGTCGCAAGGGCCGTTTTTCCATCTGAATTCTGCGGCCCTCAACCTGACTGTGTGGCCATTGAGTCCTGGCTCCTAGCGTCTTCAGGGTTGTCTCAGGATGTCATTGCCACTATGAGACAGGCCAGGAAACCGACGTCCGCCAAGATCTATCACAGGACTTGGCGGATTTTCTTGTCCTGGTGTTCTGATAAAGGTTTTACTCCCTGGCCTTTTGCCTTACCCACTTTTCTTTCCTTCCTTCAATCCGGAATGGATAAGGGGTTGTCACTTAGTTCTCTCAAAGGGCAAGTATCGGCACTCTCAATATTCTTTCAAAAGCGCCTGGCCAAGCTTCCGCAGGTCCGCACGTTCCTGCAGGGAGTTTGCCACATAGTCCCACCTTACAAGCGTCCGCTGGAACCCTGGGACCTTAACAGGGTGCTAACGGCTCTTCAGAAGCCGCCTTTTGAGCCGCTGCGGGATGTCTCCTTATCGCGTCTTTCGCAGAAAGTGGCATTTCTAGTAGCAGTTACTTCACTCCGTAGAGTGTCGGAGCTTGCAGCACTGTCATGCAAAGCCCCCTTCCTGGTTTTTCACCAGGATAAGGTGGTTCTCCGTCCTGTTCCGGAATTTCTCCCTAAGGTGGTATCGCCTTTTCATCTCAATCAGGATATCACCTTACCTTCATTTTGCCCTAATCCAATTCACCGCTTTGAAAAGGATTTGCACTCATTAGATCTAGTGAGAGCACTCCGTTTCTACGTGTCTCGCACAGCGCCCCTGCGCCGTTCAGATGCGCTTTTTGTCCTTGTGGCTGGTCAGCGTAAGGGTTCGCAAGCTTCCAGGTCAACCTTGGCTCGGTGGATCAAGGAACCGATTCTTGAAGCTTACCGTTCTTCGGGGCTTCCGATTCCTTCGGGACTGAAAGCCCATTCTACCAGAGCCGTGGGGGCGTCCTGGGCATTGCGGCACCAGGCAACGGCTCTACAAGTGTGTCAGGCAGCTACGTGGTCTAGTATGCACACTTTCACAAAGCACTATCAAGTGCATGCCTATGCTTCGGCAGATGCCAGTCTAGGTAGGCAAGTCCTTCAGGCGGCGGTGGCCCACCTGTAAGAGGGAGTCGTGTCGGCTCTTGTTATCGAGGTATTCTTTTACCCACCCAGGGACTGCTTTTGACGTCCCAATTGTCTGGGTCTCCCAATGGAGCGACAAAGAAGGGAATTTTGTTTACTTACCGTAAATTCCTTTTCTTCTAGCTCCTATTGGGAGACCCAGCACCCGCCCCTGTTCCCTTCGGGCTAGTTGTTCTTTTGTGTACACATGTTGTTCATGTTGAATTGTTTCATGGTTTTCAGTTCTCCGAACATCCTTCGGATTGAATTTACCTTAAACCAATTTATAAGTTTCCTCCTTCCTGCTTTTGCACCAAAACTGAGGAGCCCGTGA
The DNA here is from genome assembly GCF_048569485.1 of Anomaloglossus baeobatrachus. Lineage (NCBI taxonomy): Eukaryota > Metazoa > Chordata > Amphibia > Anura > Aromobatidae > Anomaloglossus > Anomaloglossus baeobatrachus. The sequence continues at coordinate 698,296,635 of NC_134353.1, forward strand.
TGCACGGGAGGGTGTATAGGCAGAGGGGAGGGGTTACACTTTTGAGTGTAATACTTTGTGTGGCCTCCGGAGGCAGAAGCTATACACCCAATTGTCTGGGTCTCCCAATAGGAGCTAGAAGAAAAGGAATTTACGGTAAGTAAACAAAATTCCCTTCATTTCTCATTAGCCTACTCTGGGGAAGAACTATCCTCATGACTGTGAATCTACAATAAACTTCTCTACAAAATGTTTTGCTGGCAGCGTTTACATCTCCTTTTTGTCCAGATCAGGACTGTAGAAACATTGTACTAGGTTAATTATTATTATGTGTAATCAAAGCTGTTATTGTCTGCAGATCATTTGCTAAGAACGTCTTCCAGCGCTAGAGCCGCATCTTCCTTACCAAGGGTGCCGACCATGGATAGTACCAAATCCATTGCTGGTAAAGCCAAGAAAATGTCTTTCTATATATAAAATCAAAAGCAAAATAGTTTTTAAATAACTCTAATGCATACCTAGAAATGGAGGCAAGATCCACCAATATATGGCTCAATAGCTGTCACTTCGCACGTCGTACCTTAGCGTTCAGGTTTTTTTTCTTAATTTAGTGTGTTCTTTTGTTTTTATACTTCCTGGCCTGATATTAAAAACAATATTGGGGAGGAAGTGTCTGACCTGAACTTCCATACTGATTTCCTGCCCCTTTCCTCTCCTTGTCTGAGATCCCTTGTGGTGCTGATTACAATGTAAAGCAGGCGTGTTAATGAAATGTGCTATATATCACTGTTAAGCGCTCTTGCTTTCTGATAGTGCCATTGTAAAAGTGAAATATATCGGCATGTTTGTCAGCTGTCATACTGGAAGTTGGGTGAAATCTCCAGATTGTCTACTTAGTGCCATATCTAACCCCGAAAGCGGTTTCCTTCTTTTTAGTAGATATTTTTGTTTCTTTGTCGCTCCTAATTGGGAGACCCAGACAATTGGGTGTATAGCTACTGCCTCCGGAGGCCACACAAAGTATTACACTTAAAAGTGTAAGGCCCCTCCCCTTCTGGCTATACACCCCCCCGTGGGATCACGGGCTCCTCAGTTTTCATGCTTTGTGCGAAGGAGGCACACATACACGCATAGCTCCACTGTTTAGTCAGCAGCAGCTGCTGACTATGTCGGATGGAAGAAAAGAGGGCCAATATGGGGCCCCCAGCATGCTCCCTTCTCACCCCACTTTTGTCGGCGGTGTTTGTTAAGGTTGAGGTACCCATTGCGGGTACAGAGGCTGGAGCCCACATGCTGCATCCTTCCCCATCCCCCTTAGGGCTCTGGGTGAAGTGGGATTTACCGGTCTCCAGGCACAGAGACCGTGCTCCGTCCACAGCCCCTGGGGAATCTGCTGGATATGGAGCTGAGTATCGTCAGGGACATGGCCCTGCTACGCCAAGGTACTCTGTGTCCCCGTACAGTCCGCGCGCACACTGCAGCATTGCTGGGTGTGTTAGTGCGCCGGGGACAACAGCGCTGCGCGCTGGTGCCATTCCTATCTACAGCTTTGCTGAGAGGGGACATGTTTTTGAAACTGCCGCGCGGCCGCTGTTGTCAGTTTTTTCGCTGCGGCGCGGCTGGGACTTGTGGTGCGCCGGGGACTTCCGCGCTGGCCGTGCATATACCACGGCCACGCTTATTACTAGAGTCCCCGGCTTTTGCGGCCTAGTTTCGCTTCGTTCCCGCCCCCAGGCCTGCCAGTCAGGGGAAGGGCGGGACGCTGTACAGATTGTCAGCGCAGAGGGCTGGAGTCTGCTTTGCATACTCCAGCCCTCACACTGGGCACAGTGGGAAGCCAGTTTCCCGCACTTTTGTTTGAGGCACGCCCACGATCCACCTCTCTTCTCAGGACGCCGGCAGCCATTCCTGTGTGCAGTCTGAGCTGGAGAGAGGAGACTGGGAGACCCAGACACGGGACTCTGGTGCCCACACACCCGCTTTTCAGCGGGCGGTAAGCTGCCCTCAAGGGCTGACCCCCACTGGTGCCGAAGTGTATATTGTATTTTATGCTTGCAGCTTTACATTGCACTGTACGGTCGCTGGGGATCCTCTGCTATATACCCTCCTAGATTCTCAGAGGACACAACAGCATGTCGACCGCAAAAAGCAAAGGTGCCAAGGCACAGGCTTTCTATGCTGCTTGTACCGCTTGTGGGGCTGTTCTACCGGCAGGTTCCACTGACCCCCACTGTGTGCAGTGCTCGGCCCCTGTGGCACTTGCTCGGCCGGGGCCTCTGCTGGAGGTGACCCAGGCAGAACCTCCTGTAAATACTGTCCAGGTGACAGGGACGGAGTTTGCAGTCTTTGCTGACAGATTGTCTGTGACTATGACTAAAATTCTTGAAACATTGCAGTCTAGACCAGTAACTCAGACCATGGACACTGTTAACTCATTGCTCCCTGGTCCCCCTCAGTCGGAACAGCTCCGGGATCCGGGGGTGTCTCTTGCATCCCAGGGTGATGGCTCTGACACGGACAACAGTCCCAGACAGCCTAAACGGGCTCGCTATGAGCGGCCCTCGACTTCATCACACTGGTCAGGGTCCCAGCAGGAGGACTCTCTGTATGATGAGGCGGAGATAGCTGATCAGGATTCTGATCCTGAGACCGCTCTCAATTTGGATACACCAGATGGTGACGCCATAGTGAATGATCTTATAGCGTCCATCAATAAAATGTTGGACATTTCTCCCCCTGCCCCTCCTGTGGAGGAGACAGCTTCACAGCAGGAGAAATTCCATTTCAGGTATCCCAAGCGTAAATTAAGTGTATTTCTGGACCACTCTGACTTTAGAGAGGCAATCCAGAAACACCACGCTTATCCGGATAAGCGTTTTTCCAAGCGGCTTAAGGATACACGTTATCCTTTTCCCCCAGACGTGGTCAAGGGCTGGACCCAGTGTCCCAAGGTGGATCCTCCAATCTCCAGGCTTGCGACTAGATCCATAGTTGCAGTGGAAGATGGGGCGGCACTTAAAGATGCCACTGACAGACAGATGGAGCTCTGGTTGAAATCCATCTATGAAGCTATCGGCGTGTCGTTGGCTCCAGCATTCGCAGCTGTATGGGCACTCCAAGCTATTTCAGCTGGTCTTACACAGATTGACACGGTCACTCGTGCATCTGCTCCGCAGGTGGCACCCTTAACCTCTCAAATGTCTGCATTTGCGTCTTACGCGATTAATGCTGTCCTAGACTCTACGAGCCGTACGGCAGTGGCGTCCGCCAACTCCGTGGTTTTACGCAGAGCCTTGTGGTTAAGAGAATGGAAGGCAGATTCTGCTTCCAAAAAGTGTTTAACCAGTTTGCCATTTTCTCGTGACCGACTGTTTGGGGAGCGCTTAGATGAAATCATTAAACACTCCAAGGGTAAAGATTCATCTTTACCTCAGCCCAGACAAAATAAACCCCAACAGAGGAGAGGACAGTCGGGGTTTCGGTCCTTTCGAGGCTCAGGCAGGTCCCAATTCTCCTCGTCCAAAAGGACTCAAAAGGATCAGAGGAGCTCAGATTCTTGGCGAACTCAGTCATGCCCAAAAAAGACAGCCGGAAGACCCGCTACCAAGGCGGCTTCCTCATGACTTTCGGCCTCCTCTCTCCGCATCCTCGGTCGGTGGCAGGCTCTCCCGCTTTGGCGACATTTGGCTGCCACAGGTCACAGACCGTTGGGTGAGAGACATTCTGTCTCACGGGTACAGGATAGAGTTCAGCTCTCGTCCTCCAACTCGCTTCTTCAGAACTTCTCCACCTCCCGACCGAGCCGATGCTCTGCGGCTAGCGGTGTCCACTCTAAAAGCGGAAGGAGTGGTGACCCCCGTTCCTCTTCTGGAACAAGGTCACGGTTTTTACTCCAATTTGTTTGTGGTGCCAAAAAAGGACGGGTCTTTCCGTCCTGTTCTGGACCTAAAACTGCTCAACAAGCATGTGAAAACCAGGCGGTTCCGGATGGAATCCCTCCGTTCCGTCATCGCCTCAATGTCTCAAGGAGATTTCCTAGCATCAATAGACATCAAAGATGCTTATCTCCACGTGCCGATTGCTCCAGAGCACCAGCGTTTTCTACGCTTCGTTATAGAAGACGAACACCTTCAGTTCGTAGCCCTGCCTTTCGGTTTGGCGACAGCTCCAAGGGTCTTCACCAAGGTCATGGCAGCAGTAGTAGCAGTCCTGCACTCTCAGGGTCACTCTGTGATCCCTTACTTGGACGATCTACTTGTCAAGGCACCCTCTCAAGAGGCATGCCAAAACAGCCTGAACGTTGCGCTGGAGACTCTCCAGAGTTTCGGGTGGATCATCAACTTTTCAAAGTCAAATCTCACCCCGACCCAATCGATAACATACCTTGGCATGGAGTTTCATACTCTCTCAGCGATAGTGATGCTTCCGCTGGACAAACAGCGTTCACTACAGACAGGGGTGCAATCTCTCCTTCAAGGCCAGTCACACCCCTTGAGACGCCTCATGCACTTCCTAGGGAAGATGGTAGCAGCAATGGAGGCAGTCCCTTTCGCGCAGTTTCATCTGCGTCCACTACAATGGGACATTCTCCGTCAATGGGACGGGAAGTCGACGTCCCTCGACAGGAACGTCTCCCTTTCTCAGGCGGCCAAGGAATCTCTTCAGTGGTGGCTTCTTCCCACCTCATTGTCAAAGGGAAAGTCCTTCCTACCCCCATCCTGGGCGGTGGTCACGACGGACGCGAGCCTGTCAGGGTGGGGAGCGGTTTTTCTCCACCACAGGGCTCAGGGTACGTGGACTCAGCAAGAGTCCACCCTTCAGATCAATGTTCTAGAAATCAGAGCAGTGTATCTTGCCCTACAAGCCTTCCAGCAGTGGCTGGAAGGCAAGCAGATCCGAATTCAGTCGGACAACTCCACAGCGGTAGCATACATCAACCACCAAGGTGGCACACGCAGTCGGCAAGCCTTCCAGGAAGTCCGACGGATTCTAACGTGGGTGGAAGACACGGCTTCCACCATTTCCGCAGTTCACATCCCAGGCGTGGAGAACTGGGAAGCAGACTTCCTCAGTCGCCAGGGTATGGACGCAGGGGAATGGTCCCTTCACCCGGACGTGTTTCAGGAGATCTGTCGCCGCTGGGGGATGCTGGACGTCGACCTGATGGCGTCACGGTACAACAACAAGGTCCCGGCTTTCATGGCACGGTCTCACGATCACCGAGCTCTGGCGGCAGACGCCTTAGTTCAAGATTGGTCGCAATTCCGGCTACCTTATGTGTTCCCACCTCTGGCATTGTTACCCAGAGTGCTGCGCAAGATCAGGGCCGACTGCCGTCGTGCCATCCTCGTCGCTCCAGACTGGCCGAGGAGATCGTGGTACCCAGATCTGTGGCACCTCACGGTAGGCCAACCATGGGCACTACCAGAACGACCAGACTTGCTATCTCAAGGGCCGTTTTTCCACCTGAATTCTGCGGCCCTGAACCTGACTGTGTGGCCATTGAGTCCTGGATCCTAGCGTCTTCAGGATTATCTCGAAATGTTATTACCACCATGAGACAGGCTAGAAAACCATCCTCCGCCAAGATCTACCACAGGACGTGGAAGATATTCTTATCTTGGTGCGCGGCTCAGGGAGTTCCTCCCTGGCCTTTTGCATTGCCTACTTTTCTTTCCTTCCTGCAATCCGGGTTGGAAAAAGGTTTGTCGCTCAGCTCCCTTAAAGGACAAGTCTCAGCGCTATCTGTATTTTTTCAGAAACGCCTAGCACGACTTACTCAGGTGCGCACGTTCCTGCAAGGAGTTGGTCATATCGTCCCTCCTTACAAGCGGCCGTTAGAGCCCTGGGATCTGAACAAGGTTCTAATTGCTCTCCAGAAGCCGCCTTTCGAGCCTATGAAGGATGTTTCCCTTTCTCGTCTTTCACAGAAAGTGGCTTTTCTAGTAGCGGTCACGTCTCTTCGGAGAGTGTCCGAGCTAGCGGCGCTCTCATGCAAATCTCCCTTCCTGGTGTTTCACCAGGACAAGGTGGTTCTACGTCCGGTTCCTGAGTTTCTCCCTAAGGTGGTATCCCCCTTTCATCTCAATCAGGATGTCACATTACCTTCCTTGTGTCCTCATCCGGTTCATCAATTTGAGAAAGGTTTGCATTTGTTGGATCTGGTCAGAGCACTCAGGATCTACATTTCCCGCACGGCGCCCTTACGCCGCTCGGATGCACTCTTTGTCCTTGTCGCTGGTCAGCGTAAAGGGTCGCAAGCTTCCAAATCCACCCTGGCTCGGTGGATCAAGGAACCGATTCTTGAAACCTACCGTTCTGCGGGGCTTCCGGTTCCTTCAGGGCTGAAGGCCCATTCTACCAGAGCCGTGGGTGCGTCCTGGGCATTACGGCACCAGGCTACGGCTCAGCAGGTGTGCCAGGCGGCTACCTGGTCGAGTCTGCACACCTTTACCAAGCATTATCAGGTGCATACCTACGCTTCGGCGGACGCCAGCCTAGGTAGACAAGTCCTTCAGGCGGCGGTTGCCCACCTGTAAGACAGGGCTGTTTGACGGCCCTATCACGAGGTATTCTTTTACCCACCCAGGGACTGCTTTTGGACGTCCCAATTGTCTGGGTCTCCCAATTAGGAGCGACAAAGAAGAAGGGAATTTTGTTTACTTACCGTAAATTCCTTTTCTTCTAGCTCCAATTGGGAGACCCAGCACCCGCCCTGTTTTCTTAGGGATTTTTGTTTTTTTCGAGTACACATGTTGTTCATGTTGAATGGTTTCAGTTCTCCGATGTTTCTTCGGATTGAATTTGTCTTTAAACCTGTTATTGGCTTTCCTCCTTCTTGCTTTTGCACTAAAACTGAGGAGCCCGTGATCCCACGGGGGGGTGTATAGCCAGAAGGGGAGGGGCCTTACACTTTTAAGTGTAATACTTTGTGTGGCCTCCGGAGGCAGTAGCTATACACCCAATTGTCTGGGTCTCCCAATTGGAGCTAGAAGAAAAGGAATTTACGGTAAGTAAACAAAATTCCCTTCTTTTTCAGTGTCGCGCCGCAGCAGTGAGGAACTGAAACGTGACATCACTGTACCAGATGGGGGTTCTCCTTCTCCTTTGATGTCAATGACATCATCTTCACCACAACTTTCTCTCACTTCTTCCTCTCCCACGGCGTCTGTGACACCGACTGCTCGAAGCCGCATCAGGTATAATAAACTGACCCTAGTGTTCTCGTGTCCTGTAGATGTCCTCTGAAGTTAAATGATGCGTTCGGTCTAAATTCCATTTTTCAGTGCTTGCTGTAGTCTGTGTAGTTCTAATTTGATGCTGCAGTGTAGAATAAGCTCACTTTTGCGCTTACTTATTATTTATTGATTTTTTTTTATTTTTGGCTGGAGGACAGGACTGTGCTTTTTATTGGGCACATTAGATACTGAAAAGGAGCAGAGCAATATGTTTTATTGAGTATTTTCAATATGCCTATATTTTATTCGGTATTTTCAATATGCCTAAAATCTGCAGCAAAATCCAGAAGTTGCACCTATTTTATGACAGCATATTTTCCCTCTGCATGGCACTGCGTGAAATCTGGTTTCCCTGTTGGATTAATCCACATTTGGGCATATTTTAGATTTGTATAACCCTACTTGTATAACCCTTTTTGTATAACCTTACTCTTATGCATTGGACTGTACAATGCAAACCTGCAACGATTACTCCCCGTGTGAACATGGCTTAAAGTGTGCATTCACCTTTTGAACACTATTTTCCAGGTTTATATAGTAAATATTTACATAAAATACTTTGTGCAAATACATTGAATTTACTTCTCTTGTACTGACGCTGAGTTACAGCCTGTATTATAGACCCGAGATGCATTCACAATTGCTATTGGAAACAGTCGACAGAAACTCCCTTAACAGGTTAGATGAGCTTCTAAAATGCAATACTCTGTGCTCCGCTGTGTTCTGGGCGAGGTAGCTTTTTCTGCATCAGATTCCTATACAGTACCTGGTGCTGAATACTACACGTCCCAGAATGCTAATCACTAGCGCACATTCTATACAGACTGTGGGGTATCAACTAAATGAACTTTTCTTTGCTTCTTGTTTTTGCATTCCGCTTATTTTCATTTCCGCTTCCTATTTCTTTCTTTATATTTTATTGTCTCATGTTTTACAATTAATGTGTTTATTGCATATAGGGAAGAACGGAAGGACCCCTTGTCGGCCCTTGCCAGGGAATATGGTGGTTCCAAGAGGAATGCTTTGCTGAAATGGTGCCAGAAAAAAACTGAAGGATACCCGGTAAGCATGGTGGGGTGCGGAGTAAAGGCTGACCATCTTCATACATGTCACCTTACATATCAGCCGTGTTGGCACTGCATGGGTTATCATGTAAATATGGATTTGACCCTGAACAAGCGTAGGCAGATTGTTAAGTTGGATAATTAGGTCCTGGGTTATTAAGCAGCACTTTTTCTCCCGGGAGCGGATGAAGGATAGTTACCGGGATACATGTTGCTCCATCTGTCCAGAACCAGGAAGGAATTAGCAAATGCTCTTTAAATACACAGATGTCGTCGGTTGGATGACTGTTACTTTATCCTTTCCATAGTATAAACAGTGGTTTTAGGGTGGCACAACTTTGGGATGTTCTAGATATATTGTCCTGTCATTCTTTGGATTGTAAATGTATTTAGTCACTGTATCTCAATTTCTTATCTTTAAATATGTTTGTTAACCTAGAGGTTAGATCAACTTAATGGTATACTTCGGATTTTAGCTTTTTATTCTTGGTTGGCATCACCATCCTAATTTCATGGCATATCTCTAAGCTGTTGACTTGACCATAATGAATCTGCCATAGAGTTTAAAGGCCCTGTCTCACACAGAGATAAATCTGCGGCAGATCTGTGGTTGCAGTGAAATTGTGGACAATCAGTGCCAGGTTTGTGGCTGTGTACAAATGGAACAATATGTCCATGATTTCACTGCAACCACAGATCTGCCAAAGATTTATCTCTGTGTGTGACGGGGGCTTAACTGTGTAAGATTGGTTTCACACATCCGTGCTTGGATAAGAATACTTGGCCTTAAGGCCCTGTCACACACAGAGATAAATCTTTGGCAGATCTGTGGTTGCAGTGAAATCATGGACATATTGTTCCATTTGTACACAGCCACAAACCTGGCACTGATTGTCCACAATTTCACTGCAACCACAGATCTGCCACAGATTTATCTCTGTGTGTGACAGGGCCTTTAAGGCTGGGTCTCCTGATCTTAGCTAGCTACTTCATATATCCCTGTGAGGCAGGAGACCAGTTTGTCAAGCTTGGTATTCCCATCCAAACATATTCCGTGCTTCACGGGCGGGTGACCCCAGCCTTACAGCATTGGATTCCTGTTTTGGATTTTTCCCTTTCCACTGCAACAAGCAAACTTGACAAATCCACATCAAAATGAGAATTTTGTGACGACTTAGCTGCTGCTAATTCTGCAGTGATGAGTATGCCACTTGACCTGTACCATTACCATATCAATATCCAATAGGCGGGGAAGGAGATGTTAAAAACTATTTGCTTTACAACCTATTAAAACCAATGTGACAGACCTCCAGTAACATATTAGTCCCCTTAGACTCAAGGAATTTAATCTTTCCTAGAAACGGTAACTTTTTTGTCTGCAGTTGAAGCACAGGAGGATAGATTAATGGGCTATAACATGAACAGCCATATTGTTGGTGTAAAGGTCATGTGACTTCCTGGCAAATAAGGCCCTGTGCCAAGTATTAGAGAAGCGTCTTCCTGCTCAGCTGTGTGGGCACTGTGCTGGGGATGAAACATTTACAATGCACTTAGTTCTGTAAGTGTTCTGCTCTATTTTCTCACAGTAAAAGATCTGGTTACGGTCTAGATCTTTCCTGCAGAGTGACGGTAAACCAGCGATTGTATTGCAGAAAGCAGAATATTTACACAAATCTGTTCTTGTCGATTTCCTTTTTATCTATTTGCATATGTGTTGATCAGTTCTTGTTAAATCTGCATTTTTTTTTCTTTAGGTGTTTTTATGTGTTTCTTTTTACAAGTTTGTATGGTGTTACTTGTAATTAGGTTTTCATAGATTTGTTTTGGGGATGATCGAATATCACAAATATTCGGCAATATTCAGCTTCGTGAATCTCCGACAAATAGGTCTCCGCTATGCGAATATTTGATGCGCAATGTAAGTCTATAGGAAGCCCGAATAGTTGCTATTCGACAACTATTCGGGTTTCCCATAGACTTAAATTGCGCATCGAATATTTGCAAATAGTCGAATAGCAGAGTCCTATTTGGCAAATATGGGCGTTGACGAATATTTGCGGTATTCAATCATTCCTTATATTAATATATGAACCTTATGTTAGTGCATGGTCCCATGTACGGTGTAGTGATTGTACAATCACACGTGCAGCACAACTGTTGGGGCTTTTCCTGGTTTGTGGTAAAAACATTTCTTCATGGAATAGAAAATAATAAATGGTATATCTTATCAGAAAGATTATCTGATAAGGACATTAAAGTAATATTTTTAGTTTCTAACATTTTTTTAACCTTTTAGTTATTTGCGCCAAAATACTTACACTATTAGTCGCATGGGCTCGCTGTGGCACAGGAAACATCGACGCTGAGTATCATGATTCACGGAGGAGGGATGGCCACCTGAGATAGGAAGCTAATCAAACATATAGTTACCTACCTTCCATACTTTCAGAAATGTGCGGAAATCAAACTCACATTGGGTAAAATGGATCTCACGCAACTAATTTAAAGGTTGCACTGGATAGGCAATAATTGTTAAAGTGGTATTCCCATCTCCAAGACCCTATCCCAATATGTTGTAGGTGTAATAGTAATAATATTATCAAATACCTTCAATTAGAAATATAGTATAGTTCTTCTAATTCACTGTCACCTCATGTTCAGGGCATGCAGGACCTTAGGTATCCATGGTTACGACCACGCATATAGTCACAGTTAGTTGCTAGAACTACTTATGATAGACTAGAAGGTGGCCCGATTCTAACGCATCGGGTATTCTAGAATTTACGTATTGTGTAGTTAATGTATGTTTTTTGTTTTTTATATATATATATATATATATATATACAGTCAGGGCCAGAAATATTTGGACAGTGACACAAGTTTTGTTATTTTAGCTGTTTACAAAAACATGTTCAGAAATACAATTATATATATAATATGGGCTGAAAGTGCACACTCCCAGCTGCAATATGAGAGTTTTCACATCCAAATCGGAGAAAGGGTTTAGGAATCATAGCTCTGTAATGCATAGCCTCCTCTTTTTAAAGGGACCAAAAGTAATTGGACAAGGGACTCTAAGGGCTGCAATTAACTCTGAAGGCGTCTCCCTCGTTAACCTGTAATCAATGAAGTAGTTAAAAGGTCTGGGGTTGATTACAGGTGTGTGGTTTTGCATTTGGAAGCTGTTGCTGTGACCAGACAACATGCGGTCTAAGGAACTTTGAGGTGAATTGAGGTGAAGCAGAACATCCTGAGGCTGAAAAAAAAGAAAAAATCCATCAGAGAGATAGCAGACATGCTTGGAGTAGTAAAATCAACAGTCGGGTACATTCTGAGAAAAAAGGAATTGACTGGTGAGCTTGGGAACTCAAAAAGGCCTGGGCGTCCACGGATGACAACAGTGGTGGATGATCGCCGCATACTTTCTTTGGTGAAGAAGAACCCGTTCACAACATCAACTGAAGTCCAGAACACTCTCAGTGAAGTAGGTGTATCTGTCTCTAAGTCAACAGTAAAGAGAAGACTCCATGAAAGTAAATACAAAGGGTTCACATCTAGATGCAAACCATTCATCAATTCCAAAGATAGACAGGCCAGAGTTAAATTTGCTGAAAAACACCTCATGAAGCCAGCTCAGTTCTGGAAAAGTATTCTATGGACAGATGAGACAAAGATCAACCTGTACCAGAATGATGGGAAGAAAAAAGTTTGGAGAAGCAAGGGAACGGCACATGATCCAAGGCACACCACATCCTCTGTAAAACATGGTGGAGGCAACGTGATGGCATGGGCATGCATGGCTTTCAATGGCACTGGGTCACTTGTGTTTATTGATGACATAACAGCAGACAAGAGTAGCTGGATGAATTCTGAAGTGTACCGGGATATACTTTCAGCCCAGATTCAGCCAAATGCTGCAAAGTTGATCGGACGGCGCTTCATAGTACAGATGGACAATGACCCCAAGCATACAGCCAAAGCTACCCAGGAGTTCATGAGTGCAAAAAAGTGGAACATTCTGCAATGGCCAAGTCAATCACCAGATCTTAACCCAATTGAGCATGCATTTCACTTGCTCAAATCCAGACTTAAGACGGAAAGACCCACAAACAAGCAAGACCTGAAGGCTGCGGCTGTAAAGGCCTGGCAAAGCATTACGAAGGAGGAAACCCAGCGTTTGGTGATGTCCATGGGTTCCAGACTTAAGGCAGTGATTGCCTCCAAAGGATTCGCAATAAAATATTGAAAATAAAAATATTTTGTTTGGGTTTGGTTTATTTGTCCAATTACTTTTGACCTCCTAAAATGTGGAGTGTTTGTAAAGAAATGTGTACAATTCCTACAATTTCTATCAGATATTTTTGTTCAAACCTTCAAATTAAACGTTACAATCTGCACTTGAATTCTGTTGTAGAGGTTTAATTTCAAATCCAATGTGGTGGCATGCAGAGCTCAACTCGCGAAAATTGTGTCACTGTCCAAATATTTCTGGACCTAACTGTATATAGATAGATATAGATAGATATAGATAGATATAGATAGATATAGATAGATATAGATAGATAGATGTTGTGTGTAGTTGCCAGTGTTTGTGTAGGGCGCTGTAAATGTTCTGGGTGTTGTCTGGGTGTGCGGGGGGGGTGAGAGCAGTGTTGTTTGTGTGTTGCGTTGTTTGTGGAGCGCTTTGTGTCTGCAGCGTTCTGTGTGTGGTGCTGTGTGTGTTGCGCGGTTTGTGTGGGTTTGGAGTGCGTGTGTGTTTCTTGAGAGATGCTATACTGGAGTATCTCAAGAAAAATAACCTTATGACAGAGTATCAACATGGGTTTATGAGGGATCGATCCTGTCAAACTAATTTGATCAGCTTCTATGAAGAGGTAAGTTCAAGCCTGGACCAGGGAAAGGCAGTGGATGTTGTGTATATGGACTTTTCAAAAGCTTTTGATACGGTGCCACACAAAAGGTTGGTACATAAAATGAGAATAATGGAGATAGGGGAAAATATGTGTAACTGGGTTAAAAACTGGCTCAGTGATAGGAAACAAAGGGTGGTTATTAATGGTACGTACTCGGACTGGGTCTCAGTTCATAGTGGGATACCACAGGGGTCAGTATTGGGCCCGCTTCTTTTCAACATATTTATAAATGACCTTGTTGGGGGCATGCGGAGTAGAATTTCAATATTTGCAGATGATACTAAACTCTGCAGGGTAATCAATACAGAGGAGGATAATTTTATATTACAGGGAGATTTATGTAAATTGGAGGATTGGGCTGAGAAGTGGCAATTGAAGTTTAATGTAGATAAATGTAAGGTCATGCACTTGGGTAGAGGAAATAAAATGTATGATTATGTACTTAATTGTAGAACACTGGGTAAAACAGACACAGAAAAAGACTTGGGTGTTTGGGTGGATGGTAAACTTCACTTTAGTGGACAGTGTCAGGCAACTGCTGCCAGGGCTAATAAAATAATGGGATGTATTAAAAGAGGTATAAGTGTTCATGAAAAAAATATAGTTCTACCTCTGTACAAGTCACTAGTGCGACCGCACTTAGAATACTGTGTACAATTCTGGTCACCGATATATAAGAAGGACATAGCTGAACTGGAGAGGGTGCAGAGAAGAGCGACCAAGATTATTAGAGGAATGGGTGGGCTGCAATACCAAGACAGGTTATTAAACTTGGGGTTATTTAGTTTGGAAAAACGAAGGCTTAGGGGGATCTAATCACAATGTATAAATATATGAGGGGACAGTACAGAGACCTTTCCAAAGATCTTTTTACACCTAGGCCTGCGACTGGAACACGGGGGCATCTGCTACGTCTTGAGGAAAGAAGGTTTAATCATAATCACAGACGAGGATTCTTTACTGTACGAGCAGTGAGACTATGGAACTCTCTACCGCATGATGTTGTAATGAGTGATTCACTACTAACATTTAAGCAGAGCCTGGGTGCCTTTCTTGAAAAATTTAATATTACCAGTTATGTATATTAGATTTTATGACAGGGTATTGATCCAGGGAACTAGTCTGATTGCCGGATGTGGAGTCAGGAAGGACATTTTTTCCCCATTGGAACTTGTTTGCCACATTGGGGTTTTTTTTGCCTTCCTCTGGATCAACATGTTAGGCTACGGGTTGAACTAGATGGACGTAGAGTCTCCCTTTAACCTTAAAAACTATGAAACTATGTGTGTTTTGGGGGAGGTATGTTTTGTGCAGTGTGTGTGTTGCGCGGTATGTGCGTATATTTATGTATGCCGCAGTGTTTGTGTGTTGGGTGTTGTGTGTGTGCGCCGTTGTCTGTGTGTGGATGTCTGTGTAGGGCGGTGTTTGTGGTTCCCAGTGTGTGTGTGGTGTGTTGTGCGGTGCGCGTGTGGCTGTGTGTGTGTGTGTGTGTTTTGGGGGGAGGTGTGCACCCCCATCGTGCTCCATCCCCCATGCTGCGCACCCCCCATCATGCTCCATCTCCCATGCTGCGCACCCCGCATCGTGCTCCATCTCCCATGTCCCCCCCCTCATCGTGCTCCATCCCCCATGCTGTGCACCCCCATCGTGCTCCATCCCCCATGCTGTGCACCCCCATCGTGCTCCATCCCCCATGCTGCGCACCCCCCATCGTGCTCCATCCCCCATGCTGCGCACCCCCCCATGCTGCGCACCCCCCATTGTGCTCCATCCCCCATGCTGCGCATCCCCCATCGTGCTCCATCCCCCATGCTGCACACTCCCCATCGTGCTCCATCCCCCATGCTGCGCACTCCCCATCGTGCTCCATCCCCCATGCTGCGCACTCCCAAACGTGCTCCATCCGCCATGCTGCGCACTCCCAAACGTGCTCCATCCGCCATGCTGCGCACTCCCAAACGTGCTCCATCCGCCATGCTGCGCACTCCTAAACGTGCTCCATCCTCCATGCTGCGCACCCCCCATCGTGCTCCATCCCCCATGCTGCACCAGCATCAGCCTCTCTGCCCGCAGCATCAGCCTCTCTGCCCGCAGCATCAGCCTCTCTGCCCGCAGCATCAGCCTCTCTGCCCGCAGCATCAGCCTCTCTGCCCGCAGCATCAGCCTCTCTGCCCGCAGCATCAGCCTCTCTGCCCGCAGCATCAGCCTCTCTGCCCGCAGCATCAGCCTCTCTGCCCGCAGCATCAGCCTCTCTGCCCGCAGCATCAGCCTCTCTGCCCGCAGCATCAGCCTCTCTGCCCGCAGCATCAGCCTCTCTGCCCGCAGCATCAGCCTCTCTGCCCGCAGCATCAGCCTCTCTGCCCGCAGCATCAGCCTCTCTGCCCGCAGCATCAGCCTCTCTGCCCGCAGCATCAGCCTCTCTGCCCGCAGCATCAGCCTCTCTGCCCGCAGCATCAGCCTCTCTGCCCGCAGCATCAGCCTCTCTGCCCGCAGCATCAGCCTCTCTGCCCGCAGCATCAGCCTCTCTGCCCGCAGCATCAGCCTCTCTGCCCGCAGCATCAGCCTCTCTGCCCGCAGCATCAGCCTCTCTGCCCGCAGCATCAGCCTCTCTGCCCGCAGCATCAGCCTCTCTGCCCGCAGCATCAGCCTCTCTCCTCCCAGCATCAGCCTCTCTCCTCCCAGCATCAGCC
The DNA here is from genome assembly GCF_048569485.1 of Anomaloglossus baeobatrachus. NCBI lineage: Eukaryota > Metazoa > Chordata > Amphibia > Anura > Aromobatidae > Anomaloglossus > Anomaloglossus baeobatrachus. The sequence continues at coordinate 698,312,519 of NC_134353.1, forward strand.
TCTCTCCTCCCAGCATCAGCCTCTCTCCTCCCAGCATCAGCCTCTCTCCTCCCAGCATCAGCCTCTCTCCTCCCAGCATCAGCCTCTCTCCTCCCAGCATCAGCCTCTCTCCTCCCAGCATCAGCCTCTCTCCTCCCAGCATCAGCCTCTCTCCTCCCAGCATCAGCCTCTCTCCTCCCAGCATCAGCCTCTCTCCTCCCAGCATCAGCCTCTCTCCTCCCAGCATCAGCCTCTCTCCTCCCAGCATCAGCCTCTCTCCTCCCAGCATCAGCCTCTCTCCTCCCAGCATCAGCCTCTCTCCTCCCAGCATCAGCCTCTCTCCTCCCAGCATCAGCCTCTCTCCTCCCAGCATCAGCCTCTCTCCTCCCAGCATCAGCCTCTCTCCTCCCAGCATCAGCCTCTCTCCTCCCAGCATCAGCCTCTCTGTCCCCAGCATCAGCCTCTCTGTCCCCAGCATCAGCCTCTCTGTCCCCAGCATCAGCCTCTCTGTCCCCAGCATCAGCCTCTCTGTCCCCAGCATCAGCCTCTCTGTCCCCAGCATCAGCCTCTCTGTCCCCAGCATCAGCCTCTCTGTCCCCAGCATCAGCCTCTCTGTCCCCAGCATCAGCCTCTCTGTCCCCAGCATCAGCCTCTCTGTCCCCAGCATCAGCCTCTCTGTCCCCAGCATCAGCCTCTCTGTCCCCAGCATCAGCCTCTCTGTCCCCAGCATCAGCCTCTCTGTCCCCAGCATCAGCCTCTCTGTCCCCAGCATCAGCCTCTCTGTCCCCAGCATCAGCCTCTCTGTCCCCAGCATCAGCCTCTCTGTCCCCAGCATCAGCCTCTCTGTCCCCAGCATCAGCCTCTCTCCTCCCAGCATCATCCTCTCTCCTCCCAGCCTACCCCAGCCTCAGCCTCCCCCAGCATCAGCCTCTCTCCTCCCAGCATCAGCCTTTTCAGTCCCTAGCATCAGCCTCTCTCCTCCCAGCCTACCCCAGCCTCAGCCTCCCCCAGGATCAGCCTCTCTCCTCCCAGCCTCCTCCAGCACGCCGTGCTCCTCTGCCAACACTCACAGATCCGATCGCATACACTCACACACACCCACACACACCCGATCGCATACACTCACACACACCCGATCGCATACACTCACGCACACACACATTGACGATATTGCACATATGCGCTCACACTCACAACATCCGGAGATACCACATGCTTCTGGCCATGTGATCCTCCGGCAGGTCCTGGAAGCTCACAGCACAGTATCGCCGCCGAGAAGCAAGCGATATCCCAGGATGTTGTGAGTGTGTGGATGCGATGTGATGTGTGTGTGTGTGTGTGTGTGTGTGTGCTGTTATGTGTGTGCGTGTGTGTATGTTCCGCCGCTGCAGGACCTTGATGCGCTGGTAACTATGCTACCATGGTTACCAGCGTATCTCGTCCCCCGCTCGCACGGGAGCCCACACCAGCATACGCCGGCAGCCCCAGCAATGCGAGGGTATGTGTCGGCTGGTTTGGCGGCGTACGCTGATGTGGGCTTCCGGGGGTACAGTACTCACCTGTGAGTCGTGGCTCCATGACCGTATCAGTTTGGGGAATGCGTGGGGGGCAGGGCCAGAGCTAGCGTGCATTGTGTGAGGGGGGCGGGGCGTGGCCGAGTTGCCAATGCCTGCAGGGTGCCGGGGCGAGAGGCCAATCTGTGGGGGGGGCGGAGCCTGGGCGAGCGGCCGGCCAATCCGTGTGGGGGCGGAGCCTGGGCGAGCGGCCAATCCGTGCGGGGGGCGGAGCCTGGGCGAGCCCAGCGGCCAATCAGCTTTGTGTCACCGTAAGGACACAATTTTGGAGCAAGACAGACAGACAGAATAAGGCAATTATATATATATATATAGATACCTAAGGTTCTGCAACGCCCTGCACATGAGGTAAGAGACATGGCTATATCATGAGAACTATACTACATTTCTAATTGGAGGTATTTGCTAATATTATTATTACGCCTACTAAATATTGGGATAGAATCTTGGATATGAGAATTACCCTTTAAGTCCATATGGCTCCCTGATTTTGCAGCCACTTTTTACCAGAATTGGAGGCTTATGTCTTCCATTCTTGCATAGACACAAGACAATTGCATGGAGCAGCCATTTATGTATGTGTCTTGATGCTCCATGTATTGCCTCCCTGAACAACCTTAGTGGTTTGGTGGCCCTTCATGTATTACAATCTGATAAATTGACCTATTGGCACATCATAAGGTTTGTTGAGGGTGATTAACAGTAATGCCAAAATCTTATAAGGGCTATTTCAGGAATTTGATATGAATTGCCTATCCTTAGAATAGATCATAAATATTGTATTTGTGGGGCACTTAACACCCAACAACCTGCCTTGCAGCGGACTGAAGTACACAGTGTACGGAGCCAGAGCCTTACAGCTCCATACACTGTGTAGCGGCCATTTTCGGGTGCCACAGTTCAGCTGCATTTTAAGTGAAGGGGAGCTATGGTACAGTACTCGAGAACAGCTGTTACGCAGTGTATGAAACCGTGGTAGTCTGGTTCTTTGCACCCTATTTCTGGCCATTATGAGACCTAAAAACAGCTGATTGCTAGTGGTGTCAGACACCCACAAATTTGATTGACGACTTAAGTCCTGGATACCCCCTTTAAGGAAACAATGTTTTTTTATGCAAGGCAGATTGCTCTTATACTAGAAACTCCCTAACTCTCATATGCTCTTTAAAAGCACCACTCCATAATTTATTGTGGGACTTTTTTTCAACGTTGGAGTGGCGCTTTAAATCTAAAACTCCTGTCATATACTCTATACATTCTGTCGGCAACATGTTTTACCAACACTGCTCCGGTCCCACGTCACCAGCTTGTGCCAGTAACTTCTGACTGTCCGGAAGTCAGAATTTGTCACAAGCTCCCAATGCATCTTTGAGAGCCAGAATGAGGCTCTCATAGACTTGTATTGATTTGTGACCTCCAGCACGCTCCAGTATTTCATGGCAGGTCACAAATCGCTGGTGCCCAACGGAGTGGCGGTGATAGAGGGTGAAGCTTCCAGAAGGGGAGCACCAGACGGGTCAGGGGGTTTGCAGTTAAAGCACCACTCCAAATTGCTTGGGGCTTTAAAACGGATTTCCCACCCCGGGTCCTTGTCTTCTCAACATTCACCTAAGGCTAGGTTCATATTTCCGTTGTTTTGCATCAGACACATGCGTTGCTTGACGCTTGTGGCTGATGCGTTGTACAACGGATGACAAGAATTGGAATTCATTGTCATGATAAAGCAGATTCCGTTGTAAAACGAAAGAGAGAGAACGATCAGCTGATCGTTCCCAATAGCCGGCCATCGGCTTTTGAGAGCGATCAGCTGATCTCCCGGCCGCCGCCTTTTGAGATCGATCAGCTGATCGCCCAGCGGCCGGCTTCTGTGAACGATCAGGTGATCGGCCGGCTATTGTGACCGATCAGCTGATCGCTCTCAAAAGCCGGCGGCCGGGAGATCACCTGATCGCTCACAGAAGCCGGGTAATCAGCTGATCGTTCGGCTGCCGAGAGAGAGACATTCATTTGAATGATTAAACACAAGATTTGAGCATGCGCAGTGAAAACATAAGGATTCCGCTGCTCAAAAAACGTTACATGCGGTATTCCTGCCGCCCGACGGTCAGACGTTCCACGACTGATCAGTCGGGCGGCGGATGCAACGCAAGGGCATCAGTCGCAATCCGCTGCTCATACAAGTATATGGGAAACAACGGAATCCGCCAAACGAATTGTGTTGTTTATCAGAGCGGCGGATTGTGACTGATCATAAACAATGGAAATGTGAACCTAGCTTAAGGAGTTATGGGGTGTGTGAAGACTAAGATAATTTCTCTGTCTGTTTCTTTTCCTTATGTAGCTTTCTAAATGTGATGTTCCTTGGAGATTTTCCACACACAGTTTGAGTTCATCTGTTCTTTATTATCATTTATTTTCTATTTATTATTTCTGTTATGAATTCTCACATTGTAGCTTAGACAAGAACTATTCAGAATATTGGTATTTACCATATATGCTAGCAAGGTATATTAAAGAGGTTGTCCACTACTTTTACATTGATGGCCTATCCTTAGGATAGGTCATCAATGTAAGATTGGCCGTGGTCCGACACCCAGCACCCCTGCCAATCAGCTGTTCTCGGTCCCGGCGCTGGCAGCAAGCAGCTGGAAATGCTCAGTTCCGGAGCTCCTCTGTCGTCTGGTAGTGGCTGCTAGGTACTGCACATTCGCCTTCCATTCAGATCAATAGGAGGTGGATGTGCAGTACTCAGCCGCGGTCACTGCTAGAAGATGGAGCAATTCTGGAGCTGAGCATTTCCAGCTGCCCGCTGCTGCTGCCAGGAGCAAGAGTAGCTGATCAAAAGGTGCGGGGTGTTGGACCCTGGCCAATCAGACATTGATGACCTATCCTAAGGATATGCCATCAATGTAAAAGTAGTGGATAACCCCTTTTAATCTTCTGAGTAGACTGGCATAAATGGCATGACTTTGAGGTCCGGCATATTGGAAGATATTTAGGTTTTTAGATTTATAACCAATTTGGGCCTACAACTTACCGTGAATGGATCTAGCATGCTGTGTTATCTGCATGAATATAGGTTACAGCTCATGAGAAAATGTAAACTTTGCCTTTCCTATACACGGTAATTAAAAAAACTTGTATGAACAAAGCAATCGTGAATAGACTCCAAGAGAGTTATAAATCTAGACTCATATTTATAAAAATGCAAATGAAAAATCCTTTGTAATTATCTCACATAGAAGCTATTTCCAAGAATCTGTGATCTCAGGAGGTTGCAGACTATTAGTGAAACCTGAATTTCTGCACCTTGTGTGTCCTCGGATCTGCTGGTTAATGAGATGCTCAGGCTGGACTCCACGATTAAGCAGGTCATAGCTATTGTGTGTGTCTGCGCGCCTCAGCACGTACAGCTGTTCTAGAGTCAGGAAATGAATTCTTTATTATTATTGGTATTATTTTAGTTTCTTCCCAGAAATGAATTTGACCCAAGGACAGGCGGGGGTAGAGAAGACATGGACAGCGGGAGGGAACTTCCTGCTCCAGTGAGAAGGAGATTCCTTTCTATTACGATATACAGTATTACACAGATTTCTCCAAACTCGTAACGCACGTTCTTCGTCATGTATAATAAGACATTGGATTTATCTTTTCATGTATCTTAAATACTACTTAACCAAATTCCAGAAATGGAATTTTCAGAGGTCTTGGTTAATTCATTTTTTAAATTTTTATTAAATTGGACTGAAAAATTGTGATATTTAGTAAAAATCTTCTTCCTTGGCACTTAGTGTTTTGACACAATTCAATACACAATAAAAAAGAGCCGTGCCCATACAAGATTGCAGAATGACGGGATTAGGACCAATATATGGGGAATGTTGAACTGCTTTAGGAAGGAATGTATGCTTCTTTTCAGGCAAGGAAATGGATGTATTCAGATATACCAGGTGTCCACAAAAGACATCCAGCCTTCCTTTAATGTGCTTTTATTTGATCTCTTTATTTTTGTTTTGTGTATACACTGACCATACCATGCAATTTACACAAGTTATCCCCATAAACTGGACAGTATAGTTGAGATCCTTACACAGTTTTATGTTTTACAGAATATCGATATCACAAATTTCAGCAGCAGTTGGAATGATGGCCTCGCATTCTGCGCTTTACTGCACACCTACCTTCCTGCCCACATCCCATACCAGGAACTGAGCAACCAAGACAAGGTAACTAACAGCTGTATTGGGGTTATAGCCATACACTGAAATCCCACTTTATCACCATTATACCAGTCATGACTCTCCAGGTCGTCTCTTGTTCATCATTCCTTTTCTTCACATTTATAGAGGAGAAATTTCACCTTGGCATTCCAAGCAGCTGAAAGTGTGGGCATCAAATCTACCCTGGTGAGTTCCGGAGACTTCATGGAATACAATTTGTCTTTTTTTCCTTTTTAGTTTCACTTTTTTCTTCTTAATTTACTAGGACATAAATGAAATGGTACGAACGGAGCGTCCAGACTGGCAGTGTCTCATGACTTATGTCACATCAATCTACAAGTACTTTGAAACCTGAAATTGAATCTTGCTTATGTCGGTCAAGACCTCCTCCACCATCTGGAATGTCTTTGAGGAGTTGTCGCTGCAAGATTTGCCATTCAGATGAAGAGTGGTAGAAGTGTCTTAACTGCCTAAGATCTTACACAATCTCACCGACATGCCAGACAGACTATGACACACACATCCGTCTATGTGAACTAAGGGTCATCTAATTTTCAGATTGTAGTATCTCAGGATGCAGCTTGTGCCAAGGCAGTGGAAGCAACAAGATGAATGCAGTGGGTTGTATCGGGTTTTAAGTCTTGCTGATGTTCTCCTAGTGCCTTAGCAATGTGCGTCCTTACAGATGCTGTGACCACCATCAAGATACAAATGAAGTAATTCCAAGATGCATAGTAAAGGAATAAACACTAAAGCACATATTGTGCAAACATCTTAACTGCTGCCTTTTGATACCTGATTGTCCCGTTCTTTGTGCCTATAACACTAGTGACAATACTTGTGAATGTTTAGCTACAATAAGCTCTTGGCCTTTGGACATGTGAGAGCTGAAAATGACAAACTGCTGCATTTAAAGTGTTCCTGCAGACTGACCACACTTGGGATATAGCTACAGAGATCTTCCCAGGCTATGTCTTGCACAAACCTCAGACTCCATATCCCATGTTTCTTTAAGAAACTTTGTTTAAGAAAATCTTCACAAGCCGCATACCAGGCTTAGTACATGCTTCCTTCCGCAGGTGCTTGCCCGGGAGGGTTATATTAATATTCAGAATTTTTTTTGTTTAGTGTTCTAGTATTAAAATGGATGCTTTTCATTCCAGTGCACAATGAAATACTAGCATTCCCACTATTCTGTACAACTGCACATGCTTTATGTGGACTTAACAGCATTTCAGCATCCTGTAAAATGTAGACTTGCTGTATTTTTTTTTTTTTTAACTGTTCCTTGATCTTTTTGCAATGTTGAACATTTTCTGTTTATTCCATTACCATCTCTCTTTTTTCAAAAGTCATTCCACTCAGCTCTTTGGGTCAAGTAAAATAATTCTTCAATGGCTTCCCAGTATAGGTTTAAACTGGTAGAACATAAATCTTTTACTTAAGAGCTGACTGAGGATTCACAAGTTTTGGTTAAAATGGCAGTGTTGCTCAATTTGTTAATTTTCGAATTCCGTGTCTGCTCTGCCACTGCACTTTGTCTAATGTACGTATGTTAGGAAAACACAAATTCTTTCTTAAGGTGGTTTGCCTCTATTAGCCAGAATAGAGAATTGCTGAAGACTGTGCACTACAAGGACATTAAGCAGTTTGTACTAAATCTGTGACTTATTCCTTATCTTTAGCTTAATGATCTCTGGGGGTGTGATCACTGGGACCTCACAATCCTGATTCTCAGGATCGGTTGGGGTTCTGACATTTGCACCACCAGTGATCAGTAAGCTATCCCCTAAAATATCCTAACTTGGTGCAAACGCTTTAATAACCTTCACTAGGAAATGATCACAAATCACTTTAGGAACGATGGTCCAGAAAGCTTACAATGGAGCATGTTTGGCTGGTGTACATTCCCTGCCACTTTCGGTTACATACTTTGCAGCTATTTCTGAATGTTGTTTGCCAATTGGCTGTGAAGGTCAGATTATGTAATAGACTTTTCGCCTTCTGATTGCCAGCCTTAGGTATTTATATGAGGTCAATTATATAGGGCATTCATTGTTAAATACCATTACTTAGGGTCCTATTGGCATATTTTATAATGTTAATTTATTTTGTTTTGTTACTTCATACTTTTCTCACATGCACAACTGTAGAAAGTAAACGTTTTGCCAAATTTGTTTTGTAAGTGGGAATCCGAATGAATCTTTGTAACCATTACGGTATATGACTTCTTGTCTTATTCTATGTTAAGTATAAAGTATTTAAACAGAGACTGCCTTCATGATGAATAAAAATGTCTTTGCGGCCTACTTTGCATTGATACTTAAGCTTTAACCACAACTGGGCAGTAGAACCCTATTAAGGCAGTAACCGTAAAATATGTCATCCTTTAGGTTTCTCTCTGCAAGCAAGGTATTACAGGCAGTGTTTTATTATTATTTTATTAATAACATATCTATTACATATGATATATGTAAACATGCGTTGGCTTTGCGATGCAAAAGGGCATTTCCGAAATAAAGACCTAAAGCTTCATTTTCATGTGTCAACATGGTTATTGAGTGTTCCCAGGACCTTCTAAAGATCTCCTGCACTTTCAGGCTTTAAGTTTAAGTATTTTTGATAATTTTTTTTTTTTCATTTGACTCACAATACGGCTGTGTGAATGCCTTAAGAAGGCTAAAATCCCACAGCTAACCAAACAATTGAATTGGGGATGAGCTGTGTGGTCAGATAGCTCCCATTTGGTCATTTGGATGCTTCTATCAAAAAGAAAATTAAGTGGACACATTCTAATGTTCCTGAAATTTTGGCCAGGGCTGTCAAACTAATAGCATACAGGCTTGATATACTGTATAGCTCTTTACCCCCTTACTTCACACAAGTGCTCCTGCATGTGTTGAATATTGTCCCTTGTAGACCAAAACTTAGCATGTAAAACATAAACATAGCATCCTGTCTCACTTACAGTTTCCAACTATTCTGGACAAAAGATCAGCGGAGGCTAAATTATGTATAATATACCATGTCAAGACATTCTTATTCATGTAATGCAGGAGAAGACCGACCACAGTAGATGTTTAAAGAGCAATAAACATCAAAGGAAAACCATCCCAAATATTAGCAAATCTTGGGTACACTGCCTACTTCTTGGGTGTTTAGTCAGCACAAAATAAAGGTTTGTGGTTGAAAGATAAAGTGGTGGAATAGATACAATAGGGACAAATAGGCTTTTCTGACAACTTGTCCATATTATAATCGGTTTTACACTATCACATTTGATACTGTACCACACAGCTTTTTACTAAAGCTTCAGAAACATAGCTAAAGGGGAGAAAACCTGGTGTAAATGTTACTGTATATACCTTAGGTCTAAGATGGAACGTCTCTATGTGAGGAGTGCCAAACATTACAATTCTCTTTCTAGAATTCAAATATGCAAATCGCCTTTTCAGAGAGGAAAAGAAATTAAACTCTACAGTAGTGTCACCTATTGGGGGTCAATATTGAGTTTTATGATTGCTACCCCTAATAGGTGGCATTAGCATTCAAGCCCTCTTTTTTTAGGAAGTTATTTGCATATTTAAATTCCCAGAGGAGCATTGCATGACTTTTAAGTCGTCTTATGCCAGCTTGGCTGTCTTCAAGGAGAAACATTCCCTCTTAAACTCTGTCAGAGGCCTCTCACCCATCCAAATCAGATCTCCTGCTTTGCACTAATGAGTCGCAAACACACCAAAATACGTGTCTGAAAATGGATTGTCTGACTTGTTTTTTTTTTCTTTTGCCTATCATTTGGCAAGGCTAATTAAAGGGTTTTTTTCTTTTTTCTTTTAGGAATGCAACGCACAATAGATGGCACTAGAATTCAGGTCCTCTTCCTTTCAAAGATGCTATTTACATGTTACATGCTTAAAATAAGCAGACGTCAGAAGTGGGGGTACCACAAGGCTAGGTGTTAGACCCAAATACTTTTTAATACCTATAGATACCAAGAGTCATAAAAGGGAAACTGGCATAAAAAAAAAATGCTATTAACCTGCAAATATGGGGTTAATAGCATTCTGATGTTATGCGAATGCTGCAGTGAGCTGCCAGGAGGAAATTAACTTTTTCTTCCAGCAGCCTTCAGTCATAGGGGTATGTCCAGCTTAGATTCAGTCACCATTCGGTACATAGTGAGCGTCGGCTGTAACTACGGTATGTCCTGGCACTAAGTGATATCTGGCCCAGCATTGCATCAGTACAGAGCCAGCTGTCAGTCAGTGCTGGGGTGTGGTGACTCAAGTCTCCGCCTGTATGACTGAAAGCTAGAGGCTTCTGGGAGAAATAAATATCTGTGTGGCGGCTGCACAGTGTCAGAATTCTATTAAGTTGCAGGCTAGCCCCGCATTTGCAGTGTTTTTTAACAGGTTTCCTTTAAAAAAACAACATTTAATTTGATTTAAAAATGTATTCAGGTTCATATAACACGTATAAACGATTCAAAAAAGAGGTCCAATATAGAAGACTACAAATGAGGAAGAACAGTCTAAGTATACATTGCAATTAATGTCAGCGAATGATTAGTCCAATCCTTACAATAGGGTTCGGATAACGATTCAATCAAATAGCGGGTAATGTATGAGATTGATTTGTACTTCCATCTATAAAGAATACACCAAATCATACACGTCGCATCTTGTATACTCATGTCACAAATACAGTAAAAGTTTATATGGCATCTTAATTGCCCAGTAATTACCCTATTCATGGAAATAAGTAACGTATCTAAGGAACGTCCCCAAAGTGGCTAGTATAACAAAGTCTTTAGTAAAAATGAGTGAATATATGTGAGTGGAATTGAATTCTACAAAAATCCACATTCGCCAAAATGTTTTTTTTTCTGTAATTTACTTTAGGGTGAATTCAGCTAAATGTTGACTGCCATTTTTCTAAACCATAAAATGCCAATAAGATGTTAAAAAAATATATAAAAAAATTATACACCCCTTCACCTTACCACTCGCCTCTCTGCTGCCATTTTACTTACATGTTGTTTTTAATATTCAGGGTTTGCCAGTAATGTAATACTACTACTGTACATTTTCCAGGCTTGTAACATCATAACCAAGAAGATTCAAGGATATAAATTGCCACAAAAGAGGCCTTTGCAAAATGCTGTGTAAGGCTTTGTGCGCACTGGAAAATGGAATTTTCTCAAGAAAATTCAGCAGGCATTGAAAGATTTCCGCACCCGCGGTAAAAAAACGCGGCAAACCGCACCCGAAAACCGCATGCGGTTTTACCGCGGTTTTCCACGTGCGGGTTGGTACATGTGCTTTTATTGCATTCAATGCAATATAAAGCACATTGAAAAAAAGAAAAAAAAAGTAATTTCATTCTGAGATAGAGAAATAGACAGACAGAAGAATAGATAGATAGAGTCCCTGTGAGCACACGCTGCATTTCTCACGGTCGGTAGTGTGTTTACATTACCGGCCGTGGGAAATGCCCTGTGGTTACCTATGTTGTCTCGCTGCGAGGCTGCATTCAGCGCTGTGTCAGTCGCGGCTGGATGCCAGCATCGCAGGACGTGGATTACGCCCTAGCTGTGTGTTTCGGGGGGGGGTTAATAAACGGGTGAACTAGGAGCTTTTTTGTGTTTTATTTAAAATAAAGGATTTTTTGGTGTGTGTGTTTTTTCACTTTACTTACGGGTTGATCATGTAAGCTGTCGTGACGCTGCCATGATCAAGCCTGGACTTAGTGGCGGTGATCCGCCGCCATTAACTCCTTACATTACCTTGATTGCCACCGCGTTCACGGCAACAAGAAGAGCCGGGGACACTCCGGTACTGCCGCATAATGGATGCGACAGTCCCGGGGCAGCTGCGGCTGATATTCTCGGCTGCGGGAGGGGGGAGGGAGGCGGGGGAAATTAACCCCGCCCCTTGCTCTCCCCAGCCTGAGAATACCGGGTCGCCGCTGTGTGCTTACCTCGGCTGGAAGGTAAAAATACGGCGGAGCCCACGTGTTTTGTTTTCTATATTTCCGTTTGCTTTCTATGTGTATTCTATATATAATGTGTCTGTGTTCTATGTCTGTGTCTGTGATGCCTGTGTTTTGTGTCTGTGTGTGTCTGTGATGTGTGTGTGTGTGTCTGTGTGTGTGTGTTTACTCTGCTCCGCTTCCTCTTCCTGTCATAATGACATCACTTCCCTGCAAACCGCAGGCAAGCGATGTACATTACCGCAGGTAAACCGCGAAATACCGGAGGGAATAACGCAGGAAAACGCAATGAACTGCACAGAATTTGCTGCCTGCACTATTCCCTGCGTGATTTCACGATTACATGGCAGTCAATGGAGTGAAATCCCGCAGCGACGTGCGGAAAAGAAGTGACATGCAATTGTTTTTGCTGCGGGAATGCCGCAGCAAAACATGCAGCTGTCAAATTCCGCATAGTGCGCACAGCATTTTTTTTTTACATAGGTTTTGCTGGTGATTCACTGCAGAGATGTTATGAATAGTGATGAGCGAGTACTAAAAAGCTCGGGTGCTCGAAGCTCGGGCCGAGCCTCCCAAGATACTCGTGTACTCGGGCCGAGCAACGAGCCCAATGTTATCCTATGGGAGACCCGAGTATTTTTGTGAAATGACCCCCCGGCAGCATGTAGAAACCCTAAAAATGTCACAAAAGTCTCAGAAGAGTGCTCAAATGACATGGCAACAGCATGGGGAAGACCCCTTGAAGCATTTATCACTCAAAAGTCACAGCTGTGAACAATTTTGTCCGCGTTTCACGCCATTTTTACGGACTCACCAGAAAACCTTCCAAAATGACCCCAAAATGATTTTTCATGGCAGAAATGTTAAGGGCACATACCCAATAGTGAGATAGAGCTGGTGTATGTTACTTTTTGAGATTAATACATGAAAGATTTTACGTGAAAACATTGTGTGGCACTCCGATGTCCCTGAGAAGAGACGTACATGAAGGCCTCTTGAGTCTAATGTGCCCATTTTGAGGAAGTGAGTCTTTGTAGTATTTTCCTTTGCCAGGGCAGTCCAAAATTGTGAGGTTCACCAATGCCCCTGCATACAGACGTGCATGAGGGCCTGTAAACCTGAAGTGCCCATTGGAAGGAAGTGGGTCTATTTTAGTATAGCCCTTTGCCAGGGCAGCCAAAAATTGGGAGGCTCCACGTTGTCCCTGGATAGAGACGTGCATGATGGCCTGTAAACCTGAAGTGCCCATTGTAAGGAATTGGGTCTATTTTAGTATAGCCCTTTGCCAGGGCAGCCAAAAATTGGGAGGCTCCACGTTGTCCCTGGATAGAGACGTGCATGATGGCCTGTAAACCTGAAGTGCCCATTGTAAGGAAGTGGGTCTATTGTAGTATAGCCCTTAGGCAGGACAGCCAAAAATTGGGAGGCTCCACATTGTCCCTGGATAGAGACGTGCATGAGGGCCTGTAAACCTGAAGTGCCCATTGTCAGGAAGTGGGTGTATTATAGTATAGCCCTTAGGCAGGGCAGCCAAAAATTGGGAGGCTCCACATTGTCCCTGGATAGAGACGTGCATGATGGCCTGTAAACCTGAAGTGCCCATTGGAAGGAAGTGGGTCTATTGTAGTATAGCCCTTAGGCAGGGCAGCCAAAAATTGGGAGGCTCCACGTTGTCCCTGGATAGAGACCTGTTAGGTTCTTAGTGCCTCCGTGCTTCCATTTAAAAACCGCACGTGTGTGCCTGTTGGTGGCAGCTTTCCGCTGCATTTGTGTGAGTTTTGCAAAAACTTGGATATAACGCACAAGTCTAGTGAATACACATCAGCACAGCATTGCAAAATGCGCAAGGGCGTTGTCAACGAACAAGGAAGTGGACGTGATGGTGGTGCAGGCAGAGACCGAGGTTGTGTGCAAGCTCTAATTTCGCCACAACAAAGGGCCACATCTAGTTGCTCGCACGTCCTGTCCCAAATTCTTGGGGACCGCAGCAGTACACCGCTCTTGAACCAAGACCAGTGTCAACAGGTTGTTAGTTGGATAGCGGATAATGCTTCCAGTCAGATTGGCACCACCACAAACACTCTGTCTTCCACACGGTCAAGTGTCAGTAGCCGTGATACTGCACCGCACATGTCAGAACCTGATCCTCCTTCCTACCACCAGGCCGAGTACACGTCCACGGACATTACTGATCCCACACTTGGACACTCGGAAGAGCTGTTCGTTCACGTTTCCATTCACAAATTCTGGCCTCTCGCCAGCTCCTGTTGAAGTGGGCCATGACGAGATTGTATGTACAGATGCCCAAATATTTGAGCAGCCACGTTCTCACGAAGTTGGCAACGTGTCTCAACAAGGGGTGGACGATGATGAGACACAATTGTCAGGAAGTCAGGAGGAGGAGCAGGGTGCGGAAGAGGAAGACGACGTGGTGGATGATCCAGTAACTGACCCAACCTGGCAGGAGGATATGCAGAGCGAGGACAGCAGTGCACAGGGGGAGGGAGGCGTAGCATCCCAACAGGCAGTAAGAAGCAGAGTGGTGGCCCCAGGCAGACGTCAGGCAACTGTTCCCCGGAACAACACGACACAAGGTGCCTGTACAAATGTTAGGTCTTCCCGAGTCTGGCTGTAATACTATTGTATGTATTGAGGATTTCGATTGCGTTAGGGCAATGACAACCAGAGACGAGTTCTTGGTGCAAGACGTTTATAATATGCAACTAGCAAATATGTACATAAACGGAACAAAAACACAGTAGAACATAAATACAGGAAATACCTTCCAGGGACGGAGCGAAAGGGAATTCCCGGGACCGCGTACCGGACTCCCCCAGGGAGACCACCAAGAGCGAACCCCTATACAGGGACTGTCTGGCAATCACCCCAGAAGCCCTAAATGCGCAGCAGCCGGGACACAAAAGGGCAATAGGTAAGTCCAAAAATGTCCGTACGTGATGTGAGTCCAGAGTGGTATTAAACGGAAGGAACCGGGCAGAAGTGCCGACCAAAGACGGCAAACTGAGTCCGGGCACAGCTAGATGATACCAGATGAAGTCCAGAGTCGGTGTCGGTTGTTTTCCAAGAGGATCCGAATAACAATCAGGAACCAAAAGCAGCAGGGCAGGAGCACACAGGAAGCAGTATACTCAGGCACTGGACTAAGCTTTAGGGGCGGCTTTTAAACAGATGGACAGGAAGTAGGACAACAGAACAGAAAACTCCATGTTAACAAAGGGCAAGCTCTTTCAAAAGAAAACTGGAAAACCCGGAACTCTGACACTGGCAGTTTTTTAAGTTGGCTCCAGATGATTCTAAAAAGGCCATTTGCAACACCTGCCATGCCAGCATCAGCAGGGGTACCAAAACTAGCAGCCTGACCACCACCAGCATGATCAGGCACATGTCAGCCAAGCACCCGACTTTGTGGGAAGTACAACAGAGTCGAGGAGCAGTGCTTGCTGATGTCACTGCTACGTCTTCGCTGGTTGTGCATGCGAGCCAATCCCCTGTCCATGCTGCCTGAGAACAAGCCTCCTCCACTCCTGCAGTTGCCTACGCAGAAAGAACACCATCATCAAGCACGTCCTTGTCCCAGCGCAGCGTTCAGTTATCCATTCAGCAAACCTTTGAACGCAGGCGCAAATACACTGCCAACACCCCACATGCCACAGTTCTAAATGCTAACATTTCGCGACTGCTTGCGCTGGAAATGTTGCCTTTTAGGTTGAGACAGAAGCATTCCGCGACCTGATGGTGGCAGCTGTCCCACGTTACTCGGTCCACAGCCGCCACTATTTCTCCCGGTGTGCCGTCCCCGCATTGCATAACCACGTGTCACAAAACATCACACGTGCCCTGAACAACGCTGTTTCAGCCAAAGTCCACCTAACCACAGACACGTGGACAAGTGCATGTGGGCAAGGCCGCTACATCTCGTTGACGTCACACTGGGTTAATATTGTGCAAGCTGGGACCCAGTCTGAGCGAGGGACGGAACACATCCTTCACACACCAAGTTTTGCAGGCCCTACCTCAGTCAGGGTTTCACACACACTCTACAGCTCCGGAATGTCATGCTCCTCAGCCTCCTCCTCCTCCTGCGCATCCTCATCCACTTTACCCTCCACACCAGTCCCAAGCTGGAAGTGTCGCGGGCGGAGGAGGGGACGGTGCGCTCTCCCACTGCTCGGGTCCGGCTGACGCTGCTCTACGGCTGCTGCTGCTCGTTGGCTCGAGCGATGGCCGGATCCCGGGGACTCGAGCGGCGCTACTCGCCCGTGAGTGAAAAGGGGTGGTTTGGGTTTTGGGGATATTGTCCGTGACGCCACCCACGGTTGTGGTGATTGTGTGGACACCACCGCTGCTCTGGACGGGGATCCCGGGAGCCTGTGACAGGGAGCAGCTTTGTTGTTATTTCTCCCCTCCGTGGGTAGGGGGGTTGGTTGTCCCGGGGCCTGGTGATGGGGTAGAGATGGATGACAGGCGGGTTGCGGGGCCTGATGAGGTGCAGGGTCGCAGGGGCAGCGCTGTGCCGCACGGCACGGAGGTACTCACTCAGCCCAATGATGATGACACAGTTCACGGTAAAACAAGTGGCTGGATGGACGGGTCACTCGGACGGCTGCGGTTGTTCCTCCCTGCAGGTTAGTGATGACTGTCTCTCCCTGCACCTAAGTTAAGTGTTGGTAGTGATGGTTTCCCAACGGTAACCCGCTCCCCGACCTGGATATGGGCCGGAGGAGCCCCTTTTGCCCACAGGCGCTGGCCCTGGGAGACGGTTGCCCTTGGCGGTGGCGGTGTCTCCCCTTCACGGTTGTACGGTTGCCTTCTATCTGGACTTGGCTGTTTGGAAACCCTGAGGTTCCCTTCACTAACGGATTTGGCAAATTCACGGCGACACCAAGCCTTGCCGGGATCCGAAAGTCCTCTGCCAATGGTGCTGGCTTCTCTTTGTATACCGGTCCGGTACGGCCAGGTCACCACCCGTCCACGGTCCTTACGGCAGACTCCAATCGGCCTCCACTGCAGACGGTCACCACATCCTGCCAACCTTGCTGTCCTGTCCGGGCCACACACCCGGACCAACTTCAGGCTCTTTGCTGTCACTTTTCTCCTCTCTACTACTTTCCTCCTTCCACTTCCTTAGCTTAACTCTCACTGCCTGTGTTTTCCCTCCTCCTCGGTGGGTGGAGACCAACCGCCTGGCTCCACACCCTGGTGTGGACAACAGCCCCTGGGGAAGGCAACAAGGATTTTGTGTTTTGACTATGATATGCCTGCAGGGAGTGTGGGGTGTTTAAGTGTTGTGCTCTGTGGCCCCTGGCTTGTCCAGGGCGACACAGAAGCACTGCAGCACTGCCTCGGCGAAGCGGCAACAGGCAGTGCTGAAGCTAATCTGCATAGGTGACAAACCCCACAATGCAGAAGAGGTGTGGACAGCTCTGAAACAGCAGGCAGATCACTGGCTCACAACTCTGAACCTAAAGCCAGGAAAGGTCGTGTGTGACAATGGCCGGAACCTGGTGGCGGCTTTGAGGCGAGGCCAGCTGACACATGTTCCATGCGTGGCCCATGTGCTCAACCTCGTGGTTCAGCGGTTTCTAAAGTCATACTCAGAGCTGTCTGATCTGCTGGTAAAAGTTCGCCGCCTGTCTGCACATTTTCGAAAGTCACCTACTGCTTCAGCCGGCCTTGCCGGCTTAAGACGCCGTTTGCATCTTCCGGCACACAGACTGGTGTGTGATGTCCCCACGCGTTGGAATTCAACTCTGCACAAGTTGGTCAGGATATGTGAGCAGAAGAGGGCAGTTGTTGAGTACCTGCATCACCTAAGCCGTCGGGAAATGGGTCAAACTCCACACATAACACCTGAGGAGTGGAGATGGATGTCCGACCTATGCACCATCCGCCAAAACTTTGAGGACTCCACCAAGATGGTGAGCGGCGATGACGACATTATTAGCGTCACCATACCGCTTCTCTGCCTTCTAAAATGGTCTCTGCTCAAAAAACAACCATGATGCATTGCAGGCGGAGCGCGATGAGTTTGAGCAAGAAACAGTAGTGGGTGTGGGTGATGATAACACACAGCCCAGCCTCGTCTCATCACAACGTGCAGTGGAGGACTATGACGAGGAGGAGGATGAAGACATGGAGCAACTCTCTGGCCAAATTGAGGATATGACATGCAGTCATATCCTCGGTTCAGCGTGGCTGGCCAGAGGACAGGGTAGATGAGGAGAAGGAGGAGGAGGAGGACAGCATGTTCAGTCATCGTGTTGGTCAGGATACTGAAGTGATGGCTGTTAAGAGTCTGGCACACATGGCTGACTTTATGGTAAGCTGCCTGTCTCGTGACCCTCGCGTTAAGAACATCTTGGCCGACAATCATTACTGGTTGGTAACACTGTTAGACCCACGCTAAAAGGAGAACTTTATGTCTCTTATTCCCGAGGCGGAGAGGTCAGGCAAAATGCAGCAGTTCCAGAAGGCCATAGTCACGGAAGTAGGCAAAGCATTCCCCTCACAAAACACTAGCGGCATAGGTCAGGAGTCAGTGGACAACCAAGGCGTACAGCCGAGAGGGGCACAAGTCCAATCCGCCAGAGGTAGGGGAACAGTCTTTAAGATGTGGGACAGTTTTCTCAGCCCCTCACATACCACAGCCCCTGAGGTGAGGGGTAGTGCCACAAGAAATCCTAAGTTTGCCCAGATGCTCAAGGAGTACCTTGCAGATCAAACAACTGTACTCCGACATTCCTCTGTGCCTTACAATTAATGTGTATCCAAGCTGGACACGTGGCATGAATTGGCTCTCTACGCCTTGGAAGTCCTGGCATGCCCTGCCGCTAGCGTTTTGTCAGAGCGTGTTTTTAGTGCCGCAGGTGGAATCATTACAGATAAACGCACCCGCCTGTCAACTGTAAATGCTGACAGGCTGACTCTGATCAAGATGAACAAGGGTTGGATTTGGCCAGACTTCACCACACCACCAGCAAATGACAGCGGAATTTAAAGTTTGTAACGGGAATTTGCCATATACCTCCACTCACCCATGGTAACACACTTCTGGACTTTGGCTAATCGCTGGACTGCTCCTCCTTCTCCTCATGCGCCATCATGGTGACCGTTACAATAGTTAAGCCGTTGTTTCAGGTATACCCCCAGTGGTAAATTTTTTCGCCCATTCTTTCTGAATGGGCATTACAACGACAGGAGACCCGCTCCTTTGCAATGGGAACAATGTTTTGAGGCCCTCATGCACATCTCTATCCAGGGACAATGTGGAGCCTCCCAATTTTTGGCTGCCCTGCCTAAGGGCTATACTACAATAGACCCACTTCCTTACAATGGGCACTTCATGTTTACAGGCCATCATGCACGTCTCTATCCAGGGACAATGTGGAGCCTCCCAATTTTTGGCTGCCCTGCCTAAGGGCTATACTACAATAGACCCACTTCCTTACAATGGGCACTTCATGTTTACAGGCCATCATGCACGTCTCTATCCAGGGACAATATGGAGCCTGACGCTGCCACCGACTGCCACACACATGCTGTTTTTAAATGCAAGCACGGACGCAATAAGAACCTAACTGGTTTTTAGGAGCGACAATTACTGAGAAGTCTGACACTATCAGACACTGCTGATTGACGTGTATTATACACTAGACTTGTGCGTTATATAATAGTTTGTGCAAAACGCGCACCTGTACGCTGCCACCGACTGCCACACACGTGCTGTTTTTAAATGCAAGCACGGACGCAATAAGAACCTAACTGGTTTTTAGGAGCGACAATTACTGAGAAGTCTGACACTATCAGACACTGCTGACTGACGTGTATTATACACTAGACTTGTGCGTTATATAATAGTTTGTGCAGAACGCGCACCTGTACGCTGCCACCGACTGCCACACACGTGCTGCTTTTAAATGCAAGCACGGACGCAATAAGAACCTAACTGGTTTTTAGGAGCGACAATTATTGAGAAGTCTGACACTATCAGACACTGCTGACTGACGTGTATTATACACTAGACTTGTGCGTTATATAATAGTTTGTGCAGAACGCGCACCTGTACCCTGCCACCGACTGCCACACACGTGCTGTTTTTAAATGCAAGCACGGACGCAATAAGAACCTAACTGGTTTTTAGGAGCGACAATTACTGAGAAGTCTGACACTATCAGACACTGCTGACTGACGTGTATTATACACTAGACTTGTGCGTTATATAATAGTTTGTGTAAAACGCGCACCTGTACGCTGCCACCGACTGCCACACACGTGCTGTTTTTAAATGCAAGCACGGACGCAATAAGAACCTAACTGGTTTTTAGGAGCGACAATTACTGAGAAGTCTGACACTATCAGACACTGCTGACTGACGTGTATTATACACTAGACTTGTGCGTTATATAATAGTTTGTGCAGAACGCGCACCTGTACCCTGCCACCGACTGCCACACACGTGCTGTTTTTAAATGCAAGCACGGATGCAATAAGAACCTAACTGGTTTTTAGGAGCGACAATTACTGAGAAGTCTGACACTATCAGACACTGCTGACTGACGTGTATTATACACTAGACTTGTGCGTTATATAATAGTTTGTGCAGAACGCGCACCTGTACCCTGCCACCGACTGCCACACACGTGCTGTTTTTAAATGCAAGCACGGACGCAATAAGAAACTAACTGGTTTTTAGGAGCGACAATTACTGAGAAGTCTGACACTATCAGACACTGCTGACTGACGTGTATTATACACTAGACTTGTGCGTTATATAATAGTTTGTGCAAAACGCGCACCTGTACGCTGCCACCGACTGCCACACACGTGTTGTTTTTAAATGCAAGCACGGACGCAATAAGAACCTAACTGGTTTTTAGGAGCGACAATTACTGAGAAGTCTGACACTGTCAGACACTGCTGACTGACGTGTATTATACACTAGACTTGTGCGTTATATAATAGTTTGTGCAGAACGCGCACCTGTACCCTGCCACCGACTGCCACACACGTGCTGTTTTTAAATGCAAGCACGGACGCAATAAGAACCTAACTGGTTTTTAGGAGCGACAATTACTGAGAAGTCTGACACTATCAGACACTGCTGACTGACGTGTATTATACACTAGACTTGTGCGTTATATAATAGTTTGTGCAAAACGCGCACCTGTACGCTGCCACCGACTGCCACACACGTGCTGTTTTTAAATGCAAGCACGGACGCAATAAGAACCTAACTGGTTTTTAGGAGCGACAATTACTGAGAAGTCTGACACTATCAGACACTGCTGACTGACGTGTATTATACACTAGACTTGTGCGTTATATAATAGTTTGTGCAGAACGCGCACCTGTACCCTGCCACCGACTGCCACACACGTGCTGTTTTTAAATGCAAGCACGGACGCAATAAGAACCTAACTGGTTTTTAGGAGCGACAATTACTGAGAAGTCTGACACTATCAGACACTGCTGACTGACGTGTACTATACACTAGACTTGTGCGTTATATAATAGTTTGTGCAAAACGCGCACCTGTACGCTGCCACCGACTGCCACACACGTGCTGTTTTTAAATGCAAGCACGGACGCAATAAGAACCTAACTGGTTTTTAGGAGCGACAATTACTGAGAAGTCTGACACTATCAGACACTGCTGACTGACGTGTATTATACACTAGACTTGTGCGTTATATAATAGTTTGTGCAAAACGCGCACCTGTACCCTGCCACCGACTGCCACACACGTGCTGTTTTTAAATGCAAGCACGGACGCAATAAGAACCTAACTGGTTTTTAGGAGCGACAATTACTGAGAAGTCTGACACTATCTGGACTGTTTTACACTGTGTACACCAGCCCCAGATATGATGAAGGCTGGTATACGGTCACCACTACCCTGCCTGCCTGCCTGTATACTGCTACAATAGTCCTGACAAGGACTCTTCTGGTCACTAGCCTGTATTCCGACCTGGCTATACCCTGCCTGTATATAGCAACAATAGTCCTGAGAAGGACTCTGCTACTGTACTCCGACCTGGCTATACCCTGCCTGCCTGTATACAACTAGAATAGTCCTGAGAAGGACTTCTGGTCACACTGTTTGCAGCCCTGCTCCGGAACTAACTATAAAGGGCCGCAAAGCTTTCCCTGAATCAGCGACACTCTCCCTGCACTGACTGTCTGGATAGCTGTGAGCAGAGCACAGCGCGCCGGCCGATATAAAGGCTCGGTCACGCTGTGCAGGCCGGCCAATCACTGCAATTCCACAACTAACAGGGCTGTGGCATTGCAGTGGTCTGCCAGCCAATCCCTGCATGAGGGCTGGCTCTCAAAAGAGCGCCAACATGCAGAAATGAAGACCACGAGTACAGCACGAGTATCGCGAGATTACTCGGTCCCCGCCGAGCAGCCCGAGTACAGCGATACTCGTGCGAGTACCGAGTAGTTACAAGCATGCTCGCTCATCACTAGTTATGAACATTTTCTGCAGCGAAACATGCAGCAAAACCGCAGGAAAAACCGGTAAGTGCGCACAGGGCCTAAAGTGTCTGATAACTTAAAGGGACTCTGTCAGCACAGAATGATTGTCCTAATTCAGTACAGGTGCTTACATGGCTAATCATTCAATTGCAGCTTCCCAACTACTTGTTTTCTCCATCTTCCACACCCTCCTCCTCTTTGCTTTGTTGCTCCAGCGCTGGAGATGCAGTGCCTTGCGAAAGTATTCAGCTCCTTGGCGTTTTTCGTGTTTTGCTACCTCACAACCTGGAATTTCACTCTTTTTGTTTTTATTTTTTGAGGGTTTGCATCAGTTTATGTAAATAGCATACCTACAACTGTGAACATTTCATTTTCTTTTTATTGTGATGCAAACAACAAATAGAACAAAATAACTGAAAACTATTCACCCCCCCCTGAAAGTCAGCACTTTATAGAACCTCCTTTTGAGGCAACTAAAGCTGCAAGTCGCTTTGAATAAGTCTCCATGAACTTTCCACATCTTGCAACTGGGATTTTTGGATATTGCTCAAGGCAAAACTGCTCCATCTACTTCAAGTTAGATGGTTTCCTCTGATGAACAGCAATCTTCAAGTCTGACCACAGATTCTCAATTGGATAAAGGCTTGAGCTTTGACTAGGCCACTCCAATACATTTACACATTTTCCCTTAAACCACTGAAGTGTTGATTTAGCAGTATGCTTGATTCATTGTCTTGTTGGAAGGTGAACCTCTGTCCTAGTCTCAAATTACTGACAGACTGAAACAGGTTTTGCTCATGAATATCCCTGTATTTCACATCATCCATCTTCCCCTCGACAGACCATTTTCCCTGTCACTGTTGCTGAAAAACATCCCCACAGCATGATTCACTGTGGGAATGGTGTTCTTGTGATGAGTTGTGTTGGTTTGTCGCCAGACATAGTGTTTACCATGGTGGCTAAATAGATCAATTTTGGTATAATCTTACTACAGCATTTTCATGTTGCCGGGCTTTTTTTTTTTAACATTATCATTTAATATTCTAGCGCCATTAATTCCATGGTGCTTTACCTATGAAAAGGAGCATACATAATAGGGACAAGTATAATAATCATGAACAATACAAGGCACAGACCAGTACAGGAGGAGAGAGAGGACCCTGCCTGTGAGGGCTCACTGTGGGTGAGGATACAGTACATGAGGGTAGAGATTGTCGTGTGGCGCTGAAGTGGACTGAGGGTTACTGCAGGTTGTATGCTTGTCGGAAGAGGTGGGTCTTCAGGTTCCATTTGAAGCTTTCCAAAGTAGGCGAGAGTGTGATATGTTGGGGCAGAATTCCAGAGTATGGGCTCTTTTGCACTTGCGTACCGCTTCCGATGCAAGAGCATCATAAGCGATATGCTAATGACCCTCTGCTGCGGGTGTCAGCTGTGGGTCATGCAACTGTGATGCGATCTTGAGATCGCATCACAGGAGTGGAGAAGATGGAGGGAGCACTTTCTCCCATCTCCTTTGCTGACTGTCTTTGCGTGCAGCACACTGCAGTCACATAATATGTGAGTGCAGTACGATGCTCCCATAGGCTTGTATGTGCATGCGTGAGCCAAGACTCGCTGCAAAACGCAGCATGCTGCGATTGAACTGAGAGCACAATTCGTGTCGAGAAATTAACAGGAAAGAGGAAACTGCCTCATTGATTAACACTGGTGCGAGTGCAATCCAATTTTTTTATCGGATTGCATTCGAACATGAAAATCGCAGGTGGAAAACGGCCCTATGGGTGAGCCATGGGAGAAATATTGTATGCAATTGTAGCAGGAAGAGATAAGACAGGAGTAGAGAAGGAGATCTTGTAAGGATCAGAGGTTACATGCAGATAAGTACCGGGAGACTAGGTCACAGATGTAAAGAGGAGACCGGTTGTGGATGGTTTTGTATGTCATGGTTAAGGTTTTGAACTGAAGTCTTTGGGCAATGGCAAGCCAGTAAAGGGAGTGGCAGAGAGAAGAGGTCGGTGGATAGTGGGGGGGACAGGTGGATTAGTCAGACTTCAAAGTAGACTGTTATTATCACTGTGCAGCAATACTATGGCATTATTGTATATAGCACAAGTGATCAGACGATCGAAGCTTCAAGCCCTCTAAATGGTATATTTACAGTGAAGAGTAAAATTCAAAAAACAAGTTTAAAGCACCCTTTTTTGCCCCATAAAAAAAAAATACATGTGGTATCGCCATGTTCAGAAAATTCTGAACTATCAAAATCTAAAAATAATTAACATGATCGGTAAATAATGAATGCCAACATTAGATTTTTTTGGGGGGGGGGGGGTTTGCTGCAATACCACAAAAAAATGCTGTAACAAGCGATCAAAATGTTATATCTATCCCAACATGGTATCTGTAAAAATGTCTCACCCCACAAAACATTTGCCATCACCCAGCTCCATCAACCGAAAAATGAAAATGTTACGGATCTTGAAAAAATGGCTACACAACCCACCACAATTTTTTTTGCAAACTTTTGAGTTTGGTTTTCACCACGAAAATAATAATAAAAAAAACTAGGTGTTTGGTATCGGCGTAATCGTACTGATGAGAATTATATAGCGCGGTAATTTTTACCACAAAATGTACACTGTAAAATTCCCCCAAAAAGTCAGAATTGTGTTGTTTATCACAATTTCTCCTTGTTTTACACTACATTATGTGGTAAAATGAACATGAAATGAATGTATCTATATGGACAGAAAAATAATAGTTATGGCTTTGGAAAGAAGGGGAGGAAAAAAAACGTAAATTGACCGTGTCACTCAGTAATTGTGCTCAGAGCTTGTCTCTTAATTACTGTCCCGAGACCATGCTTTATAATGGGGAGCAGGCAGCATTACAGACAAATAAGGCCTCTAAAGAAGTGTGAACACACGCAAAACCGTCTGCCCGTTCCCGCTCTCTCTTTGTCTCTGGATTTTTTTTATCATGACATTTTTATTGCATTTGGTGAGTGGTACTGTATCCACACCTTATGTCGGCCCGTCCTGTGCTTATGTTACTTTTCTCATTTTTTCATTCTGGATTTTTATAATTTTTCTAGATTAATGATCATATAATGCAAAATCCAAATAGGGGAAAGATGGAAGGAGGTATTAATACAGCATCAAACTACACAAAGTTTGTAGTTAAACTAACTGACGGTGTAATAATATGTTGCAGTGATCAGGCAGTTCATACACCACACTCTATATTGGGCACGGGATAGCACTCTCTCAGGAATACACAGTGGCCAGAGGCCTGGGCGGGCTGCATTATACATGGAGGTCTGGGAGGCTGGCTGCATTATTATACATGGAGGCCTGAGGAGTCTGGCTGCATTATTATACATGGAGGCCTGGGGAGGCTGGCTGCATTATTATACATGGAGGACTAGGGAGGCTGGCTGCGCTATTATACATGGAGGCCTGGGGAGGCTGGCTGCATTATTATACATGGAGGACTAGGGAAGCTGGCTGCATTATTATACATGGAGGCCTGAGGAGGCTGGCTGCATTATTATACATGGAGGCCTGGGGAGGCTGGCTGCATTATTATACATGGAGGACTAGGGAGGCTGGCTGCATTATTATACATGGAGGCCTGGGAAGGCTGGCTGCATTATTATACATGGAGGACTAGGGAGGCTGGCTGCATTATTATACATGGAGGCCTGGGGAGGCTGGCTGCATTATTATACATGGAGGCCTGGGGATTTAGATAGGCATTTAGAATAAAAATTATTTTGGACCACCCCTTTAACTCAACTTGCAAAAAAAATAGGCCGCTCATACAGTTATGTGAATGAAAAAAAAGTTGCAGCTTTCAAAATGCAAAGATGAATAAAACCGATGTATCCTTAAAGAAGCATTCCTATGACTATTTTTCTTCATTAAATCTGTGTATATGTGTATGGAGTGTTCAACGAATATATTAATTTTCCTCATATAACATTGCTCTCTATGGAGATCCAGCATCATTCTGCTCCTTTTCACTGGTATTGTTAGGCTCACCTGGTTAGGTTGATCCTCCAAGCCCAAGGTTTGGGTGGGCACACAGGACATAGGTGTCAATGCAGCAGGTAGGTGAGGCATGTGGGAAATGGGTAATAAAGGTAGTGGCAGCTGGGGGCAGACAGGAGACTGGTAGCAGAGGTTCTGGAATCTACAGGCAGACAGCAAAGATACTAGTAGCCGCATGGAGTCAGGAGACATCCTGGAGACAACAGGCATGTAGCAAATGTTCTGGGAGACCCGGAACAGGTCTTCATGCACAGATAAACTAAAAGTCTTAATACGAAGACACAGGTGTGTGTCTTGATTAGGCCCAGGCTGATGATGATATGGGATCACACTGGGTCATCTGCAAAGCCCAATATGGAGCACAACCGAGTTCAGTGGACCAAGGAGAAGGAAGCAAAGTCCAGATCTGGATCAGGTGTATAACAGACATCACCTTTCTTCAGACTCTCTGGGTTACACATATCACAGTGTGACCTGGAAGGGACTTTCAATCTATGTAGCATTGGAATGAGAATCAATATGCTTACATTGTGAAAGAGACTTCTGGCTCACACATAGAGTGAGCTAGATAGTCTTAAAGGGAAGGTGTCGTGCCCCAAAGAAATGTTTTCAATAACTGAAAAAATGTAAAGTATTAATGTTTTAATGTTTTGTTTAAATATTATTTCTTTTTAATTGAGCAAAATATAAAAAAAATTTTTTTAAAAGTTTGATATTTTCCCACTCTTAAACACTAGGGGGAGCAGCTGCTGAAATCCTACAGAAATCCTACTGTAGAAAAAGCCTGGATTACAGCTGCAGTAAAGTGGGCAGAATCTGCTCTCCTGTGTGTGATATCACACCTCCCCCTCCCAACCTAGGTGTTTCCAACAGATAAGAGAGAATGAAGTGTAGGGATACAGTGCAGAGCCATTTTGTTGGTGACCACAAATGTTTAAAGTGTCACCAAGGACAGCTGCATAGTGCTCCCCACATAACGCTCTGCACGCCCCCGTCCAGCAATGCTCTGCCGCATGCATGCCTACCCGCAATGTTCTGCCACATGCACGCCCGCAATGCTCTGCCACACGGATGCACGCAGTGTATGTGTGTGTACACACTGTGTATATATTGTGTGTGTGACAGCACCCAGGATGAGGGCAGCGGAGCCAGTGTGTGTATATACTATATACCATGTACTGTGTGTTTATACTATATACCGTATGAACACTGTATATTCTGTGTGTGTGACCGAGCAGCATGAGGGGAGGTGGAGCCAGCGTGTGTATATGTGTATATACTATATATCATGTACTGTGTGTATATACACTATATACCGTGTGTATATACTGTGTGACCAAGCAGCATGAGGGAGGCGGAGCCAGCATGTGTATATAATATATACCGTGTATTGAGTGTATATACTGTGTGTATATACTATATACAATGTGTACACTGTGTATATATTGTGTGTTTGACCAAGCAGCATGATGGAGGCGGAGCCAGCGTGTGTATATACTATATACCATATACTGTGTGTATATACTACATACCGTGTGTACAGTGTTTATATACTGTGTGTGTGACCGAGCAGCATGAGGGAGGCGGAGCCAGCGTGTGTATATACTATATACCCTGTATTGTGTGTATATACTATATACTGTGTGTATATACTATATACCATGTGAACACTGTGTATATACTGTGTTTGTGACTGAGCAGCATGATGGTGCAATGCTCTGCATGCACGACCATCCTAAATGCCTTGCCGCACGCTCACCCACAATGCTCTGCCACGCACGCACACACAATACTCTGCCACGCACACACAATGCTCTGCCATGCGCACGCATTATACTTTTCCACACACACGCATACACAATGCTCTGCCACATGCACGCACACACAATGCTCTGCCAGGCATGCACCAAATGCTCTGCCACATGCACGCACACACAATGCTCTGCCAGGAACACACGCACACAATACACTGCCCCGCATGCACACAGAATGCTCTGCCACATGCACACACAATGCTTTGCCACATGCACGCACACACAAAATGCTCTGCCAGGCACGCACACGCAATGCTCTGTCACGCACGCTGACACAATGCTCTGCCACACGCACGCACACACACACACACAATGCTCTGCCAGGCACACACACTCAATGCTTTGCCAGGCATGCTGACACAATGCTCCGCCACGCACGCACACACAATGCACTGCCACGCACACACACACAAAATGCGCTGCCACATGCACACACAAAATGCTCTGCCACATGCACGCACACACACAAAATGCTCTGTCACGCACACACACACAATGCACTTCCACACGCACGCACAAAATGCTCTGCCACATGCACGCACACACAATGCTCTGCCACATGCACGCACAAAATGCTCTGCCACATGCACGCACACACAATGCTCTGCCATGCATGCACAGTGCTCTGCCACGCACGCACACACAAAATGCTCTGCCATGCACACACACAAAATGCTCTGCCACACGCGCGCGCACACACACAAGCACAAGCATGCCCGCTGCGGCCGGGGAGGGAGGGGGGCCATACACTACTCACACAGGCCGACAGGTGACAGGCCTGGGGTGGAGAGCGTTGGGGTGTCATTGGAGACGGTAGCACCGGCGGTGGGGGGGAGGGGTGCTGGTACACTACTCCCACAGGCCAAACGGGTGACAGGGGGAAAAGTTCAGCACACAGCATGACCGCTGTGAGCTGCAGAAAGATGGCGCTGATCTCCTCCCTCTGCTGTGATCTGGACAGCCCAGGGGGCGCATCCATATCACAGCAGGGAGCTCTCCTGTAATAAGCCTAGGGGTCGGATTCCAACTATCAGAGTCTTTGCACAGGGGCTGCCATAAAGGAGTGAGTAACTGTCGTTACACAAAGCAAATCCATGATGGCAGCCCCCAGTGCCTCCAGAAAAATTAGAATGAAATAAAAAGTAAATAAGCAGTGATTTTAATTTTGTATTAAAAATACTTGATATCATAATCACTATTTTTTATACAAAAAAAAACCCGCGACACCTTCCCTTTAAGAGAAATGGTGTCACTGAGAAGATGAGGCTGGATCCCGGAGATAGCAGTGGTAAGTAAGCATATTAAAATACTACATATACACAGCTTTGATAGGAAAAAAATATTCTTGGAGTGCTTCATTAAAGGATTAAATTAGGTCACTGGACAAAAACATGCTATCTCACCTACTTAGCTGCAGCCAGAACAGCAGGGCACTCCAATGTAATCATTAAATCCCTTTGTTGATCTGGCTTACCAAAATCATTGTCTAGATATATAGACATTCCTGGAGTATCAAAGACTCAGAGTTGCTTCTGACCTACTATAAGCTGGATTGATATTTATGGAAAGGGAAGCACTAAAAACCAGACATAAATACCATTCTGGGAACAGAGGCATCCATATAGATGCAGGAGTAAGGATTGTAGTGTGCTATTTGCTGTGATATCTAGTGCAAATAATGGGTAATTATTCCTCTGTTTTGTGAAAATTGGATAATGTATGCTGTATTGAACAGATAATGTTTTTAAATACACTACACATTCTCTAATGAAAGCTGATGAGCAAAAGAAAAGTGTCAGTGCAGTGTGTGATTGGCTTGAATCACACATGCTGTCTGCATCCCTGTGGTGGTGTAGAAATAAATAAATTGACGTAGGGTCCCCACATATTGTGATACTCAGCTCAGATAAAGCATACGGCTACAGGCTGAAAGCCTCCAGCCATGTGCTTATCTTGGCTGTGTATCAACATAAGAGGGACCCGTTAGGGCTTTTTAAAAATTATTTAAATAAAAAATTTAAAAAAAAAATGGCCCTCTCCAATTTTGATACCCAGCCGACAGCTGGGACTGGAATTCTCAGGCTGGGGAGGCCCATGGTTATTGCCCCCATTCATTAGATGTGAAAATCCCAGCACTTTACCCAAATCATCCCGATTGCCCTGGTGCGGTGGCGATCGGGGTAATACAAGGGGTTAATGACTGCTCATAGATGCTACTAAGCCCTGGATTAGTAATGGGAGGTGTCTATGAGACCCCCCCATTACTAATCTGTAAGTGAAAAGAAATAAACAAAAACACCAAAAAACTCCTTTATTTGAAATGAAATACAAAAAAATACTCATTCTTTATTAACCCCTCAAACACCCATGTCCGACGTAATCCACATGAGGTTCTATGACAATCCTGACTCTGCTACAAGCTGAAGTCACAGCGCCTGGGCACAGAACCTGATCGTCCACTGCAGCTGCAGGCAGAGTCTGACTAAGCCGCAGCAGTGAGCAGTGATGTCACTGAGTTTATGGGAGGTCACAGCTGGAGGCTCCCCCACCTGTGACCGCAGGAATACTCATCTCAGGTGACCTTACTAAACTCAGTGAGTTCATCTCAGGTGAACTGAGTTCAATCAGACCTGCATCTCTTGGCAGCAAACCACGTTTTATTTTGCCAAAAGATGCAGATTTGGTGATGAAATTTATACACTATATTCCTGCACCAAATCTGCATCTTCTGGAAGTTTTGACAAGTGTCATGACAAGAATCTTCATAACTAATCATATGCTAAATAGTTGTAAGTCAAATATCTGTATGATATAGCCAAGATAATTGTCTATATAATGAAGGTAGTCTCACTTTAAGCTGTAGTGGATAGTGAGATCTGGAGCCTGAAAGTCAAAAGTTCAAAATATTGTTACCCTTTTGCTTGTCATAGTCATGGGACAAGTGTTGGTGTACCGCCCCGGTGTTAGTCGGGCTGCTCGGATCCAGGATTGTGGCTCGAGGGGGTCGTCCGGACTCGGCTTGGCGGACAATTTGATCCGAAAAAAGGGATATTTTCCAGTGAGAAGTTTGTGACGCCACCTGTGGGTTGCGGTAATGGGAGTACTGCCACTGCTGTAAGGAGTACCGGGGCAGATGGAGTTGAGCAGCCTGATGTTAGTCCCTCCACAGGTAGGGAAGGACACGGGCTCAGGGGTGTTGGTGGTTATTTGGGAGAGCAGGGGGACTGCGGTACTCACTGTGGGTAGTAGTGGTGCTAGATGAGGATTATAAAGGAGACACACGCTGCAAGTAAACCAAATACTCTGTGTGCTGCTGCGGGGAGCCCATCCAAGTACCCGGTCCCACCGGTGTCACATAGTAATCTGGAGCCTGCCTCCGTACTCAGTTTTGTGTCCGTGTGGGTCCCCCTAGCTTGAGACTGTAAGGTCCCGCTCTTCAGTTTGTAAGTGAAGATGTGCTCCCAAGGGCTGGCACTTGGGACTTTAATGGGATGCTTTCTCTGGAAAACCCTGTCCCCTGCGGTGTGCTGATGCCCTCAGTCTCTGAGCTCTCTGGGAAGGTCCCTGAAGGTCCCCTTCCTCTGCAGATTAATTGCCAGGACGTTGAATCGGCTCCTGACCTAGAGTCCTGTACCCTGTCGTGCTCGGTACCGGTCAGTTCTTTTGGGCTTGCTAGTGCCAACAGTCCTCCAAGACTATGTCCGTCGCACCCTTATCCAATGTCACTGCTACCGGTCCCCGACTCCTCTGGACCCGAACCACTGTCTGCAACCCAACCTTGGACCTTCTAGCTCCCCGGGAGCTAACACTCCCCAGCTCCTCTCTCTTTGAGGGATCTCACTAGACTCTTCTACTTCCCTTCCACCAGTCTGCCTGACCCCTAGATGGGTGGCCCTTTTCCAGCTGGACCAACCCACTGTTGTGTCTGACAGGTCATGATGTGAGGTGTTGATTGGGATTTGTGGTGCTGATGAAGGTGACACTGGTTTCTGGAAAATTTGAACCATGGGGGTAGCTCCTGCTCCCTGAGAGAACAGGATGCAGTTCCCTGTAGCACCCTGATGTATTCAGGGGTGCTACATTCCTCCTTGGTTCCTTGGTTAAACGTAGCTCGTCCCTGAGCTACAGGACACACAGAGTTTTTATTGAACTGGAATAAAAAATAACATATTAAATACTCTTCCCACACAGGAGAGGCAATACATTTAAACGTTATGACCATGAGAGTCCAACGTTGGAACACCTGGGAACGCCACCGGTTGTGGCGGTAGCCGGGGACTCAGCCTACTCCGCTGCAGCCCCTTCCTACGACAGTCCATTCCCATTGTCCCTTTCCCTTCAACCCGCCACCAAAAATACCTGAACCCCTGGTGCCACCAGTAATTATGGTATCACACCACCCCGAGTTCCTTGCAGAGTCCATGGTAACGGAATTGAAGTCCTGGTGGTTCAGAGTACCATTACCGTTGGCTCACTCTTAGGGAACGCACAACTGTTGCAGTCATTTTGCAACACTCTTCAACACCTTTGCATTCTGGGAGTCATTACCCTTGCGCCACCCTCCACCGAGGATCTCTGGTACCACCTCCTAGTGTCGCACCACCTAGGACCCTGATGGCCTTTTTATCTTTAACGGAGAAATATCAAAAGGTTCAACAAGGATGGCACATACACATGCTAAACATTAACTTCCTTGCCGCCCTCCTCCGGGGACCCCTGGGACCATCTTACATCACCCAGATCCCTGGTGGCCTTTTTACTTAAACAGAACACTTTAAAAATGTTCAACAAGGGCAACTAGATAAAGATAAAATGTTCCAACGTTACACTTTTTAACTATTTGATGGTAGCGATTCAGGTTAAGCTACCACTGCAGCTAATTCCTCCAGGCTTGGACAGCTCACTGCTGAGTGCTCCGCATCAGGGTACGAGCCCGGTGATGCGGCCGGGTCTCATCTGGCTGGGACTGTGGATGTCTCATTGTCCTTACCCAGCGGAGAAGGTGATGGGGCTGCTTCTGGCCTCACGGTGGGAGAAGGTGGCATCGCGGCCTGGTCAGTGGCCTGGGGCACGGATTCCGCAGCTGAGGGAAGCGCTACTGCACTCACTTCATCTGGTGTCACTGTCAACATCCTCCCGCTCCCCCTTGATTTTCGTCACCAACCTCTCTGGAACAGGGAATCACTTGGAACTTCCGGGTCTGGCCACTACCGGTTTCTGGCCGCGCTTTCTGGACGAGGTGCGGGGCTTCGGCTTCACGCCCTTTTGCTGGGGATGATGGCGCATTTGTTATTTTCAGGCGCCAAAATGGCAGGTAGTATGGCAGCAAAATGGCGGCAATTCAAACGGACAGTCATAGCACAGTTTGAAACAGTTCTGGAAGGCGCACGTCACCCAGGTTAGTGGGTTCAGTCCTTATCCTGTTCATGACGCCAGGTAACATTCAAGGTGTACCGCCCTGGTGTTAGTCGGGCTGCTCGGATCCGGGATCGTGGCTTGAGGGGGTCGTCCAGACCCGGCTTGGTGGACACTTTGATCTGAAAAAGGAGATATTTGCCAGGGAGAAGTTTGTGATGCCATTTGTGGGTTGCGGTAATGGGAGTACTGCCACTGCTGTAAGGAGTACCGGGGCAGATGGAGTTGAGCAGCCTGATGTTAATCCCTCCACAGGTAGGGAAGGCCCCAGGCTCAGGGGTGTTAATGGTGATTTGGGAGCGCAGGGTGCAGGGGGACCAGGGTACTCACTGTGGGTAGTTGTGGTGCTGGATGAGGATTATAAAGGAGACACACACGCTGCAAGTAAACCAAATTCTCTGTGTGCCGCTGCCGGAAGCCCGTTCAAGTACCCGGTCCCACCGGTGTCACATAGTAATCCAGAGCCTGCCTCCGTGTACATTTTCGTGTCCGTGTGGGTCCCTCTAGCTTGAAACTATAAGGTCCCGCTCTTCAGTTTTTAAGTGAAGATATGATTAAGGCTTTGACTGATTTGACCAAAAAGGGAGCTGATGTTGAGAATTGGACTTCAGAAGCTATTATGGTCTTCAAGGAGCTTAAAAAGAGGTTCACTTCTGCCCCAGTCTTTCAGCAACATGATGTTTCTCTTCCATTTCAAGCGGAGATAGATGCCTCAGAGATTGGAGCAGGTGCACTTTTGTCTCAAATAGATCCTAGTACTTCCAAGCTTAAGCCTTGTGCCTTCTTCTCTCAGAAGTTTTCTCCATCTGAACAAAATTATGATGTTGGTAACCGAGAATTATTGGCAATGAAGTGGGCCTTTGAGGAATCGAGACACTGGTTGGAGGGGGCGAGACATCAAATTGTGGTTCTCTCTGATCATAAGAATCTTACCTATCTTGAATCTGCCAAGAGACTGAATCCTAGGCAGGCTAGGTGGGCTCTATTTTTTACATGTTTCAATTTTGTGGTCTCTTCTCCCGGGCACTAAGAATATTAAAGCCAATGCTCTCTCTAGGAGTTTCTTTGTTGATTCTCTGGATGTTGCGGAGCCATCTAACATCTTGAATGAAGGTGTGGTCCTCTCCGTTATTTCGCCCAATTTAAGGTTAGCACTTCAGAGATGTCAGGGGGACAAACCTGAGAGATGTTCTGTGGGGAAGCTTTATGTTTCTGATCAATGGAGGACTAGAGTTATGTCCGAGATTCATTGTTCCGTATTGGCTGGTCATCCTGGGATTTTTGGTACTAGGGATCTTGTGAGTAGGTCTTTTTGGTGGCCTTCTTTGTCAGGAGGTTTGTGCAATCTTGTGGGATTTGTTCCAGATCCAAGCCTTGTTGTGCACGTTCTAGGTACATTACCTGTACCTAAGAGACCCTGGACTCATATTGCTATGGATTTTATTTTGGATCTGTGTGTTTCTCAAAGGATGATGGTTATTTGTGACAGATTCTCTAACATCGTCCATTTGGTACCATTACCGAAGTTGCCGTCTTCTTCGGAGTTGGTGCCCTTGTTTTTTCAACAGATGGTTCGTTTACATCAGGGATGGGGAACCTTTTTACTGCCGGGGGCCATTTGGAATTTTCTACCAACCTTCGGGGGCCGCACAAAACTATCAACTTAAAAATTACCCTGCTATACTTTGTCAAACAATTAACTCACCGTGTGAGCTGGAGCTTCTTGTTTTTGGTGCGGCTATGATATTAGGCAATATTGATCTTGTTGCTTCTCACAACTACTTTTCCACGTTTTTGTCAGCTGGGACTGCTGTATATACACATCACAAAGGAGATGCTGAGGGCATATACATCACAGGAGATGCTGAGGGCATATACATCACAGGAGATGCTGAGGACATATACATCACAGGAGATGCTCAGGGCATATACATCACAGGAGATGCTGAGGACATATACATCATAGGAGACATTGAAGGCATACACATCACTGGGGAGGGCTGGGAGGAATATACATTGCTGGGAGGACTAGACATCACTGAGGAAGGCTGGGAGGACTAGCCATCACTGGGGAGGGCTGGGAGGACTAGCCATCACTGGGGAGGGCTGGGAGGACTAGCCATCACTGGGGAGGGCTGGGAGGACTAGCCATAACTGGGGAAGGCTGGGAAGGCTAGACATCACTGGGGAGGGCTGGGAGGTCTATACAATACTGGGGAGGGCTGGAAGGACTAGACAATAATGGGGAGGGCTGGGGGGCAGGGCCGGATTATAGGTGGGGCAGGCGGGACTTCAGCCCCGAGGCCCCCACCAAAAGAGCTTCCAAGGGGGCCCAACCACCAGGGCCATACTTGCCACCCGTCAGCAATTTTTTTTTTCTTTTCTTCACACCCACTCCCCCTCCGTTAAGACAGTCTAAATCAGCTGTGTTTTCGGGGGGGGGGGGGGGGCACCTACATTTATTTGTATCTGCGTCTCTAAGACGCAAAAACAAGCTGCGGGCACAGGACGCTGATTGACCTCGGAAGTACCATCGCCTGTACTTCCGGGGTCAGAGGTGTGCCTGCTCCCTGCTCTGCTGCGGCGTCCAATGCTGCGGACGTCACAGCAGGACGCCGCGGACGTCACAGCAGGACGCCGCCGCGGAGAAGACCCACGCGCGCGGCCGGTTGGCCGGCCGCGGAGAAGAGGACCCACGCGCGCGGCCGGTTGGCCGGCCGCGGAGAAGAGGACCCACGCGCGCGGCCGGCTGGCCGGCCGCGGAGGAGAGGACCCGCGCGCGCGGCCGGCCGCGGAGGAGAGGACCCACGCGCGCGACCGGCCGCGGAGAAGACCCACGCCGCGGCCAGGAGAGGAGACTAACCGGAGCAGGAGAATGGCCGCGGCACCGGAACAGCAGCAGGAGGATGGCGGCCTATACCGGAGCAGCAGGAGGATGGCATCAGAGCAGGTAGGGACAGAGCTGAAGAAAGATGTGTGGTGTGATGCAGAGCTGTGTGGTGTGATGCAGAGCTGTGTGGTGTGATGCAGAGCTCTGTGGTGTGATGCAGAGCTGTGTGTGTGAAGCAGAGCTGTGTGTGTGTGTGTGTGTGTGTGTGTGAAAAAGAGAGCTGTGTGTGTGTGAAGCAGAGCTGTGTGTGAAGCAGAGCTGAAGAAATATGTGTGGTGTGAAGCAGAGCTGTGTGTGTGTGTGTGTCTGTGTGTGAAGCAGAGCTGTGTGTGTGTGTCTGTGTGTGAAGCAGAGCTGTGTGTGAAGCAGAGCTGAAGAAATGTGTGGTGTGAAGCAGAGCTGTGTGTGTGTCTGGGTGTGAAGCAGAGCTGTGTGAGAGTGTGTGTGAAAGAGAGCTGTGTGTGTGTGTGTGAAGCAGAGCTATGTGTGTGTGAAGCAGAGCTGAAGAAATATGTGTGGTGTGAAGCAGAGCTGTGTGTGTGTCTTTGTGGGAAGCAGAGCTGTGTGTGTGTGTGTGTGTGAAAGAGAGCTGTGTGTGTGAAGCAGAGCTGTGTGTGAAGCAGAGCTGAAGAAATATGTGTGGTGTGAAGCAGAGCTGTGTGTGTGTGTGTGTCTGTGTGTGAAGCAGAGCTGTGTGTGAGTGTGTGTGAAAGAGAGCTGTGTGTGTGTGAAGCAGAGCTGTGTGTGTGTGTGAAGCAGAGCTGAAGAAATGTGTGGTGTGAAGCAGAGCTGTGTGTGTGTCTGTGTGTGAAGCAGAGCTGTGTGTGTGTCTGTGTGTGAAGCAGAGCTGTGTGTGTGTGTGTGAGAGAAGCAGAGCTGAAGAAAGATGTGGGGTGTGAAGCAGAGCTGTGTGTGTGTGAGAGAAGCAGAGCTGAAGAAAGATGTGTGGTGTGAAGCAGAGCTGAAGAAAGATGTGTGGTGTGAAGCAGAGCTGTGTGTGTGTGTGAAGCAGAGCTGAAGAAAGATGTGTGGTGTGAAGCAGAGCTGTGTGTGAAGCAGCTGAAGAAAGATGTGTGGTGTGAAGCAGAGCTGTGTGTGAAGCAGAGCTGAAGAAAGATGTGTGGTGTGAAGCAGAGCTGTGTGTGAAGCAGAGCTGAAGAAAGATTTGTGGTGTGAAGCAGAGCTGTGTGTGTGTGTGAAGCAGAGCTGTGTGTGTGTGTGTGAAGCAGAGCTGAAGAAAGATGTGTGGTGTGAAGCAGAGCTGTGTGTGTGAAGCAGAGCTGTGTGTGTGAAGCAGAGCTGTGTGTGTGTATATATGAATCAGAGCAGTCTATGCGGCACCCCAGAACTATATGGGTCCCCCAGAGCGCTAAGCCACCCATCCCAGTAATGTGTACGCCACCAGAGCGGTTTGCCACTCCAGTAACGTCTATGCCCCCCCCAGTAATGTCTATGCCCCCTGCCCCTCCTGTAATGTATTATTGTAGGCCCCAGCCCCTCCTGTGATGTATATACATCAGTGCTGTGTCAGTGTGCATGGTGTGCAGTCATGTCTGTTATTGATGGCCATCATGCAACACAGCCATATGTCCTGGAGGAGCTGAAAACAAGCGGGAGAGGGGAGTGAGGCTGCTTGTGACTTCTCCATATTAACACCTGTAATGCGTCTGTGTCTGCATGTATGTCAGTGTATATGACTGTGCATATATTTGTCTGTTTAAATGTATTTTTGTGAATTTGTCTTCAAATATGTATATGTACGTATGCCTGTATGTGTATGTGTGTTTCTGTGTGTGGATGGGGCCCACTGAGACCCAACCGGGGACCACAAAAACCTGGAGCCGTCCCTGGCTGCCTTAACATTGGGATCAATTAAAAATATGTGAGTAAAGGCCGCTTTACACGCTGCGATATCGGTCCCGATATCGCTAGCGTGCGTACCCGCCCCCATCTGTTGCGCGACACGGGCAAATCGCTGCCCGTGCCGCACAACATCGCCCAGAGCCATCACACATACTTACCTGTCCGGCGACGTCGCTGTGACCGGCGAACCGCCTCCTTTCTAAGGGGGCGGTCCATGCGGCGTCACAGCGACGTCACTGAAGCGTCACTTAACCGCCGCCCAATAGCAGCGGAGGGGTGGAGATGAGCGGGATGTAACATCCCGCCCACCTCCTTCCTTCTGCATAGCGGCCGGGAGGCAGGTAAGGGGAGCTTCCTCGTTCCTGCGGTGTCACACGGAGCAATGTGTGCTGCCACAGGAACGAGGAACAACTTCGTTACTACTGCAGCAACGATATTAGAGAATGGACCCCCATGTCGCCGATTAGCGATTTTGCACGTTTTTGCAACGATGCAAAATCGCTTATCGGTGTCACACGAAACGACATCGCTAATGCGGCCGAATGTGCGTCACGAATTCCGTGACCCCAACGACTCCGCATTAGCGATGTCGCAGCGTGTAAAGCCCGCTTTACTCTACTTTCTTTGTATAAGTGACGGCTGTGAGTGATCCTGGACTGTATCTGTATTGTACTGTGTGTATAAGTGACGGCTGTGAGTTATCCTGGACTGTATCTGTATTGTAGTCCTGTAAATCTGAATGTGGCAGATCAGGGTAAAGGTCCAGTCACACTAAGCAACTTACCAGCGATCCCAACAACGATAGGGATCGCTGGTAAGTTGCTAGGAGGTTGCTGATGAGATGTCACACTGCGACGCTCCAGCGATCCCACCAGCAACCTGACCTGGCAGGGATCGCTGGAGCGTCGCTACACGAGTTGCTGGTGAGCTGTCACACAGGCAGAGCTCACCAGTGACCAGCCCCCAGCGCCGCGTGGAAGATGCTGCGCTTGGTAACTAAGGTAAATATCGGGTAACCAACCCGATATTTACCTTGGTTACCAGCGCACGCAGCTACACGTGCAGAGAGCAGGGAGCAGCGCACACTGAGCGCTGGCTCCCTGCTCTCCTAGTTACAGCACACATCGGGTTAATTACCTGATGTGTGCTGCAGCTAAATGTGCAGAGAGCAGGGAGCAGCGCACAATGCTTAGCGCTGGCTCCTTGCTCTCCTAGTTACAGCACACATCGGGTTAATTAACCCGATGTGTGCTGCAGCTACATGTGCACAGAGCAGGGAGCAGCGCACAATGCTTAGCGCTGGCTCCTTGCTCTCCTAGTTACAGCACACATCGGGTTAATTAACCCGATGTGTGCTGCAGCTACATGTGCACAGAGCAGGAGCCGGCACTGATAGTGAGAGCGGCGGAGGCTGGTATCAAAGGTAAATATCGGGTAACCAAGGACAGGGCTTCTTGGTTACCCGATGTTTACTGTGGTTACCAGCCTCCGCAGAAGCCGGCTCCTGCTGCCTGCACATTTAGTTGTTGCTGTCTCGCTGTCACACACAGCGATCTGTGCTTCACAGCAGGACAGCAACAACTAAAAAATGGCCCAGGACATTCAGCAACAACCAACGACCTCACAGCAGGGGCCAGGTTGTTGCTGGATGTCCCACACAGCAACATTGCTAGCAACGTCACAAAAGTTGTTCGTTAGCAGCGATGTTGCTAGCGATGTTGCTTAGTGTGACGGGGCCTTAAGATACATGTTTATTGGATTTATATCTAAATGCTACAGTTCGTGCTCTACTGTTATGGCTAAAAATGTTAACGTTTATGGGGCCCCCACCAGATTTTCTGCCCAGGGGCCCCCACCAACCTTAATCCGGCCCTGCTGGGGGGACTACACAATACTGGGGAGGGCTGTGATGACTATATATCATTGGGGAGGGCTGGGAGGAATATACCTTGCTGGGAAGATTATATATCACTTGGGAGTGCTGGGAGAAATGTAAGGACATCGCTGGGGGTACAGACATATCAGGGGGGGCACAGGCAGCCCTGGAAAGGCCGCAGGGGAACAGGCAGCCCTGGGGAGGCCATAGGGGCACAGGCAGCAGTGTGGAGGCCACAGGGGCACAGGCAGCAGTGTAGAGGCCGCCGGGGCACAGGCAGCAGTGTAGAGGCCGCAGTGGCACAGGCAGCAGTGTAGAGGCCACCAGGGCACAGGCAGCAGTGTAGAGGCTGCAGGGCACAGGCAGCAGTGTAGAGGCCACAGGGACACAGGCAGCAGTATGGAGGCTGCAGGAGCACAGGTTGCCGTGAGAAGGCCCGAGGAGCACAGGCTTCCGTGGGGATGTGCGAGGAGCACAGGACACTGCAGGAGCACACACAGGTATGGGAGCACAAACAAACCTGTTGGACGCTGAGGCAGTAACTCCTCTTTTGTGTAACAAAAGCAAATTGAGCGTTTACCCCACCCACAAAATATTTCCTCACAGTAGCATTGGCTAGTATGAGGATGTAAGCCTCACATGGTTTAAAGGGCCAGCAGCAAATAAGATGCGGCTGCCGCCTGAGCACTACGGTCTCTGGAATGTGCCCGGGGGCTGCAGAAAAGGTCATGGCGGGCTGCATATGGCCCGCAGGCTGGAGGTTCCCCACCCCTAGTTTACATGGTATTCCTGAGAATATTGTGTCATACAGAGGAGTTCAGTTTGTGTCCAGATTTTGGAGAGCATTTTGTTCTAGATTAGGCATTGAGCTGTCTTTTTCTTCTGCTTTTCATCCCCAGACCAATGGGCAGACTGAGAGAGATAATCAGACCTTGGAAACATATTTGAGATGTTTTGTATCTGCTGATCAAGATGACTGGGTTTCTTTTTTGCCCTTGGCAGAGTTTGCTCTTAATAATAGGGAGAGCTCTGCTACTTTGATGTCTCCTTTTTTCTGCAATTTTGGATTTCATCCTAGGTTCTCTTCAGGGCAGGTTGAGGCTTCGGCCTGCCCGGGAGTTGATTCTGTGGTAGAGAGAATGCAGCAGATTTGGGCTCAAGTAGTGGACAAATTGTTTCAGTCCCAGGAGAATGCTCAAAGGTTTGCCAACTGCCGTAGGACAGCTGGTCCCTGGTTTAAAGTGGGGGACATGGTTTGGTTGTCCTCCAGAAATGTTTCTATGAGAGTTTCCTTGATTAAATTAAAGCCTAGATTTATTGGGTCCTATAGAATTTCGGAGATTATTAATCCCGTATCGTTTCGTTTCTCTCTTCCTGAGTCGTT
This sequence comes from Anomaloglossus baeobatrachus, assembly GCF_048569485.1. Classification (NCBI taxonomy): domain Eukaryota; kingdom Metazoa; phylum Chordata; class Amphibia; order Anura; family Aromobatidae; genus Anomaloglossus; species Anomaloglossus baeobatrachus. Next base: position 698,354,077 of record NC_134353.1, read on the forward strand.
TAAAATTCAGAATGTCTTTCAAAAGTCTTTCTTAAAGAAGCATGTGGAGCCAGTAGTTCCCACAGCAGCGCCCCCGGATCCTGTGTTGGTAGAAGGGGATCTGGAGTATGAGGTAGAGACAATTTTGGATTCCTGTCTTAATAGAAAAAAGAAAACTCCAGTATCTTGTTAAGTGCAAGGGTTATGGTCCCGAGGACAATTCTTGGGTCTTTGCTTCTGACATTCATGCTGACAGATTGGTTTGTGCATTCCACCATGCTCATCCTGACAGACACGGTGGTTCTGGTGAGGGTTCGGTGACCCCTCCTCAAGGGTGGGTACTGTTGTGAATGTCGTCTGTGTGGGTGCTGTTTTGGAGCTCTCTCTGGTCGCCAGGAATGGTAGTGGAGCTGAGTCTGAGCCTGTGACTCAGACAGGTGTCGGCATTAATTGGGAATTAGGGAAGTCCTATTGCAGACAAACCTGGTCTATATAAGAGAGCACTTTTTGCCTTGTTGGTGCCGGTTATAGTTGTATTTTCCTAAGTCTCTGTTCCTGGCTTGGAGTTCTGTCCTTCCCTGTTTCCCTGAGCAAGACTTCTGCAGATAAGTTGTCAGTTTTTTCCTTGCTTTCTGATTTACACCTTAGGGTGTTTGTTTTTCTTTCCTTTGTTTTGTATCTGTTTTCTTGCAGGTTAAGTTTGGTTTCTCTTGTGTGTGAGCATGGTGGTTCCCCCTTTGCTAGCTCTCCTGCAGAATAAGGGAGTTTCTCCTTGTCTAACTTGAGTATTTGCACTTTTGTATTTTTGTGTTCTTTTTGGTATTTTGCTCTTCCATTATTTACATGAGTACCTGATATAGTGGGGGTGAGGTTGTTCGACCTCTAGGGCCATTTTTACTATCAGGAGCTTGGTATTTTTCTACAGGGATTTTGTACTGACCACAATCAGTTCTCTTTCCTTTCCTTTACATTTAGTTAGTTGGGCCTCGCCTTTGCTAAATCTATTTTTCCTATCTGTGTATTGTGTTTTCCTACATCACCGTAATCTTTATATGTTGGGGGCTAGCTACTCCTTTGGGACTTCTCTGAGGCAAGGTAGATTTCCTCATTTTTTCTGTGAGGCGTAGCTAGTTTTTCAGGCTGTGACGAGGCGTCTAGGTGTTTAGGAATGTTCCACTGCTACTTCTAGTGTGGTCTGATAAGGGATTGCGGTCAGCCCAGGTTCCAACCACTCCTGTTTTCTTGGTGTTTTTTCACCAATGGGAGTTTTTTGTAATCTTCCACGGTTACCGGATCATAACACATCACTGTACTGCTAAAAGACCCATGACCAAGAAAACAAACCCAGCATTCTGACACTGGGAACTTCATTGAGACCCAAATCCTTTGGTGATTTGCAGATTTCATGCTACCTTGCACACAGTCAGTAACACAACCCCAAAACATCTTTAAATCTTCACCATATTTGACTGTAGTTCATGTGTTTTTTCTTTATGGACATCATTCCATTTTTGGTAAAGAGTAGAATCATGTGTTTTCCCAAAAATCTCTATCTTGGGCTCATCTGCCCACAAGATGCTTTCCCAGAAGGATTTTAGCTTACTCACGAACATTTTGGCGAATTCCATTCTAGCTTTTTATATTTCTGTATCAGCAGTGGGGTCCTACTGGGTCTCCTGCCATAGTGTTTCAATTGATTCAAATGTTGACAGATAGTTTGCTCTTACACTGATGCACACTGAGCCTCAGGACAGCTTGAATTTCTTTGCAATTTGATTGGGGCTGGTTATCCACCATATGGAATATTCTGCATTGCAACATTTCATAAATTCATCAGTCTCGTGGGTTGCAAACCTCTTGATTAAGTTCTGAACAGCCCAACAAAAATATTCCAGAACATATCATGCCCATGGAACGCATAGGGAAACCCTGCAGATAATCAGAGCATATAAACCATAGACCAGAGGTACATCCAGGCTATACCCAGTAACAGTCATAAATACCTACCAACCCCTCCACACCACTCCAACGACCGTTTCGCACCCGCTTCGTCAGGGAGTGAAGTGGAGGGGTCAGTGAGCTGACTAAATAGCCCAGTGGCAGCTGACTAAAATCAGACAGCGTAATGATAAGTTGCGGCACATACCGCGCATGCGCGGAAGCACCGACCCACCGCCGGAGGCCCGCCCGCATCAAACCAATGGCGTCGCTCACCATCGGTGACGCGGAAAGGCCACCAACCGCAGGACGCCGCCCGCGCATGCGCAGAGCGCCACACAGGAATCCCAGACAGCGTCACGGAGATGTCCCCATGACGCTGATATCCAGGAGGCAGCGCGCCACGTATGCGCGGACAGCGCACAGCGGCCGAAAGACCTCCCACATACACCGCAGGCAAATCCTCACCAGCGGTGATGCAGGTCAGACCTCCAGCCACAATACGCCGGCCGCGCGCGCGCGCACAGCACCACCCCCATAAGGGAACTCCAATCCTTCCAAGAAAGGCAGCAACACAGTAAGCCTTATCATAATCTCTCCTATCAAAGATACAAAAATATCAGAACGATGTGTGGGAACCAAAATAACCATATAATAACAATGGATTATATCAGAGCTAATGCTATAATAGTTACATTTGAGAATGTGATAAATATTCATCTAGATATAACAAAAACCTTTTTTATATATATAATAGTATATGTCCGGACATTTAACTCTCCATACCACACACACCATTCATAAAGGATGTTAATTACTTATTATTATAGAAAGGAGAGAAAGTTTAGAAGATAAAAAAGAGCGAGGAGAGGAGAAAAAAATTGGATTCAAAGTCCAGGTAGATGATATTCATAAATGCTTGAAAAAAATAGAGTCAGCAGACCAGACCACTACAACCTGCAGAACAATGCATTAGATGGGAGAAGCAAAATTTAATTAAAAAGTGATCAGAACAACATGATAAATATTTAAAAAACTACAGTGGCGGAAGCGAGGAGGCGGGAGGACAAGCAGACCAGCAAGAGATTATATAGACATGTTGATGTATCATAGAAAACTTGAGAAACCCGATTGCTCATTAAGGCCAGCCGGCTTCATGCATTTGAACAATGTAATCACAATCAGGATATCAGCGTCATGGGGACATCTCCGTGACGCTGTCTGGGATTCCTGTGTGGCGCTCTGCGCATGCGCGGGCGGCGTCCTGCGGTTGGTGGCCTTTCCGCGTCACCGATGGTGCGCGACGCCATTGGTTTGATGCGGGCGGGCCTCCGGCGGTGGGTCGGTGCTTCCGCGCATGCGCGGTATGCGCCGCAACTTATCATTACGCTGTCTATTTTTAGTCAGCTGCCACTGGGCTATTTAGTCAGCTCACTGACCCCTCCACTTCACTCCCTGACGAAGCGGGTGCGAAACGGTCGTTGGAGTGGTGTGGAGGGGTTGGTAGGTATTTATGGCTGTTAATGGGTATGGCCTGGATGTACCTCTGCTCTATGCTTTATATGCTCTGATTATCTGCAGGGTTTCCCTATGCGTTCCATGGGCAGGTTAATGTCTATTTGATTGTGCTTTATGTCTTCATTATTATCCTGACTCCATTCATTTGTATTATTGCATTCAGGGATATTTACTATTGCTGCTCATGGATGATATCCCTGACTAATAGAGTAATTTGTACACCTATCTATGGTTTAGAATAGATTTTCTGTGACAAACTCAGTTAAAGCTGTTTATGTATTGATATTTCCAGCTTTAATTATATATATATATGTATATAAAAAACATTCATTTTTCTCTACCATCTCTATAGTAAAAATTCTTTATTGCATATAGACCTCAAAATAAATATAACATATCCATTGCCTGGCCACCCGGATATTATATATGTACACTTTTTCCCTACCTTCCCCTCTTTTGTATATGTTCTTATTATGTTTTTAATTGTGTGTATGTTTTTAACCAATAAAATTTCTACTTGTGAATTATCTATGATATGTTCTGGAATATTTTTATTGGGCTGTTCAGTAGTTATCTCAATATTCTAGATGGAATTTAAGAATATATGGTACATCCCTCTATTTATAGGTTATATGTCTCTTGATTAAGTTGCCCACCGTGGTCAAAGGAACATCAAGATCTCTGGAGATGGACTTGTAACCTTAAGATTGTTAATATTTTTCAACCATTTTGATTCTCTTTACCTCATCCAGTTCTCTTCTCCTCTTTCTGTTCTCCATGCTTTATGTGGCACACACAGACACAATGCAAAAATTGAGTCAAATTCTCCCCATTTTATCTGGTTTCAGGTGTGATTTTCATATTGCCCACATCTGTTACTTGCAACAGGTGAGTTTGAACTAGCATCACATACTTGAAACAAAGTTGTTTACACACAAATTTGGAAACATGGCAACAATTGTGTCTTGTCAATTTTTAGGTTTTTGCGTGAAATTATGTCCAGTTTGACTTTTTTTCTATGTATTTTTTTGTGTTGTTCCAATACACACAAAAGCAATAAACATGTGTATGACAAAACATGTTGCTATAATTTTCTGTGAGAAATACTTCACTTTCTGTAACAACTTCAAGTATGCCAACACTTTCGGCTATGATTGAATTTTACTCACTTATACAGTGCCATTAATTCCACAGTGCATTATAGACATCATCATCATTGTCTCAACTGGGACTCAGAATATAATCTATCAGTATGTCATAAGTATGGGAGAAAATCAGTGGAAACCCACACAAACACGGTGAGAACATAGAAACTCCTTGCTGATTTGTCCTTAGTGGGAAATGAATCAAGACCCCAGTGCTGCAAAGCAACAGTGCTAACCAGTGAGACACTGTGCTGCCCTCGTATAGGACTGTATATAACTAAGTAATAAAATGGCATTCATTATGTAGGTAAAGGAAAAGAGGGTAAATCTAGTGACTAATTTTATGTACGGTAGTCCCCTTTTACTTTTTAAATAGAGAATAGAAAAAACTCCATTAAAGGATTTGTCTCAAAGTTGGAAGTTATCCCCTATCCATAGGATATAGGATAACTTGTTATCGCAGGGGTCTGACTGCTGAGACCCAACAATCCTAAGTATGAATGGAATGGATGTGCACCTGATCGACCACTGCTCCATTCACATGCCCTAGGTTCTCTGGATCAGTGGGGTCTCAGTGGTCAAACCCTCCCAATGGTTGGAAAGCAGGGCCAAATTAAGGTTGGTGGGGGCCCCTGGGCAGAAAATCTGGTGGGGGCCCAATAACGTTAACATTTTTAGCCATAACAGTAGAGCACGAACTGTAGCATTTAGATATAAATACTGTACCTCAGTCTCACATTCCCCCTTCTCAGCATACTGTGCCCTCCATACTGTGCCCTCCATACTGTGCCCTCACACTGGCCACCATGCTGCCCATTCTCTATACTGACTACCTACTTCACTATCCAGTCACTATACTGCACCTCAGTCTCACATTCCCCCTCCGCAGCATACTGTGCCCTCACACTGGCCACCATGCCGCCCCTTCTCTATACTGCCTACCTGCTTCATTATCCAGTCACTATACTGTACCTCAGTCTCACATTCCCCCTCCTCAGCCTACTGTGCCCTCACACTGGCCACCATGCCGCCCCTTCTCTATACTGCCTACCTGCTTCATTATCCAGTCACTATACTGTACCTCAGTCTCACATTCCCCCTCCTCAGCATACTGTGCCCTCCATACTGTGCCCTCACACTGGCCACCATGCCGCCCCTTCTCTATACTGCCTACCTGCTTCATTATCCAGTCACTATACTGTACCTCAGTCTCACATTCCCCCGCCTCAGCATACTGTGCCCTCCATACTGTGCCCTGACACTGGCCACCATGCTGTTACTTCTCTGTACTGCTTATCCCCCCCACTACACAGTCTCTATACTATGCCCCTCACACTTTTCTTTCCCAATACTGTCCACTTACAATTTTCTCCCACCATACTGCTGCCTCACACTTTCCAATGGTGCCCCCCTGATTGCTGTGCAGGGACAAATATGCCACATGCCTTCCAAAGGTACGCCCCTGTACAGTGTACAGGAGAATACATAAATATATTATGAGTGCAAGCCAAAAAATACATACTATATCAGGATAAGGCTGCACATCAAACACAGATAATGGTATAATGCCTCAAGCATATGGAAAAATATTGGAATATACAATGAAAAATGCTACTTGCTAATTTGAACATGTCAATAATGAATTGCATACCTGCCATGAACATTAGGAAAAAGGAGATATTTAGCAATCGCATTGATCAATGTAACTCAGCCCCAAGACCTCGTCAAGGTATATCTCTATATTGGGGTCCCTAGCTCTGTGACCCTAACTGTGTGTCATCTCATTGCAATTAAAAACTGCTGTGGGTGGAGAGGGGTAACCAAGGACTTTCTTATATAGGAGATGGAAAAAACATGGCCGAAAGGGGCGGAGCTGTGTTCACATTCAGAAAAAAACTACATATAACTGAATAGGATAACTGAAGTGAGCACTAATATATATATATATTATGAGTGCAAGCCAAATTCATTGTATATTCCAATATTTTTCCATATGCTTGAGGCATTATACCATTATCTATGTTTGATGTGCAGCCTTTTCAGTTTTTTTCTGAATGTGAACACAGCTCCGCCCCTTTCGGCCATGTTTTTTCCATCTCCTATATAAGAAAGTCCTTGGTTACCCCTCTCCACCCACAGCAGTTTTTAATTGCAATGAGATGACACACAGTTAGGGTCACAGAGCTATGGACCCCAATATAGAGATATACCTTGACGAGGTCTTGGGGCTCAGTTACATTGATCAATGCGATTGCTAAATATCTCCTTTTTCCTAATGTTCATGGCAGGTATGCAATTCATTATTCACATGTTCAAATTAGCAAGTAGCATTTTTCATTGTATATTCCAATATTTTTCCATATGCTTGAGGCATTATACCATTTTCTAAGTTTGATGTGCAGCCTTATCCTGATATATTACAGGAGAATACATGACTGGTACACGCAGGGCCGGCTCCAGGTTTTTATAGGTCCTGGGCGAAAGAGTCCTAGTGGGCCCCATCCACACATAGACATGCACAGATACATACACATACAGGCATATGTACATATATATATTTAAAGAGAAATTCACAAAAACACATATAAACAGACATAAATCTAGGCACAGTCATATACACTGACATACATAGATGACATACACAGATCATACACAGATACACACCATACATGCACACACAGACACATTTTTAACTTTTTATATATATTTCTAATATTGTGAAGCCGGCAACAGCCTCATTCACCTCCCCGCTTGTCTCCATCCAGCTTCTCCTGGGCACGTGTCTGTGCCACGCTGATTGGTGGCCGACACTAACAGACATGGCCACATATAGAGAACACTAACACTGCTGTATATACATCACAAGAGATGCTGGGATCATACACATTACTGGGGGGCATACATATTACTGAGGAAAAGGGTATATATCAATGGGGGCATACAGCTCTAGAGGGGGACCGTGGCTCTGAAGTGGGGGGACAAACAGCTCTGAGGTGGGGGGGTGACATGCAGCTCTGGGGGTATACAGCTCTGGGGTGGAGGGGACATACAACTCTAGGGGAATAGTTGTATGAAGCTCCCATAGTCCTCCATATAGTATTATGCAGCCCCCATATGGCACTATGCAGCCCCCATATGGCACTATGCAGCCCCCATATGGCACTATGCAGCCCCCATATGGCACTATGCAGCCCCCATATGGCACTATGCAGCCCCCATATGGCACTATGCAGCCCCCATATGGCACTATTCAACCCCCATATGGCACTATTCAGCCCCCATATGGCACTATTCAGCCCCCATATGGCACTATGCAGCCCCCATATGTAACTATGCAACCCCCATATTACATTAAGCAGACCCTATATAGTACAATGCAGACCCATATAGCAGTAGGAACCCTCATGTCTTATACAGCCCCCATATAACATAATGCAGGCCCATATAGCATTAGGCACCCTTATGTAGTACACAGCTCCTATATAGCACAGTGCAGACCCAGATAGCATTAGGTATCCTCACATAGTACACAGCCCCTATACAGCACAGAGCAGACCAGATAATATTAAGCACCTTCACGTACTACACAGCCCCTATATAGCACAGTGCAGAGCCAGATAGCATTAGGCATCCTCACATAGTACACAGCCCCTATACAGCACAGAGCAGACCAGATAATATTAAGCACCTTCACGTAGTACACAGCCCCTATATAGCACAGTGCAGAGCCAGATAGTATTAGGCATCCTCATGTAGTATACAGCCAGTATATAGCACAGTACAGACCCAGATAGTGTTAGGCATCCTCACATAGTACCGGGTTTACTGTGATACAGACACCAGATGTTATACAATATACACATTATATACCATCTGATGTGTGTACACAGTATATCACACTACTCTGTACACTGGATGTGGTATACCATGTACACAGTATATCACACTGCTCTGTACACTGGATGTGGTATACCATGTACACAGTATATCACACTGCTCTGTACACTGGATGTGGTATCCCATGTACACAGTATATCACACTGCTCTGTACACTGCATGTGGTATCCCATGTACACAGTATATCACACTGCTCTGTACACTGGATGTGGTATCCCATGTACACAGTATATCACACTGCTCTGTACACTGGATGTGGTATCCCATGTACACAGTATATCACACTGCTCTGTACACTGGATGTGGTATACCATGTACACAGTATATCACACTGCTCTGTACACTGGATGTGGTATCCCATGTACACAGTATATCACACTGCTCTGTACACTGGATGTGGTACAGTTAGGTCCAGAAATATTTGGACAGTGACACAATTTTCGTGAGTTGGGCTCTGCATGCCACCACATTGGATTTGAAATGAAACCTCTACAACAGAATTCAAGTGCAGATTGTAACGTTTAATTTGAAGGTTTGAACAAAAATATCTGATAGAAATTGTAGGAATTGTACACATTTCTTTACAAACACTCCACATTTTAGGAGGTCAAAAGTAATTGGACAAATAAACCAAACCCAAACAAAATATTTTTATTTTCAATATTTTGTTGCGAATCCTTAGGAGGCAATCACTGCCTTTAGTCTGGAACCCATGGACATAACCAAACGCTGGGTTTCCTCCTTCTTAATGCTTTTTCAAGCCTTTACAGCTGCAGCCTTCAGGTCTTGCTTGTTTGTGGGTCTTTCCGTCTTAAGTCTGGATTTGAGCAAGTGAAATGCATGCTCAATTGGGTTAAGATCTGGTGATTGACTTGGCCATTGCAGAATGTTCCACTTTTTTGCACTCATGAACTCCTGGGTAGCTTTGGCTGTATGCTTGGGGTCATTGTCCATCTGTACTATGAAGCGCCGTCCGATCAACTTTGCGGCATTTGGCTGAATCTGGGCTGAAAGTATATCCCGGTACACTTCAGAATTCATCCGGCTACTCTTGTCTGCTGTCATGTCATCAATAAACACAAGTGACCCAGTGCCATTGAAAGCCATGCATGCCCATACCATCACGTTGCCTCCACCATATTTTACAGAGGATGTGGTGTGCCTTGGATCATGTGCCGTTCCCTTTCTACTCCAAACTTTTTTCTTCCCATCATTCTGGTACAGGTTGATCTTTGTCTCATCTGTCCATAGAAAACTTTTCCAGAACTGAGCTGGCTTCATGAGGTGTTTTTCAGCAAATTTAACTCTGGCCTGTCTATTTTTGGAATTGATGAATGGTTTGCATCTAGATGTGAACCCTTTGTATTTACTGTCATGGAGTCTTCTCTTTACAGTTGACTTAGAGACAGATACACCTACTTCACTGAGAGTGTTCTGGACTTCAGTTGATGTTGTGAACGGGTTCTTCTTCACCAAAGAAAGTATGCGGCGATCATCCACCACTGTTGTCATCCGTGGACGCCCAGGCCTTTTTGAGTTCCCAAGCTCACCAGTCAATTCCTTTTTTCTCAGAATGTACCCGACTGTTGATTTTGCTACTCCAAGCATGTCTGCTATCTCTCTGATGGATTTTTTCTTTCTTTTCAGCCTCAGGATGTTCTGCTTCACCTCAATTGAGAGTTCCTTAGACCGCATGTTGTCTGGTCACAGCAACAGCTTCCAAATGCAAAACCACACACCTGTAATCAACCCCAGACCTTTTAACTACTTCATTGATTACAGGTTAACGAGGGAGATGCCTTCAGAGTTAATTGCAGCCCTTAGAGTCCCTTGTCCAATTACTTTTGGTCCCTTGAAAAAGAGGAGGCTATGAATTACAGAGCTATGATTCCTAAACCCTTTCTCCAATTTGGATGTGAAAACTCTCATATTGCAGCTGGGAGTGTGCACTTTCAGCCCATATTATATATATAATTGTATTTCTGAACATGTTTTTGTAAACAGCTAAAATAACAAAACTTGTGTCACTGTCCAAATATTTCTGGACCTAACTGTATATAATGTACACAGTATATCACACTGCTCTGTACACTGGATGTGGTATACCATGTACACAGTATAGCACACTGCTCTGTACACTGGATGTGGTATACCATGTACACAGTATATCACACTGCTCTGTACACTGGATGTGGTATCCCATGTACACAGTATATCACACTGCTCTGTACACTGGATGTGGTATACCATGTACACAGTATATCACACTGCTCTGTACACTGGATGTGGTATACCATGTACACAGTATATCACACTGCTCTGTACACTGGATGTGGTATCCCATGTACACAGTATATCACACTGCTCTGTACACTGGATGTGGTATATAATGTACACAGTATATCACACTGCTCTGTACACTGGATGTGGTATCCCATGTACACAGTATATCACACTACTCTGTACACTGGATGTGGTATACCATGTACACAGTATATCACACTGCACTGTACACTGGATGTGGTATCCCATGTACACAGTATATCACACTGCTCTGTACACTGGATGTGGTATATGATGTACACAGTATATCACACTGCTCTGTACACTGGATGTGGTATATAATGTACACAGTATATCACACTGCTCTGTACACTGGATGTGGTATACCATGTACACAGTATATCACACTGCTCTGTACACTGGATGTGGTATATAATGTACACAGTATATCACACTGCTCTGTACACTGGATGTGGTATATAATGTACACATTATATCACACTGCTCTGTACACTGGATGTGGTATATAATGTACACAGTATATCACACTGCTCTGTACACTGGATGTGGTATATAATGTACACAGTATATCACACTGCTCTGTACACTGAATGTGGTATATAATGTACACAGTATATCACACTGCTCTGTACACTGGATGTGGTATACCATGTACACAGTATATCACACTGCTCTGTACACTGGATGTGGTATCCCATGTACACAGTATATCACACTACTCTGTACACTGGATGTGGTATACCATGTGCACAGATATACAATGTCCTGCACTGATCACACCTGGGCTTACAGCACCTCACATATTCTATATGTAATATGGGCCATATAGTATAATGTGTGCTTCAGGCTCAGATGTGATCAGTGCAGGATCTGTGTAGTGATGTCTCTGCTGAAGATCAGTGTGAGTTATTGCAGGGGAGGGATGAGGCTGAAGACCCGGCACTGACGGCCCGACCTGATCTGCAGCAGGTCACACTCCTGCAATAACTCACACTGGTCCTGCCGGCAGAGCTGCCGCTGACACTATGGAATCCCGTCCTGCTCCCTCCTCACACTCACCGTCATCCACAGAGGCCTCTGCTCCGGTCCTCCCACAAGCTCCTCTACAGCACGAAGAAGCAGCAACAGCAGGCGCGCGGTGACGTCATCCATGCAGACGCAGCCCACACAGCGTGCAGTGGGCGTGTCTGCAGCACAGTGCCGGCCAGGATTGAAAATCTTTAAAGGTACAGTGCGGTCCTGAACACTGCGGCGTTAGAAGAAGCTCTTGTGGTGGGGGGCCCTGGGCTGAAGCCCCGTCTGCCCCGCCTATAATCCGGCCCTGTTGGAAAGTTATCCCCTATCTAATATATAAAACTGACTGTACACTGTGTGCAGAATTATTAGGCAAATGAGTATTTTGATCACATGATACTTTTTCTACATGTTGTCCTACTCCAAGCTGTATAGGCTTGAGAGACAACTACCAATTAAGTAAATCAGGTGATGTGCATCTCTGTGATGAGGAGGGGTGTGGTGTAATGATATCAACACCCTATATAAGGTGTGCTTAATTATTAGGCAACTTCCTTTCCTTTGGCAAAATGGGTCTAAAAAGAGAGATTTGACGGGCTCTGAAAAGTCCAAAATTGTGAGATGTCTTGCAGAGGGATGCAGCAGTCTTGAAATTGCGAAACGTTTGAAGTGTTATCACTGAACAATCAAGCGTTTCATGGCAAATAGCCAACAAGGTCGCAAGAACTGTGTTGGGCAAAAATAAAGCGCAAAATTACTGCCCATGAATTGAGGAAAATCAAGCGTGAAACTGCCAAGATGCCATTTGCCACCAGTTTGGCCATATTTCAGAGCTGCAACGTTACTGGAGTATCAAAAAGCACAAGGTGTGCCATACTCAGGGACATGGTCAAGGTAAGGAAGGCTGAAAAACCTTTGAACAAGAAATATAAGATAAAACGTCAAGACTGGGCCAAGAAATATCTTAAGACTGATTTTTTCAAAGGTTTTATGGACTGATGAAATGAGAGTGACTCTTGATGGGCCAGATGGATGGGTCAGAGGCTGGATCAGTAAAGAGCAGAGAGCTTAACTCTGACGCCAGCAAGGTAGAGGTGGAGTACTGGTATGGGCTGGTATCATCAAAAATAAACTTGTGGGAACTTTTCGGGTTGAGGATGGAGTGAAGCTCAACTCCCAGACCTACTGCCAGATTCTGGAAGACAACTTCTTCAAGCAGTGGTACAGGAAGAAGTCAGTATCGTTCAAGAAGAACATGATTTTCATGCAGGAAAATGCTCCATCACATGCACACTCCACAGTGTGGCTGGCCAGTAAAGGTCTAAAAGATGAAAAAATAATGACATGGCCCACTTGTTCACCTGATCTGAACCCCATAGAGAACCTGTGGTCCCTCATAAAATGTGAGATCCACAGGGAGGGAAAACAGTACACCTCTCGGAACAGTGTCTGGGAGGCTGTGGTGGCTGCTGCACGCAATGTTGATCTTAAACAGATCAAGCAACTGACAGAATCTATGGATGGTAAGCTGTTCAGTGTCATCATAAAGAAAGGTGACTATATTGATCACTCCAACGTCCAAAAATATTAAGATGTGATATTTATGAGTCTTTTGGGTTGATTGAGAACATAGTTGTTGCTCAATAATAAAAAATATCCTCTAATATACAACATGCCTAATAATTCTGCACACGGTGTATGTATGTGTGTATGTCTGCTTAAGGAATATGCAACGGCGTATTTACAATCACGAAATTTTGCACAGCTGCTTCATTTGACTCCGTGAACGTCATAGACTGTTTTAAGGGGAAAATTTAACCCTGCGCTTTACAGTTATTCACCAAAAAACCTGCTTACATTAAAGTCATTGGAGCTGGGAACGGATCTGTTATTATAGACTCCTTTTATGGACAGAGAAAGAGGCACATAGAGAGACACACATAGAGAAAGGGACACATACACAGAAAGAAACACATACACAAAAAGAGACACATACAGAAAGAGACAAATGCAGACACACACACACACACACACACAAACACACACACACATAGATACATAGTAAGAGACACACACAGAAAGAGACACACACAAAAAGACAGACACACACACAGATACACAGGCAGAAAGAGACACACACACACACACACACACAGAAAGTGCCATGCGAAAGTATTCGTCCCCCTTGAATTTTTCAACCTTTTCCCACATTTCAGGCTTCAAACATAAAGATACAATTTTTAATGTTATTGTGAAGAATCAACAAGTGGGACACAATTGTGAAGTTGAATGAAATTTATTGCTTAGTTTAAACTTTTTTTAAAAAAACAAATAACTGAAAAGTGGGGCGTGGTAAACATCAAAAAACACATCATGATGAAATGTGATTCACTAATCAATATTCAATAAGCATCGGAATCTGCATCCTACGAATAAAAAGGAACAATAAGTAAATAGTTGTCATCAGAACTGATACTGTGAAACAAGTAGTTACAATAGCATTATTGACAGTTTAGGTCTCAATAGTAACTGAGTTAATACACAAAGAAGCTGTCAGACTTAGGCTATGTGCGCACAGTGCGTTTTTCGCGGCATTTTTGCACTTTTTTCGGGTGCGTTTTTGGCCTCAAAACTGCATGACTTTGCTTCCCCAGCAAAGTCTATGAGTTTTCATTTTTGCTGTCCGCACACAACTTTTTTTTAAGCTGCGTTTTTGAGCTTGAAAAAAAAAATGGACATGTCAATTCTTTCCTGCGTTTTTCTGCATTTTCCGCCCATGCAATGCATTGGAAAAACACAGCAAAATGCAGAGATCAAAAATGCAGCAAAACGCAGCCAAAAACGCACCAAATTGCGGTAAAAACGCATTTGTTTTTTGACGCGTTTTTTCAACGCGGGTGCGTTTTTGTGCATTTTTCTCATCCAAAAATGCACAAAAACGCAGCGTCAAAAAAACGCAGCGTGCGCACATAGCCTTAGTGTAAGTTCACACAGTGCGTTTTTTTGCGGTGTTTTTGCGCAGTTTTCGGGTGCGTTTTTGCTCAGAAAACTGCATGACTTTGCTTCCCCAGCAAAATCTATGAGTTTTAATTTTTGCTGTCTGCACACAGCGTTTTTTTTCAGCTGCGTTTTTGTGGTGCCACAAAAACGCAGCATGTCAATTATTCCCGCGTTTTCCACTGCGCTTTTCATCCATTGAGTGCAATGGGATGTTGAAAAACGCAATGAGAAACGCAAATAGCTGCGTTTTGGTGCGTTTCTAAGACCAAAAACGCAGCTATAAACGCAGGAGGTGGGCAGTAAAATGACATGTACAGGAAGAGGATTCCTTCTGTCAGTAAACACAGAAGCGTGAATCCTCCCGGTACCGTCACCGCTGCGTCGACCTCCCGTCCTGTGCATGTATGCTGCCGTGCGGCGCCATGTTCGGGCGGGAAGTGGAAGCGGCTGCGAAATCAAAAGTGAACAGTAGAAAAAAAAAAAGTCATACTCACCTGTCTGCAGACTCCCGGTGCCATGCCCGGTCCCATCTCCTCACGGTACCGCCGCTCCGGGTGTGTGCAGTCTGCCCGGGTACGTATGCCTGCAGGATGCAGGACCTGGTGACGGATCATCTGATGCAGTCACCTGACGCATCAGCTGATCGTAAGTCTCGGGCTGACGCCAGCGGCCGGCTGGTTTAACCTATCAGCGGATGCGTCAGGAGACTTCATCCCTGATTACCGGCAGCTCCTGCAGCGATCGGACGGGATCAGACTCCGCTGCAGGAGCTGCCGGTAATCAGCACATAAGACGATAAGTGAGTATTTTTTTTTTTTTTCTTTTGCACCGATGCATCTGCTGATTGTATAAACAGCTTTTATACAATCAGCTGATGTGTGATGTGATTCAGGCACTTGATCCTGACACATCATCTGATCGCTTTGCCTTCCAGCAAACCGATCAGATGATATTGGATCCGGATTGGACGGCGCGGGACCCCTGACCCAGGATTACTGCGGAGGGGGGTTCTTTATTTCAATAAAGATGGAGTCACTAATTGTGTTGTGTTTTATTTCTAATAAAAATATTTTTCTGTGTGTTGTGTTTTTTTTTTATCTTTACTAGAAATTCATGGTGGCCATGTCTAATATTGGCGTGACACCATGAATTTCGGGCTTAGGGCCAGCTGATAATATACAGCTAGCCCTAACCCCATTATTACCCAGTGAGCCACCCGGCATCAGGGCAGCTGGAAGAGTTGGATACAGCGCCAGAAGATGGCGCTTCTATGAAAGCGCCATTTTCTGGGGTGGCTGCGGACTGCAATTCGCAGCGGGGGTGCCCAGAAAGCATGGGCACCCTGCACTGTGGATTCTAATCCCCAGCTGCCTAGTTGTACCCGGCTGGACACAAAAATTAGGCGAAGCTCACGTCATTTTTTTTTTAATTATTTCATGAAATTCATGAAATAATTAAAAAAAAGGGCTTCTCTATATTTTTGGTTCCCAGCCGGGTACAAATAGGCAGCTGGGGGTTGGGGGCAGCCCGTACCTGCCTGCTGTACCCGGCTAGCATACAAAAATATGGCGAAGCCCAAGTCATTTTTTTTGTTTGGGGGGGCAATGAAATCCTGCATACAGTCCTGGAAGGAGGGTGCTGAGCCTTGTAGTTCGACAGCTGCTGTCTGCTCTCCTGCATACACTATTGGATGGAGGATGCTGAGCCTTGTAGTTCTGCAGCTGCTGTCTGCTCTCCTGCATACACTATTGGATGGAGTATGCTGAGCCTTGTAGTTCTGCAGCTGTCTGCTCTCCTGCATACACTAGTGGAGAATGAAGAACATATTGAAGAAGGAATGACATCAGACCTTTTTTCTTTGTTCACTGATAAAAAACGCATAAAGACGCAGTGAGCAAAAACGCAGCAAAACGCAGCAAAAAACGCACCAAATTGCGGCAAAACGTACAAAAACGCAGCGTCAAAAAAACGCAGTGTGTGAACCTAGCCTTACCAAAGCTAGTGAAGTGGTGTAAATAAGCTGTCAATTTAGATAAGAAACTGCCTCTCCGGGTCCGTGGTGCATATGTCCTGCCTGCATGACGTCTGGGTTTAAATAGACCGCTTGATAAGCTAATGGGCGTGTGGATAATGATGTTGTAACGTTACTTCCGGTAAATTAAACGGAAGTGACAATCCTGGATGGCAATATGTGAAATAACTCGGTTGGCAAGTCAGCGCATGCGCAGAAGCAATAAACGCTTACATAGATGTGTGACAGGAACATAGTGTAATTGCGCATGCGTTAGGCTGTTTGGTGTAATAAGACCCGTTTAATCTAGAGGCAGATAACTTTAATGATATAAAAGGATGGGATAAGTAAAAGGAACAATGGGAAAAGGTAAAAAGGGGAATGTGAAATAGTGTTCCTTATCAGTGCAAACCATATATTAAAGCCATAAGATAAAAATTTTAAATTTTATGGTGAAGAATTAACAAGTGGGACACAATTGTGAAGTTGAACGAAATGTATTGCTTAGTTTAAACTTTTTTTTTTAAAAAAAAAAAAAATAACTGAAAAGTGGGGCGTGCAATATTATTCGTCCCCTTTACTTTCAGTGCAGAAAACTCACTCCAGAAGTTCATTGAGGATCTCTGAGTGATCCAATGTTGTCCTAAATGACTGATGATGATAAATATAAGCCACCTGTGTGTAATCAAGTCTCTGTATAAATGCACCTGCTCCGTTATAGTCTCAGTGTTCTGTTTAAAGCGCAGATAGCATCATGAAGACCAAGGAACACAACAGGCAGGTCCGTGATACTGCTGTGGAGAAGTTTAAAGCCGGATTTGGTTACAAAAAGATTTCCAAAACTCTAAACATCCCAAGAAGCACTGTGCAAGCGATCATATTGAAATGGAAGGAATATCATACCACTGCAAATCTACCAAGACCCGGTCGTCCCTCAGAAATTTCATCTCAAACAAGAAGACTGATCAGAGATGCAGCCAAGAGGCCAATGATCACTCTGGATGAACTGCAGAGATCTACAGCTGAGGTGGGAGAGTCTGTCTAGAGGACAACAATCAGTCGTACACTGCACAAATCTGGCCTTTATGGAAGAGTGGCAAGGAGAAAGCCATTTCTCAAAGATATACATAAAAAATTTCATTTAAAGATTGCCACAAGCCACCTGGGAGACACCAAACATGTGGAAGAAGGTGCTATGGTCACATGAAACCAAAATTGAACTATTTGGGCACAATGCCAAACGATATGTTTGGCGTAAAAGCAACACAGCTCATCTCCCTGATTACACCATCCCCACTGTCAAACATGGTGGTTCATCATCATGGTTTGGGTCTGATTTTCTTCAGCAGTGGCAGGGAAGATGGTTAAAATCGATGGGAAGATGAATGGAGCCAAATACAGGACCATTCTAAAAGAAAACCTGTTGGAGTCTGCAAAAGACCCAAAACTGGGACGGAGATTTGTCTTAAAACATGACAATGATCCCAAACATAAAGCAAAATCTACAATGGAATGGTTCACAAATAAACGTATCCAGGTGTTGGAATGGCCGAGTCAAAGTCCAGACCTGAATCCAATCGAGAATCTCTGGAAAGAGATGAAAACTGCTGTTCACAAACGTTCTCCATCCAACCTCACTCAGCTCGAGCTATTTGCAAAAGAAGAATGGGCAAGAATTTCAGTCTGTCGATGTGCAAAACTGATAGACACATACCCCAAGCGACTTGCAGCTGTAATCAAGCAAAAGGTGGCGCTACAAAGTATTAACTTAAAGGGGACGAATAATATTGCACTCCCCACTTTTCAGTTATTTTGTAAAAAAGTTTAAAATAAGCAATAAATATCGTTCACCTTCACAATTGTGTCCCACTTGTTGATTCTTCACCATAAGATTAAAATTTTTATCTTTATGTTTGAAGCCTGAAATGTTGGAAAAGGTTGAAAAATTCAAGGGGGCTGAATACTTTCGCAAGGCACTGTAGATCAATAGACACACACACACACACACACACACACAGAAAAAGACAGACACAAACACACACACTCACACACACACAGAAAGAGACAGACACAGAAACTGTTTGGATGTTTGAGGTAATATATTGGCTGTTTTGACAGTTACTCTGGATATTTATCAGATGGCTTATGGCAACCAATCACAGGCATGCTTCTATTTTGTTACAGGTCAAGGAGCTCTGATTGGTTGCTATAGGCAATGAAGGACATTCTTAGTATAAGACAGCTTATGTGTCAGTTAATATAATTTCAGGTGAGAGAGGGAAAGTGAGAGACTTATGCGGGCGTCACACGGGACAATAAATTGTGCGATTGCATAAGCGATCGCACCCGCCCCCGTCGTTTGTGCGTCACGGGCAATTAGTTGCCCGTGGCACGCAAAGTCGTTAACCCCCCGTCACATGTACTTACCTCCCGGGCGACGTCGCTGTGGGCGGCGAACATCCTCTTCCTGAAGGGGGAGGGACGTTCGGTGTCACAGCGACGTTACACGGCAGCCGGCCAATAGAAGCGGAGGGGCGGAGATGAGCGGGATGTAAACATCCCGCCCACCTCCTTCTTCCGCATTGCCGGTGGGGCGCAGGTAAGCTGTGTTCGTTGGTCCTGGGGTGTCACACGGAGCGATGTGTGCTGCCACGGGAGCGACGAACAACAGGAGCACAGAAGGATGAACGAGATTATGAAAATGAACGACGTGTCAACGATGAACGAGAAGTTGAGTATTTCTGCTCGTTCATAGGTGTCACACGGTATGATATCTCTGACGATGCCGGATGTGCGTCACTAAAGACGTGACCCCGACGACATATTGCCAGATATATCGTACCGTGTGATGCCCACATTAGTTACTATCCTGGGCAATGCCGGGTTCTACAGCTACTCTATGATAAATTACAAATTTTAGACAACCTTTTAAAAAGGTTTGTTGATAAGTATTATTTATTTGCCCATAGGCTTGCAGAAATAAAAAATAAATACACTAATACTGAGGCATTGGTAAGATACACTAAAACTGCTGTATATACATCACATAACAGACATGAGACTGCCATACACACATCACATAAGAGACATGTGACTGCTGTATATGTGACGCCCTGGACTAGCCAGGTAGTCACAGACATAACAACACACACACACCCTCCCCTGAATAGTAACACCAGTCAAACAAAAACCCTTGTTGCCTCCCTCCAGGGTCTGATGTCCACACCAGGTGGGGCGGAGCCAGGCGGTTGGCCCCACCCACCGAGGAGTTCACAGGCCTGGAGGCGGGAAAAGCAGTGCAGTTCAGTTTAGGAGTTGAGGAGTGGAAGAGATTAAGTTTGGAGGTGAAAGTGAGAGGACAGAATCTGTTAGTGTCTGGGTAGGAGCCCAGGCACTGTCAGCAAGGTTGGCAGACGGTGGTGGCTGGCTGCAGGAGTTAGTGGATCTCTGTGGAACCGTAGGACCGGGGTCGGGTGGTGGCCCGCCAGTACCGAACCGGGGAACGGAGTGAAGCTAAGCACAAAGGCAGGTCCGACTAGGCTTGGAGCCGCCGACAACAGTCAAATCCGAAAGTGACCAGAACCACAGGGATTTCCTAACAACCAAGACCCGACAGAAGGCAACAGTCCACACCGTGAGGATACACAGCCACCGCCATAGGCTAGAGATCCAAGGGCCAGCGCCTGCGGGCAAAACGGGCTCCTTCAGTACCTATACGCCGGGAAGCGGACTACCGGTGGGCAACCACAGAAGTCAGAACATTCTAACAGGTGCAGGAAAAGACAGCCACCATCACCCTGTCCGGGGAGAGCGCAAACACTGCAGCCAGCTGCGGGACCCGTCCATCCAGCCGTTTGGTTTACCAGAGACTCTGTGCATCTGTGTCTGAGTGAGTACCACAGTGCCATCCGGCACCGCGCCGCGCTGCCACTGCAACCCTGCACCCCAGCCATCCAGCCTCCCCGTTACACCACCGGGCCCCAGGATCACCAACCCCTACCCACGGAGGGGACAACATCCTAGCTGCTCCCTACCATCGCTGCCGGGATCCCCGTCACCAGCAGTGGTGGTGCCCATCATCACCACGACCCGTGGGTGGCGTCACGAACTATCTCCCAAAACAAACCACCCCCTTTTCACTCGTGGGCGAGGAGCGCTGCTCGAGTCCCCGGGTCCGGCCCACCGCTCGAGCCACCAAGCATCAGCAGCAGCAGCGGACCCGAGCGTAGCGAGCGCGGACCCTCCGCCCGCGACATATACCGTATTTTTCGGACCATAAGACGCACTTTTTTCCCCCCAAATGTTGGGGGAAAGTGGGGGGTGCGTCTTATGGTCTGTGGGTGTGGGGAATGAGGGTGCCGTGGTGGAGCGGGTCATCGGCGGCACCAGCAGGCTGTAGCAGCCTGCCGTGACCACGTGGGCCCGCTCATTACATATGCACGCCCATCCTCCCGCCCATCATCTCTCAGCGAAACCGGCGCTGACAGGTGGGCGGGGTGATGGGCGGGAAGGGGGGGGTGTACATAATTAGCAGCCGGCCGTGATCACCCCTGGCAACTACAGCCTGGAGTGATCATATGCGGCTGTATTCACTGCCCCCCGTGCATCACTATCAGCGCGGGGTGCAGTGAATCAGTGTACTCACCCGTCACCGTGTGTGGAGCCGCCCCCCTGCAGCATTGCGTCTTCCTGTCTGTGCCGGCGGTCAGCTGATCTGGACACTAGCGGCGCGCACCGCGATGACGTCATCGCTGTGCGCGCCGCTAGTATCCACCAGAATCGATCAGCTTACCGCCGGCACAGACAGGAAGACGCGATGCTGCAGACAACGGTGACGGCTCCACACACGGTGACGGCTCCACACAGCGGCGCTGCAGCTGAGACAGAGATCGGTGCTTCAGGGAGTGAGGAAGGGTAAGTATAAACATTTATTTTTTTTTTCCTGTGCCACAGGATACACGCCATTTACCAGGATGGGGGTATATCATGAGCAGGATGGATGGGGGTATTTCAGGAGCAGGATGGATGGGTGCATATCATGAGCAGGATGGATAGGGGCATTTCATGAGCAGGATGGATGGGGGCATTTCATGAGCAGGATGGATGGGGGCATTTCATGAGCAGGATGGATGGGGGCATTTCATGAGCAGGATGGATGGGGGCATATCTTGAGCAGGATGGATGGGGGCATATCATGAGCAGGATGGATGGGGGCATATCATGAGCAGGATGGATGGGGGCATATCATGAGCAGGATGGATGGGGGCATATCATGAGCAGGATGGATGGGGGCATATCATGAGCAGGATGGATGGGGGCATATCTTGAGCAGGATGGATGGGGGCATATCATGAGCAGGATGGATGGGGGCATATCATGAGCAGGATGGATGGGGCATTTCATGAGCAGGATGGATGGGGGCATATCATGAGCAGGATGGATGGGGCATATCATGAGCAGGATGGATGGGGGCATATCTTGAGCAGGATGGATGGGGGCATATCATGAGCAGGATGGATGGGGCATTTCATGAGCAGGATGGATGGGGGCATATCATGAGCAGGATGGATGGGGGCATATCATGAGCAGGATGGATGGGGGCATATCATGAGCAGGATGGATGGGGGCATATCATGAGCAGGATGTATGGGGGTATATCATGAGCAGGATGGATGGAAGGTATATTATTAGCAGGATGGATGGGGGGTATATTATTAGCAGGATGGGGGGTATATGAGCAGGATCATATACAAGGCAGGAGGATCCTTATCAGAATGGGGTACCTTAGTAGAGAATTTGGGGACATTACCCCCATAACAGTGTCAGCAGCAGATCCTCGCCCCATAACAATGTGTCATGACCATATTTTTTGGTTAAAAATTTATTTTCCTATTTTCTTCCTCTAAAACCAGGGTGCATCTTATGGTCAGGTGCGTCTTATAGTCCGAAAAATACGGTACATCATATGAAAAACTCTGATTTCAGTATATATACTCACCCAAATTATGGACATGTAAAGATTTGGAACTACATAGCTGCAATGGGAGCAGGATATAAAGACGGAGCATGCTAACTTCGCCCACAAAGAACGTGCTAACACTGGCACTGACCAGTGTCAGGCTTAACTCAGTCTACTGGATGAGCAGTCCACTGAGCTGCTTGCTATAGTTTTGATAAAATCATTGATTTATCAGCAGGATATTATCACTAGAGGACTAGTAAAGCTGCTGCCCAGTAATCCAACCACATCCCCATCACTGATTGGCACCTTTCCGTGTACACTGTACATGGGGGGAAAAACAACTATTAATCAGTAGTGTGAGTGGGATTATACAGAGCTCATCAGAACTGGAAGATTTGACCCCAAAAGATGTCCATGCCCTTAAAGGGTAACCTATTGGTTAGTGTTAGGGTCTCCCATCTAATTACATTGCTGAGAAGGGAAGTAATAGACATGCCCAGATATACCTTTATGGCGACAAATACATTTTCCATTGTTTAGAAAATCAACTCTGAATTTTTATGTCTACGAGGCTACAAGTGTAAAGAAGGTGAGCGGGTTCCTTGCTAGTGCACCATAACTGCCTTCTGCCACCCACATGTGCTTGATTGAAGCCTACAGCACTGCTATGTCAATTAAATACATGAGGGATGATCATAGGAAAAAAGGATCGGCACTCGTAGAATTTAATTTCTTTCGCTTTATTTCTCAGAGACTGAGTTTGAGAAAGGTAATTTTTGTTCACAACTGAAACGCGTCACTATTGTACATCACTGTACATTTTTTGGACATTTTGATGGCTTGAAATAAAGCAAAAGAAACAAAATTCTACCAGTGCCGATCCTTTTTCTATGATCATTCCTGTGGAGTCTATCCAGTGATTCGAGCACCGTAGTGCTGGGAGGGCCTACCTGCTTCTGAAAGTGGACTTAAATACATGAGGGAGATGCCAGGTGGCCTATAATTAGTTATGAGCGAAAAGCAACTATTTGTGTTTGTTTAATGCTTACTGAATAGTACTAATCCAGCATTCGTCATGGCAAGAAAAACGCTCTGGTAAGTCTGGTATTTGACTTGCATTAGGTTCGTTATTTGTGATGAATAACTGAATAGTACTTTCAGATTCAATACAAATAATTCGATAACGAATATTTACTATTCGCTTATCAGTACGCATAATGCCTAGGTTCAGTGCCCAAGCCATGCACTGGTAATCTCATTTAGTTTTTTTTTTCTAGCCACAAACTTATTTGGAAGGTGTATATGTGTAGGAGGTGGATTTTCCTCCCTGTACTGGTTATTCTATGTATTCTACTGTATGTGTTGTACCAATTGTATTTTATATGTTAATATGGATTGCTGTTAGCTAGGTAACTGTTGGCTGCAAGTGTCACCTGGTGGTTGGGCTGGGTCAGCAGTTGAGTGGAAAAGACAGGCTTAAGGGGGAAGTGAAAGATGTAAGAAAAAGGACAGTAGGGAGGTGTCGAGAGAAGACAGTTCAGTAGAGGGTTCAAGTGAGAGGGTGCTAGAGTTGGTCAGGGAACACTGAGGTACCCTCAAAAGGTCCTTACGACTCACCCTGGTGGGCTATCAGAGTCATTTGGCTGGAGAACTGTCAGGGCCCAGCAGTGGATGTGTGACGCCCCTGGACTATCGGGTCGTCACAGGGTATTGCACAATCTGCCCTCCCGTGCAATATCAGCCTCCTTCTTGGTTGTGGGTCCCTAACTACATGGTGTTGCCTACATCAGCTGATTAAAATCCTAGGTACACTCTTCACCACACCCACCAGACACACCAGTGGACGGCCTGAGTGGAATAGGGTCGCCCACTTGGGGGGTTGGTTTAGGGGAGGTCAGAAGTGTCAGCAGAAGGAGAGAGAGTGTTGGAAGTGAAGGAGAGAGGAGGTCAGGAGCAGGGCTCCTTGGAAACACCTAGGTAGCAGACGGTGGTCTGGACCTAGTAGGAGCTGGACCCCTGGTCGCATGAGATCACAACAAGGGGCACGGAACTGTCGAGGAGGAAAGCCGGTGGCCTTGTACCATCACCGGGCTGGAACCAGAGCACGACGTGGTACGTGGACCCTAGGTCAAGGAGTAGCTTCAGGCAACCTGACAATTTACCCAACGAGAAGGGAGCCTTCAAGATCTGCTCTCCACCCACTCCAAAATAAGGGTACTAGCGCAACGAGGGGGATAGTACTTTCCACAAAACCGGTCCTGAAAATCCCAAGCGTGAACCCTGAGAGCAAGCTCCCACAGTTAGCCACACTGGGGAGTGGGACCCGACTAGTTCCATACTACCGGGACCAACAGAGAAGTAAACTTAGTGCCAGGAAGGTCACGGATCACCAGGCAGCACCATTGGGGACGGGACCCGAACTAGCTCCCCTCAGCGGCAGAGGTATCCAGAACTTTGGCTTATCCAGTTGTCGGTGTCAGTTTACTGGACTGAGTGAGTACAAAAGTGACCCCCTTCACACCCAACAGCACTCCCCAGACACCATCACCGAGTCCCGGGGCATTCCCCCTACCCGTGGAGGGTTCTAACACCTGGCTGCCCCACTCCATCGCCCCCGGGTACTTCCAATTGCAGTGGTGGTACTCCACATTACCACATACCATGGGTGGCGTCACAAACTCTAAACACTATTCCCTGTAAATACCCCCTTTATTTGAGTGGCCGCACGACCCCTGGGTCCGGACACCCCTCGAGCCACCGCAGATCCGGATCCGAGCAGCCCGGCTGCTGACATGGGGGCGACACAGATGCAAGTGTGAGGAAGATGGGTAAAGGAGACACATACCCAGGAGCTTGAGGTTGAGATCCAGGCTAGTGGGAGGACACGTCAAGGAGCATTACCCATACTGAGCAAAAGGAAGGGAAAAGAAGGTCATGTCTGTCATTACAGTGTGAAGAATAAAAGTGAACGATTCTGTTTGGCCAAATGAACTCCAGTGTTGCTTGTGTTACTAATTGTCTACAACAACAACTGTCAGAGGGGTGATGTACACCAGCATGAAGAAACCAGTAAGTGTCACTCATCTCACGCAAAGTCATATCCGTTCACGGGGTCTCCTTGGTGAAGGTGCGCTGTGCGCGATCTGCCTGGTGTCCCCCTCCTTCATTTGAACTTGTCTTTTATAACTTACCCAGCAATGTCATGATTTTGGTGATCTTAAAGCTCCTGACCGCTTCCCTTTAATAACATTTCCTGGCAATGTCTTTAACTGAGGCAAGAATCACTATCTAGTCTTAAACAAGGCTCCAACTCAAGAGCAGAGTTTTGGTTCAATGAAATGTTAAGCACTTACTGTACTGTGGACTTTCATTTCATGTTATATCTGTCTCGATATTTTCGTGTGTGGTTGTAAGATGTTAATGAATTGCTTCTATTCTTGGTGTCTACCTTACGTTTGCCTTTTTTAGTAATACTCCAGAATCGTCTTGAATTGCACACACTTGGGTCATATAAATTGTTATTACCATGTGCTTGTCTATTTTAATATCCAAAAATGAAGACGTCTCCGAAGAATGCGTCTAATAACGATGAAATGCTGAACATCTATTTCCCCTTAGATCGAGTAATATGAAGGCTACATGTTCATGGCTTCACTTATTCGGTAGTCAATAGAATATTTGGAAGCAGAAACAATGTTGTAGATTATTCTTTAATTAATAACTTTTTACAGTTCACAATAAAAAAAAGTGGGGCCACCTTCCAACTTTTGTGATGCTACAGATCGATTAATTTCAAAGCCAGAGCCCCAGCTAGAGCCACAGATACACCCCTCCACTTGATCTTATTAGTGGACACCCATATGTAGTCATTCACACACAGGTCTGAACCTAAATGTTTATAATCAGTCATGAGTAGGATATAAAAACGTAATCTCCTTGAAGGACCAACAACCAAGGAGTGTCCCCATGTCCTCTAAACTTTGCCTTCAGGAACAGGACACTTAGTGAGAACGACCAACCCCCCCTTGACCAATTCTCCTGGGTGTATGAAAGTGACTGTGGTTGTTACATTTGACCCACAAATTTATGCGATACACACGTCACTAGAAATTCAAATGTTAAATATTATATTTAAACATTCATTTTACAAAGAACTGAATTAAAACTACAAGCCCATAATAGAAGTGGACTGTAAAGATTTGACAAGTAATCAATGTAACGACTGTATTGTACCAATGCACTAAAAAAAATGCATCAGATCCAGGCTGGAGCAGGGCGCAGAGTTTGGCCTCATGTCTTTATAGGGCTGCCATTGGTGAGAACAGCGCCAGCCTGTGTTTGCTTTATTCGTGTTTTAGCTCTATTCCAAAGTCCTCCCCATTTATATATGCTTTACTTTGTCACTCCTGGGTATGAGCTACCAAATGGCCCAAGGCTACCTTATATTATGCATTGTTCCTTTTTATGACCCTGTATTGCCTTGTTCAATTTTATAGCTCTGTGCTAGTTATGTCATGTATGTTATATCCATGCCCAGTGAATATAGAGCTACAAGCAAAGTTCACCTTCTAATTTGGCTTTAAATAGCCAAGGCCAAGGTCAAGAAGCGAGTCACATTAACGACAACCAATGACTCTAAATTAAACCCTATGTTTCTATTAAAGGGGTAGTCTTGATATCGACATGATTAATGGTTAAAATTGCAAAAACTAGTAACTTTACTGTTCATTTGTTAATCTTTCATACTAATTCACAATGCGTTGCATAGCTTACTAGCCACCTCTGCAGTCTATAGGCGGTGGCCTTTCTCCTAGTCAAGGAGCACAGCACTAGCAAGCTTTTTGCCATAGAGATTGAAAGTGCTGGTCTGAAGCTGCCAGAAGGAGCTGCTGAATCCTTAAATCAGCTGAATTTCCACTGTGGTAGTGGCAGGCACGGGGCAGGCAGTGTAAGTTGTGCGTGTAGGGGTCAACAGGCCGCAGCGCAGCCACTTGTTAACCCCTTGCCTTCCCGTCGCCACTCCACACACAGTAGGACTCCGCAACAGTTCAGGCGACACCAATTTTTTCCGCTCAGTAAATAAAGTCAAAGCAGTGTTTCTTCTTCCAAACATGTAAGCGTTATTATTCTTCTACTCTTGCATTATTTCGGTCCGCGTTACGCTTGCACCGTTATACATCCCATGGGGGTTCCTTCTATACCTCCATCTAATATACAATTTAGCAGCTGTCTGTACTTCAGATACCTGGGTTTTGTGTGACACCTCTAGGTCTCTCATTCCTCCCCTCAACTTCATGCTGGCACCAACCACTTTATTAAGTCTGTTAAGCCACTTCACCATACCCACAGGGCATACTAGCACACACGAAGGACCGCAACCGACAGCGCTCTCCCATCCGTGCCCAGGCCAGGATCCAGCCATATCCTAATCCTTGAGGGCACACTGACCTTCAGTTTAGTGAGGAAATTTTGAAGACTTCCAAGCCAGACAATACGGATGCCAGACCCCCGGCCGTCAGGACTATACCCCTCTTCTTGTGGATGTAGTTAACCAATCCTAAGCGGATCCCATGCATCACGGCCGCAGGAGTGACCCTTAGGGTCAGAAACTTCAAAAGGGCTTTTATCACAACTCCAACTGGTGGACTTTCTTGATCCCTACTCTCTCGCTCTCCCTTTTATATCCACTGCTCTCTTTCTCTTATTACTCTGCCTCCCTGCCTACCCAGGTGCCAGGACAGCCGTGCTATAACACTGCCACCTGGTGGCTATTACAGAGTACACACATTCCAATAGTTACTCACCTAATGTGGATTACCTGTGTGGTGGCTACTTTTGCAAGGGTGGACCTAGTCCTCACCCCCCCACACCACTATAAGGCTAGGGTCACATGGATATATTTTCTCTATCCAAGAAAAATGGTCCGATTATGATGATCTTATACTGATCAGACTCTTATCCAAGTGTCATCAGAGTTTGATTAGATTGGAATTCTTTTTTCAAAGATGTGGAGAAGAATAAAGAAAAAAGGTTCCCCACCTTCTCCATTCTGTCAGTCTGTGAAAATTGGACCACACTTAGATGACATCTGATTTTTTTTTACAGATTGATAGAGTTGAATGGACGAGTGCCATCCGATTCTCAGAGGAAAATGCGCATTCTGCAACTATTTTCCTCTGACCACTTGGACCGAGGAAAATGTTTGATATCTGCACTTCTTCATTGAATAACATCAGGCGGAGTACGATTTGACTTGGTTGGATGGCACTCAAACCAATAATTCAATCATTTGCATGAGACCTAACTGAAACCAGCCATACTTACAGGGAAAATAAGCTTTAAAAAGCACTGCCCTCTTTGAAAAAAACATGTCTGACATATAAAAATAATTGTTACGGAAACAAATTTGAAACTGTATTTCACTGATCTTATCTGGTTATGAAAAAAAGTGAATAACAGACACATATTATGAAAATAACTCAAGAATTACGTCCAACACATCATTAAAAAAAGATTCAAAAGTCATTTGAATATCCAATTGTGAATTTTTTTTCCAGCTCTTTAATCCCATGTACGAAAAAAGGATGTAACTGTACATCCTTGGTCATGTTGGGGTATTGCCTCCGGCTGCTGCGGTGAGTCGATGGTGATCCTTGCACATGTCTGCTGATTTAAACAGCAGACATGTGGTGCTAACAGTTGTGGATGGATCTGCGATACACCCGCACCTGTTAACTCCTAAGATCACGTTATCAAAATGTGACAGCATGATTTAAATGGCCGCAGCCCGCATTCCCCACTGCCATCGAAGACCCTGTGATGTGATCACGGGGAGCCAATGGTTGCCATGGTAGTGACGGGTCATGTGATGACTCCTGTCACTTTCATGACATATTTCCTGTTAGAGCCGACAGAGCGCCGGCTCTCACAGGAACGCTGCATTTCTGCTGATCAGAGTTGTGCATTGATGCGTTGATTAGTAAAATAAATTAAAAATGTAAAAAAAGTTTTTAAGTTAAGAAAATAATTAAAAACCCAACCCTAAAAGTTCAAATCACCCTTCATTCGCCCAATTGAAAATAAAGTAATTAAAAATAATATACACACATTTGGTATCACCGCATTCAGAAATGCCGTATCTGTCTAAATATAAAATCAAATAATCTGATCGGTACACGGTGTGGCAAGAAAAAAATTCTAAACGCCAAAATTACGTTTTTTGGTTGCCGCAAAATGTTTCTTAAAATGCAATCCAGATAATAATCCTGTGGAAAAAAAGGAAATGCAATAGGGTCTTAACCGGTAGAGAAATCAAACCCTGCAAGGGTTAAGACACACTCACCTTTTTAGGTTGTGAGAGTCACAACCCCTATGAAGCACATGTAATGGTAGTATCAGCGTCAGCCCTGATGTGTAGACCGAAGAGGAAATCGGGTATATGCAGCGCTAATACTCCAATTCGATATTAATATAATATTCCTTTATTACTTGTACTGGTCGACGTGTTTCAGAGACACCCGTCTCCTTCCTCAGGACATAAAAGAAACAGTCAATCAAAACATAGCATCTGCACAAAAATGGTACCATTAAAAACATCAGCTCAAGACGCAAAAAATAAGCCATCATTGAGCCCAAGATCCCGAAAAAAGAGAACGCTACGAGTCTCAGAATATGGTTACAAAAGTGCAATTCTATTTTTGGACAAATTTCTGATTTTCTTTTTTACCTCTTATATAAAAGTAAACGTATACATGTTTGGTATCTACAAACTTGTACTGACCTGAAGCATTATAATGGCTCATCGGTTTTACCATATAGTGAACACGGTGAATAAAATATCCCCAAAACAATCGTGCAATTCCACTTTTTTTTTCATTTTCACGGCACTTGGAATTTTTTTCCCCATTTTCTAGTACACTATATGGTCAAACTAATGGTTTCATTCAAAAGTACAACTCATCCTGCAAAAAATAAGCCCTTATATGGCAATATTAATGGAAAAAATAAACAACTTACTGCTTTCGGAAGAAGGGGAGCAAAAAACGAAAACAAAAAACGGAAAATTTCCACGGGGTAAGGGGCTAATAAAGATTGAGATATAAAAAAAAAAATTGCCATTTTTTTTAAATACCCATAACACAACATAACACAAAAACTTGATTTAAATAATGTATCATTTTCTGATAAAAGCTTTCCTATAAATCTTTTAGAGAGTTGATTATATGTGTGGCTTGAAAGTGCTCAGCTTCCGTTATATAAACTGCCATTTGCACTATATAAATTTACCTAAATAGCACAAAACTCACTCGGATACAGACACACAGGAAACAGAAAATTCTTTACCTAGCCTTTTCACCTTTAAAATAAGGGATTGAATTTTTATCCTCAAATAAATGAAATATATTCTAACAAACATGTTAAAAATTTACTAATTGAAACCGACTGTGAAGACAATTTTTAAGAATTTCTATGCTTCAACTTGTGCCCCTTTGAACTTTCTTTTTACTGACACAGAGGTTAATGTGTCTAGATTTTGGCAATAGCGACATTTGATACCATCCAAAGGGTCTAGCTGTACTTGTCCCAAACAACAAAATGTTTGTTTCATTTGTGACAAAGGCTATAATTTTCATTATTTTGGAAAACTTTATTATATCTACCCTCTGTCCTGACCCCTATTCTGTAATAACGTTCTACGTCCTGGCCCATGTCCTGTAATAATGTCTCTTCCTGGTCCCTATAATAAGATTCCCGATTCTATATAACTTCCTCCGTCCTGTACTCTATCCTGTAATAATGTCCTTTGTCCTCGCCCCCATTCTATAATTATCTCCACTATCCTGGCCCTAATCCAGTAGTAATATTCTCCACCCTGGACCTCCTATTGTAAATATGCCCCATCATGTTCCCTATCCTGTAATAATCTGTTCTGTCCTGGCCCCGATCCTGTTGTAATGTCATCTATCCTCACCACCAACCTGTAATAATGTCCCAAACTAGCCCCTACTCTGTAATAAGGTGGCCTGAGGTTAGGTCACAGAGTTTAATAAGGTCGTGTGACATCAGATTTACCTTGGGTCAATAGATTGAATGAACTCACCACTCATCGCTGCTGCTCAGTCTCTGCCTCATGGATGCAACAATCCTGAGTGGCTGCAGGCTGCTATTTTTAGGCTGGGGGGAGCCAATAACCATGGGTCTCCCAGCCTGAGAAAACCCACCCCCAGCTGTTGGCTTTATCATGGATGGGTATCAAAATTGGAGGGGGGACTGGAAGCCGTTTTTTAAAAGGATTTATTTAAATAATTGGAAAAAAAAGCCACATGGGGTCCCTCTTATTTTGATACATAGCACACAACTGGGGGCTGTAGCCTGTAACTGTATGTTCTATCTGTGTTGGGTATCATAATATGGGGGAACCCTATGCCAATTTATTTATTTTTTACACCACAATAGTGACACAGTGTGTGCGATTGCAAGCAGTCAGACTCGCTGTCACACAGGTGGGGGCGCACTGTGACTGCAACCAATCACAGGTGCCAGGACTGCCTTTGGGTGGGGGAAGCAGTGCATATGCATGAGGTTAATGAGCAGATCCAGAAGTAGTGTTGCAGCTGCATGGAGACTGGTAAGTATAACGTACCTGCTCTAATTCCCCCTATCTTTTCTGCCACCATTTTAAAGAGCCTGATTCAGGTCTCCATAGACATATATGTGGACTGGCATCTGGCCAGATATCTGGGATTAATTCCAGTTCCAAACCGGGTTTTATTTTAAAAATCCGGTTGGACTCGCCGATCCCAGGTATCTGTGGGTTCATCCATCACTAAACCTGACTTCTATCCTGTAGTAATTTGTCTCATCCTGTCATAATGTCCCCTGTCCTGGTCCATATTCTCTAGTAATTTCAGCTATCCTGGCCACTATTATGTAGTAATTTCCTTTATACAGTGGCGTAACTAGAGTTTGATGGGCCCTGGTGCAAAGTTTGGACCTGGGCCCCCCTCCACGTACACCGACACTCGGGGTAAGGGATAATTACGCTGAAACTTGGCTCTTACCCACAGCACCCTGCTTTCCTATGTTCTGATATCCATCTTGTCCTCAGCACCCAGCTTTCCCATACTCTGCTATACATCTTTCCCTCAGCACCCAGTTTTCCCATATCAGAGCATGTGAAAGCTGGGTGCAGAGAGATGTATAGCAGAGCATGGAAAAGCTGGGTGCTAAGGGAAAGAGCCTTTTTCCCTCAGCAGAAAACATTCCCATCCCATGCTCATATCTGTGTCCCCCCTCGTATATACAGTGCCTTGCGAAAGTATTCGGCCCCCATGAATTTTTCAACCTTTTCCCACATTTCAGGCTTCAAACATAAAGATAAAAATTTTAATCTTATGGTAAAGAATCAACAAGTGGGACACAATTGTGAAGTTGAACGAAATTTATTGCTAATTATAAACTTTATAAAAATAAATAACTGAAAATTGGGGCGTGCAATATTATTCGTCCCCTTTAAGTTAATACTTTGTAGCGCCACCTTTTGCTGCGATTACAGCTGCAAGTCGCTTGGGGCATGTCTCTATCAGTTTTGTTCATCGAGAGACTGAAATTCTTGTCCATTCATCCTTTGCAAATAGCTCGAGCAAAGTGAGGTTGGATGGAGAGCGTTTGTGAACAGCAGTTTTCAGCTCTTTCCACAGATTCTCAATTGGATTCAGGTCTGGACTTTGACTTGGCCATTCTAACACCTGGATACGTTTATTTGTGAACCATTCCATTGGAGATTTTGCTTTATGTTTGGGATCATTGTCTTGTTGGAAGACAAATCTCCATCCCAGTCTCGGGTCTTTTGCAGACTCCAACAGGTTTTCTTCAAGAATGGTCCTGTATTTGGCTCCATCCATCTTCCCATCAATTTTAACCATCTTCCCTGTCCCTGCTGAAGAAAAGCAGGCCCAAACCATGATGCTGCCACCACCATGTTTGACAGTGGGGAGGGTGTGTTCAGGGTGATGAGCTGTTGCTTTTACGCCAAACATATCGTTTGGCTGTGTGCCCAAATAGTTCGATTTTGGTTTCATCTGACAAGAGCACCTTCTTCCACATGTTTGGTGTGTCTCCCAGGTGGCTTGTGGCAATCTTTAAATGACACTTTTTATGTATATCTTTAAGAAATGGCTTTCTCCTTGCCACTCTTCCATAAAGGCCAGCTTTGTGCAGTGTACGACTGATTGTTGTCCTATGGACAGACTCTCCCACCTAAGCTGTAGATCTCTGCAGTTCATCCAGAGTGATCATGGGCCTCTTGGCTGCATCTCTGATCAGTCTTCTCCTTGTTTGAGATGAAAGTTTGGATGGACGGCAGGGTCTTGGTAGATTTGCAGTGGTATGATACTCCTTCCATTCCAATATGATCGCTTGCATAGTGCTCCTTGTGATGTTTAGAGTTTTGGAATTATTTTTGTAACCAAATCCAGCTTTAAACTTCTCCACAACAGTATCACGGACCTGCTTGTTGTGTTCCTTGGTCTTCATGATGCTATCTGTGCTTTAAACAGAACACTGAGGCTATCGCAGAGCAGGTGCATTTATACGGAGAGTGATACTTGATTACACACAGGGGGCTTATATTTATCATCATCAGTCATTTAGGACAACATTGGATCATTCAGAGATCCTTAATAAACTTCTGGAGTGAGTTTGCTACACTGAAAGTAAAGGGGATGAATAATATTGCACGCTCCACTTTTCTGTTATTTATTTTTTAAAAAAGTGTAAAATAAGCAATGCATTTCGTTCAACTTCACAATTGTGTCCCACTTGTTGTTGATTCTTCACCATAATATTAAAATTTTTATCTTTATGTTTGAAGCCTGAAATGTGGGAAAAGGTTGAAAAATTCAAGGGAGCCGAATACTTTCGCAAGGCACTGTAGTTCTCCAAATACTATAATGCCCCCCACATAGCCTTCCATATAGTATAAAGGGTCCCACATAACCCTTCATATATTAGAATGCACCTCCATAGTCCTCCATGTATTATAATGCATTTCCCATAGTTCTCCATGTATTATAATTCACCCTATAGTCCTCCATATATTATATTGCACCACATAGTCCTCCATATATTATAATGCACCCCCAAAGTCCTCCATGTATAAAGTAGCCCTCACAGCCCTCCAATTATTATAATGGCTTTTCCATAGCTCTCCATGTATTATAATTCAACCCTTAGTACTCCATATATTATACTGCACCACATAATCCTCCATGTTTTATAATGCACCCCCATAGTCCATGTATAAGGTAGCCTCCATAGTCCTCCATATATTATAATGTAGCCCCCATAGTACTATATGTATTATAATGCAGCCCCATAAACCTTCATATTGTATTATGCAGCCTCATACTCCTCCATGCACCCCTATATTCCATGTATAAGGTGTCATTCATTTTGTATTATGCAGCCCCATACTCCTCCATGTATAATGCACCCCTATAGTCCATGTATAAGGTGTCCTTCATGTTGTAAAATGCATGCCCATAGACCTCTATGTATAATGCAGCCCCATAGACCTCTATTCATGTATAATACACCCCTATAGTCCATGTCTAAGGTGTCTTTCATGTTTATTATGCAGCACCATAGGCCTCCATGTATCATGCAGCCAGCCCCCCCAGGCCTCCATATATCATGCAGCCACCCCCCCAGGCCTCCATGTATCATACAGCCAGCCCCCCCAGGCCTCCATGTATCATACAGCGAGCCCCTCAGGCCTCCATGTATCATGCAGCCAGCCCCCCAGGCCTCCATGTATCATGCAGCCAGGCCTCCATGTATCATGCAGCCAGCCCCCCATGCCTCCATGTATCATGCAACCAGCCCCCCAGGTCTCCATGTATCATGTAGCACCTCAGGCATCCATATATCATGCAGCACCCCAGGCCTCTGGCCACCGTGTACTCACTGATTTATAAAAAAATAAAAAAAACAAGTACTCACCTCTCTCCTCCTTCCACCGCTGCTCTGTTCTCACCTCTCCTTGTTTCAACGCTACTCCATCCTCACCTCTTTCCTCGTTGCCCCGCTGCTCCAGTCAGCATCTTCCCGTCCTGCCCTCTGTGCTCTCAGCACAGCAGTCGCACAGGAGTGACATCACTACGCAGGCACGGGGGGAGAATGATGATGCATGGAGCTGCGCTGGCTGGTTGATGCTTTATCATTGGTGTGTGCGATGACGGGAGCCCGGTGCCGCCGCTGACACCGGGCAGGTGGGCCCGGTGTCAGTGGCGGCGGCACCGGGTCATATAGCGGCCGCGTAGTCAGCAACAGAATAGTGCAGCTCCTCTCTCACAGAAAGGAGCTGGCTGCTGATCTGCAGGGTGGTCGCGGGCCCCAAGCTCCTGGGACCGGTCGCAATGGTGACCCCTGTGACCACAGTAGTTACGCCCCTGCCTCTATACTTTACTTCATCCTGGCTTCATCTTGTAATAATGTCCCATCCTTGCCCATATCTTGTAATGTGAGCAGTGAGGAGACAATATGACTTGTCAAAAGCAGTGATGGGTTGACCTGGACTGTCCGGATCTGTGTGGGTTCAAAAGTACCCGTGCACTGACCCCGAGCCCAGAGTTCTCCGGGTACTGATTTCGATCCAGTCACATGGGTAATTAAAAATAAATAAATAAAGGAAAAATAAAGAAATAAGGAAACGCAGGGGCGTTATACTTGCCTGTGTCCCGTGCAGCTGTAACGCTACTTTCAGGGCTGCTGATACTGCTTCTGGGGCGGCTCATTATGCTTCATACATATGCACTGCTTTCCACACATACCAGCAGTCCCGGAGACTCTGATTGGTTATAGTCAAACAGCAACTCCACCTCTGTGACAGCCTCTCTGACTACTTGCAATCACATTCAGTGTGTGTCCTTAGCATGGTGTAAAAATAAATAAATAAATTGGTGTAGGGTCATCCCATATTATGATACCCAGCACAGATAAAGCATACAGCTACAGTCTGCAGCACCCAACCATGTGCTTATCTTGGCTGTGTATCAAAATAACAAGGACCTCATGCGGCTTTTTTTTATAAATATTTAAATAAATAATTTTAAAAAACAAGAGTGCAGTCCCTCCCCCAATTTTGATACTAAGCCATGATAAAGCCGACAGCTTGGGGCTGGTATTCTTAAGCTTAGGAGAACCATGGTTATTGCCCCCCCAGCCTCAAAATAACATCCTGCAGCTGCTCGGGATTGTTGCATGCATGAAGCAGAGACTGAGTCGCAGTGATGAGTGGTGGCATCACTCAATTTATTTGCAGTCACAGCTGTAGGAACCTCATGCGGCTTTAATAAAAAATGATTTAAATAAATAATTTTAAAAAACATTCATGTGGTCCCCCCAATTTTGATACCCAGCCATGATAAAGCTGATAGGTGGGTGCTGTCATTGTTAGGCTGGAAAGACCCATGGTTATTGCCACCCACAGCTTAAAAATAGCCTGTAGCCCACCAGGCTTATTGCATCCATTAGATGTGACAATCCCAGAACTTTACCAGCCTCATTTCGGTGGTCCTAGTGTGGTGGCAATTGGGGTAATAAGGGGTTAGTGACAGCTCACAACTGCCACTAAACCCTAGATTAGTAATGGGAGTCGTCTATGGACCCCCATTACTAATCTATAAGTGAAAAGAAATAAAACAGAAAAAGTACTTTATCTGAAATAAAATACAAAAATATACACCCTCTTTCTCTCCTTCATTAACCACTCAGTTCTGACATAATCCAGACGAGGTCCCACGACAATCCAGCTCTTCTACATTACTGAAGGCACAGTGCACGAGCACAGAACATGTCCGCACGCTGTGGGCTTCAGGCAGAGACTGAGCTGCAGTGATAAGCGATGATGTCACTCAGTTTATTTGTTCCCACTGTACTCCAGTTTTGACTGCATGTAACTTGATCTCAGTTGACTTAATTAAACAGGTAACCTAACCTCAGGTGACTTCATTAAACAGGTTCACAGAAGTGCATCTCCTGGCAGACTTTTTTTGCAAAGAGATGCAGATTTGGTGCTTAAATTTCTACACCATATTACAGCACCAAATCTGCATCTCCTGGCTAAAAGCCCCCCCAAAAAAACGCATCAAAAGCACATCATAACGCATGCGGTTTTGATGCAATTTTTTTATGCAGAAATTTCAGCACCAAATCTGCATCTTTTGGCAAAAAACCCCACAAAAAAACGGTTTTGACTCCGTTTTGGTGCGGTTTCATGCCAGGACATTGAAATGCGGTGCTGAAATCTAGTGCCGACATTTCACCACCAAATTTGCATCTCCTGGCAGAAAAGCACATCGAAACAGTGTCAAACCGTGTTTGTGCATTTTTTGGCCAAGAGATGGATATTTGGGATATTTGGTACTGAAATTTATACACCATATTACTGCACCAAAGCTGCATACCCTTGCAAAAAATGTATCACTATCGCATCATAATCGCATTGTGTTTTGATGTGTTTTTTTTGCCATAAAATGTAGATTAGGTGCAGGAATATGGTGTATAAATTTCAGCACCAAATCTGAATCTCTTGGCAAAACCCCCGAAGTTTTCTGCCAGGGGATGCAGGTCTGTGAACTCAGTGACCTCAACTGAGGTGAGGTTACAAAGTTTAATAAGGTCACCTGAGGTCAGGTTACCTGCGGTCACAGGTGGAAGACCATGGGAATCTCCAGCTGTGACCGCAAATAAACTAAGTGACATCACTACTCATTGCTGCGAATCAGTCTCTGCCTGAAACGCACATCGTGCGTGCATGTTCTGTGCCTACGCGCTGTGACTTCAGTAATGTAGCTGGAATCATCGTGGGACTTCATGTAGATTATGTCAGAACTAGCTGTTTTGGGGGTTAATAAAGAGGAGAAAGAGGGTGGGTTTTTTCATATTTTATTTCTTTTCACTTACAGATTAGTAATGGGTGGGTCTCCTAGACACCTCCCATTACTCATCTAGCGCTTAGTGGTAGATGTAAGCTATCATTAACCCATTATTACCGCAATTGCCGCCGCACCAGGGCAATCGGGGTTATAAGGGTAAAGTTCTGGGATTGTAGCATCTAATGGATGCGTCAATCCTGGGCAGCTGCAGGCTTCTGTTTTTAGGCTGGGGGTCCCAATAAGCATGAGTCTACCCAGCTTGAGAATAACAGCTCCCAGCTGTTGGATTTATCATGGTTGGGTATCAAAATTGGGGGGAGAATACACCAATTTTTTAAATTATTTATTTAAATAATTATAAAAAAAACCAAAAGCCGCATGCGGTCTCTTTTGTTTTGATACACAGCCACGGTAAACACACTGGGGGCTGCAACATATAGCCATATGCTTCATCTGGGCTGGGTACCATAATATGGGGGGACCCTATGTCAATTTTTTTATTTATTTATTTTTATACTATAGGACACACACGGTGCCTGTGATTGCAACTAGTCAGACACACTGTCACACAGGGTGGGGGGCGGGGCTTGACTGAAACCACTCATAGACATCGAATCTGCTGGTGGGGGAAGCAGTGTATATGCATAAGGTTAATGAGTGAACCTGGAAGCAGCATTACAGCCACGTGGGAGACTGGTGAGTATAATGCTCCTGCTCCAATTCCCTTATCCCTTCTACCATAATTTTAAAGCACCAGATTCTGGTCCCCATAAAGTTATATGTAGACTGGCATCAGGGTAGATATCTGGGATCCATTCCGGGCCTGAACCGGGTATTTTTAAAACGTGGTTGGACCCGCCGATCACGGGTGTCTGCGGGTCCACGCATCACTATTCAAAAGTAATCTAACAGGTGCCACGCCCCATATCAAAGTGTATCAAAGTGTGAGTTCTCTTTTATTGACTTTTGTTATCTGTATTTAAATCCTTCATGACCGATGACATACCACACGTGTCTCCTGATTTGAACAGCAGACATGTGGGGCTAACAGGCATGGGTGGATCCGTTATCCACCTACACCTGCTTGCCACTTTGATCTCGCTATCAAAATGTGACACCACGATTTAAATGGCCACAGCAGGTATTGTGCTGTTCCCCACCACCATTGACCCTGCGATCATGGGGAGCCAATGGTTGTCATGGTAGTGACAGGTCATTTGATGAACCCTGTTGCTACCATGATGCACTTCCTTTAAGAGCCAACAGAGCGCTGGCTCTTAAAGGAACAGTGCATTTTTGCTATGCAGCTCTGATCAACAGAAATGCACAAACAATCAGACTGCTGATCAGACTAGTCCCCCTTAGGGGGA
This sequence comes from Anomaloglossus baeobatrachus, assembly GCF_048569485.1. Taxonomy (NCBI): domain Eukaryota; kingdom Metazoa; phylum Chordata; class Amphibia; order Anura; family Aromobatidae; genus Anomaloglossus; species Anomaloglossus baeobatrachus. Next base: position 698,394,153 of record NC_134353.1, read on the forward strand.
CTAGTAAAATCAATAAAAGGTTTTTTAAGATATATTTTAAAAATCTTTAAAAATAAATAAATATGTGCCCATGTTGCTTTTTTATGTGCTTCTTTTCTGCACATAAAAAGCATGTTATGGCAGGAAAAATGGAGCAGAAAAAAATGCACATTTTTTTACTGCGTTTGTACGTTTTATCATATGCGTTTTTTCCTGCTTCTTTTTGTGCTTTTTTTTAGTCATGGCGATCATGGGGGTTGAGGCGCTGTACTCCCGCGATCGCAGTCAGGTCTCTGGCTTATGTTACAGCAGGGACCTGGCTCTCACTGCCTGGAGCGGTGCCTTGCCCGCTCCCGGCAGTTTAACCCCCTAAATGCTGTGATCAATGAGATTGCAGTATTCAGGAGGCAGGGAGAGGAATCGCTTACCTTTCACTGGTGATCGGGTCCCTGTAATGCGATCACAGGGACCCGATTGCTGCCATGGTAACCCTGGTTCGTCACCATGACTACTCCAGGTTACTGAGCTACGGTGAGCCTCACACACCATGCTGTATGCATGATGTGTGAGGCGAAGTGCTGCACTATAATCCCCTGTAGTGATAAAGCATTCCAGGGGATTATAGAAACCCAGGAAATCAACGCAGAAACAATTGATATGTCGCTTCTTTTTTCAGCAACAAAATCTGCAAGGAAAAAAGAAGCAGCATGTGCACAGCAAGTCACGATTCTCATAGTCTTTGCTGGGATGTTTTTTCCTTGCTTTTATTAATTAAAAAAAGCAAGAAAAATGCAAAATAAAACTCCACGTGGGCACATTAAAAAAGTTTTTAAAAATATGACAAAATAAAAACCTAAAAGTTCAAATCCCCCCCAATCGCCCCATTGAAAATAAAACAGTTAAACATTTTAAAAATATATACATAATTGGTATCGCCGAGTTCATAAATGCCAGATCTATCAAAATATAAAATCAATTAATCTGAGCGGTACACGGTGTGGCGAGAAAAAAAATTCCAAACGCCAAAACTACGTTTTTTGGTTGCCGCAATTTTTTTTAAAACTTGGCACCAGCACTGGCAGGAGGAGATGCCACTTGGTATGTTTAACACTTTATTGCTTTAGTGATTGACACTTTGTCTATAATATGGTACGATTTTACTACCGCACTTTACTTCCTTTGTATGTCCCTATAGCATCAGGGTTGTATGATTCAAAATAAAATCTACTTATTTCACCCCCTGGTGTTTGGCAACATAAGGCCTATGTACAGTTGCAATCTTAATCTACTCCTTTGCTGTGCTTTGTGCCTCTCATACACTATTTTTGTACCTGGTATTTTCATTTATTTATTTATTTATTTATTTATTTATTTAATAAAGGTTATATTTTATTCTGGCTAATTGCTTTTGGTCTTTTTTGGTATTTAAATTGAATATAGTGCAAATAGTCTGGGAGGATTAATTTTCCGCAATTATGATTATCATGCTTGTGGTTCTTATACCTTACATCCAATAACTATTTTACCCCCGTTGTTTTGGCACTTTTGGTCATTTTTAGCACACTATATTGTAAAACGTATGGTTTCATTTAAAAGTACAACTTGTCCCGCAAAAAATAAGCTTCTATATGGCAAGATTGAGGAAAAATAAATAATAATAAGTTACGGCTCATGGAAGAAGGGGAGCAAAAAACGAAAATGAAAAACGGAAAATCGCCTGGGGATGAAGGAGTTAATCCTGATAGAGTAATTCACACATATAATATTATTCACACCGTATAATTGATTTTGACTGTGCATCTCAATAAATTAAAATTTTAACATTAACAGAAATAAACACTTGAAATAGATCACTCTGTGTGTAATGACTCTAATATATAGGAATAGATCCCTCTGTGTGTAATGACTCTATATAATGTATGCGTTTCCCTTTTTGTATTGAATTACTGAAATAAATTAATTTTTTGATGATATTTTAATGTATTGAGATGCACTTGTATGTATATAAACAATTATATTACCCACCCCGTGCTATTACTCATCTCTGATAACTCCCAAGTAGTGCTGAGCGGGCCCCGACTGTAAATGTCCAGATCCGCGCAGTTTCAGCACTATTCCCGGGCCCGATCCGGGCGCGGGATTCCGGCTGCACGATCCGGAACCGGCAATTAATAAAAAATGGAAAAAAAAAATTAAAAAATGAGCGTTTCATACTTACCGAGGCTCTGTCATGGCGGCACACTGCTTCCTGGGCGCGCTTTCACTTCCTGTGCTGTCACACAGCTTTCCGTGTTTTCCCCGCCCACCGGCCATCCTCTCAGCTGTGATTGGTTGCAGGCTAATGCGCCCTCCAGCCTGTGACAGTGTCTGCCGTGCAGTCATCGCTTATCGCGGTCAGTACTACGCTGCACTCAGAGCGGGCAGCTGTGCTCTATGGCTGCTCGCTGTGACATGTAGCAGAGATGTATGTGTCTTCGCTGGATCTCGGGTGGATTACGTCGGAGCAGGGGGGCTATGTTGGGGTAATAAAGTGGTGAAGGAGGAGGCTGCGTTTATATTTTATTCTAAATAAAGGATTTCTCTGTGTCTTGTTTATTTACTGTAATTTACAGGTTTGTGATGCGGGTATCTCACAGACGCCCGTGCGATCACAAACCTGGGGTTTAATAGCAGCCATGCGCTGTTATTAACCCCTGCTATTACCTTGATTGCCACCGCACCAGGGCAATCAAGATGAGCCGATATCGCCCCGGAATGGTCACATCTAACAGATGCAGCTATACCGGACGGGTGCGAGCTGAGGATATACCAGCCCCCGGCCGGCGTTATCATGGCTGGGAATAAAAATTGGGGGGGAACGCACGTCGTTTTTTTTTTTAAATTATTTTTTTAAATTTAAAAAAAAACCCTGCATGCGGTTTATCTTAGGCAGCAGTCACACTTGCGAGGGACAAGTCTGACATCGCGGCACAGCCGCGCACACATCTGACAGGAGCGTGCATGTGTTTCTAGGTACATGCACGCTCATGTTCAGACACTGACAGGCTGTGCTGTGTGATGTCAGACCCGCACGAGTCTGACAGGAGCGTGCATGTGTTTCTAGGTACATGCACGCTCATGTTCAGACAGCAGCAGGCTGTGCCGGGTGATGTCAGACCTGCACGAGTCTGACAGCGCATCATCGGCACTGCTGCACACTTCTGACAGGAGCGTGCATGTGTGTGCAATTTTATCCCACATCTGCATCTCCTGGCAAAAAAACAGCTGAAACACAGCAGTATGATGTCGCGGGCGGCGGGGCGCTGCGCTCACCACGCTCGGGTCCGGCGCTGCTGCTGCTGCTAGGTGGCTCGAGCGGTGGGCCGGATCCGGGGACTCGAGCGGCGCTCCTCACCCGTGAGTGAAAGGGGGTAGTTTAGTTTGGGGATTTGGTCCGTGATGCCACCCACAGGTTGTGGTGAGGTTGGGCACCACCGCTCCTATTGACGGGGATCCCAGGAGCGATGGTAGGGAGCAGCTGGGATGTTGTTTCCCCCCTCCGTGGGTAGGGGTTGGTGGTCCCGGGGCCCGGTGAGGTGACGGGGAGGCAGGGCTGGCAAGGTGCAGGGTTGCGGGGACTGCGCAGCGCGGTGCTGGAAGGCACGGTTGTACTTACTCAGCCACAAATGTACACAAAGTCTCTGGTAAACCAAACGGCTGGATGGATGGGTCCCGCAGCCGGCTGTTGTGGCTTCTCCCGGACGGTTGGTGGTGGCTGCCTTTCCCTGCACCTTTTGTGGATGTTCGGTCCCGATGGCTTCCCACCGGTAACCCGCTCCCCAGCGTGTGTATGTGCCGGAGGAGCCCTTTTGCCCGCAGGCTCTGGCCCTTGGAACTCTAGCTGTGGCGGTAGCTGTATTTCCTTTTGTTGGTTGGACGGTTGCCTTCAATCGGGTCTTGGCTGTTCGGAACCCCAGGGGTTTCCTGTCACTGACGGATTTGACCTTATTAACGGTGACTCCAAGCCTGGTCGGGGTCCGCAGGCCCTGCAGGTTTGTGCTGGCTTCACTTCGCTCCCCGGTTCGGTACCGGCGGGCCACCGCCCGTCCCCAGTCCTACGGTTCCGCGTTGATCTGCCTCTCCTGCAGACGGCCACCACCGTCTGCCAACCTTGCTCTATGCTCTAAGTGCCCGGGCCACGTACCCGGACACTGTCAGTTTGCTCCTCCACTACTCCTTCACTCCTTCTCCTTCACTTTCCTCATTCAACTCTCCACTTTCCTAACCTAACTCTACACTGACTTCCTTTTCCCGCCTCCAGGACTGTGAACTCCTCAGTGGGTGAAAGTAATGAAAGTAATGAAGTAATACACCAAAATCCTGCACCAAATTTGCACCTCCTGGCACAAGATCGCACAAAAACAGCATCTAAATGTTTTTTTTTTTTTTAATTTTTGGACCAAGGGATGTAAATTGTGTGATTATTACAATTTTACACCATATTCCAGCACCCAATCTACACCTACTGGCAAAAAAACGCGGAAAAATAACCGCGGCAAAAACCGCACAAAAAAATTGCGTCAAAACACCGCGTTTTTTTGCCAGGAGGTGTAGATTGGATGCAGGAATTTGGTATAAAAATTTCAGCACAAAATCTGCATCTCTTGGCAAAAAAAACTGCGATGAACTCAGTGACCCCCACCTGAGGTCAGGTTACCTGCGATCACAGATGAAGGACCGTGGGAACTTCCAGCTGTGACCGCAAATGACCTGAGTGACGTCACCGCTCAATGCGCAGCTCATTCATTCTCTGGAGCTCACAGAGAGCGGTCGGTCGTGCCGCTCTCTGTGATATTCAGATGTAGCAGAGCTGAAGCGGCGTGGGACTTCTCCTGTGGATTACGTCGGAGCTGCAGGGTTTGTTTGGGCTTAATAAAGTGGTGAAGGAGGGGGTGTTTTGTACTTTATTCCAAATAAAGGATTTTTCTGTGTGTCTGTGTTTATTTACAGGTTTGTGTGATGCAGGTATCTGATAGACACCTGTGCCATCACACAAACCTAGGGTTTAGCAGCAGCCGTGTGCCCCTGCTAACCCCTGCTATTACCCCGACTGGCACAGCATCACGCCAGCGGGAAGAGCCAGTAGCGCACACCGGTATGGTCGTATGTAACAGATGCGGCTATACCGGACGGCTGCGGGCTGAGGATATACCAGCCCCCGGCCGGCGTTATCTTGGCTGCGGATGAAAATAGGGGGAAATGCATGTCGTTTTTTTTTTTTCTTTACTTTCACCGGAATCACACGTGCAAGGGGCTCACGCGAGTCTGCCATGGCAGCACCCGGCAGCCTCGCACGTGTGACTCTGGTCACTGTATACACAGCACAGATACAGCGCGACAGCTGGAGCTGCAGTCGTGCGCTATACCTGTGCTGCCGAGTGTTTATTTTTACCACCGTGAACTGATCGACAGACTGTGCTGCTTTCCCCGCCCACCGGCCATCCTGGCGCCTGTGATTGGTTGCAGTTAGCTGATATGCTGCCACTCAGGGTGGGGGCATGTCTAGCTGCAACCAACGCGAGCCGATGGGCGGGGAAAACAATGAATATTGAATTGTCGGCTCCAGAAGGTAACAGCGTGACCCGGAAGGAGTGTGCTGCCATGACAGCGCCTTGGTGAGTATGTCGCGCTCGCTCCAAGCCCCCTAGCCCCTCCACAAACGTTTTTAACCTCCGGATTCCGGTCCCCATTGACTATTATGGGCACCGGATTCCGGAGCGGATTGGACTTTTTTTTAAGTCCGTTAATGACCCGCTGGCCCCGGATTATTGGCATCCCGCTCAAATCTACTCCCAAGTATAAAGTATGTGTTATATACTGTTTGTAAAAATGAAAGACAGACACATTATAAGTTTAAAAGGTTTATTGAGATCAAAAATCAATTATATTTTAGAATGATTCAATCACAGAACAATTCCATAGAATTATAGAATGTCATAAAGTATTACAATTCACACTTCACAACATTTCTGCTTACAGGCTCAGTTAACATCAACTGATAAGTTATACATGATGACTATACAATTCTGTTTGAGTCTGGTTAACTCCCTTTATTCTGCTTATACTTATACCCATAATTAACAAGGAGTGATAAATGAAAAATGTTGACCATACAGTACTGTTTGAGAGTGATTACAACCCACAATTAACAGGGCAGACTATCAATGGTTGCAAAGAGGTTAACAGAATTGCTTTTAAAGAGATTGTGAATTGTTTGAATGTTTAGATAAAACAGACTTTACAAAATCACCTACTATAATATAATTTCTTTTTAAGTTATTACTAAAGCAGTGTAATATCTTATTGAATGGCATACCCCACACTATATGGTACAAAATGTAAACACAGTACTGGCCACACAAACAACAACTTTAACAACACGTTTTATAACTCTAGGTCTGTAACAAAATTTTAGACATTTTATGCAATTCACTGTATATCCAATCATTGTTAGTGCAAACAAATTATTTGAATCGACAGATGATGATGGACAGATTCGTGGCTCCCCTGAGGCTTCAGTTGCCACAGGGTACTGCATCTCCTTTAAGATGAAGTACTCATCCCGGGTAAGGAGAGTTTACTCGCTGGTGTTTCTCACATTCACACAACAAACAGTTAGGTGCTTTCCCACCAGGGGGACGGCCTGGGGTAGACAGGAGGTGGCCTTCACGAAGCATGGGACTTTTCCCGGTCACTAGGACAACCACCTGGGGAAAAGGGAAGGAGCATCTTCACACATAGTCGGTTAGCCTCGGCACAGCTTGGGGTTAGACACACACCTGGGACCTCGCTCCAATCTTCTTTTACCTCATACTTCTGGGAGTGCCATAGGACCCGCGGCTTGGAGCATACAGCTCAGGCGGGTTCTCTAAAACTGCACAGGATTTCAGGGTCTGCAGAGAGTGCAGTAAACACCCACGACCCATTCCATATTCGACATACACCAGGTTTGGAGGGATCCTGACCAGAAAGGACTCACAGTGAGAACACCGGCGGCGACCTCGAATTGCTCAGGATCGCCTGGGGCCCATCACGGCGGTGACCAGCATCTTCCGGGTAAAACCAATACTGTAAGTAAATTCATATTGGACTTGACTTTGTTTCTGAACACCTCTCCATTACAGTTAGTGAAGCCAGGTTGACTCTGTTCTACTGTAAGCAAAGAGAACCTTGAACCCGCAGAGACTGTGTCCGCCTGTCCTTGCCGGAGCCGCCGCACCGCGCTTCAGCACCCGCCATTACTACTCCCCTCATCATTCTCCCCGGGGCCCGCTCCACCTGTGGGGAGCAGAAACACCTTAGCTGCTTCTACCATCCGTCATGGAGGACAGCGACAGCAGCGGCGGCTATTTCCTAGCCGCATATGTCGCGGGCGGCGGGGAGATGCGCTCACCACGCTTGGGTCCGGCGCTGCTGCTGCTGCTGCTCGTTGGCTCGAGCGGTGGGCCGGATCCGGGGACTTGAGCGGCGCTCCTCGCCCGTGAGTGAAAGGGGTGATTGGTTGGTGTTTGGGATGTCGGTTTGTGATGCCACCCACGGTGTGTGGTGAGGTTGGGGCACCACCGCTGCTCTGTACGGGGATCCCGGGAGCGATGACAGGGAGCAGCTGAGATGTTTCTCTCCCCTCCGTGGATAGGGGGATTTTGGTAGTCCCGGGGACCGGGGTTGTTGTCTGTTTGGTGGATTGCGGGGCCTGGCCAGGTGCAGGGTCGCGGGGCAGCGCAGTGCCAGACGGCACGGTGGTACTTACTCAGGCAGTAAAGCACATGTTGTCTCTGGTAAAACAAACGGCTGGATGGACGAGTCCCACAGACGGCTGCGAAGGTCACTCCCGGTAGGTTGGCGGTAACTGTCTCTCCCTGCACCGGTATTATGTTCTCGGCCCCGATGGCTTCCCACCAGTAACCCGCTCCCCAGCGGTAGGTTGGCTAAGGGAGCCCTGTTTGCCCGCAGGCTCTGGCTCTGGGAGCTCTAGCTCTGGCGGTAGCTTTCTCTCCCTCACGGTTTGGACGGTTGCCTTCAGTCGGGTCTTTACTGCTGGGAAACCCTGGAGGTTCCCGTCGCTGATGGATTTGACCGGTTTAACGGTGACTCCTAGCCTGGTCGGGGTCCGTAGGCCCTGCTGGATGGTGCTAGCTTCTCTTCGCTCCCCGATCCGGTACCGGCGGGCCACTGCCCGTCCCCGGTCCTTTCGGTTGTGCGTCAATCGGCCTCTCCTGCAGATGGTCACCACCGTCTGCCAACCTTGCTGTGTGTGCCCGGGCCACGTACCCGGACACGGTCAGTGTGCTCCTCCACTACCACTTTCCCTTCCTTCACTCTCAACTCCTTTTCACTAACTGTCTTTTCTCCTTTTCCCGCCTCCAGGACTGTGAACTCCTCGGTGGGTGGAGCCAACCGCCTGGCTCTGCCCCACCTGGTGTGGACATCCGCCCCTGGAGGGAGGCAACAAGGATTTGTGTTTGGCTTCGGTGTTCCTAACCGGGGTGTGGGGTGTGTTGTTGCAGTACCTGTGACGTACTGCCTTGTCCAGGGCGCCACACATACCGCAGGTAGCGTCACAAAAGCAACCTCCATCATCATCCCTCACCAGACCCTCCTTTAGTGTACACCTCGGGTCCACGAAACCGGGCGAAAGGGCCACCCATGACATCCCCAAACTCGACATCACAAGGTCCGGTGACAAGTAATTTAACCCCTTGCCCCGTGGGTGCTACAGATGTACACACTTCACTACATTTCTGCTTACAGGCTCAGTTAACATGACCTGATAAGTTATACTTGATGACTATACAATACTGTTTGAGCCTGTTTAACTCTTTTTATCATCCTTATGCCCATAATTAATAAGGAGTGATAAGTTAAGAGTGTTGACCATACAGCTCTGTTTGAGAGTGATTACAACCCAGAATTAACAGGGCAGACTGTCAATGGTTGCAAAGAGGTATCCAGAATTGCTTTTGAAGACATCTTGAATTGTTTGAATGTTTAGATAAAACAAACTTTACAAGATCAGCTACTATAATATAATTCCTTTTTAAATTATTTCGAAAGCATTGTAATATCCTATTTAATGGTATACCCCACGCTATACAGTACAAATGTAAGAACAGTACTGCCCACACACTGCTATGCCTATCCTGGAATTGACTTCGATATTATAATTCATTGTTTCTAAGACGTTTACAACCTGGACATGAAAAAGTACGCTGGCCAGTGAGAACTCATAACTATCGAAAAATATTGCTTTATTATCATTGCAGAATACAATTAATATTCAATGGCACCCGCTTTGGCTGTCTGTATTCACGATGTATGCAGTGAGTCTATGATCCACTCTATAGGACGTGGAATCACACCGGCAAATATGCGTTCTGTATAGTGATCGGACTTCAACAGGCTTGTGATTTGCAGTGTATCCATAATTAGATATTGTATAATCAAATAATACTTCTCTAGTTGATTTCAAGTATAGTTGAGTTGAAGCCATATACGATCATATTTACAGTGTGTGGCGTAGGTAGCGCAAACTGCACTTCAGCGCACAGGTTGCCTGTTTTAACGAGCGAGAAATGGCCCCCAGGCTCTTAATCAGGTGATAAATCAAACACAAACAAATTTGACCTAAGAAGAGGTTCTTGTGGTCTGTAATTCACATACCGTCCGGTATGCTGTATACAGTTAGGTCCAGAAATATTTGGACAGTGACACAAGTTTTGTTATTTTAGCTGTTTACAAAAACATGTTCAGAAATACAATTAAATATATATAATATGGGCTGAAAGTGCACACTCCCAGCTGCAATATGAGAGTTTTCACATCCAAATCGGAGAAAGGGTTTAGGAATCATAGCTCTGTAATGCATAGCCTCCTCTTTTTCAAGGGACCAAAAGTAATTGGACAAAGGACTCTAAGGGCTGCAATTAACTCTGAAGGCGTCTCCCTCATTAACCTGTAATCAATGAAGTAGTTAAAAGGTCTGGGGTTGATTACAGGTGTGTGGTTTTGCATTTGGAAGTTGTTGCTGTGACCAGACAACATGCGGTCTAAGGAACTCTCAATTGAGGTGAAGCAGAACATCCTGATGCTGAAAAAAAAGAAAAAATCCATCAGAGAGATAGCAGACATGCTTGGAGTAGCAAAATCAACAGTCGGGTACATTCTGAGAAAAAAGGAATTGACTGGTGAGCTTGGGAACTCAAAAAGGCCTGGGCGTCCACGGATGACAACAGTGGTGGATGATCGCCGCATACTTTCTTTGGTGAAGAAGAACCCGTTCACAACATCAACTGAAGTCCAGAACACTCTCAGTGAAGTAGGTGTATCTGTCTCTAAGTCAACAGTAAAGAGAAGACTCCATGAAAGTAAATACAAAGGGTTCACATCTAGATGCAAACCATTCATCAATTCCAAAAATAGACAGGCCAGAGTTAAATTTGCTGAAAAACACCTCATGAAGCCAGCTCAGTTCTGGAAAAGTATTCTATGGACAGATGAGACAAAGATCAACCTGTACCAGAATGATGGGAAGAAAAAAGTTTGGAGAAGAAAGGGAACGGCACATGATCCAAGGCACACCACATCCTCTGTAAAACATGGTGGAGGCAACGTGATGGCATGGGCATGCATGGCTTTCAATGGCACTGGGTCACTTGTGTTTATTGATGACATAACAGCAGACAAGAGTAGCCGGATGAATTCTGAAATGTACCGGGATGTACTTTCAGCCCAGATTCAGCCAAATGCCGCAAAGTTGATCGGACGGCGCTTCATAGTACAGATGGACAATGACCCCAAGCATACAGCCAAAGCTACCCAGGAGTTCATGAGTGCAAAAAAGTGGAATATTCTGCAATGGCCAAGTCAATCACCAGATCTTAACCCAATTGAGCATGCATTTCCCTTGCTCAAATCCAGACTTAAGACGGAAAGACCCACAAACAAGTAAGACCTAAAGGCTGCGGCTGTAAAGGCCCGGCAAAGCATTAAGAAGGAGGAAACCCAGCGTTTGGTGATGTCCATGGGTTCCAGACTTAAGGCAGTGATTGCCTCCAAAGGATTCACAACAAAATATTGAAAATAAAAATATTTTGTTGGGGTTTGGTTTATTTGTCCAATTACTTTTGACCTCCTAAAATGTGGAGTGTTTGTAAAGAAATGTGTACAATTCCTACAATTTCTATCAGATATTTTTGTTCAAACCTTCAAATTAAACGTTACAATCTGCACTTGAATTCTGTTGTAGAGGTTTCATTTCAAATCCAATGTGGTGGCATGCAGAGCCCAACTCGCGAAAATTGTGTCACTGTCCAAATATTTCTGGACCTAACTGTATATATACAATATAAGTGCCCTTGTTATTTTCAGGGCTGCAGTGATCAGTGACCAGACGAGTCGTAGCTGGAAGATGACAACATGAAAGTCGGACGAAGATGGAGATAAAACAACTGACAACTAATCACATGAGACATCAGCGGTCACTGAATGGAAATATTTATTCTATTCTGTATGACTTGGGGTAATGCTATTATTTGTTAAATCCCTTAGGCCACATTCTCACATTTTTGTGATATGTCCATATGCTGCCAGAGTTTTGTTATTGGACGTCACATGGTGCCATAGAGTTTGATAGATCCATTTACATATCTGTGAAAATCACGGATCCAATAATGAAAGCTTCGAGACTTGGAGCATGTGCTGTTCTGATCTGATTATGAGGAATAGGACAAATTCCATGGGTCTCTGCGCTGTTCAAGAAAAAAAAAGTCAGGCAGCACACCAACACTGCACACGAATGCAGGAATGTGGCCTTATTATGTATAGCACAGTCCATTAGTATCTAGTGTACTTACTATGTAAATAGCCGTCCTTAATTACATCGTTTCCTCTTTTATTATGTATAACACTGTCCTATATTAGCATCCTCTCTAGTTATTTATGACACTGTCCCTTATTAAAGTGTCTTCTCTTGTTATGTATTGCACCGTCTCTTACATAGCGTATTCTCTTATTTTTGTTATTCGCAGCGCCCTCTCTTTAATATATAATCCTCTGCTGTTAGATATACAATGTCTGCTGATGGAGCAACATCTGACTAGAAAACCAGTCCATCAGAAAAGAAGCTTTACTATGTTTCATCAGCAGTAATGTAATTTTATATTTAACAAGAGAGGACACTATAAAATAAAGACAGGGCACAATAAATAGGAAAAATAACAAGAGAAGGCGATATGTAAGGGACAGTATTGTACAAAACAAGAATGGGCGCTAAGTAATATATGTATAAATGTAGCGCCCCTGAGACACTCAGGGCACTACAGGGAACTGCATCCTCTAGGGGATGCAGGACCTACCCCCTGGGACCTGGAGTATTAGTGCCGATACCACCAAAGCACAACCAAAATCCTAAGTTCTCCACTCCACACTGGGCATAAAGGGTTAACCATGTAAGGGGATGGTCGCCATGGAAAGGAATGAGTCCTTGGGATTAGCCAGCTTGGTGGGAGGTGTCAGCAGTCAGTTAGAGGAGTCGTGAGAATGCAGCACACGAGAGAGGTGTGCGGACGTGCCTGAGCTGGGTCAGTGCAGCGGTGACCCAGGGGCACAGGAGAGAGGTCGCCAAGTCGGGTACTGGAGATACCGCTGGGACCAGTGCACGCACGGGGCACAGGGCCCTAGATCAGGCAACAGTTCTACATGGCTTGATAAATATCTGCCCAGTGAGGACACCTTCATGGACTTCACCGAACCAAATAATCCGGGGGCATCAGCAGTAAACTAGGATCGGGGTTCAGACACTTACCTCCCCACAGGGTCCGCACTGCCCGCCGTACGGAGAAGGAGACTGTACCCCAAAGGGACGGTCGGGCCCCAAATGCTCCACATTACGGGGACCCAACCAATGGAGAGTGCCGGGGACAGAGCAACCGGGGTCACGACATTGGCACTGATACTCCTGGGACCTGAACCAGCAATCCAAGGGCCTGAGTGAGTAGAGACTGTTAAAGACAACCTGGTGTGGTCTCTGTTATAACCCCCCATCATATCCCAGGCACGGCCCTACCTGCGGAGGGCCTAACACCATTGGTGCAATCACCACCAGCTCTGGGAGTACCCACATTTAGCAACAGTGGTTCTCCATCCTTAACCGCAAACCGCAGGTGGCGTCACATGACATTAACTCTATTCTCCTCTGTAAATATCCCTCTTTGTGAAAGGGGCCCGAGGCACGGAACCGGGCAACGGTCACCAAAGTGACATCCCTAACGGTATATTCTGCCCGGATCAGAGTACCCCCTTCCCTGGGCGCTACATATACATATATACATAAATATCTATAAAAGGAGGGGGGCCCAGGCTCAATTTCTTGCACAGGGGCCCAAAGGTGTCAGTGTCTGCCCCTGGTAAGAGCTGTAACGTATATTATTAATGTCAACTCCAGGATAGGCAGGGCCGCCACTAGGAATTTCATGGCCCCATACTGGCAACATTTTTGGACTCCCTTGAGACTCCGCCCAGGCTCCACCCCAGCTCCGCCTCCACGCCTCAAACCTTCCACAGTCCTGCCGCCACTCTTTGAAAAACTAATATACACATACATTTTACACACGCTCTGCCCCTCCTATCTCACACAGCCTATACACACACACACACACGCACCCCCATATCACACACAGCCTGCGGCACCCCCATAACACACACAGCCTGCGCCACCCCATATCACACACAGCCTGTGCCACCCCCATATCACACACAGCCTCCGCCACCCCCATATCACACACAGCCTGTACACATATACACACACAGCCCGCAGCAACCCCCGTATTACACCTGTACACATATACACACACAGCCCGCAGCAACCCCGTATTACACAGCCTGTACACATATATACACACACACACACACACACACACACACATGCTGCAGCACCCCATATTACACACAGCCAGTACACATATACATACACAGGCTGCAGCACCCCATATTACACACAGCCTTGACAAATATACACACAGGCTGCAGCACCCCATATTACACACAGCCTGTACACACACACACACACACACACGCTGCAGCACCCCCATGTTACACACAGCCTGTACACACACACACACACACACATGCTGCAGCACCCCCATATTACACACAGCCTGTACACACACACACACACACACACAGGCTACAGCACCCCCATATTACACACAGCCTGCACACACACACACGCACACACACACACACACCCACACACGCTGCAGCACCCCCATATTACACACAGCCTGCACACACACACACACACACACACACACACACACACACACATACACACACACAGGCTGCAGCACCCCCATATTACACACAGCCTGTATACACACACACACACACACACACACAACCCTAAAACAGGCACATTTCTCTACACACACTATACATTAGAAAAAAACCAAAGAGAAAATTGCATGAAAAATACCCTGACTATAAATAAATAAATTGCAAGTGCTAAATAACAGGGTACTTAGTGTATACATTTTTGCAAAAAGGTAAAAAGCTGTCTCACCTCGTCAAGGTGTACCCATCTGAGACAGTCCCTAACCTACTGAAGTTAAAAACATTATCAATACCTGACTTGTGTCATGTCAAACTCCAATATGAATGGTGGCAAGTGGTCAGCTGTGTCCCAGATTAAATACACAGTGAAGTGAGACGCAATTAGTTGTTCAGTCTCAGTATTAGGAGGGCTGCGCCCCCAACTTGCAAAAAAGCAAGATAACATACAAAAAACACAAAAAACCTGAGCTGAAACAATGTTCAGTAAACATGCAGCATTAAGCATGTGAATTGCAGCCTTAAGACTAGAAAATATACATACACAGCCCGCAGCAACCCCCGTATTACACCTGTACACATATACACACACAGCCCGCAGCAACCCCGTATTACACAGCCTGTACACATATATACACACACACACACACACACACACATGCTGCAGCACCCCATATTACACACAGCCAGTACACATATACATACACAGGCTGCAGCACCCCATATTACACACAGCCTTGACAAATATACACACAGGCTGCAGCACCCCATATTACACACACACACACACACACACACACACACACACACACACGCTGCAGCACCCCCATGTTACACACAGCCTGTACACACACACACATACACACACACATGCTGCAGCACCCCCATATTACACACAGCCTGTACACACACACACACACACACACACACAGGCTACAGCACCCCCATATTACACACAGCCTGCACACACACACACGCACACACACACACACACACCCACACACGCTGCAGCACCCCCATATTACACACAGCCTGCACACACACACACACACACACACATACACACACACAGGCTGCAGCACCCCCATATTACACACAGCCTGTATACACACACACACACACACACACACACACAACCCTAAAACAGGCACATTTCTCTACACACACTATACATTACCTCATCTTGCAGTTCCAGATGGTGCACAGCAGGAGATGAGACACTGGGATCTGCATGGAGGCTGCAGAAGTTCCAGTCATTTTTCCTGTCATGAGATCAGGCACATGATTAGTCAGCTGACATGGAAGGTACTGAATTTACAGGACCTTCACCTTCTCAGCTCCTGCAGCCTCCGTTGTGGTCCGGTACGTTTCCTTTCCTGTCCTGCTCTGCAGTGCAGGAAGAGAGGTGGCAGCTCTCTATGAGCGGCCTGGGCCCCCCTCATTGCCCTAATGGTGGCCCCTGCACTTGGGGCCCGGTGAGCAGATGAATGAAACGGGAGGGGCGCAGGCTGTCAGCGGGGACCCCCTCCTGGCTTCTGCTCACCGGGCCCCCTACAAGAGTCACAGTAGTAATGCCCTGATGGCGGCCCTGAGGATAGGTATAGCAGTGTGCGCGATCAGTACTATGTTTACGTTTTGTACCATAAAGCGTGGGGTATGTCATTCAATAAGACATTACAATGCTTTAGAAATAATTTAAAAAGAAATGATATTATAGTAGCTGATCTTGTAAACTCTGTTATACCTAAACATTAAACAATTCAGGATCTTTTTATAAGCAATTCTGGATACCTCTTTACAACCATTTATATAGTCTGCCCTGTTAATTACGGGTTGTAATCACTCTCAGGCCCCTTTCACACGTCAGTGATTCTGGGACGTTTGTGCTTTTTTTATACGTACCAGAATCACTGACATACGCAGACCCATTATAATCAATGGGTCTGCTCAAACATCAGAGATTTTTCACTGAACTTGTCTCCGTGCAGCGTGCACCCTTGGCCGTGATTCTGCACGGAGACAAGTCAATTTTTTTCTGACATCACTGATGACCCACGGACCACACTATGGTGTGATCCGTGTGTGATTAGTGAAACACCAGAAAATCACGGACATATTAAATATTAAATATTTTCAACTTACCTTGCCTGCGATTCGCTGTGCAGCCTCTGCTCTCGGCAGCTCCTGCCTGGCTCATGAATTTTCATGAGAGTAGGAAAACCCGACCAGGAAGTAGGTGCTGAGAGCGGTGGGCGGACGCTGCAGAGCTGGAGACTTCAGCACCATGGACAGCAGGAACGAAGGCAGGTGAGTAATATCCATGTGCAATCACGGATCACGGATCACGGATTGCACATGGACAACCCACGTGCGCCGTGAATTACGGAACACAGAGGGACATGTGCGTGTTTTACACGTCAGTGAAGAACATCAGTGAAGAACGTCAGTGTTTTTCACTGACGTGTGAAACGGGCCTCAAACTGTGCTGTATGGTCAACATTTTTAGCTTATTATCACTCCATATTAATTGTGGATATAAGCAGAATAAAGGGAGTTAACCAGACTCAAAGAGTATTGTATGGTCAACAATATAACTAATCAGTTCATGTTAACTGACCTTTAAGGCTGGTTTCACATCAGCGTTTTTCTGCCAGTCAGCAGAAAAACGCAAAACGCATGTTGCCGGATCCGTTGTCAGCTCAATGCAATGTCAATGGACTTGCGGCATTATGCGTTTGCGTGCAGTAGTGTCAGGATCCGGTGAGTTGCAGTTTTTTACCTTTTATCAAAAACGCAACTTGTTGCGTTTTTCACCTCCGTCCAAAAACTGCAACTCACTGGATCCTGTACATTGCGGCAATAGCTGCAATGTATTTCAATGGGCGCCGGATCCAGTTTTAACAGTTGCAGTTGTATGCTGCAGGAAGGATCCTGTTTGCTGTACAGAATATGGCCTGAATATCAATCTCACACACTCTCACTCTTTCACTCACTCACTCTCACTCTCACACTCACTCACACAGTCACTCACACTCACTGTCACACACACTCACACACTCACTCACACTCACTCACACTCACTCACACTCACTCACACTCACTCACTTAGGCTGGAAATACACCTATGTGTGTAAAATCGGTCCGACTAGGCTGGAAAAAACTCGGCTGATTTTAGTTCACGTTAGGTCAGAGTGCAACGCAAGTGCGATGCTATTTTTTTTATTATTTAATGACTTGCATAGCGTGTGTAATGCGTGTGTAATGCGTGTGTGTTCCTTTTTTTTCTCAGCAGCTGTCATCTGCCATTGAGGTCTGCTACATGGCCGCTGACAGCAGCCACAGACAGAGCGATGTAGCAGAGCTGAATGGCCGCTGACAGCAGTCACAGACAGAGCCATGTAGCAGAGATGAATAGCCGCTGACAGCAGACACAGACAGAGCCGCACGATCAGAATGAAGTCGGATGAACTTCACCCGACTTCATTGTCATCCCGCGGCTCTGTCTGTGTGGCATGGCCCCTGATTTTCGGTCACCGGTGAAGGTCTCACCGGTGACCGCAAATCCCCTGTGTGACCACAAAGATCGGCGCTATCAGCGGTGCCGTCACTGAGGTTACCCGCGATCACAGCAGAAGTCCTCCCGCTGAGATCTGTGGACGCGGGTAACCTGAGTGACGTCATCGCTGATAGCGCGACTCACTTCAGTCGCTGCGGGGAGCTCACAGAGAGCGGTCATGCTCTTTGACCGCTCTATGTCAGCTTCCGATGTAGCAGAGCTGACAGCGTTGAGGGACCTCTGTGGATTACATCGGACATGGAAGGGTATTTGGGGACTTGAATAAAGTGGTGAAAGAGGTTGTTTATTTTTGTTATTTATTTCAAATAAAGGATTTTTTGGTGTATGTCTTCATTTACTTTATCTTACAGGTTAATTATGGAAGGTATCTCGGGGAGACGCCTGCCATGATTAATCTGGGACTTGGCAGCTATGGGCTGCTGCCATTTACTCCTTATTACCTCGATTGCCAACACACCAGATCAATTCGGGATGGCCGGGTACAGTCCCGGGACTGTCGCATCTCATAGATGCGGCTATTCCGGCCGACTGCTGGCTGATATTGTTAGGGTGGGGGGCTCCCCATAACGTGGGGCTCCCCATCCTGAGAATACCAGCCTGCAGCCGTATGGATTTACCCTGGCAGGTATTAAAATTGCGGGGACCGCACGCCGTTTTTTATTATTTATTTATATTTTTAACTGCATGATATAGACCCGCCCACCGGCAGCTGTGATTGGTTGCAGTGAGACAGCTGTCACTCATTGTGACTGCAACCAATCATAGGTGCCGGTGGGCGGGGAAAGCAGGGAATACGAGATTGAATAATGAGCGGCCGCCTTTTTCAAAAGAGGAGAAGCCGCCGGAGCAGTGTGAACGCAGTGCAGCGCCGTGCTGGTGATCAGGGATCGGTGAGTATGAGAGAGGGGGGGAGAAGGATAGACTGACATGGACAGAGAGAGAGACCGACAGAGAGAGAGAGACCGACCGACAGACCGACCGACAGACCGACCGACAGAGAGAGAATAGAGACCGAGAGTAGAGTTGAGCGCGGTTCGCGGTTCGAGGTTCTCCAGTTCTAGGCTCGAGTGATTTTGGGGCCTGTTCTAGATCGAACTAGAACTCGAGCTTTTTGCAAAAGCTCGATAGTTCTAGAAACGTTCGAGAATGGTTCTAGCAGCAAAAAAACAGCTAATTCCTAGCTGGCTTTCCGCTGTAATAGTGTAAGTCACTCTGTGACTCACACTATTATGACATTTCAGTGTATAGTGTGCGGGAACAGCGCCTTCAGATCACTGCTGTTTCTATAATGGCGATCGCCATTTTTTTTTTTTTTCCTTGTCTTCCTTCCCTAAGCGCGCGCGTCTTGTGGGGCGGGCCAGCATGTCAGCCAATCCCAGACACACACACAGCTAAGTGGACTTTTAGCCAGAGAAGCAACGGCATGTGTGATAGGATGTCCATGTCACATGTCCCTGCATTATAAAACCGGACATTTTCCTCCAGGACGCCATTATCTCTTCTGCGTCTTTGGTGTCAGACATCACTGTCGCAGCTCCGTCCTGAGTCCTATCGCTGATACAGCTGTATGCGCTCCATACACAGCGCTGGACAGCTTAGGGAGAGCACTTTCTATCAGTCCTTTTAAGGGCTCAAACCGGTAGGGTCAGAGCCATAGGTGACAGGTCCTGAAAACAGCGACAGCGTCTGTGTAGCCAAGGTCAGGGATTTCGTCGCTGCATTTCAACATTAGGAGGGAATAGAAAGGCAGGCTTCCATTCCTCTACCCAGAGCCCCACAATCCTGGCACTGTACCCTCCTGTCCTCTGCACACTCCAACTCTTTTTAACTAAGCCATTATGCTAGCAAACAGTCAGTGTACCTAGTGGCATCCTAAACGTGGCTATTGTACTTTTGTCTAGTCACACTATTGCAAAGATATTTGCAGCACCTCTGCCTGCATTGCACACTCAAACTCTTTTTAACTAAGCCATTATACTAGCAAACACTCAGTGTACCTAGTGGCATCCTAAACGTGGCTATTGTACTTTTGTCTAGTCACACTATTGCAAAGATATCTGCAGCACGTCTGCCTGCATTGCACACTCAAACTCTTTTTAACTAAGCCATTATACTAGCAAACAGTCAGTGTACCTAGTGGCATCCTAAACGTGGCTATTGTACTTTTGTCTAGTCACACTATTGCAAAGATATCTGCAGCACGTCTGCCTGCATTGCACACTCAAACTCTTTTTAACTAAGCCATTATACTAGCAAACAGTCAGTGTACCTAGTGGCATCCTAAACGTGGCTATTGTACTTTTGTCTAGTCACACTATTGCAAAGATATTTGCAGCACCTCTGCCTGCATTGCACGCTCAAACTCTTTTTAACTAAGCCATTATACTAGCAAACACTCAGTGTACCTAGTGGCATCCTAAACGTGGCTATTGGACTTTTGTCTAGTCACACCATTGCAAAGATATTTGCAGCACCTCTGCCTGCATTACACACTCAAACTCATTGTTACTAAGCCAGACTGCCAGGACCCAACAACCACCATTTTTCCCCCCCTAGAAAGACACAACACCGTTCTCTTATAAATTAAAATACTTTTATTTGAATTTTCCATTTTTGGAGAGAGGTATGGGGAAAAAACCACTCTCATCTTTTGGCATAAAATTTGGTCGCAGCTTTTAACCAGGCATTAACTTGCCAACATCACGGGGTTCAGGCAAATGTACCGCCATCCGGCCGTCCGGCGCGGGTATTTCACCACCACTTTTCCTACCCCTTCCGCTGCTGCGACTTAAAACACAGTAAACTCCAACAAACTTGGAAAACAAAAGGGAGGGAGGGTGGGAAACAGGTCCGGGTCCTGCAGCCGAGAGGCTGGAAGCTGGGCAGCACAGTGATATGTATCCAGGAGGCGGGGCTTAGGCCAGTCACACCACAGGAGGCGGGGGCGGCAGGTCAGTGTCTTTCCAGGGGGGAGAACTCTATTTTAACATGCAGAGGGGCCAGCAGTCAGGGGGCAGCATCTCAAGTTTCTGGCTGCAGTGCCCCTCAGACTGCCAGGACCCAACAACCACCATTTTTCCCCCCCTAGAAAGACACAACACCGTTCTCTTATAAATTAAAATACTTTTATTTGAATTTTCCATTTTTGGAGAGAGGTATGGGGAAAAAACCACTCTCATCTTTTGGCATAAAATTTGGTCGCAGCTTTTAACCAGGCATTAACTTGCCAACATCACGGGGTTCAGGCAAATGTACCGCCATCCGGCCGTCCGGCGCGGGTATTTCACCACCACTTTTCCTACCCCTTCCGCCAAGGAGCAGCACAGCGCCAGCAAGCTGCGACCCCACCCAAAAAACTGAAATACCTGAGCCGTCCCAGGAATTTCCGCAACCACCATATCCACAACATCATCATTCGGGATGTACCCATCTGAGCTTAAGGACAGCCAAATATTGCCTTCCAGCTGGCGGTGCCAGACCTCCAACCTTTTTTTTTTTTTTTTTTTTTTTTTTTTTATACAAACACTTTATGAACAGCACAACTTGGGTAGGCCCCGATCGACCATGCGCCAGGAGAGATCCTTATCACCTTCTTCCATAGCTCCAAGCCCCCTGGGCCAGAGGGTAACCTTCGACCGGATCGTTGTAACACTCTGCACTAAAACAGGGAAATTTGTACCTCTCTGACCGGATAAGGGTAAGAGGCCTAGCTAGACGGCCTTGGACCAGATACTTGAAGCCTATGTGTATCACCAAGTCGATTGTAAAAAAGAGAGCTCACGCAATCTTGGTCCCCTCCGATAAACCCACCGCTGAGCCAAGCCCCGGCAACCTCTCCAATTACTTTCACTGTAACAGGAACAAAGAACCGACCACCAAGGCGAAGAGGCGAAGATCCGCTCTCCTCGCTGCCAACATACATGGAAGTAACCTCGGACCCAATCACTGGGCCGACTTGGATCTGAAAGGCAAAAACACTGTCAGAACAGGGAATTCTCGTAACCGTCAAACACCTCTTCTCTCCAAGGTGGTACTGACAAAACTTTTTTTTTTTTTTTTTTGGATAAACAAATCACAATCATATCATTTTATATTAGCCCTGTACGCTGTTCTGAATCTCCTTACGTGTCAAATAAAAACCCGATTTCAAAAAAGAAAAACCAACTTCGACCTGTCGTCCCTCATAATGCATTTCCATTGTCGTCACCTGATCCACTGAAACTGTGCTCATGTATGCTGGCTCCTGAAGCCTTGTAGCACCCCAACTCTGGGAGAGTACGTGCCGGGTACCAGGCTGGCAAACACCAAAAATAACGAACGAGTAACCGTCGCATTACCAACCAAAAACCAGCCCACAAAATGGAGGACAAACTACGTGACGCTAAAATGAAGTGCCGTCGTCATGGGTAAAAACTGGTCCCATACTCCCGCTCGCCTAAGAGAAACAACCGACAACGTCGGGACACCCGCCGAGTGGGAGAAAAAGATCCAAAATATCAATGTATAGATTTGCAATGGGGCGAACAATCCAAACCACCCCTTTTTTTTTTTTTTTTTTAAAACAAAACAATCTTCGGCTAAAAAAGAATAGGCCTACTGTGCTCCACTCACTTACCATAATCATCCAACCCTTCAATACCTTACACCCCACAAGACCCTCATCGCTTCAGTACCGTTCCACAATTTAAATTTGGGAAGACCGTCCTCGTAACAGTTTGCTTGCAACCGAAAATGGTGCACATTCGCTGACTACTGCAGGGCGTGTAATACAAGAGGGTGGCTTGTAAAATCGTCACGCACATAAACCACCAGAGCAACATCCGCTGAATAACGTACCATAGAACCGTCAAGTCCATGCAAAATGGAGGCCTGGATCATGGGCCTAACTTCACCACACACCCCACCATCTGGCTGAGAACTCCAAACCTGGATCCTGCTGGTGGGTTGAGTTACCAAAATACCTGAGATTGGGATTGCAATAAGGTGCCCGATGCTAACCCGGACCCAGATGCCTGTTTGTCTTCAACCCTGCATTGACCCATAGGCATTCCAAGCCACAAAAAACCTAATCAGCCTGATTACTTATTCGAGGAAAGGGCTGTAGTTGGTTAAGGCTTTTACCCACCGGCACCGTCGGACCACTGGTCATTCTCCTATTTCCCAGTCCACCCCCCCCTTTTGTGTAGCTGGAACCATAATAGGGGGAAAGGCGCAATCAAAGGTAGGTTAATGGACCATGCCCCCCCCCCGGGCCCAGCATAAGGAGCATTTTTTTTTTTTTTTATATATATATATAACTATATAAACCTTTTGAATCGCAAATGATCTCAAACAGCTGGCCCTGCAACGCCGTAATACTCCATCTACAAATCTGTCTGTTCCTGCTCTTGAAACTATTATGGCATGGCACGGTGGCTCAGTGGCTAGCTGCAGCCCTGGGGTCCTGGGCCCAAATCCCGCCAAGGACACCATCCGCAAGGAGCCTGTACGTTCTCCCCGTGACTGCGTGGGTCTACTCCGGGCACTCTAGCCTCCTCCCACACCCCCATAAACATACAGGTAAGGAATCCAGACCGTAAGCCCCAATGGGGCAGCGTCCCCAATCCATGCAACGCACCCAAAAACTAAAAGCGAATTTATACCTTTTAGAATATTTATGTGGAAGTAATTGTCCAGAAAATATTAGCGAGCCTAATTATTCTGCGAATAGCTAACCTTGCCGGTTTACCCATCTCACTTGTTTATTTTCGGTTCCTACGGTAAGGAAAACCAATTAAAACATACGTAATTAACCAAAGAGGGAAATTCTAGTACAAAATGATGAGAATTACTTCACTACAAAAGAGAAGCAATTTTAGAAAAACAATCAAACCATGCAACTGTACAGAAGTATACTTCTCACATTTCGATAAAACTATCTGTGGCCAATATAGATCACTTCTTTCAATTACAGCATGAAATTAGGGGTATAACAGGGGTGTGAGATCCCGTGATCCCATCATATTGTCACTAATCACTAAATCACTTGAAGGGTCAGTTAACCGGTGGCAACAAGATTATTACAAGGAATGGAGGCCGCCTGTATTAAAATAAGGTTGAAAAATAAGATATGTTTAATTTTTGAAAAAACGTCTCAGAGGAGATCTCATTCGTACCTCGTCCGACAAGTCTACAAGCTGCCGTAACCCTCCGTCTGATACATCGCCGCACAATCAGCTCTGTCATCTACTGTATCCTCACCTATCCCCTGTAGACTGTGAGCCCTCGCGGGCAGGGTCCTCTCTCCTCCTGTACCTGTCTGTGCCTTGTACGGTTTATGATTATTATACTGGTACGTATTATGTAAAACCCCTTTCACATGTACAGCGCCATGAATTATATGGCCCTGTAATAAATAATAATAATTTGTATAAATACCCTCGTGGTCAATATAAATAAACTGTCCCCAAACTTAATCCTCCGAAATAGGGAAAGCTTCTTTACAGTTAGAGCGGGTAGATTGTGGAATGCTGTCTACAAGGGGTAGGAATGCTAGATACCATCACAGCTTTTACCAGAAAAAAGGGGGAGGGCGCTTCCCTCAGCACCAATAACATTGTTTGTTATAAATAACTTAGTGACAACATGTAGAGCTGGGCGGGAAGCCTGTTACCTGTGACATCACGTTATCCTCCCAAGGGGGACTTACCCCACCCCGCATTCCCCATCAGGGTACTCACCTGGTGATTCAGGAAATGACAAGACGACTGGATCTAGATCTACCCACGTAACGCCTGCTACGACGACGCTCACACCTATCCAAGGGTTAAGATGACAGACTCCCGACATGGTGGCTACCCATGCCAAAGCTTGCTACCGTGACCCCTGCACATGACCGTACAACGCGATGGTCGGCACCGAACCCACCGCCGCCATAACATGCTGAAACCACTGTGTGACAACGGTGAGGGGCTGTTAACAGTCACCATTGTCATAATGTCAAATGGAGTGTGTTTTGGCCTGGGAGGGGGCTCGGTGTAGGTTTGGTATCAGCAGGAGGGAAAACACGCCACCTGCTGACTGTTGCTTCTTGCCCCTGTTCACTACCAGCCCCTCAATTTGAACAATGAAGTCCTAACAGAATCCCTTAACCCACCCGCTCACTGGGAGACCCACATGGTACCTGGTTCATTCCCAGGCTAGCCCCCTTGGCATTCCCGGGGCATACAAACGGAGGGGAGGGGAAGTTCAGTGCGTGTGGGATGGGGTGATTTGAGCTCTTGCAGGTTAGTGCCTGCATACTACATTCCCCCCCAACGTGCCTCCAACCTGCGCTGTGACAGGGACAGCACTGAGTCTGCACTTCAATTAGGCTGTGTGCGTAATTCATGCGTCCTGCGTCCCCTGCACAGTCTATGGAGACTGTGCAGAGGCCGTACGCACGTTGCATAGTAGAACGCAGCGATTCAGCTGGGGCCCGAATCCCTGTGTTCTAAGAAGTGACATGTCACTTCTTCCGTGCGCTCCGCCGGCAGCTCCTGCTCTGACTATGGCAGGAGCTGCAGGCTGAGCGCACGTTCTCTGCCGTCACCATGCGCCTCATAACGGAGCTTTTCAGCTGCGCTCTGAGGCACACCTTTTCGGTGCCGTGCAGAGCGCACACAGCCCTACCCTGCTCCTTCTCAGTACTGGCGGCGGTGGCTGGGCAGCGGTGGCTGGGCGGCGGGTAGGCGGGGGCCAAAGACAAAAAGCGCGAAGCGCTCTTTTTTTTTAAAAACTTAATGGCGGCTCAAGCTGACCGGCGGGCAGGTAGTTTCCTCAGAAACGCCGCTCGCCGGCGCCCATAGCTTGAGCCTCAGCATGGAGGGAGCCGCTCACAGCTAAAAGCGCCGTGAGCAGGACGCTTTCCTCCATGCTGATTTTTGGGGAGGCTGGAGGGAGGGAGGGGATTAAGGGTGTTTAAAAAATGACGAGCACAAGCGGACCAGCAGGCGGGTCGTTCCCATAGAACGCTGCGCTCACCGGCACACACTGCTTGTGCCTCAGCAGAGAGGGAGCCGCTCACAGCTAACAGCGCTGTGAGCTGAAACGCTTACCTCCCTGCTGATAGCTCTCATTCCGCCTCCAGGAGCGGGTCCCTGTGTCCGGCTGTCCAAACAGGTCCGGGTCCTGCAGCCGAGAGGCTGGAAGCTGGGCAGCACAGTGATATGTATCCAGGAGGCGGGGCTTAGGCCAGTCACACCACAGGAGGCGGGGGCGGCAGGTCAGTGTCTTTCCAGGGGGGAGAACTCTATTTTAACATGCAGAGGGGCCAGCAGTCAGGGGGCAGCATCTCAAGTTTCTGGCTGCAGTGCCCCTCATTATACTAGCAAACACTCAGTGTACCTAGTGGCATACAAGAAGTGGCTGTTGTACTCCATTAGTGCCCCACTGGTGCAAATCTATGTGCAGCACCTCTGCATGACACCCTCCTGCTCTGTTTTTAATGAGCTATAATGATAGCAAAAAATACTGCCATTTAGTGGCATCATAGAACTGGCTGTTGTATTCCATTAGTGCCCCACTGGTGCCAAGCTATTTCTAGCACCTCTGCATGACACCCTCCTGCTCTGTTTTTAATAAGCTATAATGATAGCAAAAAATACTGCCATTTAGTGGCATCATAGAACTGGCTGTTGTATTCCATTAGTGCCCCACTGGTGCCAAGCTATTTCTAGCACCTCTGCATGACACCCTCCTGCTCTGTTTTTAATAAGCTATAATGATAGCAAAAAATACTGCCATTTAGTGGCATCATAGAACTGGCTGTTGTATTCCATTAGTGCCCCACTGGTGCCAAGCTATTTCTAGCACCTCTGCATGACACCCTCCTGCTCTGTTTTTAATAAGCTATAATGATAGCAAAAAATACTGCCATTTAGTGGCATCATAGAACTGGCTGTTGTATTCCATTAGTGCCCCACTGGTGCCAAGCTATTTATAGCACCTCTGCATGACACCCTCCTGCTCTGTTTTTAATAAGCTATAATGATAGCAAAAAATACTGCCATTTAGTGGCATCATAGAACTGGCTGTTGTATTCCATTAGTGCCCCACTGGTGCCAAGCTATTTCTAGCACCTCTGCATGACACCCTCCTGCTCTGTTTTTAATAAGCTATAATGATAGCAAAAAATACTGCCATTTAGTGGCATCATAGAACTGGCTGTTGTATTCCATTAGTGCCCCACTGGTGCCAAGCTATTTCTAGCACCTCTGCATGACACCCTCCTGCTCTGTTTTTAATAAGCTATAATGATAGCAAAAAATACTGCCATTTAGTGGCATCATAGAACTGGCTGTTGTATTCCATTAGTGCCCCACTGGTGCCAAGCTATTTCTAGCACCTCTGCATGACACCCTCCTGCTCTGTTTTTAATAAGCTATAATGATAGCAAAAAATACTGCCATTTAGTGGCATCATAGAACTGGCTGTTGTATTCCATTAGTGCCCCACTGGTGCCAAGCTATTTCTAGCACCTCTGCATGACACCCTCCTGCTCTGTTTTTAATAAGCTATAATGATAGCAAAAAATACTGCCATTTAGTGGCATCATAGAACTGGCTGTTGTATTCCATTAGTGCCCCACTGGTGCCAAGCTATTTCTAGCACCTCTGCATGACACCCTCCTGCTCTGTTTTTAATAACCTATAATGATAGCAAAAAATACTGCCATTTAGTGGCATCATAGAACTGGCTGTTGTATTCCATTAGTGCCCCACTGGTGCCAAGCTATTTATAGCACCTCTACATGACACCCTCATGCACATTTTGCTACGCTAATGTTATAGCAAACTCAGGGAATTCATTGCTGCATTTGATAATTCAGAGGGATAGAAAGTCAGGCTTCCTTTAGCTTTTCCTTCTGTTCATAGACAGCATCTCCAAGAGCAATTTCCCCTCCACGTCTAAGTGTGGAGAGGCAGCTAGTGCGCATGCGTGTGCCGATTTACCCCAGCTGCAGCCTAATTACAGTGTTTCGCCTAGTGAGTATGCTCAGCCTGACTGTGCCATTCCTGACGCTAAGTCTTCATTTCGGGATACAGCGCATGCTCCCACACTAAGTGTGAAAAGCCTCTTTGCACAGGTGCTTGCATTCCGTGCCGGGTCTAAGTCCTGTTTTGTGCCTAGACACCATGCTAAAGCTGATAGTCTTTTTTCAGAGACTGTATTTCATGCTACTGAGCATGCTCAGGCACTTACTGCATCAGAGACTAGGTCCGGTAATGAACTCTTTGGCCCTGCCCCTGATGTGGGGGTCCCATATAGACCACAGGGCATCAGGTGTCCTCCCAAATGGCTTGCAGAGGCCCACCCCTATGACTTGTCACCGCATTATTGATGGTCAGACGATGACTGGTGAGGTGTTTGGGTCATGGCAGCCATGAGGTCATCATTGAAGTTGCGGTTCCAAATAGGACGCTAGTTATGCCACTCATGACGTGTCACTCTACTTTTGTCTCCAGGAGGTGCATTGTGGTTCACCCTGGTTTGGGGTGGACCCAGGTTATAAAAGGGGCTGGAGCCAACAAGGAGGTGCGCAGTCTTCTATTATGCTCCGAAAGAGCACACCTCCATGTGTTGAACCCATTGCGGCTTTAGGCCAGAGGTAGGCAGGGATAGGGTGTCGATGCAGGCCACCACCACAGTTGGTAACGCAGAACGGTTAAGACCAGCTCCTGTCCTACCAGTCCTGCTTGTGCAGCCCAGTGGCATTAACAGGCCTGCTGCTGCTGATGCGCCTGCTGTCCACAGGTGTGCCCCTACACACACGGTCAGCGTACTCAATGGCCCCTGTGTTGTTAACAGGGAGTTCCTGGGCTGGGTGGGCATGTGGACCCTGTGACGCTAACAGGGCTCCCAGTCTCCAGATCCGAATGGCGTCTAACTCGGTTCAGGCTACTATTAGTTTCATAGCCACACAGCTCTGTATCCTCCACCAAACCTTCCAGTTGCCAACCTCTCCTTTTCCAACTGGGAGCACGGTGCACACTGACTGCTGATGGGGATATATACCTTTCTCTTTCTTTTCTTATTAATTTTCGTTATATAGCGGTAACATAGTATATACCACTTTATCCAAATCTGCCAGTCCCACTGTAACAGATGGTGTTTCTTCAGCAAATGTTACTGTTGCTTAACCACCAAATCCACGGACCAAAACTTTTTTCCCATTTCCAATACACCTGTTCCCCTTTCCACCAGCATCTGTCCTTTTTCAACTCATTTTGGTATATGACGAAAAGTGCAACTCTGCAGGGACACCGTACTCAACGCCATCTCAGCACAGCAGCCAGCCCTCGGTCCCTCAGATGTGGACAAGTAAAAGACCATTTCCTCCTATCCATGACAAAGCGTTGAGATTCACTCTGTGCAGCACTGGTGTTTAGTGGAAAAGCAGATCTAAGATTGCGTACCACATTCTGCAGATACTCCTGTATACGTGCGTCCATTTCTATGGCAGGAATTATTTCGCCAAATTTTGTCTTGTACCGGGGATCTAACAGTGTGGCAACCCAGTATTCTGGATTACTTTGAATTCGTACAATCCGAGGGTCATGTTGTAGGTAGTGCAGCAAGAAGGCGCTCATGTGCATCCAGGAGGACCAAGTTCTTGGTGTGTTGGTGGCAGAGAGGTGAGAATCGTGCCTCCTTCCTCTGCCCTCTCCCCACAACCTCGCACAACCGAAATGTGAGCAAGCTCTCACTCATCTGCTGAGTCTTCCATGCCCATCGCCAGTTCGTCCTCCATTTCTTCATGGGCTCCTGCACCTTCCTCAACACTTTTTGCTGATACTATGCGCCCTTGTTAATCCCTCTCCCTCACCATGACTGCCGCATAGGTGCCGCTGACCATCTGGACCTCGTAGATCTTGTTATCCCTTCCGCATATGACTCCTCCTGTACTTCCTCCCCTTCCTCTTGTCCCAACACCTGACTCCGAATAATAATTACAGTGTGCTCCATCATGTAGATGACCAGAATTGTCACGCTGAGAATGACATTACCAGTGCTAAACATCTTCGTCGACATTTGTAAACTGTGTAGCAGGGTGCATAGGTCCTTGATCTGACACCACTCCAGCAGCGTGATCTGCACCACCTCTGGATCAAGTTATCCCAGGCTATATGTCATAACGTATTGCAGCAGGGTTCGGCGGTGCTGCTACAAACGCTGCAACATGTGCAGATTCAAATTCCTGCGTGTGGGCACATCGCATTTCCGGCGTTTAACCACCAGACCTAAAGACTTCTGTAGCGACGAAAGTTGTTGAGCTGCTGTGTGCGCACGATGGAAGTGAGCACATAGCGAGCATGCCCGCTGCACAAGGCCATGTAGGCCGTGATGGTGTTTTAAAAATTGCTGGAGAATTAGGTTCAACACGTGAGCCATACAAGGCACGTGTGTCACATTGCCCTGACGATGGCCCGCAGCCAGGTTTGCATCATTGCCGCACACGGCTGTTAAGTCACCAACGGAGTCCGCTCCGTCAATTTGTACTCCGGTCGCCAGGTGACAACGTGTTCCTTTCATGCATAGTGCTGATGATGGGAGAGGAGTCGATGCCAGCGGCGCAGGTGGACGCAGGTTATGCTCACCCACTGGGCTGCATTACCTTGACAGATGCAGAATCTCTGGCTGAATGTAGCTGGTGGGTATCTCACAGATGAAATACCATCATTCAGCTACAACCAATGGGAAGACACCACACCCTTTTTTATGCCCATCCTGTCTGCAGACCACTGCCAGACATAGCTCTGCTTTTACCCCCAGTTCA
This sequence comes from Anomaloglossus baeobatrachus, assembly GCF_048569485.1. NCBI lineage: Eukaryota > Metazoa > Chordata > Amphibia > Anura > Aromobatidae > Anomaloglossus > Anomaloglossus baeobatrachus. The sequence continues at coordinate 698,424,869 of NC_134353.1, forward strand.
GTTTTATGATTTTGTGTGCTTGTTACCTGACTACTTTTCCTGCTTGCTGTTTATGTACCTTGTTGGCCGATCCGCATTTCACCTCTGCTTGTTTTCTGATTAAGTCCTGGCCGTCCCATTCTGTTCCTGTTCCTCAATTAATGTTTTGACCCTGCCTGACTACTATTCTCTGGAACTGCAGCCTTCCACAGGTATTAATCACCTTGGGCCCTGTGTAATTCCTAATCCCTGTATAGGGGTTAAAGGGTTTCAGGGTTCTAGGGGTCCTGCTTGGTGAGTTGCTTCCCTCTAGCCTATCATTTACAGCCCATCTGAGTGTGTGGATCAAGGAAGGCGTTACACCGTGCTCTCTGCAGAAGGCCATGTGGACCAGGATAGTGCTTTAAAAATTGCTGGACAATCAGGTTCAACACGTGAACCACACAAGGCACGTGTGTCACATTGTCACAGCGAAGGGCCGCACCCATGTTTGCATCATTGTCGCACCCGGCCTTCCCTGGCTGCTGGTTGAGTGGAGACAACCATTGATGAAACTCGGTCTCCAGAGCTAACCGTCCACATCTTCTCAGCGGTGTGACTCACATTTCCCATACATTTCAAAGTAAACCTTTGACCGCCTGATGGCATTGAGCTCTGCTGCCAGCATAGTAAGGAGGTGTGTGGTAGTCCTTGTGCGCAGTTACAAGGAAGGGTGGCCTGACCACACAGGGTTTGCGCCAAGGTGGAGGACCCACACGAGGTTGAAGAGGCAGAAGCAGTGTATTAACTTCTACATACAGAAGGATTGAAACAACTCGTGGGGACGGCAAGACTTGTACAGCAGACCCTTCTCCATCTCTCCCCACAGTAACCCATTGCCCAGTCAGCGACATGTAACGCCCCTGTCCATGCTTACTGGGCCAATTATCTGTGGTGAAATGCACCCTGTCACACAGAGTTTCTCAAGGAATCAGTGATGGTTAGTGCGACATGCTGGTGTAGCGCGTGCACGCCTTTGTTGGAGAAGGAGTGGCGCCTGGGCATCGGCTCTTGGGGCACTGCGATGGGCATAAGGTCTCGAAAATCCTCGGTTAAAAAGGTTGGAAAGGCAGCATTTTGGTAGCCAACAGTTTCCAGATGCTGAAAGTCAACCTCTAAGCCATGTCATGCCCTTCTAAAAGCATGTAAAACACAGCGAGGGGACTCCAACCACAGTCTCCCTCGTTTCCACTAACTGGGCCACACACACCCCACTTGACTGGCATCGGTTGAGCCCCCTTTTGAAAAAGAAAAAGATGCTTTGCATGAAGCACTCTCAAAAATACGCGTGCCTTTCCCGTCCCCTGGCTGACCCAGGGGAAGAAAAGTCCTCTGAGAGCCATGACTTGTTCATCTTGGTTCTTTTAGAAACACAGTGAGGGGACTCCAACCACAGTCTCCCTCGTTTCCACTAACTGGGCCACACACACCCCACTTGACTGGCATCGGTTGAGCCCCCTTTTGAAAAAGAAAAAGATGCTTTGCATGAAGCACTCTCAAAAATACGCGTGCCTTTCCCGTCCCCTGGCTGACCCAGGGGAAGAAAAGTCCTCTGAGAGCCATGACTTGTTCATCTTGGTTCTTTTAGAAACACAGCGAGGGGACTCCAACCACAGTCTCCCTCGTTTCCACTAACTGGGCCACACACACCCCACTTGACTGGCATCGGTTGAGCCCCCTTTTGAAAAAGAAAAAGATGCTTTGCATGAAGCACTCTCAAAAATACGCGTGCCTTTCCCGTCCCCTGGCTGACCCAGGGGAAGAAAAGTCCTCTGAGAGCCATGACTTGTTCATCTTGGTTCTTTTAGAAACACAGCGAGGGGACTCCAACCACAGTCTCCCTCGTTTCCACTAACTGGGCCACACACACCCCACTTGACTGGCATCGGTTGAGCCCCCTTTTGAAAAAGAAAAAGATGCTTTGCATGAAGCACTCTCAAAAATACGCGTGCCTTTCTCGTCCCCTGGCTGACCCAGGGGAAGAAAAGTCCTCTGAGAGCCATGACTTGTTCATCTTGGTTCTTTTAGAAACACAGCGAGGGGACTCCAACCACAGTCTCCCTCGTTTCCACTAACTGGGCCACACACACCCCACTTGACTGGCATCGGTTGAGCCCCCTTTTGAAAAAGAAAAAGATGCTTTGCATGAAGCACTCTCAAAAATACGCGTGCCTTTCCCGTCCCCTGGCTGACCCAGGGGAAGAAAAGTCCTCTGAGAGCCATGACTTGTTCATCTTGGTTCTTTTAGAAACACAGCGAGGGGACTCCAACCACAGTCTCTCTCGTTGCCACTAATTGGGCCACACACACCCCACTTGACTGGCATCAATTGACCCAATTTTCAAGATGAAAAAGATGCTTTGCATGAAGCACTCTCAAAAATACGCGTGCCTTTCACCTCCCCTGGCTGACCCAGGGGAAGAAAAGTCCTCTGAGAGCCATGTCCACATTGTCAGTGGACAGACACGTGTGCTTATCTGCCAGCAGACCCCCAGCAGCACTGAAGACAGGTTCCGAGAGAACGCTGGCTGCAGGACACGACAAGATCCCCAAGGCGTACGTGGCGAGCTCAGGCAATTTATCAAGATTGGAAGCCTAAAATGAGCAGGGCTCAAGTTGCACAATAATGGAATCGATGTTTCCTTGCATATACTCATATATCTGTGTGTCCTCCTCTTTTTCCTTGTCCAGCTGTTTTGTTTTCGCATGAGTATATGTCCTTGTCACTTTCCCATGTGTTTGAGTTGTTTGTCACCTTTTGGACACCTTTGAGGGTGTTTTCTAGGTGTTTTTATGTGTTTGTGATTGCCTGCCATTGTTTCCTATGCAGTTCGAGTTCGGTTCGTCGAACGTTCGACGAGCCGAACTCGAACGGGACCTCCGTTTGGCGAACCGACCTCGAGCCGAACCGGGACCGGTTCGCTCATCTCTAACCGAGAGGGAGACACTGACTGACATTAATCGCATGTTTCTCAAAACACTGGAAATGAGTGAGGTCTCACAATGTCTGTCAATCTCTATGATTGACCGACATTGTGAGACGTCACTCATTTCCAGCGGTTTGAGAAACATACGATTAATGTATTTAGAAAAACGAATGTCACTAGGATGGTGTGAGTGCCGGTCCGTGTGACATGCATTTTTTTCACGCTCCCATAGAGTTGCATTGGAGAGACTCGTGTGAGAAACTCGCAAAAAAGCAGCATGCTGCGATTTTTTTCTCAGTCCGATTTGGACTGAGAAAAAAAATCGCAGATGAGAGCTGAATCATTCACTAACACAGGGGTCTCAAACTCGGCTGGGTGTATGGGCCGCACAGAGGAAAAAAATAAATTGGGGGGGCCACATTCTTTGCAGGACAAAGTGACATTTTTATTGGTACCATATATAATATATTTTATTGTTTTTTACACACCTTGGGATCACTGATTTTGAACATTTTCACTTGTTCATTATAGCAAACGTGCACATTCTTTGTTTAAATATAAACATTTTTTTTTTATATATATATTTTATTCCTTTCTTGTAACTAATAGTCTTACAATTAGCACTATATAGAAATTTTGACCAACATCTTTTAGTAATGTTCCCCATATTGTTGTAACGTGCCCATCCTTGTCCCCTTGTAGTATTGTACCCCATCCCACAGTAATGTGCTCATCCTTGTCCCCTTGTAGTATTGTGCCCCATCCTAGTCCCCATCCCACAGTAATGTGCTCATCCTTATCCCCATCCTAAAGTAATGTTCCCCATCCTTGTCCCCATTTTGTAGTAATGTGTTCATCCTTGTCCCCATCCTATAGTAATGTCCCCAATCTATAGTAATATGTCCATCCTTGTCCCCCATCTTATAGTAATGTTCCCCATCCTTCTCCCCTTGTAGCAATGTCCCCATCCTATAGTACTGTCCCCATTCTATAGTAATGTGCCCATCCTTTAGTAATGTGCCAACCTTGTCCCCACCCTATAGTAATGTCCCCAGCATTATCCCTATTCTATAGTAATGTTTCCCATCCTTGTCCCCTTGTAGTAATGTCCCTATCCTACTGTAATGTGCCCACCTTGTCCCCATCCTGTAGTAATGTCCCCATCCTATAGTACTGTGCCCATCCTAGTCCTCATCCTATAGTAATGTCCCCAACCTTGTCCCCATTCTATAGTCATGTGCCCATCCTAGTCCCTATCCTATAGTACTGTGCCCATCCTAGTCCCTATCCTATAGCACTGTGCCCATCCTAGTCCCCATCCTATAGTAATGTCCCCATACTATAGTAATAATGTCCCCATCCAATAGTATTGTGCCCATCCTTGTAACGTCCCAATCCTATAGTAATGTCCCTAGCCTTATCCCCATCTCATAGTAATGTGCGCACTTTGTCCCCATCCTGTAGTAATGGGTCAGCAGCTCCCCTCACCTTCCACAGAGTCACAGACGCCGGAGTGAAGTTGAGGAGAGTGGTCTGCGGCCCCAGATCCACAGTGATTGGAGAGATTAGTCACAAGGCCGGTCTTTCCAATCAGAGCTGGGGGCGGGTGAAACACAGGTCACCCAGCTCCAGCCAATGATCGGTGCAACAGCTGCCCTGATCTTGGCTGGATTTCAATGTTTCAGCGATTTTCAATGGCTGAAATATTAGTGGCTGTGATTGGCTGAGCGGCGTTCGTCAGCCAATCACAGCCTCCGTAGGTCCGGGGATTAGACACCACCCCTCCTGAGGTCCCCTCCTCCCCAAATCTAAGGTATTTGCAGTGATCGCAGCCTCCGGGGCTGCGATTTCGCCATGACGTACTGGGTACGTCATGGGTCCTTAAGTACCAGGGAGTCATAACGTACCCAGTACGTCATAGGTCGCTAAGGGGTTAACGTCCAACACACACACACACACCATTCTCCTCACCTGTCCCGCGCTCCCTCCGCTGCCTCATTTCTGCTTCATGCGGCCCCCAGGCCCGTGCCCCTGTTCACAAATGCGGCAGGTGCAAGGGGCCGCAGCCACTGTCAGTGATTTATGTGATGATTGTATTCCCAGCGCGAGAGCACAGAGCCTGCAACACATTCATCTGACATAAAGTGCAGACAGTGGCTGCGGCCCCTGCACCTGCCGCATTAGTGAACAGGGCCACGGGCCTGGGGGCCGCACGAAGTACCCTGGGGGGCCGCATGCAGCCCGCGGGCTGCGTGTTTGAGACCCCTGCACTAACATGTGTCCGTTTCTAATGCGAGATTTTCTCGCATTGCACTACTGTGAGAAACTCGCAAGTGAGAAGCCGCCCTTACACTCACACTCACTCACACTCACACTCTCTCACACTCTAGTCCAGAGTTTCATCCATGCTTTCATGGCAGATTCAGCTCATTCCCGATCACTTGACTTTAATGTCAGCCCAGCCTCATTCAGCTCATTCCCGACCACATGACTCATAATGACCCTGGACGTGGGGTCCCCTGAAGTGACAGCCGGGCGCGAGACACCGTGCCCGTTCCCGCTCGGGTAACCTGGACCAGGACTGGGGTAAAAGGGTGCTGCCCGTTTCTTAGGGGCAGCATCAAGGTTTAGGTTACTTGGGTGGGGGAGCAGAAGAACATGAACCCGTTCGTTAGTAATAAAAATGTTTCTATATGTTTTGCGACGTTAAAGTGCCATGCCTCCCGTAAGGTAAGAACTAAAAAAAATGCTTGTGTTAAATGTTTCACATGTTAATTTATATGTTGCAGAAAAATAAAACCGGTGATGGATGGGCAGCCCGCGGACGGTCTGCATTTCACCAAGGGGGAATGTGACGCCCTGGACTAGCCAGGTAGTCACAGACATAACACCACACACACGCCTTCCCTGGACAGTTCACAACAGTCAAACAAAAACCCTTGTTGCCTCCCTCCAGGGTCTGATGTCCACACCAGGTGGGGCGGAGCCAGGCGGTTGGCCCCACCCACCGAGGAGTTCACAGGCCTGGAGGCGGGAAAAGTGTCAGATCTGAGTTGGAGGTGAAAGTGAGAGGACAGAAACTGTCGGTGTCTGGGTAGGGGCCCAGACACAAACAGCAAGGTTGGCAGACGGTGGTGGCCGTCTGCAGGAGTTAGTGGATCTCTGTGGAACCTTAGGACCGGGGTCGGGCGGTGGCCCGCCGGTACCAAGCCGGGGAGCGGAGTGAAGCTAAGCACACAGGCAGGGCCATCGGACCCCGACTAGGCTTGGAGCCGCCGACAACAGACAAATCCGAGTGTGACCGGGACCCCAGGGGTTTCCTAACAACCAAGACCCGACAGAAGGCAACATTCCACACCGTGAGGATACACAGCCACCGCCATAGGCTAGAGATCCAAGGGCCAGAGCCTGCGGGCAAAACGGGCTCCTCCGGCACCTATACGCCGGGGAGCGGACTACCGGTGGGCAACCAGAGGAGTCAGAACATTCTAACCAGGGAAAGACAGCCACCATCACACTGTCCGGGGAGAGCACAAACACTGCAGCCGGCTGCAGGACCCGTCCATCCGGCTGTTTGGTTTACCAGAGACTCTGTCATTGACTACCTGAGTGAGTACACCAGTGCCACCCGGCACCGCGCCGCACTGCCCCTGCAACCCTGCACCCCGGCCATCCAGCCTCCCCGTATCACCATCCGGGCCATGGGATCACCAACCCCTACCCACGGAGGGGACAACATCCTAGCTGCTCCCTACCATCTCTCCCGGGATCCCCGTCACCAGCAGCGTTGGTGCCCATAATCACCATGACCCGTGGGTGGCGTCACGAACTATCTCCCAAAACAAACCACCCCCTTTTCACTCGTGGACGAGGAGCGCTGCTCGAATCCCTGGGTCCGGCCCACCGCTCGAGCCACCGAGCAGCAGCAGCGGACCCGAGCGTGGTGAGCGCGTCCCCTCCGCCCGTGACACTTGCAATAATATCCCCCATCCTGTAATAATATCCTCTGTCCTATCCCCTATCCTGTAATAATGTCCTCTGTCCTGGTCCCCAATCTGTAAAAATGTCCCATATTGGTCCCTACACTGCAATAATGTCCCCAATTCTGTATAATGTCCTCCATCCTGTACTCTATCCTGTAAAAATATCCTTTGTCATTGCTTCCATTTTTCAATAGTGTTCTATCCTGGCTTCTATGCTGTAGTAATGTGACGCCCTGGGCAAGCCAGGGGTCACAGGTCATCACACCACCACACCCTACACCCCAGTTAGGAACACCAAGGCTACCAAAATCCTTGTTGCCTTCCTCCAGGGGCTGATGTTCACACCAGGGGGTGGGCCAGGCGGTTGGCTCCGCCCACCGAGGAGTACACAGCCCTGGAGGCAGGAAGAACCAGGCAGTTGAAGCCAGACTAGAGTCTGAGGAGGAGTGCAGTTTAGGGGAGTGAAGTAGAAGGAAATAGTAGTGGAGCTAAAGAGGAAAGCTGAAGTAACAGAAAAAGAGTAGTAAAGCCTGAAGTTGGTCCGGCTGTGTGCCAGGACAGTGTCAGCAAGGTCAGCAGATGGCGGTGACAGTCTGGAGGGGGACTGCTCAGAGGTTGCTGGAAGGACCACGGACGGGTAGTGGCCCGGCGGTTTGGAGCAGTATACAAAGAACAGTCAGCACCAGGGCAGGGGCCTCTCGGACCCCGGCAAGGCTAGGAGTCGCCGTAAATTTGGCAAATCCGTCAGTGAAGGGGACGTCTGTCTCCAAACAACCAAGTCCCGATTGAAGGCAACAGTCCAACCATTGAGGAGAGACACCGCCACCGCCAGGGCACCAGTTTCTCAGGGCCAGCGCCTGCGGGCAAAGTAGGGCTCCTCCGGCCCATATCCAAGCCGGGGAGCGGGTTACCGGTGGGAACCCATTGCTACCAACACAGAAACATAGGTGCAGGACAGAGTGACCGTCACCGTCACCTACTGGGGAAAGCAAGTGCAGCCGTCCGTGGGAACCGTCTTTCCAGCCGTGTGTGTCATCGTCTCAGGCTGAGTGAGTACCACAGTGCCGCAAGGCACAGCGCTGCCCCCGCGTCCCTGCGCCCACCAAGCCCTGCATCTCCCAACTCATCACTGTGACCCTGCACCTCGCCAGGCCCCGTAACCCGCCTGCCATCCATCCCTACCCCATCACCGGGCCCCGGGATCACCAACCCCTACCCACGGAGGGGCAACACAACAACTGGCTGCTCCATACCATCCTTCCCGGGATCCCCATACAGAGCAGCGGTGGTGCTAACAAATCACCACAACCGTGGGTGGCGTCACGGACAATAAACAATCCCCACACCCAAACAACCCCCTTTTCACTCACGGGCGAGGAGCGCCGCTCGAGTCCCCGGGATCCGGCCCATCGCTCGAGCCACCGAGCAGCGGCGGCAGCAGGCCGCAAGTGCCAGCCGGACCCGAGCAGCAGAAGGGAGAACGCGGCGTCCCCTCCTCCGCCCGCGACAACTTGGCGTCACGAACAGGATCTTACCGCTCTGCCGTTGGGTAGAGGTGAGCCTTGTGACCGCCGGAGGTGTCCGGCCGAAAATTTTGTAAAACCGCCATCTTGGGCGCGAAAATTTCCCGCTCAAGCGTCTTCCCCGAGCAGGAAAGGCGCGAAAGTGGAGTCCCGCCCCCTGAAGAAGGAAGTGCTAAAAAGAAGCTAAGGGGGACGCGATGGCGGCTGGACGCATGTGAGGTGGCTATAAAAGCAGGGACGCCAGGACCCTGGGGCCATCTTGTTGCTAGTTCCTGGAAAGCACGACTGCTGAGATGTCCGCTCCAACAAACGGCAGCGAGATCCCCGTGCCCGGCACAGCGGGGTGGATAGAGAACCGGACTACCCCGCTGAGTCAGCGTCTGCAGGCCCGGATGCAGCTCCTCCTGGAGGAGTGGGAGGCCGACATGGCGGACGTGGTGGCTGCTATGCGGAGATGCGAGATGGAGGAAGATTTGGAGGAGCGGGTAAGAGACCCACGTCCCTGTATTCCGGAGGGATCGGCCATCGCGGCTGAGGGGCCCGGCCTACACCCGCTCACCCTGCTGCCTCCCCCGCTACCCGCGTCAGTTGCTGCCACCCCGTCACTAGGCCCGCTACCGGTCCAACCGGTAGCGGTACCCTGCCCGTCCGCCCAAGCGGACCGACCGGCTGCAGGCGTCTGGGGCAGCCCTGCACCGCTTCCCCAGAAGCCCCCGGAGCCAAGCCCCCTTGATGAAGATGTGTTGGAGGCTCCAGCGGTGATTGTGCCAGACCCTGAGCTCGGGGCCGTGGCCTGGATGAAAGCCTGGGTGATTCAATTCCACCAACGTCAGCAGGATCAGATCTTCAGGATGGTGGAGCAGTGGACCAACGAGGTGGAGATGCTGATTGCAACTGCCCCGGTGTACGGAGGGGGAATAGATGTAGCAGAACCGACTGGTGACCCACGTCCCTATGTCCTACTCGGACCGGCCGCTGCGGCTGAGGGGCCCGGCCTAGTCTCGGCCTATGCATCCCCCTTGCCGTTACTTATGGGGCGCCTCAGTGTAAGCTCGCCTAATATGCTGCTCCGTGCTACCGCGGAAGGGTCTGAAATGCTGGATGCTAGAGGCCAGGAAGCTGCGACAGCTGGCGGCAACCCGCCTGACGCAGGAACAAGAGGTGACGACTCCTGCCCCAGCCCCGGGTCCGCTGCTGAGTTTGAAGAGGCAAGTGAGCGTTCCCGCTATGTAGGAGACCCCGTGGTTGTTCATACCCCGCGTACCGGTGGAAATGGGTACCGGGTACCCCTGCCACAGCAGGCATGTCAGTGCATGTTTGATATGCTGGTGGCGGAGGATGGGACCGCCTCGGCAGAAGAATCGGAGTAGGGCAGCGGAGCACCGTTGTCCAGTCCCCGTTGGGACCACCTGTGTGTATGTTTGAAAAAGTTTGAAAAGTTTGAAATGAAAATAATTACCGGAGTTTCATCAGATTGTCTACAACCGTGATTGAGAAAACCGGCCGTTGCCGGCACCGTTGTCCCCGTGGGGACCGTTTGAAAGTTGTTTTGCATGGAGAACTTTCTATGGACAAGCCCGTGAACTTGCAGGGCAACCACAAACGTTAGTGGCTTGTAAATAAGTTGTTTTACCATTACCGTTTCCGCATTGCTGCCTCCGGAGAGGCAGGTTGGAGGGAGGGCCCTCAGCAGAGCAGGCTGGGGCCCAGCCACCACAGGAACCGGTGGCTACCTTCTGGAGGGGAAGGACAGATCCCGCTCGGGTGACTTGGTGCAGGACTTGGGTCAAGGGGTACTGCCTGGGTTTTAGGGGCAGCATCAGGGCCAGGTTGCTTGGGTGGGAGAGAGCGGAGACCGTAACCGTAAACCGTTAGTAACGTTTAAGCAATGAACCTCCCGCTGTGGGATGATGCTATAAATTGTTATGTTTACCTTTTTATATATTTTTCAGAAAATAAAACCGGTGTTGGACGGGCAGCCCGCGGACGGTCTGCATTTTGCTAAGGGGGAATGTGACGCCCTGGGCAAGCCAGGGGTCACAGGTCATCACACCACCACACCCTACACCCCAGTTAGGAACACCAAGGCTACCAAAATCCTTGTTGCCTTCCTCCAGGGGCTGATGTTCACACCAGGGGGTGGGCCAGGCGGTTGTCTCCGCCCACCGAGGAGTACACAGCCCTAGAGGCGGGAAGAACCAGGCAGTTGAAGCCAGACTAGAGTCTGAGGAGGAGTGCAGTTTAGGGGAGTGAAGTAGAAGGAAATAGTAGTGGAGCTAAAGAGGAAAGCTGAAGTAACAGAAAAAGAGTAGTAAAGCCTGAAGTTGGTCCGGCTGTGTGCCAGGACAGTGTCAGCAAGGTCAGCAGATGGCGGTGACAGTCTGGAGGGGGACTGCTCAGAGGTTGCTGGAAGGACTGCGGATGGGTTGTGGCCCAGCGGTCTGGAGCAGTATACAAAGAACAGTCAGCACCAGGGCAGGGGCCTCTCGGACCCCGGCAAGGCTAGGAGTCGCCGTAAATTTGCCAAATCCGTCAGTGAAGGGGACGTCTGTCTCCAAACAACCAAGTCCCGATTGAAGGCAACAGTCCAACCATTGAGGAGAGACACCGCCACCGCCAGGGCACCAGTTTCTCAGGGCCAGCGCCTGCGGGCAAAGTAGGGCTCCTCCGGCCCATATCCAAGCCGGGGAGCGGGTTATCGGTGGGAACCCATCGCTACCAACACAGAAACATAGGTGCAGGACAGAGTGACCGTCACCGTCACCTACTGGGGAAAGCAAGTGCAGCCGTCCGTGGGAACCGTCTTTCCAGCCGTGTGTTTTACCGAGAACTGTGTCATTGTCTCAGGCTGAGTGAGTACCACAGTGCCGCAAGGCACTGCGCTGCCCCCGCGTCCCTGCGCCCACCAAGCCCTGCATCTCCCAACTCATCACTGGGCCCCGGGATCACCAACCCCTACCCACGGAGGGGCAACACAACAACTGGCTGCTCCATACCATCCTTCCCGGATCCCCATACAGAGCAGCGGTGGTGCTAAAAAATCACCACAACCGTGGGTGGCGTCACGGACAATAAACAATCCCCACACCCAAACAACCCCCTTTTCACTCACGGGCGAGGAGCGTCGCTCGAGTCCCCGGGATCCGGCCCATCGCTCGAGCCACCGAGCAGCGGCGGCAGCAGGCCGCAAGTGCCAGCCGGACCCGAGCAGCAGAAGGGAGAGCGCGGCGTCCCCTCCTCCGCCCGCGACAGTAACATTCTCCCTACTGAACCCCATTTATTCAAAAGCCAAGACGTGGTCGTCCAGGCAAAATATCGAAGTCAACAAGTCTGCTCATCACAAGGTCTATCAGTTCTGCTGCGACAAACACGATAGTGGAGGTGGCTCATATGCTTTGTAATAGTGCGATCATAGACATCTATGCAAGTACAAAAGTCAGGAATAGTGGCCCAAAAAAAGGTGAAGAAGTCTCAACTTCAATATTGTCATAAGAAGCGTCGGCTCATGTTTGCAAAAACTGGACAGTAGAAGACTGGAAACTGGTGATTTGGAGTGATGAGACAAAAATCAATAGACTAGACTGTTGGGTGCAAATGGGTCTGAGAGAAATAAGGGAAAAAAGGACTTATGGATTGGGAAATTGAACAAATTGTTAAGTTCGATGGAGGAAACCTGATATGAGGTTGTTTCACAGCCAGAGGCATTGGCTACTTGACCAGGATCAATTCTCAGGCCGCTCTGTATAAAAACACCTTTCTAATACTCACCTAGGGGGTGGTCCAGTTTGATGGGCGTCACTGCTCTCGGTCCGGCACCTACTCCATCTTGTGCGATCACGGTCACCATTATGCTCCTCCACATGCACACATTGATCTGCTAAAGATAGTTCTTACACTACAAGATACTCTAGACTCTCCATGATCTAATATAGGTTAGTTAGTGGGTTAAAAATTACAGACCTCTCCATTTTTTCTAGGTGGGAAAACTTGCAAATTCGGCAGTGTATTAAATACTTATTTTCCCCACTGTATAGAGAACCTATTCTAAGGTTGAAGGTAAATACAAACCATGCTGATTTTATGGTTATAGGTTAAGAATACTACCAACACCCATATGAATCAATGGGCCATATTGAAGAATCTTGTGAATGCTAAGACCTATATTAAACAGTAGGTGGCACGCTTGAATACACAGACTCTATTCCCATAAATTCTTCTACCCTTAATGCCCATAGGTTTAATGGTTTTCATATGGTATATCCATTTACCCCCTCGTAGTAGGTCTCATGATTACTTCACACACACACACACACACACGCACGCACACACGCACACACACACACACACACACACACATACAAACAAACAAACAAACAAACAAACACACACACACACACACACACACACAGAAAAACTATTGAAATTGCCTTCATGGGTCTCTCTCACATGAGTTGAGATTGGGGTGTTCTGTCTATTTAAAATATTGTCCACGTGATCCTTTTTTCAGTTCTCCTTTGGTTTTTCCAATATAGTTAAACCCACGTGTGCACTTAAATACATCTACTCCTCCTGTCACTCGCCAGATTGCAAAAAGCATACTTTTGTAAACTTTTTTCCTTTGGGTGCACTCCTAAAAACATTTGTTCCTTCAATATACTTACAGAATTTGCATTTGCCACATTTGAAGGTCCCATTGATCCTATTCTCCCCCTTCTATAGGTGATCAAGGGAATCGGGGGTTTAAGATCACATAAATCAGAGTCTGCTTTTAAGATAGCCTAATGCCTCTTTAAACTATCTCTGACCTGTTCTGAAGTGTTGTCAAATGTACCTCAGGTAAACCACAATTCAGATGGAAAGTGCATAATCTATCTGTAATGACAAGATTTAATACAATCTATTAAGAAAGGCACCAAACGAGATCTAAAGACATACCGTATATTAATCAGGATGTGGGCCGGAAGCGTTGGCAGGCACTACTTTTAAGTTATGTACTTGACTTTCAGTATGTACTTTCCAATTAGTGACCACAAAAAAAAAAAGATACCGCTAAAATATCTTTGTACCTAAAGAACCATAGTAACAGGATGTCTAACTCTTACATACCAATGTAGACAGCAGTACAAGTGCCTATGAAGGAGAGATATCCTGATCTCTTTGGTCAGGCTCTTAGATATATACAGTTGAGGCAAAAAGCTTTGAGACTTAAGGGTATTTTACACGCTGCGATCTCGCTAGCGAGATCACAAGCGATCATACCCGCCCCCGTCGGTTGTGCGACACAGGCAAATCGCTGCCCATGGCGCACAACCTCGTTAGTCCCTGCCACACGGACTTACCTCCGCTGCAACGTCGCTCTGGCTGGCGAACCGCCTCCTTTCTAAGGGGGCGGTTTGTGCGGCGTCACAGCGACATCACACGGCAGGCGTCCAATAGAAGTTGTGGGGCGGAGATGAGCGGGAAGTAACATCCCGCCCACCTCCTTCCTTCCGCATTGCCGGCAGGACGCAGGTAAGGAGATGTTCGTCGCTCCTGCGGTGTCACACACAGCGATGTGTGGTGCCGCAGGAACGAGGAACAATATCGCTAATAAGCAGACAACGATTTTTGGTTTCAGGATGACCTTTCCACGGCAAATGATTTTGACCTCTTTTGCGATCGTTTAAGGTCGCTCGTAGGTATCACACACTGCAATATCGTTAATGATGCCGGATGTGCGTCACAAACACCGTGACCCCGACGATAATTCACTAAAGATATCGCAGCGTGTAAAGCCCTCTTTAGATGAAAATTTTGGTTTACACAAAGTTTACTGCTTCACTGTTTTTACACCTTTTAGTCAGATGTTAACATGGTTTCTGAAGCACAATCATAAGAATTTCATAAGGTTTTACACTTTTATTGACAAATGCATCAAGTTCATAGAAAGACTCAATTTTTCAGTGTTGACCTTTGTTTTTCAAAGACTTCTGCAATTCATTCTGCCATGCTGGATATCAGCTTCTGGGACAAATCCTGACTGCTCTAATCAGTGCTTGGAGTTTATCCCAATTTCTATGTTTTTGTTTGTCCAGCAGTTTTGAGGACTAAAAACAGGTTTTGAACAGGCTTGAGATCTGAGGAGTTTCCTGGCCGTAAAATTTCAATGTTTTGTTCACCGAGCCACTTAATTATCCCTTTTGCTTTGTGACATGGTGCAATGATCACCAAACTGTTCCTGGATAGTTGGGAGAAGTTACTCTTGGAGTCAGGATTTGGCCCAGAAGCTGATATTCAGCATGGTAGGGCAAATTGCATAAGTCTTGAAAAATAAAGGTCAACACTGTAAAAACTGAGATTTTGCATAAACTTGAGATTCTTTTTAATAAAAGTGTAAAAACGTGTGAAATGCTTATAATTTTACTACAGTAATTATTGAAACATTTGACTAAAAAGTGTAAAAGCACTGAAGTAGCAAACTTTGTGAAAACCAAAAAGGGTATCATTCTCAAATCTTTCGGTCACGACTATAAGCTATTATTCTTACCTGTGATATGGAGTGATCAGCATTATTTTCTTTCACTAATAAAAGGTGAACATCGTGCAGAGTTGTACAATGTTACGGTGCCTATGTACATTAGATATTGGCATAACTGGGGAACAGTTGCAAGACTAGTGTATATTGGTGTCCCAACTGTCCCCTAAAGCGGGCTTTACACGCTGCGATCTCGCTAGCGACCTCTCCACGGCAAACGATTTTGTGCACTTTTGCGATCGTTTTAGGTCGCACGAATGTGTCACATGCTGCGATATCGTTAACGGCGCTGGATGTGCGTCACAAATGACGTGACCCCGACGATATGTTAGCGATATCGTAGCGTGTAAAGCCCGCTTAACAGTTGTTGAGGAAAGGAAGGATCGGGCACATTGGACTTCAATACTGACTTTTTGTTTTGAAGGGAGATAAGCCATAGACAGTGGTAAGTGAGATTATCTTCGTACCACTGTCCTATTATCATCACATATATTCTCAGTACAGCCGATTATTTATTATTACTATAGCGCCATTTATTGCATGGCACTTTATATGTGAAAAGGGGTATACATAATAGGGACAAGTACAATAATCTAACAATACAAGGCACAGACAGGCACAGGAGGAGAGAGGACCCTGCCCGCGAGGGCTCACAGTTTACAAGGTGGTAGGTGATGATGGAGATGGTTGTGCAGCGATATGGAGGACTGAGGGTTAGGGTACCATCTCACTAAACGACGTACCAGTGATTCCGACCACGATACGTCCTGGTCAGGATCGCTGGTGCATCGCTACATGGTCGCTGGTGAGCTGCCAATCAGGCAGATTTCACCAGCCACCAGCCACCAATGACTCTTCACTTGGTAACCAGGGTAAATATCAGGTAACTAAGCAAAGCGCTTTGCTTGGTTACCCGATACTTACCCTGGTTACCAGCGTACACCGCTTAGCGCTGGCTCCCTGCACACGTAGCCAGGGCACACATCGGGTTACTAAGCAAAGCGCTTTGCTTAGTTACCCAATATTTATCCTGGTTATGTGTGCAGGGAGCCAGCGCTAAGCGGTGTACGCTGGTAACCAGGGTAAATATTGGGTAACCAAGCAAAGTGCTTTGCTTAGTTACCTGATATTTACCCTGGTTACCAGCGTACGCTGCTTATGTGACGCCCTGGCCTATCTGGTCGTCACAGTTTATTGCACAATTTTCCTTTCCGTGCAGTATCCATCTCTCCCTTGGTTCCAGGTGCCACCCAATGATGTTGCTAAGACCAGCATGCAAATCCCAGTCACACACACACACACCAGTGGGTAGGTCCAGTAAGAAGGGTCCGCCCACCTTGGAGTCAGGCAGACTGGGTGGGAGGTGACTGGGCAGTCGACGGCAGGGGAACAAGGAGAGTATTGGGCTCTCAAGTAGCTCTCAAGAGGAGAGCAGGCTGGGGAGTTGGAGCTCCCAGAACAGCGTGAGAGAGCAGTAGTGTGATGACTATTTTAAAAATTTTGCAAAACGAAAATGTAGCCCCTTACATTCGAGGAACAATTGCATTCAAATGACAGTATTATCAAATTTGTAAAATATTCAAAAAAGTTCCCCCTCTTTTTCATTTCAAAATTTTCAAAAAAACGATTTTTCGTGTTTTAATATATTTGAAGATTCTGGAATGATTTAGAATATTCAGGAATAATTTAGAACATCTAGAATACGAATAATCTAGTGAAAAAAATGACATTTTTAATTGTTACCCATTAAAAATTTATATTTAACGTTTTCTTTAAAAGTTAGATCTAGCCTTACAAACATGTGCTATAAGAAGAGCTGAAAGAATTGAAAAGCATGTGGTACATTTGGAGTCAGGCAGCCATCTTGGATACTAAAAAGTGAATTTTACTGTGAATAAGTTTTTTAATATAAAACGTGTATATTAAGTGAATAAGTGATAAAATTATCGTAATAAATAAATAGTGTAAATGTTTATAGATTTCTAAGTAATTCGACGCTCAAACAAGCTCCTTTGCAATCAATTCATCCAAGAAAACGAATCCGACTATCAATATTTCAAGCTCAAGCCAGCACTTCGCAATCGCAAACCACACATGATACTGTCTCTGAATCTTTACCCGAGACTCCAAAGCCAACCTCTTCTTCCGCGTCATCTTCTCCTGAATGCACACCGAAATACAAAAGAGCAAGCACTACAACAGCGAGTTTACTGGTACTGAAAAACAAGATTTCTACACATAAGGCCCGTTTCACACGTCAGTGAAAAACACTGCCGTTCTTCACTGACGTGTAAAACATGCCCATGTCCCTCCGTGTGCCGTGATTCACGGCACACGTGGGTTGTCTAAGTGCAATCCGGGCTCCGTTCTCCGTGGCCCGTGATTGCATTTAGAAATCAACTCACCTGTGCCCACTCCCGCTCTCCATGGTGCTGAACGCTCCCGCGGTGCAGCATCAGGCCGGCGCTGACCCCCGCAGCAGCTGCTTCCGGCTCGGCTGTGTCGTACATCATGAATATGCGCGACAGTAATGAGCCGGCTCAGAAGCAGCAGGGAGAACAGGCTGCAGAGAGCGTCGCTGGAGCCGGGTGAGTTAAAATGCTTTTTATTTTAGAAGCACGTTTTTTTCTGGCACGTGTTTCACAGATCACACCATAGTGTGGTCCGTGGGACATCAGTGATGCCAGAAAAAAAAGCACATGTCTCCGTGCAGCAATCACGGACACAAGTGCACGCTGCACGGAGACACGTGCAGTGAAAAATCACTGATGTGTGAGCAGACCCATTGATTATAATGGGTCTGCGTATGTCAGTGATTCTGCTACATTTAAAAAAAAGCACAAACGTACCAGAATCACTGACGTGTGAAAGGGGCCTAAAGCAAATAAAGTGCTTGCAACCATTGCTGAACAAGGTCATGATATACCGGTTCCAAGTCAATCGGGTTTCTTGAGACGAATAATCTCACAAGGACAGAAAATGAAAACCAAAATTTTTGAAAAACTTCAAAGCAAAGATCCATATTGTCTCCACTTCGATGGTAAAAGAATCCAAGGGGAAGAGTATCAAGTAGTTCTGCTGAAAAATACCACAACCGAAATTCTGAAATGTGAGAATGGTTCTGCCACGGCTATTCACAAGGAACTACATCAGCTAATTGGTGAATACGACACTTGGGAAAATATTCGCATGATAATCTGCGACACGGCAGCAGTAAATACTGGTCGTTTGAACGGGATTGTAACGCTGATACAGGATGATGTCTTGAGAAAGGGCTTTCAGAAGCCACAATACATTGGCTGTCAACACCATGTACTCGACCTCCTACTGAAGCACGTCATGAATTTCCTTATTCCAAAGTCAACGAAGAAACCAGAACTCAATTATTTTTTCATTGACAAATTAACAGAAAACAATGCCTCACTTCAGATTGATTACCACCAAGTTGCAACAGATGATGTCAACACAGGCGAGAATCCTGGATGGCGAGATGATTTCAAGTTCTTATATGAACTATGTCAGGCATATCGTCATTACAAAACAACATCACGTTGGCCTCGAATCAGTTGGAAGAAACTCCCAAACCTGCACATGGCAAGATGGAACTCGCAAGCTGTATATGCTGTTACAGCATTTTTTCTGATACCAGAGTGGCGCCGCGTCCTTGGTATAGCATGCAACTTCATCTGCTATGAATGGGCAAATGCCTGGCTCCAGTCGCAACACTACAATCAAGCGTCCTTCAATGAACTGTTAACCTCACTCACCAAGACAAAGTGCAAGAAGGCAATTAAGTGTTTGAAGGCGCACTGGTTGGTTGAGGAGTCATTAATTGACATTCCCAGAACTAACCAAAATGCTGAACGTGCTGTAAAAGTGATGGAGGAACTAGATGCGAAATCGAAAAAAATTGAATTTTTGAATCTAAAATTCATAGGAAAAAAATCATTTTTAAACACTTCTTTTGTACATATTGTACTTAGAATGAACTGTTTTATACCATATTTGATAAAAAACGAATACTAAAAGTTGCTTAGTTATTACTATTATCGTTTCAATAATGCAAAATTGCATGTCCTTTTTTGGGGGGAAAAAATAATTTTTGCCTTATTTCATTTGAATGAAAGGGGGAACTTTTTTTAAAAAACAAAAAAAGGAATACTTATTCTTAAATTACCCATAAAAGTTCCTCGATTGCACATGGTTTCATAAATCTTTTTTTTTTGTCATTACACTAGAGAGCAGCCCTTAGAGAGTGAGAGTGCTGAGGGGTAGAAGCTCCTAGAGGGTCGGAATAGACTGGAACACACCAAGCAACATCATAGGGAATGGTCACTTGGATGGGCTCCCCTCAGCGGCAGCGGTACTGCAGGACGTTTGGTTTAATCACAGTCTGTGTGCTTACTGACCTTCCAAATCAGCACAGCCTCATCCAGCACCACGACTACCAACTGTGAGTTTCTCTGCTCCATATCTCCCGGGCCTACAGCCCACGGCTCCCCCTACCATCACAGAGTCCCGGGGAATCCCCCCTACCCGTGGAGGGGTTAAACCCCTAGCTGCCCACTCCATCACCACCGGGTACTCCCAACTGCAGCGGTGGTACTCTACCTTACCACACACCACGGGTGGCGTCACGAACTGTCCATACCATCTCCTGTACATAGCCCCCCTTTATTGAGGGTCCGGAGACCCCTCAAGCCACAGCGGATCTGGATCCGAGCAGCTCGGCTGCTGGCACGGGGGCGGCACACTTACACAGAGTCGGTGCTCGTTGGTCTCCCGCCGCCAAACACGCCGATGTGTGCTGCACAGCGGGAGACCAACGAGCAAAAAATGAACCAGAACAGTGTAACGATCAGCGATTTCACAGCAGGGCCCAGGTCGCTGCTTAGTGTCACACAAAGCGAGATCGCTGATAAGGTCACTGTTATGTCACAAAACCTGTGACTCAGCAGCAATCTCGCTACGTGAGAAGTACCCCTTACTGCAGGTTGCAGGCTTGGTGGAAGAGGTTGGTCTTCAGGTTCCTTTATCATGGTTCCAATCATGTATGTATTTGGATAGGATGACTGTGCTTGCTATATATTGTTTCAGAGCTCCTAACATTTCTTGGCCTGTTTTACCAAACCTGTAGAGGTAATATGGCGCTCACATAAATAAGGCAGCGTTGTTAGGTGACAGATTCTCTATCAAGGGTCTATGTAAGTGTTCAACTAAAAAAATATTTAGGTTTCATTCACATGTACATTGTACTCAAACTTGTACTATCCAATTTTTAACAAATAGCACAGGGACACATTATAGCCTACAGCTGTTTTCACACTTCCTCCATACAGTAATTGTAATCCACAATGGGCTGGTTCAGGTCTTTTGAAATCCACAAAGAATTAGATTATATGGAAACATAGAGAGGCATTACTTTAGCAATTGTTCAAAGATAATGTGGCAGTGTTATTCCTAGCAACAGAGGATCAGTCGTCTTTAGTCGGTTGTATGATGCTGGTAACTCACCATGTTTACTTTGGTATTCCAAGATAATCTGAGCAGTAGCCCACATTCATCTGTATATCCGAAATCTGTCCGTATATTAGCATCTGTGTAATGTCTGCAACATCCAAACCTCACACAGGTTTCTATGTTTATCTAATGCGGCATTTACAATGGACAATCGAAGCCTTTACATGAATGCTGATCGGTTACATATGAGTAGTTTAATATTCTGGTTAGACAGGCTGATAACACTTCTATACACACAGAATAATAGTTAAAGGGGTTGTCCAGACGTCTGCAGTCCCTCTATGTTTCACTCTATGTGGCTGTAGACTTTTACATTGTATACAGTGTGCACTGACCCAGGAATGGTGGTAACATGGCCAAGAGTATGATATACTTTGTATACTCCTGTATTGAGCAAGACGCCCCATCTAGTCAGATTCTGGCTGGGAGTATGCATATTTTATACTCACGGCCACGTGATTGTTGTTCCTGGGTCTGAAATCCTCGCAGTACACAGTGCATGTGTGCCACCCCCACGCCTGTAGCAGCCGGGCTGCTCGGATCTGGACCCGCTGTGTGGTTCGAGGGATCCTCCGGACCCGGGGGTCACGTGGACACGCCAATTGAAAAGGGGGACGTAGTTGTACGGTCTTGGCCGTATTCAGTTCGTGACGCCACCCACGGTGTGTGGTGAAGTGGGACACCACCGTTGCTGTTGTGGGACACCTGGGGGAGATGTAGTGGCAGCTGGATATTAACCCCTCCGTGGGTAGGGATGGTTGCCCCGGGACCCAGTGTCTCTGTGCAGGGTATGGCGATGGCAGGGGCTTGCGCGCCCGCATGTACCAGGGGATGTTTGGTTCCTCACAATTAAATGAATCACATGAGTCTTTTGGTAAACCAAGGTGCTGGTGGCCGGTCGCCGCGGCCGGTTGTACTCTGGTCCCCCACCCGGGCTGGTGGTCGCCGTCTTTTCCCTCTGCACTGTGTTTGCTTATGTTGGACATCCCGGTATGGAACACAGGAGTGCAATCCCGACTTCTTGTGTACCTGAGGAGCCGTGCCTGCAAACGCTGACCTGTGGGATCTATGGGCCCTGGCGGTAGCCTTATACCTCTCTGTGGGTGGTTGTCTGCTTTTGAAACTTTGGTTGGGACAGGACCTATAATCCTGCCCTCAATCGGTTGATTAGCTAGGCCGTTCGTTCCGGTCCTGGCTTCAGGGTCCGAGTACCCCCTCTGTGCACGGTTTCTGGGTCGGGTCTCTGGTGTCGGTACCGGCGGGCTCCAACCCTGTCTCGATCCACCTCGGATCTCCAGCTGCCGTCTTCCCGTCACCTGCCGATGGAGACCATCATCTGCCACCTAGCAAAGGTACCAGGGCTCCAACCCTGGCACCGTTCAACTTGAGACTCCTCTGCTGGAGCTACACCTAGCCCCAGCCTCCACTCCTCTCAACTTGAACTACAACTTCAATCTGCTTGTTTTCCCACCCCGGGCTGTCTAGACCCCTAGGTGGGCGTTCCCTAACCGCCTGGTCCCGCCCACTGGTGTGCTTGTCTTGCCCTGAGGGGGGTGACTAGGGTTTCAAGTCGGCTGTATGTAACCCAGTGGGGGATGATGTTATGCGGGGGCCTAATGTGTGACTACCTGGTTTTGCCAGGGCGTCACATTCCTCCTTGGTTTAATACAGACCGTCTGTGGGCTGTCCGACCACCAACATTTATTTAACTGGAACTGGAAATAGAAAATGGAACAGTTTACAAGTATACTAACATTAAGTACATTGGTTTTCTTCCCTTACGGGAGGCACATTGCTTAAACGTTGCACATTTATACTGGGACGGGACGGACCGGGTCCTTCTCACTGCACCCCCACCCAAAACAACCTGCCTCCTGGTGCCACCGCTAAGCACTGGTGCGCATGCCTTGCCCAAGTCCAGGACAGGTCCGGGTGTTTCCCTCACGGGCCGGGTAAAAAGTTCCTTACCCGGCAGTCTATCTCAAGGGCCCCACGTCCAGGGGACCCCTGGACTGGAGGGTAGTCACCGGTTTTGGTGGTGACTGGGCCTCGGCCGACTCTACCGCAGGCCCTTCCTCCAACCAGCCTCTCCAGAGACTGCAGCAGGGTGAGAAGGGTGGTCAGGGACTATTTACAAGGCCTAATAGTTTTTGGGTTGGCTTTCCAGTCCAAAGCCGTGGTCCATTTTTTTAAAACTTTTTCAAACTGGGAACGGTCCCAAAGGGGACTTGTGCAACTGGGGTAGCCAGGGTTCTGCTACCTTAACTTCTTAATCAGGTGAATTATTCGGTCAGTTGGGATTCATCAACACACACACTAGACTATGTACACAGCAAGCGGGCACCACTCGCTAGACGTCAGTTTCCCTATATCTGAGGGGTGGCCGTCCCAAGTTGGGGCGTGTGGACCATCTTAGCCCCCTACTCTCACTGGGGACTGATGGGGTAGGGTGAATTACGGATTCCTCTGCCCTAATGTCAGGTACAGCTGGCAGGGATCTACGGGGACGTGGTGTAGGTGCAGGTGCTTCCCTGGGTGCAGGTGGTAGTGTATTGCTGACAGGCCTCTCTGGCTTCATATCTTCCACGGGTTGTGGGAACATTATAACGGGAACAATCACTGCTCCATTCTGCATAGGCCAATCAGCCGGGAAGTAACCCATGACAGTGTGGATCACCTCTTTCACCTTCTCCGCGCCCTGAGTGGGAGCGTGAACTTTCTCCGCCATCTTCAGAGGCTCTGGACATTTCTTCAGGTGGTCCCTGGAAACAGTAGCCACAGTCTTCCCCTGGTCACGACTGATGAGATACGTTTTCTGATCCCCCCATCCAGTGGGTTGGACAACATAAGGGGTCTTCTCCCACTGGTCATCCAGCTTGTGCAGTCTTCTCTTCCTCTTTAGTACTATATCTCCAGGTTCAAAGGGGGCAGCCTGGGCGCGTCTGTTGAAATGCTGCTCCTGCCGCTCTCTGCTCTGGCGCAGGTTTCTTTCTACGTATTCTTGGATCTGCCGGTAGTGTTTCTGGCGCTTGGCATCCCAATTGGCAGTTTGGGAAATGGTCTCAGGCACTTCAACATCCAACTCCAGATCCACCGGCAATCTCCCAGGCCTTGCCCTCATCAGGTATGCGGGTGTGCATTTAGTGGAACTGCTGGGGATATTGTTGTACATGTCCACCAAGTCGGCCAGCTTCTCAGGCCACAGGTTCCGCTCCTCGAGGGGCAGGGTCTCGAGAAAGTTGAGGACCAGATGGTTCATTTTCTCGCACATCCCGTTAGTCTGAGCATGGTAGGGCATGGTCCAGATCTTCTTACATCCATACAAGTTGCAGAATTCTTGGAAGATCTCCGCTTCAAAGGCAGGGCCCTGGTCTGTAAGCACCTTCTTCGGGTAACCATGCGGCCGGCAGAAGTATGCCTGAAAGACCCTTGCTGCGGTACAAGCTGTTAAGTCCTTGACGGGCACCACCATCATGAACCTAGAGTAATGGTCCACGATGGTAAGGGCATGCGTGTAGCCGCTCAGGCTGGGCGTGAGCTTGACGTGGTCCAAGGCAACCAGCTCCAACGGCTGACGGGTAATGATTGGCTGTAACGGGGCTTTCTGACTGGTTCCATCCTGTCTTCTTAACCCGCAGGGACCACACTCTCTGCACCACGCCTCGATGGACTCTCTCATCCCGCTCCAGTAGAAGCGCTCCCTGAATAGCATCTCCAACTTCTTCCAACCAAAATATCCAGCCCCATCGTGATAAGCTTTCAAGACCACAGGTACATATGCTTGTGGTACCATGAGCTGGCAGACTTTCTCGTGTGTCTTCGGGTTAGTTAGCCCCCTGTACAGCTTGCCATGTTGCAGGTACAGGCGGTCTCTTTCCTTCCACAGCCGCTGTGCCTCCACGGGGCAGTGGGTGCTAACCTGGAACCATTTTGAGAGATCATCATCTTGACTAACCAGACCGCAGGCTCCTGGTCTTGGACCTCTTGCCACCCATGGCGGGGTAACGGGTCGAAGTTTGCCTGCTGCTGGCCAACATACGGTTTTCGTCTTTTTTGTCCTCAGACTGATGGAATGCAGGTAGTTCAATTTCTTCCAG
Organism: Anomaloglossus baeobatrachus; assembly: GCF_048569485.1. NCBI lineage: Eukaryota > Metazoa > Chordata > Amphibia > Anura > Aromobatidae > Anomaloglossus > Anomaloglossus baeobatrachus. The sequence goes on from NC_134353.1 coordinate 698,449,451, forward strand.
TTCATCTTCATCCAACCCTCCATCAGGTAAGTGCGGCATCCGGGACAACGCATCCGCATTGGTATTCTTGCGGCCGGCTCTGTACTTGATGGTGAAGTTATAGTTCGCTAGCCGGGCCACCCAGCATTGTTCCAGGGCCCCTAGCTTCGACGTGTCCAGGTAAGTCAGGGGGTTATTGTCCGTATAGGCCGTGAACTTCGCGGATGCTAGGTAATGCTTAAACCTCTCCGTTATCGCCCATACGAGTGCCAAGAACTCCAACTTGAAGGAGCTGTAATTCTCGGGATTTCTTTCCGTTGGCCGGAGTTTCCTGCTTGCATAAGCAATGACCTTCTCCCTGCCACCTTGCATCTGGGACAGGACAGCACCCAAGCCCACATTGCTGGCGTCCGTGTAAAGAATGAACGGTAGACCATAGTCAGGGTAGGTCAGGATCTCTTCTCCGGTTAAGGCCGACTTGAGCTGCTAAAAGGAATCTTCATGCGTCTCCACCCAGGCAAGCGGGGGCCCAGGGGCCCTACCATTCTTAGTTTTCCCCACTAAGAGGTCTTGCATGGGGGCCGACATTTTGGTGTAGCCCTTGATGAAGCGGCGGTAGTAGCCCACCAGGCCCAGGAACTGCCTCACTTCTTTAGTTGTGGTAGGCTTCGGCCAAGTCTGGATGGCTGTGATTTTCTCGGGGTCCGGTGCCACACCTTCGGCACTCACCACATGCATGAGGTACTGCACTTTGGGCTTCAGCAGATGGCACTTAGAGGGCTTCAGTTTCATCCCGTATTTGGAGAGAGGTTCAAACACTTCAGCAAGGTGTTCCTCGTATGTCTTGGAGTAGACAATTATGTCATCCAAATATAACAGGACCATTTCAAAATTTCGATGTCCCAAACAGCACTCCATCAGCCTCTGGAAAGTTCTTGGCGCATTGCACAGCCCAAAAGGCATGCTGTTGAACTCGCAGAGACCCATCGGGGTAGCGAAAGCAGTCTTCTCCCGGTCTTCTTCTGCGACGGACACCTGCCACTAACCGCTGGTAAGATCAAGAGTTGAGAAGTAATTTGCTGTTCTCAGTGCAGCCAATGACTCCTCATTATGGGGGAAGAGGGTACGCATCCTTGTGAGTTATCTGGTTAATCTTCCGGTAATCCACACACATCCTCATGGTGCCATCCTTTTTCTTCACCAGAACCAACGGAGCTGCCAAGGGACTGCAACTATCATGAATGACCCCTGCCTCCTTCATGCTCCTCAACATGTCTTTGGCGCACTGGTAATGCGCAGGTAGGATCGGCCTGTATCTTTCCTTGATGGGTGGATGTATACCGGTGGGAATGTGGTGTTGAACCCCCTTGATCCTCCTGAAATCTAACGGGTGTTTACTGAATACCTGCTCATACTCTCGCACTACCCTGTACACCCCTCCCTTGTGGTGTGCAGGTGTGGAGTCGGTGCCTACGTGTAACTCTTGACACCACTCCTCTAACTGCTTTGGTGAGTTGTCACTGTCTGGCTGCAATGCAGTGATAGTGGAGGCTGCTGCTTGGATGGCATCAGTGTCTATGGTGAACAGTTTAGCAATGGTGGCGTAACGGGGTAGCTTAACCTCTTCCTCTCCGCAATTCATCAATCTCACGGGCACTCTTCTCTTCTTGACATCAATCACCCCTCTGGCTGCCATTACTGTGGGCCAATGTTCTGAAGGCAGAGGCTCCACCACTGCCGGGTAATCCTGTCCTCGGGGACCTACTGCTACCCTGCACCAAATCATCATCTCACTCCGCGGAGGTACCACGAGAGGCGCCACATCCATCACCTGCACGCTACCAATCTCTCCACCTGACATGTTCACCTGTTGCCGCTGCAGGAGAGCCCGGATCTCACGTTGCAGAGCCCTCTGTCGGCCTACTCCTGCTGTGGCAGACAGTTGCTGCAACAAATGCAGCACTTCACTCATGCAATTTTCAATCACGTTTGTCCCCAGGACCATCTTTGGGTTACAGTCACTGGGATCATTTTGTACTACAATAAAGCGGGCTTTACATGCTACGATATCGTTAATGAATTATCGTCGGGGTCACGTTGTTTGTGATGCACATCCGGTGTCATTAACGATTAACGTGACGTTGATGTGACGCCGCACAACCCGCCCCCTTAAGAAGGAGGCAGGTCGCCGGCCAGAGCGATGTCGCAGGGCAGGTAAGTGCGTGTGATGGGGGTAAGCGAGCTTGTGCGCAACAGGCAGCGATTGGCCCGTGTCGCACAACCGACGGGGGCGAGTACGATCGCTTGCGATCTCGCTAGCGAGATCGCAGCGTGTAAAGCACGCTTAAGTCCTTGATGCTTCAGCTCCACACGTCCCACCTTCAAGGTGACCTCCTTAAACCCTATTTGGGTCATGGGGAGTCCATTGGCCGCAATGATGGTCAAGCTGGCATCAGGTGGGGTGAGCTCACTGTCAGACCAGTAACGTTTGTACAGTAGATAAGGCATAGTGGTTACCTGCGAGCCGGTGTCCAGGAGGGCGGATGTCGGGATACCGTCCACAGCAAGGGACATGATGGGGCGACCTCCAACATACCGATCACGCCAATCAGCTGGGCCTTGAGGATCTATTCCTGAGGATTGGCCCTTGGCCTCAGGAGTTGCTCGTTTAAAGGACACTGGCGGGAGTAATGACCAGTCTTGTTGCACTTGTAGCAGACAGGCTGTCCATGCCGGTTGTTGTTGTTTCTTCTCCGCTGCATCCAGGGGACGTCTTCTGGACTGTCTGGGAGCTGGATATTCTCTGCTGGCTTGGCCTTCAGTGGTATTTGTAGGGTAGCGAGGATCCTAGCGACGTCATCACTCAGACGCTGAACTTGCGATGATAAGTCCTCCGGGGTCCCGGCTACTGCTGAGTTTGCCGGCAGGGCCAACAAGGGGGCCGCCACTGAGACGTGTGCGGTGTCAGCTGGCCAAGATGGCGGATCGGGGGCACCAGCTTCAGATGTCTGTAGTGCCTTAATGGCCTGGTCCTTTAGGACCACAAAGGACAAGTCTGAATGTACGAGGGACCACAGCCTCAGCTGCTTGCGGTCTTCAGCGGACCCCAGCCCTCACAGGAACTGCACCACCAGCATTTTGTTACTCTCGGCCTCGCTAATGGAGTCCCTCTGCTTCAACGTACGAAGGGCAGTCTGCAGCCTCAAGGCGTAGTCCCAAATGCGGTCCTGAGGGCGCTGTCGACAGTTATAAAAATGCATCCGCAATTCGGTGCGGGTTTCGAAAGCAACCTGCAGTTAATCAAAAATGGCGGTTACCGAGGCCCGGTCGGCATCGGCCCAAGTCTCCACCTCCTGCTCAGCGGCTCCGGTCAACTGCCCGAGCACCACAGATGCACGTTGCTTGCCGGTCATGGCATACATATCAAGAACGGTACATATTTTCTTCTTGAATACCTGCAGGGCATCGGGCTTCCCATCGTACTGAGGTAGCCAGGCAGCAACGGGCACGTAGGGCAAGGTGATCGGCATGACTTGGGTGATCTCTGGGGCCACTGCTTCCCCCACTATTGCGACCGGAACGGGAGCTGCCACGTTTCCGTCATCTGCCACATTTGCAGGCGCCGCTGCTCCCACGTCAGGCACTACTCCGCCATCCGGATTAGGCGCGGACATCTTCCCGCTTCTCCCCCTTGGTCTTTTGCAAGCACGCTCTTGTGCGGCTGGTTAGTTTCGTTTTCGGCCTCAGGGTCTTCCTTACGGCCGTGTTCCCAGGGGACAGGGCTTCAGCTTTGCGCACTTTCTCAGGGGAGAAGACGCTAGGCTGAGTTTTTCGCGCCTAAAAATGGCAAAATGGCGACTTCTGGAAATTTTTCAACGGATCACCACTGACTGTCCAAATCAAGGCGCACTTCCACCAGGTACGTGGATGGGTTACAATCCTGTTCGTGATGCCAGTTTTTGGGGTGTGCCGCCCCCACGCCTGTAGCAGCTGGGCTACTCAGATCCAGACCCTCTGTGTGGATCGAGGGATCCTCCGGACCCGGGGTCACGTGGACTCGCCAAATGAAGAGGGGGATGTAGTTGTACGGCCTTGGCCGTATTCAGTTCGTGACGCCACCCACGGTGTGTGGTGAAGTGGGACACCACCGCTGCTGTTGTGGGACACCCGGGAGAGATGCAGTGGCAGCTGGATATTAACCCCTCTGTGGGTAGGGATGGTTGCCCCCGGACCCAGTGTCTCTGTGCAGGGTATGGCGACGGCAGGGGCTCACATGAGTCTTTTGGTAAACCAAGATGCTGGTGGCCGGCCGCCGCGGCCGGTTGTACTCTGGGTCCTCCACCCGGGCTGGTGGTCGCCATCTTTTCCCTCTACACTGTTTGCTTGTGTTGGACTTCCCGGTATGGAACACGGGAGTCTGCTCCCGGCTTATTGTGTACCTGAGGAGCCGTGCCCGCTGATGCTGACCCATGGGATCTATGGGCCCTGGCGGTTGCCCTATCCCTCTCTGTGGGTGGTTGTCTGCTTTTGGGACATTGGTTGGGACAGGACCTATAATCCTGCCCTCAATCGGTTGATTAGTTAGGCCGTTGTTTCCTTTCCTGGCTTCAGGGTCCGAGTACCCCTTCTGTGCACGGTTTCTGGGTCGGGTCTCCGTTGTCGGTACCGGCGGGCTCCAACCCTGTCTCGGTCCACCTCGGATCTCCGGCTGCCGTTTTCCTGTCGCCTGCCGACGGAGACCACCGTCTGCCACCTAGCCAATGTACCAGGGCTCCAACCCTAGCACCGATCAACTTGAGCTTCTCCTCTGCTGTAGCTACACCTAGCCCCAGCCTCCACTCCTCTCAACTTGAACTACAACTTCAATCTGCTTGTTTTCCCGCTCCGGGCTGTCTAGACCCCTAGGTGGGCGTTCCCTAACTGCCTGGTCCCGCCCACTGGTGTGCCTGTCTTGCCCTGAGGGGGTGACTAGGGTTTCAGGTCGGCTGTATGTAACCCTGTGGGGGATGGTGTTATTCGGGGCCTAATGTGTGACTACCTGCTTTTGCCAGGGAGTCACACATGTGATGTGAGGATTCACAAGTCTACAGTCACATAGAGTGACACATAGAGTGACTGCAGTCTTGTGGATTTAGACAGGATAAGCCTTTAAAACTATTGATCTGTGTCCTTAGAATATCATTGATCTTTTGACCTAAGCATGCATAACCAACAACCTCATATATTTAAAGACGCACTTTCGGCAATTTTTTTTTTGATTCACATAAGTTCAAGTCAGGCTTGTTGTATCATATAGGGTGTATGTGTGGACCGAATAGTCTTTTCACAATGTATGTCTATGCAGCCTTGTTTTAAAGGCTCTATAGACTCACTTTGGGAGAAGTCAGAAGTAGCACCGCCGCCCCACACAACAGAATCTTCTTAAGGCTTCTGCCACACTCACGTGAAATTCACGCACGTGCCGAGAGACATGTATTTTCCCTGCGTGTTGCGTGCAGGTAAGTACGTGTCTCTGGTACGTGCGTGACACGTGTGTTCTACGTGTGCTATCCGCGATAGAACACGTAGAACCGGTAATTATTATACTCACCTGGTCCTTCCTGATGTCCGCGCTGCTGTCCGTGGTGCTGATCCTCGGTCTCCAGCCCTCCCGTCTCCCCGCTGCTGCTGACTGCCAGGCAGTGAAGTGAATATTCAATGAGAATAATGAGCGGCGGTCGGCAGCAAGAGGCAGCAGCGGCAGAGACAGGAGGGCTGGAGAAGGTGAGTTAATGTTTTTTTTTTTTTTCAATGACATGTGTGTTTTCTCCGGCGCGTGTCACACGGGACCGCATCCACACTACACCCGTGTGGTACGGGTGCGGGCCGCGTGACACCCGTGCTGCCGGTGAAAAAACGGACATGTCAGCGCTTTGAAAATCGCACACACGTACAAACGCACACGGACACACGTTCCGTGTGGTTTTACGTGTGTGTGCCTGCTACCATAGGGTAGCATTGCTGTACGTGTCTCCGTGCCGCCGGTACGTGTAAAAAATGACAAACACGTGCCGGCGGCACGGATGTGTGGCGCTAGCCTAAAGGGAAGGTGTCGTCCAAAAAAAAAAAAAAAGTATTAATGTTTTGTTTTGTTTAAATATTATTATTTGTTTTTAATTGAGCAAAATATAAAAAAAAATTAAAATGTTTGATATTTTCCACTGTTAAACACTAGGGGGAGCAGCTGCTGAATTCCTACAGAAATCCCACTATAGAAATAGCCTGGATTACAGCTGCAGTAAAGTGGGCGGAGTCTGCTCTCCTGTGTGTAATGTCATAGCCCCCCCCCATAGAAATGGCTGGGGAGTAGCTGTGCTGCAGATTTTTGAAAAATCTGCGGAATTTCCGCTAAAAAAAAGCGGCAAATTCCACGCATTTTCTGCAGCGTGGGCACATAGCCTTAGGGATAGATTATGAGGATTGCATTTTTAAAGGGGAAAGCAGATGAATTAATTTGAATAAATGGGTTAAGATCTATACTATTTCTCTAAAAAGCACTAAATGTACTCATCACCATGAAGCTTTACTTTTTAAATGTCATTTACATTGTACAGTATAATATGCCTCGCATACTTTTGGGATATTACTATTCTTTTGGGAATTCTCTTATTCTAAATATTGTTCAGAATCCATTCCCTGTTACCTCTGGGTATAGATGTATAGATCCTTCATACATACATTTTCTATCACTTATCTTCCACAACCATTATTTCCATAGATAAAAAAAAAAAATGGAAATCACTGTTAATCCCTTCAGTCTCTGAGATAATAGGGAAGGTAAACTAATTAAATGCATGAAGCTAGGATAGCACAAAGCCTACATGAGTGATTAGGATTTGAGCCTGGGAATGGAGGAGCACTTCTACCACATAGCTGTGTTATCCTTAAATCAAACTCAAGATTATGGCACTCTCTTCATCCTTTAACCAGTTACCTTAGTTTATTCATCCTCTGTCAATGTTATAATAGGTATTAATACAACAGATGTACTATATATAGAGAGTATAAAAGCATATCATTTTATTGTTTTTATGCAATATTCAAATAGACAATAGTAGAAACATGATCACAGATTATTTACTATGTAACATTTAAAAGTAACAATGTTAAAAGAATATCCTTGTTGTCAGTAGCACGTGCTATTTACACAGGATGATGTGCTGCCGAGAATAATGATTGTTAAGAAAGATAAAATTAACGCGCGTACATACTGGATAATTGGGAGGGCGCGCTCTAGGAACTTGCATTCCGGATTATGGCTTATTGTAAGGCTATGTGCCCACGGGACAACGTCCCCATGGATTTTGCCACAGGTTTGTCCGCAGGTTTACCCCAGCCGCTGCCCGGAATCCGCAGCTATCCATTGTTGTGGGATTCAAGCATTTCTGTTGCGGTAAACCTGCGGAACAAGTGTGGAAATACCTGCGGAAGTCCCAGCCTCTATTTCCATAGTGGAAAGGTGAGACATCCGCAGATATTTCCGCATGAATAATTGACATGCAGTTACATGCGTCTGCGGGTCATCCACAGCATTTTCTGCAGCCGCACATACCGCAGCAGGGACACAGCACTCCCCAAATCCCATAGGATAACATGTGGTGTTTCTGTACTTGCATAAACCTGCAGATTTATCTGGAAAATCCAGATAAATCTGCAGGTTTTCCAGGGCAAAATCCGCTGGTAGATTGTCCCTTGGGCACATAGCCTAAAAACACCCTAAGTTCAGATCACCTCACTGTCTAATGATTATATTAGGAGATTCTTATGACTTTATATTAAGGAATTACTTTATGAAGTTAATAGGAATATTAAAGCAACAAGGCTCCAATTGCTACATACAAATAAAAACGCTGCATTTATTGTTGCATTTCTATACTTGACAGGCCCCTGCTTATGTCTGCTGTCTGGCATTTTTTGTGCATGTATATTTTCAAACTTTGGGCATATGTGTTTTACCATCATTTTTTGCCATGGATGATTCCAACTTTTCTGCTGCCAGAAGGAAAAATTGCAATGACCCAACCTCCTGTCCAAACAACCCAAAAAGAGGAAAAAAAACACCGGCAGTGGTCAGGTGAATCGAATGATGTTTTTCTGATGATGTGCTGCTCATGTCCCCCCCCTTGCTTCCTACAATCACAGTCTGCAGCGGTCCTGTGCCTGGTGAATGGTGATGGCATCACATATACCAGCTAATTAAAGACTTTGACAGTCGATGTTTATTATTATTATTATTATTATTTATTATTATAGCGCCATTTATTCCATGGCGCTTTACAAGTGAAAGAGGGTATACGTACAACAATCATTAACAGTACAAGACAGACTGGTATAGGAGGAGAGAGGACCCTGCCCGCGAGGGCTCACAGTCTACAGGGAATGGGTGATGGTACAATAGGTGAGGACAGAGCTGGTTGCGCAGTGGTCTACTGGGCTGAGGGCTATTGTAGGTTGTAGGCTTGTTGGAAGAGGTGGGTCTTGAGGTTCCTCTTAAAGCTTTCCACGGTAGTGGAGAGTCTGATGTGCTGAGGTGAAGCGTTCCAGAGTATGGGGGATGCACGGGAGAAATCTGATGTTTATCACTAATTGTCTTTTTTGGTGAATCCAATCTCCTACAAAGTTCATATCAGTGGCTGACATTACTCCTGTACAGGCAAGTGACTTCTGTAGGGGCTAATATTAGGCTTATGTGATGTCTCTAGGGGCTGATATTATTTCAGTAGAGGCTAATAATCAGCAGAAATCAAATCTTCCTTGGTTATATTAGTACCTAGTACTGATATCATATTGGCCTACAGAAGCCAAATGTATGTAAAGCATTGCAGTAATCATCCGTCATCCCTACATGAGTACATTAATGGATCACTCCCCCAGGTTACAATAACATACTACCTTTCATTTGTGTAACAAATAATAATTATATAATAATAAATCAATGAATAGTTTAATAAAAGAATAATTAATCACAATTAGTCACACACCCCTGTTCCATAGGCGTATTGTACACTCTGTTCTCAGTAACCACTACCCTCTTCTTCACTACAGGATCCTGAGTGCCGTTTTCTGCCATAGTGTTTTTCTCTGCCATTGTGCCGTTCTCTGCTATAGTGTTGTTCTCTCCCATAGTGCCATTCTCTGCCATAGTGTCATTCTCTGCCAGAGTTCATTTCTCTGCCATAGTGCCATTCTCTGCCAAAAAGCCATTCTGTACCAGTGTCGTTCTCTGCCATAGTGCCGTTCTCTGCCATAGTGCCATTCTCTGCCATAATGCCATTCTGCACCAGTGTTGTTCTCTGCCATAGTGCCGTTCTCTGCCATAGTGTTGTTCTCTGCCATAGTGCCATTCTCTGCCATAGTTCCATTCTCTGCCATAGTGTGTCATTCTCTGCCAGAGTGCATTTCTCTGCCATAGTGCCATTCTCTGCCATAATGCCATTCTGTACCAGTGTCGTTCTCTGCCATACTGTCGTTCTCTACCGTAGTGCCAATCTCTGCCATAGCGCCATTCTCTGCCATAGTGCTGTTCTCTGCCATAGGGCCGTTCTCTGCCATAGGGCCGTTCTCTGACATAGTGCCGTTCTCTGACATAATGCCATTCTGCACCAGTGTCGTTCTCTGCCATAGTGTCGCTCTCTACCATAGTGTCGTTCTCTGCCATAGTGCTGTTCTCTGCCATAGTGCCATTCTCTGCCATAGTGCCATTCTCTGCCATAGTGCCATTCTCTGCCATAGGGCCGTTCTCTGCTAGAGGGCCGTTCTCTGCCATAGTGCCGTTCTCTGCCATAGGGCCGTTCTTTGACATAGTGCCATTCTCTGACATAATGCCATTCTGCACCAGTGTCGTTCTCTGCCATATTGTCGCTCTTTACCATAGTGTCGTTCTCTGCCATAGTGCCGTTCTCTGCCATAGTGCCATTCTCTGCCATAGGGCCGTTCTCTGCCATAGGGCCGTTCTCTGACATAGTGCCATTCTCTGCCATAGTGCCATTCTCTGCCATAGTGCCATTCTTTGCCATAGTGCCGTTCTCTGCCATAGTGCCATTCTCTGCCATACTGTCGTTCTCTACCGTAGTGCCAATCTTTGTCATAGCACCATTCTCTGCCATAGTGCCTTTATCTGCCATAGGGCCATTCTCTGACATGGTGCCATTCTATGCCATAATGCCATTCTGTACCAGTGTCGTTCGCTGCCATAGTGTCGTTCTCTACCATAGTGTCGTTCTCTGCCATAGTGCCGTTCTCTGCCATAGTTCCATTCTCTGCCATAGTGCCGTTCTCTGCCATAGTGCCATTCTCTGCCATAGTGCCATTCTCTGCCATAGTGCCATTCTCTGCCATAGTGTTGTTCTCTGCCATAGTGCCGTTCTCTGCCATAGTGCCATTCTCTGTCATAGTGCCATTCTCTGCCATAGTGCCATTCTCTGTCATAGTGCCATTCTCTGCCATAGTGCCATTCTCTGCCATAGTGCCACACACATTGGCAGAGGCACTCAACAACCTTTGCACTGTGAATCCCAGGAGTTCAGTCTCAGCACTGTATCACAATCAGGATATATGAAACATCACGTCTAAGTGACCATAGGAATTAGATAGGAGACACTAGTTTATTCCCACATCCACAATGTCCTGCAGCTGAGCTCAGTTGTCTTTTATTTGTTACAAATTCTCACGCTACATATGGGAAATGTCTCCATCTCTTTGTGTCAGCGATTCCGTGATGAGCAGTGTTTACTTGTGTCTGTGCCTCTAGTGAAATATAACTGTTGCTGGCACCATACTGTCCCTCTAGAACATTTTCTTTAATCTGTAGGACATTTTTATTTGCTTTCAATAGTGAAGGCTCCGCTTAATAAATAGCAGTTGTAATTATGTAAATCTTGTGTAATTTGACCCGCATAACTCTTTCCTGATTGAATCATATTCTTCAAGAAATAAATGGCAACTTAAAGTGACTGCCTTGTTCACTGTAGATAGATATAGGAGAGGTGCTGCTGGAACAGCGGAGAACGTGTAATAACTCTCTTCCATTTTGTTATACACTGATGCATTTCTTTATTCAGACAGGTGTAGGAGGTGGTCGCGTGCCCCCTACTGTTTTATGGTATTTGTCGGTGTTTGAAGATAGTGTTTTAGGTAATGAGTATGTTGTAAATGTAGTTGGTAAAATTACTGATGATGGTGAAGTACAGGTCCCCGATCACTGTGTAGCGGCCGGCACCACCTAACAGTTGGGAGAGAGCAGTGATAGATTAGATGTTAGATAAGATAGGTGGAGGAGTTACAGATGGCCAGTGGGTTTGCTAGAGAGATATGTATTGTGAGGGACGTTCTGCAAAAGGATTCAAGGAGTAAAGACATGGCATGGTGTCAGGAGCCAGTCAGGGAACCCTGAAGTAACCACTTAAGGTCCGGAGCCTACAGCTGACCTCGGCGGGCTCAGAGAAGTCATGCGACTAGACAGCCATCAGGGCCCAGAAGCGGAGAGCGGTGAGAAGAAGTGTGAAGGAACGGAGACACAGGTGCCTGGCAGCTTGCGAATGAGTTCCAATTTAGCGGTGATAGGTCAAGTGAGAGTACCCCAAAATAAAGCAGCAGAACCGTCAGGAGTGAAGCAATGTGTGTCGTAGTGGTGGAATGAATAAATTGTTCAAGTTTAGTTTGCCAAAAGAACTCCGGTGTCACTAGTTTGACTACTGCATCTACAATGGGAACCAGCTGTGGGATGATGGATGCCAGCCTGAAGAAAGCAGTAAGTGTCGCACGCCCCACCTGAAACCATACACACACACTGACTCTCTCTGTCGAAGAAGTTCGGAGCCCTCACGGTCTGGCGTTCGTACCATCCTTCAGCGGCACAATTTAAGTTCATTTTGTCGGTACTTTGAGTTGTTTATCAAAATTGTGATTCCTATAATTCTATTTGTTCCCCTTTGATATTGTCTAAACATGGCTTCATTTAATTTCTTTGAATATTATGGACATGTATAGAAGATTCTAAATATAGTTCTCCATCTTTGAGTGGTCAAATTATATTGAACATACATGCTTTTTTCTTCATCTAAAAAGAGCAGCTCACCTGTCCATATTTCTGGTATTACAGTTTAGCTCCAGTAAAGTAAATATCTCTGAACTCTGAAACAGATGCAACCTGTGTAACTGTATTTGGAAGAAAGCAGACATGTCTTATATTCCTGCACAACCCTTAAGGGGAACCTGTTATGTAAAAAAAAGCTATTAACCTGCAGATATGAGGTTAATATGACAATTAATAGCATTCGGACACAGTGCCATTGCCCTAAAAGCCCAGCCATGGGGTGGAAATTATCTATATTCCTCCTAGCAGCCTCAGCTTTTCAGTCATAGGGGTGATGCGGTTTCAGTCACCTCTCAGTGCATAGTGAGCAGTAGCTGTAACTATGCACTGGCTGACAGCCAGTGTTGCATTGCATCAGTACAGAGAAGGCTTTCAGTCAGTGCCAGGGTGTCGTCTGCTTCCAGCGGCTTTCACTCTATAGTATCAAGTATAGAGAAGAGAATGAGTTGTCACTTGTTTTAAGGTTTCTAAACTCTGAAGATGTTAAAAAAGAGTGGCTTTAGGTGGAAATGTGCACAGCAATGTCTTCTTGACGTTGCTGTGCACTATTTTAATTTTCTTGGTTCACACTGTTTTTTTGAGCTTTCCAAATCCTTCTTAAAATCTCAAAAATCCTCAAAATCTTGAAGTTCCTGCTCCAAAAACGGCAGAAAAAAGACTTGTGTGCATATAGTGAAATTAAGGATTTTTCTGTAACGCTTACCTTTGATACTGATATTCAAATTCTTGATGGTTTCCACAACAGACAAATGTCAAGTGAGAAGCCTGGTAACAGTGATAAATGTTTCTCTGGTAATCTGGATCTGGTAATTAATGGTACAGATCAAAGCTCTTATCATACAATCAGAAACACCAATATTTCTGCTTTTATATGTCTATGTTTGCATGCTATCTACTTTTATTATATGTGGAAATAATACCAGAGAAACGACAACTTCCTGGAACATCATTATTAACTAGAAATCATTCACCTGTTGCCCTTGCCGGATGACTTCCATCAATACACAAACAGCCACATTCATTTCCAGGTATATTAAATATTTTATCTTCTGTTTTGCATGAAAAGTTAATAAGGTAAGAACATTAATATTAATGTCAATTGAATAATAAAGTTCTAACCGTCTGTTTGGAATTCATTTTATAATTGTCTGGCCATGTATAAAAATTCACCCATAGCATCTAGGAGTGGCACTTGCCAAAATGAGGAGCAGACACATTTTACAAGGATTCCCAGCATAGTAGAAGCGACTTGGCAAGATGCTATCTACAAGTCATGAACCCTTATAAGCTATAAAAAAAATGTAGACGCAATACTATTCATTCATAAGTAAGCATAAAGTACCAGAATGTATTATTATGTCTCACCTGGAGAGGTAGATCCTCAAAGCCCTTGGCCAAGATGTAAATTTCTACAGCAGCACGGATAGGTGGTGCTGGTGCAGTAAGACAATGCAGCTGGAAAAACAAAGGTATATGTGGCAGAATGAGAACAATCACAAATGATGTAGATGTGCTGGAACAACGGCAGCAGAGGCTAGAACAGTGATGTAGTAGAGATGACTCAGTAATGAGGATCCAGAGAAGCAGAGTTGAGTTTGCAACGGAGACTAAATACAGTTGAGTTTGCACAGTGGGGGTGGTGAATCAGTATTGGAACCAGTGGAGGATACAGACAAAAGAGGGTAGTATGAAGACCCTTTGGAGTCCAATATCTCATCATAATACACAATTCAGCCTGCTTTAGAGGTGGTAGTGGCCGCCCTTACCTCTTGGCCCCTGTGTGGTAGAACAAGTTGTACCAATGGTATCTACACTCCTACCTGGAACTATGTGCTCCTACATTACATCAAGCTACACTGCACAATTCTGTTATTTCTTGGTTCTTGAGTTGTATAATAGAGCATGAAGGAAGCAGTGCTGGAACCACGGAAAAGCAGAGATGTGCAGAGTAGCTTTATGTTAAGTGCTAAAACCATGGAACCATAGCAGAATTATACAGTAGAGCTGGATGCACCAGTCCTGCAGCCATAGAACAGCAGAGTTGTGGTGATGCCATGTATTGGTAGGAACACAAACTACCTGAATACACCGGTCCTGGAGCCATAGAACAACAGAATTGGGGTGATGCTGTGTATTGGTAGGAACAACAACTACCTGAATACACTGGTCCTGGAGCCATAGAACAGCAGTTTTGTAGTGGTGCCGCGTATTGGCAGGAACACGAACTACCTGAATACACAGGTGGTGTTCTCCTTCCTGAGTTGGGTTGAAATGGCCTGAAAAGAGAATTTTATCAATTTGCCTTGGTAACCCAATGCATAGGAGAAGTGATGGGACCACACAGTGCTGGAATTGGGACTGGTGAGCAACAGTTTACAATGAAAGAGCAGAGTCATTAGAACAGTCAAGTAAGAATAATACAATATGGGGGGGGGTCCTGTCTATTAAGAGCAAATTCTGTGCTAAAATACAGAAGTACCTTTTACAATCTCCACCTATCAGCATGAAGAGAGTGTGGCAGCAAAGACCATGTCTCTATAGAGAACCTGGTATGTCTTAAACCTAGTAATCTTGCAGATTACAAATTATTATTGAGGGTGTCATCAGGGGGACAACCTATAGTCCGCTAATTTTCAGAAATAGGAAAGTAAAAAGAAGGGTTGCAGAAGCTTTAGTCACAAAAGCACCCTTTGGAGAAAGTGGCCCACAGAAAAATATCAGTAAAATGAATAGCCAATGCAGAGATGTGATGATATATTATAATATAACTACAATGGACAGATCTATTCTACAGAAATAAATGTTTCACTTTATTATGTATTTAAACATGTAATCAAAAATGTATGATGGAAAAAGGAAAATGATGACGCTATGTAAAGAAATAAAGTTTTGTAATACATTGAATTAATGCATTTCCCAGTTGATAAGATAACAACCAGACTAGCAGTGATATTTTCATTTCATGTTTTTTATAAGCAACAGAAATCCTAAACCATATAAGCATAAATTATACCTAACAGCATACAGCCCCTGATAGTTCTGTCGCTTATCCATGTTATGTAAATAAAAGCTTATAACCTGACTTTAAATTCATCCATTGGTTTTATAAATTACTCTTTTGAAAGATGAAACCCTCCAAATTTGGTTTATGTTCTGAAAATAAACTTGTTACAAAGCTGAAATATTGATCATTTAATGAACACAGAAAGGTAAGATTTTGGCAAGACAAAGGTTTTGTCACCTTGTCATATAATGCACCCAATCCTAGTTTACATCCTCACCTGTGCTCTCTAAATGATCGGTTAATTAGTGGGTGTGTATATAAAGAAACCCAGCACCCCTGACCTTCACTTGAACTGCAACTTGACCTCAGACAACATGCCAAAAATCAACCCTGCAACCAAAGCCTTGATTATCAAGAGGCTGAAGACCAGATACACTGCAGAGGTGGCTGGACCTTTAATGTGTCTCAGCTTCAAGTACAAAGAATTAAAAAAAGATTTGAAGAGACAGGAGATGTTTTTGACAAGCCCAGGTCTGGCAGACCCTGTAAGACAACTGCTCAGGAGGAACGTTTGTTGGTTAGAAAATCCAAAGCCAAGCCCCTCTTCCACTGCAGCAGAGCTCCAAAAGGCTTGGTCACTTCAAGTCCTTGTGTCAACTAGAACAGTTTGTAGGATTCTGTCTCGAAATGGCCTCCATGGTTGAATCAGTGCCTAGAAGCCAGCACTAAACAAAAGGCAATTAAAAAAAGTGTGGCATTTGCCAAGTCCCACAGACTGCTAAACGGATGGACACTGAAAAAGTGGCAGAACGTGGATTTCTCTGATGAATCTTCAGTTGAATTACACCACAGCCGCCACAAATACTGCAGGAGACCTACTGGAGCCCTTATGGATCCAGAAAACAGTTAAGTTTGGTTGTGGAAAGATCATGGTCTTGGGTTACATTCAGTATGGGGGTGTGCGAAACATTTGCAAGATGGAAGGCAATATGAATAGCCTAAAATATCAAGAAGTATTAGCTACCTCTTACATTCCCAATCACAAAAGGGGTTAAATTCTGCAGCAGGATGGTGCTCCATCTCATACTTCCATCTCTTCAACAAAGTTCCTCCTGGTAAACAAGATCAAGGTGCTCAAGGACTGGCCAGCCCAGTCCCCAGACATAAACATCATTGCGCATGTTTCGAGTAGGATGAAAGAGGAAGCTTGGAAGACAAAACCAAAGAATCTAGATGAACTCTGGGAGGCATGTACAACTGCATTCTTTGCTATTCCTGATGCTTCATCAATAAATGATATGAATCATTGTTTAACCGCATGGATGCAGTCCTTCAAGCTCATGGAAGTCACACAAAATATTAAATATGGCTCTAATAGCACCACAACTTCATTCACCAATGTTATGCAACATATCTTTGTATTAGAAGTTAATTATTTGAATTTCACTTTACTTTCTGTGAGCAACAAAACTTTTGTCTTTCCAAAATCTGCCTTTCTGTGTTCATTAAATGATCAATATTTCTGCTTTGCAGCAACTTTATTTTCAGAACCTAAACCAAATTTGGGAGGGTTTCAGCTTTCAAAAGAGTAATTTATGAAACCAATGGATGAATTTAAAGTCAGGTTATAAGCTTTTATTTATATAACATGGATAAGCAACAGAACTTCTATCAGGGACTGTACACCACAGGTTCACGCATCCTGTGGAATGTGCACCACATAGGGTAAATGTAGCGCCCCTGAATACATCAGGGTGCTACAGGGAACTGCACCCTGTTCCCTCAGGATGCAGGACATACCCTCCTCTGGTTCCAAGTTCCCAGAAACCGGTGTCACCTTCATCAGCACCACAAATCCCAATCAACACCTCACATCATGACCTGTCAGACACACCAGTGGGTTGGTCCAGCTTGAACAGGGCCAACCACCTAGGGGTCAGGTAGACTGGTAGGAGGAACAAGGGGAGTCTTGTGAAAACCTTCAAAGAGAGAGTTGCTGGGGAGTGTGAGCTCCCGGGGAGCTAGAAGGACCGAGGTTGGGTCGCAGACAGTGGTCCGGGACCAGAGGAGTCGGGGACCGGTAGCAGTAACATTGGATAAGGGTGCGACCGACATAGTCTTGGAGGACTGTCGGCACCAGAAAGTCCAAAAGAACTGACCGGTACCGAGCACGACGGAGTCCAGAGCCGATTTAACGTCCTGACAATTAACCTGCAGAGGAAGGGGACCTTCAGGGACCTTCCCAGAGAGCTCAGAGACTGAGGGCATCAGCACACCACGGGAGACAGGGTTTTCCAGCAAAATCAACCCACTAAAGTCCCAAGTGCCAGCCCTTGGGAGCAAGTCTTCACTTAAAAACTGAAGAAGGGGACCTTACAGCTTCAGGCTATAGGGACCCACACGGACACAAAACTGTGCATGGAAGCAGGTTCCGGATTACTATGTGACACTGGTGGGACCGCTACTTGGGCGGGCTCCCCACAGTGGCAGCAGCACACAGAGAATTTGGTTTACCTGCAGCATGTGTGTCTCCTTTCTAATCCTCATCCAGCACCACGACTACCCACAGTCAGTACCCTGGTCCCCTGCACCCTGCTCTCCCAAATAACTACCAACACCCTGAGCGCGGGGCCTTCCCTACCTGTGGAGGGACTAACATCTAGCTGCTTAACTCCATCTGCCCCGGTACTCCTTACAGTAGCGGCAGTACTCCCATTACTGCAACCCACAGGTGGCGTCACAAACGTATCCCCTGTAAATACCCCCTTTATACGGATCAAAGTGTCCGCCAAGGCAGGTCCGGACGACCCCCTTGAGCCACGATCCCGGATCCGAGCAGCCCGACTAACACCGGGTGGCACATATACTCCCTTTCTATATGGCCTATATACTGTATATATATATATATATATATATATATATACATACAGTCATATGAAAAAGTTTGGGCACCCCTATTAATGTTAACCTTTTTTCTTTATAACAATTTGGGTTTTTGCAACAGCTATTTCAGTTTCATATATCTAATAACTGATGGACTCAGTAATATTTTTGGATTGAAATGAGGTTTATTGTACTAACAGAAAATGTGCAATCCACATTTAAACAAAATTTGACCGGTGCAAAAGTATGGGCACCCTTATCAATTTCTTGATTTGAACACTCCTAACTACTTTTTACTGACTTACTAAAGCACTAAATTGGTTTTGTAGCCTCATTGAGCTTTGAACTTCATAGGCAGGTGTATCCAATCATGAGAAAAGGTATTTAAGGTGGCCACTTGCAAGTTGTTCTCCTATTTGAATCTCCTATGAAGAGTGGCATCATGGGCTCCTCAAAACAACTCTCAAATGATCTGAAAACAAAGATTATTCAACATAGTTGTTCAGGGGAAGGATACAAAAAGTTGTCTCAGAGATTTAAACTGTCAGTTTACACTGTGAGGAACATAGTAAGGAAATGGAAGAACACAGGTACAGTTCTTGTTAAGCCCAGAAGTGACAGGCAAGAAAAATATCAGAAAGGCAGAGAAGAAGAATGGTCAGAACAGTCAAGGACAATCCACAGACCACCTCCAAAGACCTGCAGCATCATCTTGCTGCAGATGGTGTCAATGTGCATCGGTCAACAATACAGCGCACTTTGCACAAGGAGAAGCTGTAAGGGAGAGTGATGCGAAAGAAGCCATTTCTGCAAGCACGCCACAAACAGAGTCGCCTGAGGTATACAAAAGCACATTTGGACAAGCCAGTTACATTTTGGAAGAAGGTCCTGTGGACTGATGAAACAAAGATTGAGTTGTTTGGTCATACAAAAAGGCGTTATGCATGGAGGCAAAAAAACACGGCATTCCAAGAAAAGCACTTGCTACCCACAGTAAAATTTGGTGGAGGTTCCATCATGCTTTGGGGCTGTGTGGCCAATTCCGGCACCGGTGTAATACTACTGTATGTTCTGAGGATTTCGATTGCGTTAGGGCAATGACAACAGAGACGAGTTCTTGGTACAAGATGTTATATAATATGTCACCTCAGTAGATACACAACGGGAATAAACACAGTAAAACAACACACAAAACGGAGCGAAGGGGATTCCCGGGGCCACGCACCGGACTCCCCCAGGGAGACCACCAGAGCGAACCCCTGTACAGGGACTGTCCGGCAATCAACCCCGGAAGGCCTAAATGTGCGGCAGCCGGTACACAAGGGGCAAGTGGTATAGTCCAGGAGTGTCCGTACGGGATGATTGTCCAGAGTGGTTACGAACCGGGCAGAGTGCTGATCAAAGACGGCCGACGGAGTCCGGGCACAGCTTGAAGAAAACCGGGTATGGTCCAGAGTCGGTCGGTAGAGTTTCAGGAGAATCCAAGGCAATCAGGAAGTAGAAACAGCAAAGCAGGAGCACACAGCAAGCAGTATACTCAGGCACTGGACTGGGCTGAGAGGCGGCCTTTTAAGCAGCTGGACAGGAAGTAGGGCAACAGAACCTTAAACTCCATGTTAACTGAGGGCAAGCTCATTCAAAAGAGAACTGGAAAACCTGGAAACCTGACAACCGGGAATCTTGTTAAAGTTGAGGATCGCATGGATTCAACTCAGTATCAGCAGATTCTTGACAATAATGTGCAAGAATCAGTGACGAAGTTGAAGTTACGCAGGGGATGGATATTTCAGCAAGACAATGATCCAAAACACAGCTCCAAATCTACTCAGGCATTCATGCAGAGGAACAATTACAATGTTCTGGAATGGCCATCCCAGTCCCCAGACCTGAATATCATTGAAAATCTGTTGGATGATTTGAAACGTGCTGTCCATGCTCGGCGACCATCAAACTTAACTGAACTGGAATTGTTTTGTAAACAGGAATGGTCAAATATACCTTCATCCAGGATCCAGGAACTCATTAAAAGCTACAGGAAGGGACTAGAGGCTGTTATTTTTGCAAAAGGAGGATCTACAAAATATTAATGTCACTTTTATGTTGAGGTGCCCATACTTTTGCACCAGTCAAATTTTGTTTAAATGCGGATTGCACATTTTCTGTTAGTACAATAAACCTCAATTCAATCCAGAAATATTACTCAGTCCATCAGTTATTAGATATATGAAACTGAAATAGCTGCTGCAAAAACCCAAATTGTTATAAAGAAAAAAGGTTAACATTAATAGGGGTGCCCAAACTTTTTCATATGACTGTATATATATATATATATATATATATATATATATACTAGAAGGTGGCCTGATTCTACGCATCGGGTATTCTAGAATTTACGTATTGTGTAGTTCATGTATGATTTTTGTTATATATATATATATATATATATATATATATAGATGTTGTTGTGTGTAGTTACCAAGTGTTTGTGTAGGGCGCTGTACATGTTCTGAGTGTCGCGGGGGGTGAGAGCGGTGTTGTATGTGTGTTGCGTGTGTTGCGTTGTTTGTGGAGCGCTGTGTGTCTGTAGCGTTGTGTGTGTGTGTGTGTGTTGTGCGGTTTGTGTGTGTGTGGTGTGTTTTGGGGGGAGGTATGTTTTGAGCAATGTGTGTGTTGTGCAGCATGTGCGTATATTTGTGTGTGCAGCGTTGTCTGTGTGTGTGGGTGTCTGTGTAGGGCGTTGTTTGTGATTCCTAGTGTGTGTGTGTTGTGCAGTGCGCGTGTGTGTGTGTGTTGGGGAGAGGTGTGCACCTCCCATCGTGCTCCATCCCCCATGCTGCACACCCCCCATCGTGCTGCATCCCCCATGCTGCGCACTCCCAAACGTGCTCCATCCGCCATGCTGCGCACTACCAAACGTGGTCCATCCGCCATGCTGCGCACTCCCAAACGTGCTCCATCCGGCATGCTGCGCACTCCCAAACGTGCTCCATCCGCCATGCTGCGCACTCCCAAACGTGCTCCATCCGCCATGCTGCGCACTCCCAAACGTGCTCCATCCGCCATGCTGCGCACTCCCAAACGTGCTCCATCCGCCATGCTGCGCACTCCCAAACGTGGTCCATCCGCCATGCTGCGCACTCCCAAACGTGCTCCATCCGCCATGCTGCGCACTCCCAAACGTGCTCCATCCGCCATACTGCGCACTCCCAAACGTGCTCCATCCGCCATACTGCGCACTCCCCATCGTGCACCATCCGGCATGCTGCGCACTCCCAAACGTGCTCCATCCGTCATGCTGCGCACTCCCAAACGTGCTCCATCCGTCATGCTGCGCACTCCCAAACGTGCTCCATCCGCCATGCTGCGCACTCCCAAACGTGCTCCATCCGCCATGCTGCGCACCCCTCATCATGCTCCATCCGCTTGGGAGTGCGCAGCATGCCGGATGGTGCACGATGGGGAGTGCGCAGCATGGCGGATGGAGCACGTTTGGGAGTGCGCAATATGGCGGATGGAGCACGTTTGGGAGTGCGCAGCATGGCAGATGGACCACGTTTGGGAGTGCGCAGCATGGCGGATGGACCACGTTTGGGAGTGCGCAGCATGGCGGATGGACCACGTTTGGGAGTGCGCAGCATGGCGGATGGAGCACGTTTGGGAGTGCGCAGCATGGCGGATGGAGCACGTTTGGGAGTGCGCAGCATGGCGGATGGAGCATGATGGGGGGTGCGCAGCATGGCGGATGGAGCACGTTTGGGAGTGCGCAGCATTTCGGATGGAGCACTTTTGGGAGTGTGCAGCATGGCGGATAGAGCACGATGGGGAGTGCGCAGCATGGCGGATGGAGCACGTTTGGGAGTGCGCAGCATGGGGGATGGAGCACGTTTGGGAGTGTGCAGCATGGCGGATAGAGCACGATGGGGAGTGCGCAGTATGGCGGATGGAGCACGTTTGGGAGTGCGCAGCATGGCGGATGGAGCACGTTTGGGAGTGTGCAGCATGGCGGATAGAGCACGATGGGGAGTGCGCAGCATGGCGGATGGAGCACGTTTGGGAGTGCGCAGCATGGGGGATGCAGCACGATGGGGAGTGCGCAGTATGGCGGATGGAGCACGTTTGCTCAGCCTCTCTCCTTCCAGCCTCCCTCAGCATCAGCCTCCCCCTCCCAGCCTTCCCCAAGATCAGCCTCTCTGCTCCCAGCCTCCTCCAGCACGCCGTGCTCCTCTGCCGACACTCACCCACACCCGATCGCATCCACTCACCCACACAACCGATCGCATCCACTCACCCACACAACCGATCGCATCCACTCACACACACAACCGATCGCATCCACTCACACACACAACCGATCGCATCCACTCACACACACCCGATCGCATACACTCACACACACCCGATCGCATACACTCACACACACCCGATCGCATACACTCACACACACAGACACTGACGATATTGCACATACGCGCTGATACTCACAACATCCGGGGATATCACATGCTTCTGGCCATGTGATCCTCCGTCAGGTCCTGGAAGCTCACAGCACAATATCGCCGCCGAGAAGCAAGCGATATCCCAGGATGTTGTGAGTATTTGGATGCGATGTGATGTGTGAGGTATGTGTGAGTGTGATCTGATTTGTGTGTGTGTGTGTGTGCTGTTATGTGTGTGTGTGTGTGTGTGTGTGCTGTTATGTTATGTATGTTCCGCAGCTGCAGGACCTTGATGTGTGGATGCGATGTGATGTGTGTGTGAGGTGTGTGTGAGAGTGTGAGCCGGTGTACACTGGTAACTATGATACACATCGGGTAACTAAGGGACCTTAGTTACCCGATGTGTATAATGGTTACCAGCTTTCACGGCCTCCGTTAAGATCCCAGCATCGCAAGGTTATGTCTGGCGCTGCGGGGATCCTGACAGAGCCGGTGTAGAAGCAAGCGATATCCCAGCATGTTGTGATGTGTGAGGTGTGTGTGGATGTGATGTGTGGATGTGATGTGTGAGGTGTGTGTGAGAGTGAGTGTGATGTGTGTGTGTACTCACCTGGGAATCGGAGCCCCGTGTCAGTTAGGCCAGAGCGAGCGTGCATTGCGTGAGGGGGGCGGGGCCTGCAGAGAGCCGGGGCGAGAGGCCAATCCGTGTGGGGGGGCGGGGCCATGGCGAGCCCAGCGGCCAATCAGCTTTGTGTCACCGTAAGGACACAATTTCGGAGCATGACAGACAGACAGATAGACAGACAGATAGACAGACAGACAGACAGACAGAATAAGGCAATTATATATATAGATATATATATATATATACACTGTCCTACTGTGCTTTTAATGAGCAAAGTAGTGTATGATCATAGCCTGGAGGGTACTTTGATTAAGAGTAACTAAGTGGAGCTAATTGGTTTAGAAACTCTAACATACACTATTTCGTGGTGATGTAAAATGGGCTCTACATTGGTGTGTATGTGTTGTTGGTATGTAGTATGTGTTCCTAAGACCTGATTCACACAATCATGGTCCAAACATGAATCGACATCCTTGAACCGGCCTTCAGTTTCCTGACTTTACCTTAACAGCGTCATGTAGTCATATGACACGCAGCCAGTGTACGTATTGCGGTTTAGATTCAGACCACGAAAAACAGATGTGTGAATCTGACAGATGAGTATATGAAAAATCGGCCAAACAGAAGAATTTTCTTCCATATTGTCACTGGTATGCCATCAGTACGCCATTCCTCAGTTTTTTACTTCCATAAAACATCTGTATGTCATCAGTTCTATAAATCTACAACTTTAAATGTAATAATAGGCCAAACTCAGTTTTCTATGTTAATAACAACAATAGATTTGTGAAAAACGCATGATCTACAGATGGTAAGCCATATGGCATCTGTTTTTTGCGCACCCATTGGCTCATCAGCGGAGAATCTGATCCAGAAAACGAATCAAACTAGTGCATACTGGGATTTTTTTTACACACAGACCATCAGTCCATGTGTAAAAATTATCATGCGAACTACAACATTGAATTGTGTCGGTCCATGTCCTGTCTGTAGTTTACCAGTTTTACATATACACAGCTGATGAACTTGTCTGAATGAGCCCTAATTGTCCTGTTAGTCCACCATACTGGGAACCTGTAGTGGTTCCAAGGCTATTAACCTGGAGCTATAGGAATATTCTACAGCTATAGGGATATTCTGCAGGTTACAATTGTAGTGCCCCTCAAGGCATCAGGGAGCTACAAGGTACTGCATCCCCACCATGATGCAGGGCCTACCCCCTAGGGACCCAGAAGACCAGTGCCGGTAACAACCAAACACTCCAGGACAAGGTTACCTACACCCAGCACCATGGAGAGCAGGACTCGTACGTCCTTGATGTGGACGTCATTGCACAGAAACCAGCCCCGCTTCCACTTTAGCACCAGGTGCCCAGCTGCCACCAGGAGGCAGTGCAGGTGCATGGGATCAGTGTACCCAGACTGTGAGTGCTGATCCCAGGAGGCCAATTGAACCAAATGGCCCCTTTCCAACACCCTGGTAGCTACCACCTGCAAAAGTTACCAAATATTTATTGTTCCAGTTAAAAATGTTAATTTAACCTGATTTTTGAACATTTGATGAATTTGAACAATAAGAAAAAGTTAACTATGTTGCATTAACCTGTTTGCACAATGTTTGATATAAAAATGAACCCAGGCTGCTGGACTGGCAGCAGCCAAAAACTTCAACATGTAAATAGTTGCACCAGTTGTGCATCACCAGAGTACAACTCAACCAGTGGACCCTGTTTAACACCGCCACCCAGGAGAGGCAAGGTGCAGGAAAGGTCTGCGGCAGAGGCGGCCGAGACCTGGTCACCAGAGAAACCGGTGACCTACCTCCTAGAGGGTTTTGGGACCAGGACCTTTGGGTGGTGGATGAAGGGAGAGGGGTTCTCCAGGTTGAAATGTTAAATTCTGAACCTCCCCTGCGTGGGAAGATGTTAATTTTTTTCATGCAAAAAAAAAAGTGTAAACCTGTTTTCATTGGCAATCCGAGTACGTGCTGGGATTAACTAAGGGAGAATGTAGCGCCCCTGAAGCTATCAGGGAGCTACAAGGTACTGCATCCCCATGAGGATGCAGGGCCTACCCCCTAGGGATCCAGAAGACCAGTGCCGGTCACAACCAAACACTCCAGATAATCACTGTTTTCCCCAAAATTCCCCATAGAATGGTACCAGGCTAAGGTCGGACCAATGGTTAGCCGCCAAGAGGTGGAGCCAATCTAGTCCACTAGACGACCAGGTGGGAGGGGCAGGCAGTGGAGAGACAGTGAGTAGTAAGTCACTGACTGTGAAGGAGAGGAGACACACTGCCAAGAGTGTAACACTGACCTGAGGGCCCAGGTGGTTAGTTGCCGATGGAGTACGGTGGAGTGCTCCCTGAACTACGCACCAACGGGGTACAGAATCCTAGGTCAGGCAAACGCTCCAGGCAGACCTGATAAAATCTGCACAGTGAGGGGACCATCAAGGACCTCACTAACCTTGAGGTTCGGACTCAGTAGCAACGTGAGAAATTGGGACAGGACCAGAGACTCCAACCCCACAGAGTTCACGCTACCATCATACGGACTGCTGTAAGAGACAACCAGTAGGGGACCCCTAGTCGCTCCAAGCCATGGTGACCCACCAACCAAAGACATGACAAAGGACTTCAGCTCACCCACTCCAAGTCTCCAGGCCTTCTCTCTGCAGCACGGACAATCGGCCGGACAGCTGCAAGCATGTAAGATGAAATCCAGCGCAGAAAGGAAGGCACTCTTCAATATAAATTTCCATATGGTTTATTCCATGTGCACACGTGAAAGGTAGGTACAGACAGCCCCTAGGCAGGGGAAAAATGACTAGTGACGCGTTCTGACCGTATTACACGGTCTTAGTCATGTGTAAGTCATGACTAAGACCGTGTAATATGGTCAAAACGCGTTGCTAGTCATTTATTCCCCTTCCTAGGGGCTGTCTGTACCTACCTTTCACATGTGTGCACATGGAATAAACCATATGGAAATTTATATTGAAGAGTGCCTTCCTTTCTGCGCTGGATTTCATCTTACATACCAACCAAAGACAGGTGCAGGGGAAAGAAGCCACCAGGTCACTAAATCGGCACTGGGACTAAGGGAACCTGCGGTTGAAACCAGCTGGCCTCGGGTGACCAGTACCAGCTTGCAGTGAGTAAAAGAACCAGTTACACTGAAACTCCTTGTGTGGCCTACCTTCTTTCAACACCCATCTGCATCACCTATCCTCTTTGGCCTGGCCCTGCTTGCGGATGGTCTAACATCCAGGCTGCCACTAATGTGACGCCCTGGGCAAGCCAGGGGTCACAGGTAATGACACCACCACACCCTACACCCCGGATAGGTACACCAAAGCTAGACCTGAAATCCTTGTTGCCTTCCTCCAGGGGCTGATGTCCACACCAGGGGGTGGGCCAGGCGGTTGGCTCCGCCCACCGAGGAGTTCACAGTCCTGGAGGCGGGAAAACCAGGCAGTTGAAGAGCGATAGAGTTTGAAGTGAGAGTGAAGTGGTAGAGGAGCAAGTGAGAGGAGTTGAAGTGAAGGAGAAAGTGACAGTTTGGAAAGCCTGAAGTTGGTCCGGGTGTGTGCCCCGGACTGAGACAGCAAGGTTAGCAGACGGTGGTGACCGTCTGCAGGAGAGGCTGATCGGAGGTTGCCGAAAGGACCGTGGACGGGTGGTGGCCTGGCGGTACCGGACCGGTATACAAGGAGAAGCCAGCATCATTGGCAGGGGCCTTTCGGATCCCGGCAAGGCGAGGAGTCGCCGTGAATTTGCCAAATCCGTCAGTGAAGGGGACCTCCGGGTCTCCCAACAACTAAGTCCCGATTGAAGGCAACAGTCCAACCATAGGAGAGAGACACCGCCACCGCCAAGGCACCAGTTTCTCAGGGCCAGCGCCTGCGGGCACAGAGGGGCTCCTCCGGCCCATATCCAAGTCAGGGAGCGGGTTACCGGTGGGAACCAATCGCTACCAACATTACACTAGGTGCAGGGACAGAGACCGTCACCGCCAACTACCGGGGAAAAGCAACAGCAGCCGTCCATGGGAACCGTCTTTCCAGCCGTGTGTTTTACCGAGAACTGTGTCAACGTCTCAGGCTGAGTGAGTACCACCGTGCCGTACAGCACAGCGCTGCCCCCCGCGACCCTGCACCTCACCAGGCCCCGCACCCGGCCTGCCATCCACCCCTACCCCATCACCGGGCCCCGGGACAACCAACCCCCTACCCACGGAGGGGAGAAATAACAACAAAGCTGCTCCCTGTCACCGCTCCCGGGATCCTTATACAGAGCAGCGGTGGTGTCCACACAATCACCACAACCGTGGGTGGCGTCACGGACAACAATAAATCCCCAAAACCAATCCCCTTTTCACTCACGGGCGAGGAGCGCCGCTCGAGTCCCCGGGATCCGGCCCATCGCTCGAGCCAGCGAGCAGCAGAGGTCGCAGCAGCAGCGGCAGCCGGACCCGAGCAGTGGGAGAGCGCGGCGTCCCCTCCTCCGCCCGCGACAACTTGGCGTCACGAACAGGATCTTACCGCTCTGCTGTTGGGTAGAGGTGCGCCTTGTTACCGCCGGAGGTGTCCGGCCGAAAAATTTCAGAAGCCGCCATCTTTGGCGCGAAAAGTTCCCGCTCGAGCGTCTTCTCGAGTAGTGGAGGCGCGAAGGCCAAAACCCCGCTCCGATAGAGGAGGGGCCTGAAAGAGGCTAAGGGGGACGAAATGACGACTGGTCGCATGTAGCCGCGGCTATAAAGGCAGAGACACCCGGACTCTGCAGCCATCCTGGGTTCCTGGAAGGCACGATTGCCAAAATGTACAGTCCAACCCCCAACAAGGAAGCCACTGCGCCCGGCACGGCGACGTGGCTGAGGGACCGGACCGTCCCGCTGAGTAACCGTCTGCAGGCCCATATGCAGCTCCTCCTGGAGGAGTGGGAGACCGACATGGCGGACGTAGTGGCTGCTATGCGGAGACGCGAGGTGGAAGAGGATTTGGAGGAGCGGGTAAGAGACCCACGCCCCTGTATTCCCGAGGGATCGGCCATTGAAGCTGAGGAGCCCGGCCTGCCTCCGCTCACCCTGCCTCTCTCCCCGCTACCCGTGTTAGCTGCTGCCGCTTCGCCACTAGGCCCGCTACCTGCCCAACTGGTAGCGATACCCTGCCAATCCGCCCCGGCGGACCAACCGGCTGCAGACGCTCAGGACGTCCCTGAATCACTCCCGGGGGAACCGCTAGGACCGCGGCCCCTTAACAAAAAGGTGCCAGAAGTCCCGTCAGTGATTGCGCCAGACCCCGAGCCCAGGACCGTAGCATGGATGAAGGCCCGGGTGATTGCGTTCCACCAACGTCAACAGGATCAGATCTTCCGGATGATGGAGCAGTGGACCAACGAGGTGGAGATGCTGATTGCAACTGCCCCGATGTACGGAAGGGGAACGGATGTAACAGAGTCGACTGGTGACCCACGTCCCTATGTCCTACCAGGACCGGCCGCTGCGGCTGAGGGGCCCGGCCTAGTCTCGACCTATGCATCACCCTTGCCGTTACTTATGGGGCGCCTCAGTGTAAACTCGCCTGACCTGCTGCCCTGTGCTACGGCAGAAGGATCTGATGTGCTGGATGCTGGAGGCCAGGAGGCTGCGGCAGCTGGCGGCAACCCGCCTGACGCAGATGCAAGTGATGGTGACTCCAGCGACTCCAGCTCTGGTGCTGAACCCGCCCTTGAAGGTGAGGAGGCAAGTGAGCGTCTCTGCTATGTGGGGGAACCGGTAGTTTATTACACCGCGCGTAATGGTGGGAATGGATACCGGGCGCCCATGTCACAGCAAGCCTGTCACTGCATGTTTGATATGCTGGTGGCAGAGGACCCAGCAGACACAGAAGAGTCACAGTAAGGGCAGCGGAGCACCGTTGTCACAGTCCCCGTTGGGACCACCAGTATGTGTGTTTAAAAGTTTTGAAAGTTATGAGAAAATGAAAATGATCACCGAAGTCTCATCTGATTGTCAGCAACCGTGATTGAACCGGCCGTTGCCGGCACCGTTGTCCCCGTGGGGACCGCTTAAAGTTGCGTAAGGGACTCCTTACGGACAAGCCCGTGAAATTGCAGGGCAACCACAAACGTTAGTGGCTTGAAAATAATGTTTTGTTGCAGCTTACCGTTACCGCCTCCGGAGAGGCAGGTTGGAGGGAGGGCCCGCAGTGGAGCAGGCTGGGGCCCAGCCACCACCGGAACCGGTGGCTACCCTCTGGAGGGGAAGGACAGATCCCGCTCGGGTGACTTGGTTCAGGACTGGGGTCAAGGGGTGCTGCCTGTTTCTTAGGGGCAGCATCAGGGCCAGGTTACTTGGGTGGGAGAGAGCGGCAGCCGCAACCGTTACCGTAACGTTTAAGAAAAGTGCCTCCCGTTGTGGGATGATGTTCTTCTACTTGTATGTGTTACCGTTTTTTATCTTTTTCAGAAAAATAAAACCGGTGTTGGACGGGCAGCCCGCGGACGGTCTGCATTTTGCTAAGGGGGAACGTGACGCCCTGGGCAAGCCAGGGGTCACAGGTAATGACACCACCACACCCTACACCCCGGATAGGTACACCAAAGCTAGACCTGAAATCCTTGTTGCCTTCCTCCAGGGGCTGATGTCCACACCAGGGGGTGGGCCAGGCAGTTGGCTCCGCCTACCGAGGAGTTCACAGTCCTGGAGGCGGGAAAACCAGGCAGTTGAAGAGCGATAGAGTTTGAAGTGAGAGTGAAGTGGTAGAGGAGCAAGTGAGAGGAGTTGAAGTGAAGGAGAAAGTGACAGTTTGGAAAGCCTGAAGTTGGTCCGGGTGTGTGCCCCGGACTGAGACAGCAAGGTTAGCAGACGGTGGTGACCGTCTGCAGGAGAGGCTGATCGGAGGTTGCCAAAAGGACCGTGGACGGGTGGTGGCCTGGCGGTACCGGACCGGTATACAAGGAGAAGCCAGCATCATTGGCAGGGGCCTTTCGAATCCCGGCAAGGCTAGGAGTCGCCGTGAATTTGCCAAATCCGTCAGTGAAGGGGACCTCCGGGTCTCCCAACAACTAAGTCCCGATTGAAGGCAACAGTCCAACCGTAGGAGAGAGACACCGCCACCGCCAAGGCACCAGTTTCTCAGGGCCAGCGCCTGCGGGCACAGAGGGGCTCCTCCGGCCCACATCCAAGTCGGGGAGCGGGTTACCGGTGGGAACCCATCGCTACCAACATTACACTAGGTGCAGGGACAGAGACCGTCACCGCCAACTACCGGGGAAAAGCAACAGCAGCCGTCCATGGGAACCGTCTTTCCAGCCGTGTGTTTTACCGAGAACTGTGTCAACGTCTCAGGCTGAGTGAGTACCACCGTGCCGTACGGCACAGCGCTGCCCCCCGCGACCCTGCACCTCACCAGGCCCCGCACCTGGCCTGCCATCCACCCCTACCCCATCACCGGGCCCCGGGACAACCAACCCCCTACCCACGGAGGGGAGAAATAACAACAAAGCTGCTCCCTGTCACCGCTCCCGGGATCCTTATACAGAGCAGCGGTGGTGTCCACACAATCACCACAACCGTGGGTGGCGTCACGGACAACAATAAATCCCCAAAACCAATCCCCTTTTCACTCACGGGCGAAGAGCGCTGCTCGAGTCCCCGGGATCCGGCCCATCGCTCGAGCCACCAAGCAGCAGAGGTCGCAGCAGCAGCGGCAGCCGGACCCGAGCAGTGGGAGAGTGCGGCGTCCCCTCCTCCGCCCGCGACACTAACATCAGACCCAGTAGTGAAAACTGTGCAGCAACGGCTCCATCCCTATAGCCGCAACACCGCAACTGGCGTCACGTGTGATCATTACTCAAATCCCCTGTGAATATTCCCCCCTTTTTAAAAAGCACCCAGGGCACGAGACTGGGCACCAGCCACCAAAGTGACATTCACCAGTTATACACCGCCCGGGACCGAGTACCCCATAACCCTGGGCGACACACAATTATACCAATTCTCCTCACTGAAAGCACAACTACCAGGAGGAATAATGTTCATCTTCCAGTAGATGAGCTTTCAGTTAGGTGGCCAGACAGCCCTGGAATGCTATGAACCTGCTATTAACTAATGTTTGGAGATGTCACTGGTTCCCTTTAATTTGTTCAAAATATAGTCCATACTTCCTGACAAACCAACATTATGTGAGTTACAAGTAATCCACATAACTATACTATGCATATTATACATTTAGGTCCAAAAATATTTAGACAGTGACCAGACCTTCATGCTCATGGTTCTGCATGCCACTATTTTATTGAAAATGAAACAACTGATATGCAATTGAGACTTTCAAATTTAATTAAACAGATTAAAGAAAAATATCCTGTGAAACGTTTAGGAATTACAACCATGTTTCTAAAACGCATCCTCATTTCAGGGACTCAAAAGTAATTTGTCAAAGTACCTTTACTATGAATAAAATGTTCATTTTTAATGCTTTGTAGAGATACCTTTTTAGCCAATGACTGCCTGAAGTCTGGAAGCCATGGACATCACCAAATGCTGTGTTTTCTCCTTTGAGATTTTTTTCCAGGCATTTACTGAGAAGACTTCAGTTGTTGCTTGATTGTGGATCTTTCTGTCTTAAGTTTTGTCTTCTGCAAAACAAGAATGCCGCAGAGACACCATCACATATTTCTCAACGCTGGCAGGAAACTACCCAGGTCTTTCACCAGGAAGGAAAAACCATGGGAAGGGCAGTCTCCAGTCAAGGAAACCACCTATGCCAAAACATGGTATCCATCCACAGACAGCTGTTTCGGGGTATTTGCCCCTCATCAGTGTAGAGTAGGAAACTGGCTAGTGGGAGCAATGCCTAGTAGAAGACTACATAGGTAAGGATGGTTGACCTCGGGGAGATCAACATCCAACACCGCGGAGACACCATCACGTGTTTCTCAACGCAGTGACACTAGAACAAGGCCCCTTTTTTTCCAGCCTAATTATGGTCTGTTTCTTTTCCATCGAGAGCTCCTTTGACCACATGTGAGTTCACAGCAACAGCTTCCAAATGCAAAAGCCACACCTAGAATCAGCTCCAGACCTTTTACCTGCTTAAATGATGATTAGGGAATAGCCCATGCAGCCCATTAAAAAGCTTTTGAGATAATTGACCAATTAATTTTGGTCCCTTGAAAAAAGGCAGTTATATATTAAAGAGTTGTAATTCTTAAACCCTTACTCTAATTAGGATGTGAATACCCTTAATTTAAAGCTAAGAATTTGTATTTTAATCACTTGCTGATTATATAACTGTAGTTTGAATATAGGAAAAAAGGAAAGTAAGGAAGTCTTATTAAAATTCAGTAGTGTATTATGAAAAACCACAGTTTCATCACCAGCTCCAGCAACAATTAAAAAACATAAGTTTAAGGAAACAAAAAGTGACGAAAAACTCCATAGAAGAATAAAAATTCCATTTACTTGTTCTCCATTAAAGAGATACTATCACCAGGTTTTTGCTCCCCCTTCTGAGAGCAGCATGATATGGAAACACAGACCCTGATTCCAGCGATGTGTCACCCACTGACCCGTTTTCTGTCATTTTGATAAAATCAATGTTTTTTCTGCTGCAGATCAAGCAGTTATATAGAGCTCATGAATATGCTGGACTACCTGGCAGCATGCCAAGTAGTCCTCTAATGATAATCTACTGCTGATTAAACTGATTTTATCAAAACTACACTAACCAGCCCAGTAAGTGACAAACGTCTGGATCACGATCTCTGCCCCTACGTTACGCTGCTCTTAGATTAGGTGGCAAATGCCTGTTGAAGAACAAGGTGGCAGATATTCTGCTGACGCGTTTCAACCACTACAAAATCTTAGTTGTAACAGACAATCAACTACCCAGTTTTTGTGTTATTAATGGAGAAGAAATAAAGTGAATTTTTATTCATCAATGGATATTTTTTTACACTTTTTGTTTTCTTATGTATTTTGAATATGTTTTGGTAAACAGATAAAATGCCAAAACTTGAGTCACAGTCCAAATATTTCTGGACCAAAATGTATGTACGTGCCCAGTACTTCTGTGGCTAATCTATCTAACATGCTGAGTTGTTTAACTAGTTTTTTTCTTACAATAGGCTACATGACATTTTGACCTTCCCAAATAGACCACAATGCATAAAGAGGTTAAAGAGACAATTGGCAGGACAGAGCTATGACCACATATAGACAGATGTCTGGCTCTCCAGAGAAGCTTCAGAATGGATCAAGATGAAGGTCCAGTATAGTAGGTTGGCCATACAGGTGATTATTTATATATATATATATATATATATATATTGTACACATATACGGAGTGGTCCAAAAGTAGGTGGACAGTATGAGTAATAGGGTTATCAAACATGGTGTAAAGTAAAACTGACTCAGTTGCCCTTAGCATCCAATCAGATTCAACCTTTCATTTTCCAAAGAGTCAGGGTCGGTGAAGAAGGAAAGGTGGAATTCTGATTGGTTGCTAAGGACAACTGAGTCAGTTTCACTTTACACCATGTTTGATGACCCTATTACACATACTGTCCACCTACTTTTGGACCAATCTGTACATATATATATATATATATATATATATATATATAAACATTAAGCAGTGGACCAGTGGACCAGCAGACCTCAGAGCTCCGGTTTAGTAAAATACCTGGTCTTGCTTGGTTGCACGGAACAGGACTGGGAACACGTCCAGCAATAGGAGTAATCTTGTGGGTAGTTCCAGCAGGTAAGAAGACTTCAGGTGATAGTACTAAAATCCAATTTTATTGAGCAAGTTTAAAAAATTCCAGAGCTCAGTTGGTAAAGTGCAGGACACATGCTGATCAGACTACGCGTTTCGGCAGTATAAGGAAGCCGCCTTCTTCACGGTCTCAAGCTGGAGTTGAAGTGTGTGAATGCTCTTAAATAAGAAAATCCACCCCTGAGCCAAGGGTTGTGGGTAATAACAGGTGAAATTAATGACCAGAGCATTTAACTCCAAGTCTTCCAAGACCAGCTTGAGAAAACAAGCATGAATGTGAACAACGCCTGTATCATAAATCACAATTATATAAATTGTCTGGCATCAATGAATACATAAAAACAATCAAAAACAGTTATAAAGACATGTAACATTCATATAGACAATGGTATTGTAGAACAAACTGTTGAAATAAGTAGTCCAAGAAATGTATGAAGGAATCAAGCTGTTATAGAGAAAAAAAAAGGCGAAACCAGAAAGCCGGCAGCGTATTGTACATTAGTTATACTGTATTGCCAGGTCCATCCTGTTGTTAAAACCATATGGAAGAGACTTCCGGCTCCTGCGCTGATCATGTAGGACACAGGACGCCTGAGCTCTGTCATTCCCTGCAGCTCTGACATATATACCGGACAACCCACCAGCCTCCCCCGCTCCATTCCACCGGTGAGTGAAGTTGCTACATGCAGGGAAGTTCATGGGGAGCCGTGGAGATAATTACTTGAAACAGCGCGGTGAATTTCGCTCTCCCCCTCCCTCTCAAGATCTGGCAGCGTGATAAAGATGGCGCCGGAGCCTGCCCTGCACTAAAATCAGATCTGTACACAGAGAGCAGGACGCAGCTTACCTTGCACTCACTCCCCCAGCACTAAGCAGTTAACCGGCAGCAGAATAATAAATCTCCTGGAGTCCTGATAAGATATCAGCAGCAAACAACATGCTACTGACAAGTTCTGCAAAGAGCTAAGAGTTAAAAAGCTGGGAATCCCTGGGCCCTTCCCCCATCTTGTCCAGACCTGTGCATAAGCAGGAGCTGAATCTCTAGGCATACAGACTCAGTGCAAAGCTCTGGAGAAAGTGAAAGAAGCTGAAGGAGGGAAGTTTAAACATACATCCCTGCAAAGTTTCAGGACAGTGAGAATTCATATAACTCTGGCAGGGGGGAGAAAGGGGTGAAAGTGAGAATAAACAAAAGGGGGAGCAGAATCAAGATTTGTCTGACAACCCACACTAAATCAGTGTCAAAACTTACGTCCCTTCATTCACTATTTGATGGAAAGATACCTGCTGCGCAGCAGCTCCAAAACACAAAATCCTCATACATCCAGCGTACAGTGTGAAAAAAAGATTGTGACTGCCCATACAGAATTAAGTGTCCCTCGGTCACCTGAAAATACTCATCAGATGGAGATGGAGGATTCCCCGGGGACCCCGGATGTATTCAAAACAGTGGAGGGTATGGATTATAAGCGTCTGGCTGATGAAGTCGCCAATCGTTTGCTACCTGACATCTCCGCTACAATTAAAGCATCAATAGCAAAAGCTCTCAGTGCCATACAGAACCAACTTGATGAGACGGTGGAACAGGTTGCGGCTATGGAAACCAAAATGTCGACGTTAGAGGAGGACTTCAGCTCTGACCACACTACAGTCATGCGTCTGGCCAGGGAGAATCTGACCCTGAGGGACCGTGTGGACGATCTAGAGAACCGCTCCAGAAGAAGCAATTTGCGCATTGTCGGCCTGCCTGAAACATACCCGGTTGGTGAGCTACGTACATTGTGTGAATCCACTATTCCTACAACCCTGGGAGTAGCAGGAAGGAGAAAAGTGGAAAGGGTGCACCGCATTGGTCCGCCAAGGAGAGGTGATGAGAGTGAAAATAACAGACGCCCAAGACAAGTCATAATGAAATACTTGGACTTCTCCGATAAACAGGAAATATTACAGGCATACAAGAAATTGAAACATCCCTTGGAGGTGAAAGGCTCGCGCATCTTGCTCTTCGAGGATTTTTCTGCGGAGGTCACACGGCAGCGGAGGGCATTCTCATACATATGCTCTGCCTTATTTAAGAGAAATATACGCTTCCAGTTAAAGTACCCGGCAACGTTGATTATCAGACATCAGGATGGATCCTACAATTCTTTCTCAAGTCCAAAGGAGGCAGAGGCCTTTATTGAGCGGATCAGCAGTCCTCGTGACCTCAGGAATTCTCCAGGACAAGGGCGCAACGACTCACCGAACCAGAGAGTGACCAAAGGGAGCTCTGTGAAGCACGCTACAGCTTCCCCGAAGGACTGGAGACAACAAAACAAGGAACTTAAGGGAACCTGAGACAAATAGACAAATGTCGGATGTGTAAAGTTCAAGGTGGGACACCTGTTTTTGATTTAGGCTGGAGAAGCCGCAGTGGAAAAAGTTCAAGAAATCTGAGGCGGAGGAAAGGAAAGAGAACTTTTCTTTTTTTTTTTTTTTTTTTTTTTCCTTCTCTCTCTTTCTTTGTAGGTGGGACACTCCTTTATATTGGTTAAACGCTATAAGTATAAGGTTGACTGAGCTTGGAAAATGATCAGAAAAAAGTGAAGTCTGAGTATTATGGTATAGTTGGGGGGGGGAGGGGAGGGAGATGTTTGAAATGTTTGGGGATTTTGGATTCAAGTGAAGTAGCAAAGATTTTACACAGAGTTATTATTATTACTACTACTCTCACTATTGCAAGTGAGCACTATGTTCAATTGTCTAATTGGTTGAATTTTTTTTTTTTGGCAAGAGAGGGCAGCAAAAACATGGTAAACGAAAGGCAGGATTTCCATTTATTACATGTGCTTTATGAGAATAGTCACCTGGAATGTTAAGGGGTTACGTTCCCCCCAAAAAAGAATTAAGATATTACGCCACCTTAATCGCCTCAAACCGGACATTGCGCTCCTTCAGGAAACTCATCTGGAAGGTTCAGACATGCAGAGGATGGGGAAATTATGGGTTGGAGGAGTCTATGGGTCATCTTCAGTTAAAAGGAAAGCAGGGGTTATTACATTAGTATTTAGGAGATTACAACATCAAGTCCTGGAAACATATGCAGACACGGAAGGTAGGGTTCAGATGATCTCAGTGGAGATACCTGGAGGAATTTATAAAATCTTTAATATTTATGCCCCGAACGAAAACAACAAATCATTCTTTCAACGACTTGAGGCCAAAATTTTAGAACATGCCCATTTTAATCTAATAATTGGGGGGGATTTCAACTCGGTGGTATCTGTGCTAGAGGACAGGAAAAATGCTAAAGGCCCCCCAAATGTACCGCGCGGCCATGATAAAGTTATGCGTCCTCTGTTAAATGCCACGGCCTTATGGGATGCGTGGAGACTACTGCACCCTCAGGATAGGGAATTTACGCACTATTCACATGCTAATAGCTCCTGGTCTCGCATTGACTACTTTCTTGTTTCAGGGAACCTGGTACGTGCGCTCCACTCAGCTACTATCCAGGATTTGGTGATTTCTGACCATGCCCCGGTGGTGCTAGACCTAGCAAACATTTATCCCAGAGGAACGGACTATCTGTGGAGATATCCTTCCTTCCTTAAAGATAACGAAGATTTTTCCTTGAAATTAAAGGAATGGTGGACGGAATTTATGGTACATAATGATCAACATAAAGACACACCTATGTTATTATGGGACACGGCGAAGGCAGTATTACGGGGCAGAACGATAGCACATGTTTCCTATTTGAAGAAAAAGGCTCATCTTAAATTTACTGAAACCTCCCATAAATTGAGGGAAGCATATACTTCTTTTCAAAAGCATCCTGATAGGGACCATAGAGATAGATGGGTAATAGCCCAAAGAGCTTTTAATGAGTGGGCGGAAAAACGGGAACAAATGGCTAGGTCAATGCAAGAAGCTACATTACATCGCTTTGGAAATAAAGCAGGGAAAATACTGGCCAACTTAGCGAAAAATAGGATTATAACTCAGGGACCCATGGAAATAAAAAATCAAAAGGGGGAGATACACAAAAACCCTAAGACAATAATTGAGACTTTAGGCACGTATTATAGAAACCTTTATTCGTCGGAAAAGCGAGACAAATTTCCTGATAATAATCTTTTATCTAAAGTGACACTACCTCGACTCACAGAAGAGCATCGCACTTTTCTGAATGCCAAAATTACGGGGGAAGAAGTATTGGGGACAATCAACTCCATGCATAATTATAAAGCCCCTGGCCCTGACGGATTTACGGGAGAATTCTATAAAACAGTAAAGGAAGAGATCTTACCTACATTACTAGAGCTGTATAATAGCATACTAGACGGTAATGCGTCTTTCCAAAATAATAACCGGGCATATATAAAATTGATCCCTAAACAGGGGAAGGACCCGAAGGAGCCGGGTTCGTATAGGCCCATATCACTTATCAACCTAGATATGAAGATAATGTCAAAGATTATGGCAAATCGTCTAGCTATAATTCTTCCCCAACTGATTTCCCCAGCACAGGCCGGTTTCATTCAGAAAAGATCAGGGACACTAAATATTAGAAAAGTTCTTCTTGTCCTGGATAGGGTTAACCTTCGGCCTCTGAAAGGAGAATCTCCCGCTTTGCTTACAATAGATGCCGAGAAAGCCTTTGACAATATTGAGTGGTCATGGCTTTATAGAGTTCTAGATGAAATGCGTTTTTCGGGGTCATTTTATACCTACATTAGAGAAATTTACACAAATCCGAAGGCTCAAGTTTACATTCCAGGATATCTGTCAGCCCCTTTTCCGTTACTGAAAGGAACCAGACAGGGTTGCCCCCTTTCCCCATTACTTTTTAATCTGGCTCTGGAACCATTGGTACGATTGTTATCTACACATAGCACCTTCCAGGGTATTTCTGTAAATAATAGACAAATTCAGTCAGCTTTTTTTGCGGATGACATTTTGCTTTTCCTTTCGAATCCAGCTCAGCAGGTCCCCGAGATTTTACAAATTTTGCGAGAGTTTGGAGCGTACTCAGGCTTCAAGATTAATGCGTCAAAGTGCGAGCTCCTATACCTGGGAGGGACAAATGTTCAAACACGGGAGCAGAACCCTTTTGAAGGAATTACAGTGGCTAAGTCATATATCACATACCTGGGAGTTAAAATAGGTAAGGTTCCGGCAACCCTTTATAGTCTAAACTATCCACCCCTTCTGAGCCAAATAGAGCAAGATCTTAAAAGATGGCACGACCTTCCATTGAACATAATTGGTAGAGTCCACCTAATTAAGATGATGTCGATATCAAAATTAATGTATCATCTTCAAACACTTCCCCTGCTTCTCAAGCATAAAGATATTGTCCAGCTAAATAGAGCTTTTTCACACTTCATTTGGAGGGGGAAACGCCCTCGTATAGGGCTTAAGAAGCTGATGGCATCTAAGGTTCATGGAGGTCTGAGTTTGCCGAACATTCTGGGTTACAATATAGCCTGTTTGACTAGATATATATTGGATTGGATTAAAGGCTCTAGGCATTATTCAGCGTTGGAGCTTGAGAGAGACTATGCACAACCTTGGGATCTGGTGGCATTGCTTCATACTAGGCAGGCTAATCTCCCTGTGAAAATCAAGCACTCTTCCTTATTTAAAGACACGATTGCAGCGTGGAAGGCGTTGAGGAAAAACTACAAACTTCCCCATAAAATATCCAAATACTTGCCTATATGGGGGAATCCAGAGTTTGTGCAGGGGACAAGCAATAAGCTGTTTGAAGAGTGGAAGGTGCGGGGTATAAGGACTGTTGCTCATCTCTTGCACACCTCAGAGCCTAGATGGTTGAGTAGAGACGAAATTATAGCGCAGTATGGCCTGGGGACTAACCAAGTAATCCAATATGACCAAGTGAGATATAGTATTATGACTCAGTTGCATGATGTGACCCAGGAGGTAGTATTTAACTCTTTTGATTGTCTGGTAAAGAACTCAATAACTTCATCATCTATCTCTTTTCTTTATGGAGCCATGCGTGATCTATTAATAGGACAGCACCCGGAAGGTTTATTTAAATCTTGGGAAAAACAATTTGAGGACCCGTCTATGGGGGTAAAAATTAGGGGAGGGTGGAATGCTCTTCGTAAATCAATTTTAAATGAGAATTGGCGAGAAACCCAATTTAGAATTATGCACAAGGCAATTTATGGTTTTAATCTCCCTCCATCAGCAACAAAGCCAGACAGGCTTACGTATTGCCCTAAGTGTAAGAGTAGTGGAACTGATCTCCTTCACGGGTTGTGGTCCTGCCCCCATTTGAGTCCATTATGGTCACAGATCAAAAGTTGTATACAAAAGGTGTGGGGTCTTGAAGTTCGGCTCTCACCTGGGTTCGCTATTTTTCACCATTGGGAGGAGGGGAACGATACCAAAGGGAAGATGACTAACCCACCCAGACTTATACATGTGATACTTCTGGCAGCCAAGAGAGCGATACTAAAAAATTGGTTGGAGTCTAGGGTCCCCGCGATTGAAGAGATCTTGGGTCAGCTCATGCATCTTCTTGAAATAGAAGGATTGGATGCAGAAAGGAGGGCGGATAGAATACGACAGCACTTTAACAAATGGAAGAAATTCATACTGGCCTATTGTACTCGGGAGGAGATAGTCAGGATTATGTCACCTTTCAAAGACACAGTCTGGTATCATACTGAAAAATTGAAGGATACATTGGATGGCTTGGAGGTGGGGGAGGAAATGCCGAAAGGTGACTAAAAGGAGAGGGGGAAATAACCGATTTGAGTGGGACTTCTTTATTATATGTCATTACCATGTTCACAAGGGTTCAATGGGGGGAATGATAAGAACGATGGGTTAAGGGGTCGCTGCTTTCCTTTGCTTTATCTTGCCATGT
Source organism: Anomaloglossus baeobatrachus (assembly GCF_048569485.1). Classification (NCBI taxonomy): domain Eukaryota; kingdom Metazoa; phylum Chordata; class Amphibia; order Anura; family Aromobatidae; genus Anomaloglossus; species Anomaloglossus baeobatrachus. Next base: position 698,490,183 of record NC_134353.1, read on the forward strand.
TATGGTTATTGATTTTAAAAATTGGTATGGAATTTGGGATGATCAAACATGACAATGTAATGTTGAATTTACAATGCTGAATTCGCTTATGCCAATGTTATGTTATTGAAAAATTTGAATAAAAATATAGTTAAAAAAAAAAAAAAAAAACCATATGGAAGCCTAGTCTACAGGAAAAATATCCATTTGCTTTCTCTTGCTAGTATTTTTATATGAAAGTTACCTCCTCTCTCAGGTCTTTTAACCTTTTCTATACCTAGAAAGGAAAAACCTTTTACATCTCCCCCATGCACCTGATGGAAATGTCGGGATATGACAGAAGCTCCTGCTATTGGTAAATTGACAGCGTCAGAGAAATGTTTACGTATCCTTTTTTTTAATTTATTCATTGTACATCCCACATACTGTTTACTGCAGATTTCACAGTTAATCAAATAAATGACATTTTCAGTATTGCAATTTATATATGTGAGGATATCAAATTGTTTCTTATTGTGCATGGAGGTAAATGTTTTAGATTTTTTTACATGTTTGCAACATTTGCACACATTCGCTCCACAGCCATAGAAACCCACTGTTTTTAACCAATTGTGGTCGTTATAACTAACTGACATAGGATCTCTATAAAGACTGGCACATAAAAGTGAACTCAATGTTGGAGCACGTTTTGCTACAAAAGAAATAGCTTTGTTGTCTACAATTTTGTTTTAGTATTTTGTCCTGGCAAAGAACAGGTAAATATTTCTTGATGATGGAAATTATTTTATTATACTGGGGACTATAAGAAGTGCTGAATATCACTTTCTCAGATACATTAATTTGTTTTAAGGTGTTTTTTTTACCCTTTGAATCCAAATGTTCTGATCTGTCCATATTACTGACTAGATTCCTAGCCCTGTCTAGATAGTATTTAGGGTAACCTCTTTTTATTAGTCTGTTGCATGCCTGATCTGCCTCTTTTTTATATGTAGAATCTTTGGTACTGTTTCTTTTTAAGCGAATAAGTTTGCCTACGGGGATACTTTTAATAGTGTGCTTAGGAATAAGGGTGGCTTTACACGCTGCGATCTCGCTAGCGAGATCGCTAGCATGCATACCCGCTCCCATCGTTTGTGCGTCACGGGCAAATCATTGCCTGTTGCGCACAAAATCGCGCAGACCCGTCACACTACTTACCTGCCTAGCGACGTCGCTGTGACCGGCGACCTGCCTCCTTTCTAAGGGGGCGGTTCGTTGGGCGTCACAGCAACGTCACTAAGCCGCCGCCCAATCAAAGCGGAAGGGCGGAGATGAGCGGGACATAACATCCCGCCCACCTCCTTCCTTCCTCATTGGCGGCGGCCGCAGGTAAGGTGAGGTTCCTCTCTCCTGCGGTGTCACACGTAGCGATGTGTGCTGCCGCAGGAACGACGAACTACATTGTCCAAGCAGCAGCTACGATAATTGGGAAGAGGGGGTGATGTCACCGATGAGCGATTTTGAACGTTTTCCCGACGATTCAAAATCGCTCATAGGTGTCACACATAACAACATTGCTAAAGCGGCCGGATGTGCGTCACAAATTCCGTGACCCCCAACGAGATCGCTTTAGCGATATCGTAGCGTGTAAAGCGGGCTTTAGGATGGTTGGAAGTAGCTGTCAAGATACTGTTGCAATACATGCTTTTCCTGTAAGGAGAGATATCTATGGAATGTACTGTACATGGCTGTATAGAACTAGTAAATTTAAGATTATAGTAATTGGTATCGAGATAATTGAAAAAATTATGAATTTTCACCAAAAATGTCCTTGTCCCAAATAAACACCAGGTCATCTATATACCTTCCTAGCCACACAATGCCATTTTTGAATGGATTATCATCTGAGAAAATAAAATTTTCCTCCCATGTGGCCATTACAATGTTTGCTAGAGAAGGGGAGAAATGCGCTCCCATACTCACGTCGCGTGTTTGTAGAAAAAAATCTATTCTTAAATGTGAAATAGTTATGTCTTAGGAGAAAATTGATGGCAGAAATAGTAAAATTTTGTATATTGGAATCATAGGAACTGTATCGATGCAGATAGTATCTAACGCATCTCAAAGCTATGTGATGTGGTATAGATGGGTAGCGTCCCACTACGTCACAAAGCAACTAGACATAGTTCTTTTGCCACTGCAAATTCTCCAAGACATCTACTACATCTCTAGAATTTCCAAGAAAACTAGGTGTTTTCTCCCCTTCTCTAGCAAACATTGTAATGGCCGCATGGGAGGAAAATTTTATTTTTTCAAATGATAATCCATTCAAAAATGGCATTGTGTGGTTAGGAAGGTATATAGATGACCTGGTGTTTATTTGGAACAAGGATATTTTTGGTGAAATTCCATAAAAAATTTTTTTTATCTCGATACCAATGTACCAATGACTATAATCTTAAATTTACTAGTTCTATGCAGCCATGTACAGTAAATTTTTTGGACCTAACATTGACAGGAGATTCAATCACAAACACCATAGATATTTCTCCTTACAGGAAAAGCATGTATTGCAACAGTATCTTGACAGCTACTTCCAACCATCTTAAGCACACTATTAAAAGTATCCCCGTAGGCGAACTTATTCGCTTAAAAAAAAACAGTACCAAAGATTCTACATATAAAAAAGAGGCAGATCAGGCATGCAACAGACTAATAAAAAGAGGTTACCCTAAATACTATCTAGATAGGGCTAGGAATCTAGTCAGTAATATGGACAGATTAGAACTTTTAGATTCAAAGGGTAAAAAACACCTTAAAACAAATTAATATATCTGAGAAAGTGATATTCAGCACTTCTTATAGTCCCCAGTATAATAAAATAATTTCCATCATCAAGAAATATTTACCTGTTCTTTGCCAGGACAAAATACTAAAACAAAATTGTAGACAACAAAGCTATTTCTTTTGTAGCAAAACGTGCTCCAACATTGAGTTCACTTTTATGTGCCAGTCTTTCTAGAGATCCTATGTCAGTTAGCTCTAACGACAACAATTGGTTAAAAACAGTGGGTTTCTATGGCTGTGGAGCGAATGTGTGCAAATGTTGCAAACATGTAAAAAAATCTAAAACATTTACCTCCATGCACAATAAGAAACAATTTGATATCCTCACATATATAAATTGCAATACTGAAAATGTCATTTATTTGATTAACTGTGAAATCTGCAGTAAACAGTATGTGGGATGTACAATGAATAAATTAAAAAAAAGGATACGTAAACATTTCTCTGACGCTGTCAATTTACCAATAGCAGGAGCTTCTGTCATATCCCGACATTTCCATCAGGTGCATGGGGGAGATGTAAAAGGTTTTTCCTTTCTAGGTATAGAACAGGTTAAAAGACCTGAGAGAGGAGGTAACTTTCATAAAAAATTACTAGCAAGAGAAAGCAAATAGATGTTTTTGCTGGAGACTAGGCTTCCATATGGTTTTAACAACAGGATGGACCTGGCAATACACTATAACTAATGTACAATACGCTGCCGGCTTTCTGGTTTCGCCTTTTTTTTTCTCTATAACAGCTTGATTCCTTCATACATTTCTTGGACTACTTATTTTAACAGTTTGTTCTACAATACCATTGTCTATATGTATGTTACATGTCTTTATAACTGTTTTTGATTGTTTTTATGTATTCATTGATGCCAGACAATTTATATAATTGTGATTTATGATACAGGCGTTGTTCACATTCATGCTTGTTTTCTCAAGCTGGTCTTGGAAGACGTGGAGTTAAATGCTCTGGTCATTAATTTCACCTGTTATTACCCACAACCCTTGGCTCAGGGGTGGATTTTCTTATTTAAGAGCATTCACACACTTCAACTCCAGCTTGATACTGTGAAGAAGGCGGTTTCCTTATACTGCCGAAACGCGTAGTCTGATCAGCATGTGTCCTGCACTTTACCAATTGATCTCTGGAATTTTTTAAACTTGCTCAATAAAATTGGATTTTAGCACTATCACCTGAAGTTTTCTTAGCTGCTGGAACTACCCACAAGAATATATATATATATATACTAGAAGGTGGCCCGATTCTACGCATCGGGTATTCTATAATTTACGTATTGTGTAGTTCATGTATGATTTTTGTTATATATATATATAGATGTTGTTGTGTGTAGTTACCAAGTGTTTGTGTAGGGCGCTGTACATGTTCTGGGTGTTGTCTGGGTGTGACGAGGGGTGAGAGCGGTGTTGTATGTGTGTTGCGTGTGTTGCGTTGTTTATGGAGCGCTGTGTGTCTGTAGCGTTGTGTGTGTGTTGCGCGGTTTGTGTGTGTGTGGTGTGTTTTGGGGGGAGGTATGTTTTGTGCAATGTGTGTGTTGTGCGGTATGTGCGTATATTTGTGTGTGCCGCGGTGTTTGTGTGTTGGGTGTTGTGTGTGTGCAGCGTTGTCTGTGTGTGTGGGTGTCTGTGTAGGGCAGTTGTTTGTGGTTCCCAGTGTGTGTGTGTGGTGTGTTGTGCAGTGCGCGCGCGTGTGTGTGTGTGTGTTGGGGGGAGGTGCGCACTCCCAAACGTGCTCCATCCCCCATGCAGCGCACTCCCCATCGTGCTCCATCCCCCATGCAGCGCACTCCCCATCGTGCTCCATCCCCTATGCTGTGCACCCCCCATCGTGCTCCATCTCCCATGCTGCGCACTCCCAAACGTACTCCATCCGCCATGCTGCGCACTCCCAAACGTGCTCCATCCGCCATGCTGCGCACTCCCAAACGTGCTCCATCCGCCATACTCCGCACTCCCCATCGTGCTCCATCCCCCATGCAGCGCACTCCCCATCGTGCTCCATCCCCTATGCTGCGCACCCCCATCGTGCTCTATCTCCCATGCTGCGCACTCCCAAACGTGCTCCATCCGCCATGCTGCGCACTCCCAAACGTGCTCCATCCGCCATGCTGCGCACTCCCAAACGTGCTCCATCCGCCATGCTCCGCACTCCCCATCGTGCTGCATCCCCCATGCTGCGCACTCCCAAACGTGCTTCATCCGCCATGCTGCGCACTCCCAAACGAGCTCCATCCGCCATGCTGCGCACTCCCAAACGTGCGACATCCGCCATGCTGCGCACTCCCAAACGTGCTCCATCCGCCATGCTGCGCACTCCCAAACGTGCTCCATCCGCCATGCTGCGCACTCCCAAACGTGGTCCATCCGCCATGCTGCGCACTCCCAAACGTGCTCCATCCGCCATGCTGCGCACTCCCAAACGTGGTCCATCCGCCATGCTGCGCACTCCAAAACGTGCTCCATCCGCCATGCTGCGCACTCCCAAACGTGCTCCATCCGCCATGCTGCGCACTCCCAAACGTGCTCCATCCGCCATGCTGCGCACTCCCAAACGTGCTCCATCCGCCATGCTGCGCACTCCCAAACGTGCTCCATCCGCCATGCTGCACACTCCCAAACGTGCTCCATCCCCCATGCTGCACCAGCATCAGCCTCTCTACCCGCAGCATCAGCCTCTCTGCCCGCAGCATCAGCCTCTCTCCTCCCAGCATCAGCCTCTCTCATCCCAGCATCAGCCTCTCTGTCCCCAGCATCAGCCTCTCTGTCCCCAGCATCAGCCTCTCTGTCCCCAGCATCAGCCTCTCTCATCCCAGCATCAGCCTCTCTCCTCCCAGCATCAGCCTTTTCTGTCCCCAGCATCAGCCTCTCTCCTCCCAGCATCAGCCTCTCTCCTCCCAGCATCAGCCTCTCTCCTCCCAGCCTACCCCAGCCTCAGCCTCCCCCAGCATCAGCCTCTCTCCTCCCAGCATCAGCCTCTCTCCTCCCAGCATCAGCCTTTTCTGTCCCCAGCATCAGCCTCTCTCCTCCCAGCCTACCCCAGCCTCAGCCTCCCCCAGCCTCAGCCTCCCCCAGCATCAGCCTCTCTCCTCCCAGAATCAGCCTCTCTCTTCCCAGCATCAGCCTCTCTCCTCCCAGCCTACCCCAGCCTCAGCCTCCCCCAGCATCAGCCTCTCTCCTCCCAGCATCAGCCTCTCTCCTCCCAGCATCAGCCTCTCTCCTCCCAGCCTACCCCAGCCTCAGCCTCCCCCAGCATCAGCCTCTCTCCTCCCAGCATCAGCCTTTTCGGTCCCCAGCATCAGCCTCTCTCCTCCCAGCCTACAACAGTCTCAGCCTCCCCGCCGCCGAGAAGCAAGCGATATCCCAGGATGTTGTGAGTATGTGGATGCGATGTGATGTGTGTGTGAGGTGTGTGTGAGAGTGAGTGTGATCTGATGTGTGTGTGTGTATGTGTGTGTGTGTGCTGTTATGTGTGTGCGTGTGTGTATGTTCTGCCGCTGCAGGACCTTGATGTGTGGATGCGATGTGATGTGTGTGTGAGGTGTGTGTGAGAGTGAGTGTGATCTGATGTGTGTGTGTATGTGTGTGTGTCTGTTGTTATGTGTGTGCGTGTGTGTATTTTCCGCCGCTGCAGGACCTTGATGCGCTGGTAACTATGCTACCATGGTTACCAGCGTATCTCGTTCCCCGCTCTCACGGGAGCCCACACCAGCATACGCCGGCCAGCCCCAGCAATGCGAGGGTATGTGTCGGCTGGTTTGGCGGCGTACGCTGATGTGGGCTCCCAGGGGTACAGTACTCACCTGGTAGTCGTGGCTCCGTGACCGTGTCGGTTCGGGGAATGCGTGGGGGGGGGCGGGGCCAGAGCTAGCGTGCATTGCGTGAGGGGGGCGGGGCGTGGCTGAGTTGCCAATGCCTGCAGGGTGCCGGGGCGAGAGGCCAATCTGTGGGGGAGGCGGAGTCTGGGCGAGCGGCCGGCCAATCCGTGTGGGGGCGCAGCCTGGGCGAGCGGCCAATCCGTGCGGGGGGGCGGGGCCATGGCGAGCCCAGCGGCCAATCAGCTTTGTGTCACCGTAAGGACACAATTTTGGAGCAAGACAGACAGACAGACTGATACACAGACAGACAGACAGAATAAGGCAATTATATATATAGATAATATATATATATACAGTGCCTTGCAAAAGTATTCGGCCTTTTTCAATTTTTCAACCTTTTCCCACATTTCAGGCTTCAAACATAAAGATAACGATTTTAATGTTATGGTGAAGAATCTACAACAAGTGGGACACAATTGTGAAGTTGAACGAAATTTATTGCTTATTTTAAACATTTTTAAAAAATAAATAACTGAAATTTGGGGCGTGCAATATTATTCGGCTCCTTTAAGTTAATACTTTCTAGCGCCACCTTTTGCTGCGATTACAGCAGCAAGTTGCTTGGGGTATGTGTCTATCAGTTTTACACATCAAGAGACTGAAATTCTTGCCCATTCTTCCTTTGCAAACAGCTCAAGCTGAGTGAGCTTGGATGGAGAGCGTTTGGGAACAGCAGTTTTCAGCTCTTTCCACAGATTATCGATTGGATTCAGGTCTGGACTTTGACTTGGCCACTCTAACACCTGTATACGTTTATTTGTGAACCATTCCATTGTAGATTTTTGCTTTATGTTTGGGATCATTTTCTTCTTGAAAGACAAAACTACATCCCAGTCTCAGGTCTTTTGCAGACTCCAACAGGTTTTCTTCAAGAATGGTGCTGTATTTGGCTCCATCCATCTTCCTATCAATTTTAACCATCTTCCCTGTCCCTGCTGAAGAAAAGCAGGCCCAAACCCTGATGCTGCCACCACCATGTTTGACAGTGGGGATGGTGTGTTCAGGGTGATGAGCTATGTTGCTTTTACGCCAAACATATCATTTGCATTGTGCCCAAAAAGTTCGATTTTGGTTTTATCTGACCAGAGCACCTTCTTCCACATGTTTGGTGTGTCTCCCAGGTGTCTTGTGGCAAACTTTAAACAACACTTTTTATGGATATCTTTGAGAAATGGCTTTCTCCTTGCCACACTTCCATAAAGACCAGATTTGTGCAGTGTATGACTGATTGTTGTCCTATGGACAGACTCTCCCACCTTAGCTGTAGATAATAATAATTAATAATAATAATTTTATTCATTTATATAGCGCTATTAATTCCACAGTGCTTTACATACATTGGTAACACTGTCCCCATTGGGGCTCACAATCTAGAGTCCCTGTCTGTATGTCTTTGGAGTGTGGGAGGAAACCCACGCAAACACGGGGAGAACATACAAACTCCTTGCAGATGGTGTCTTTGGTGGGATTTGATCCCAGGACCCAGGGCCGGATTATAGGCGGGGCAGACGGGGCTTCAGCCCAGGGGCCCCCACCACAAGAGCCTCTGAGGGGGCCCCCACCACCATCTGTGTGTCCGCCATTTTATTAATGTCACAGTGGTTCAAGACCGCACTGTACCTTTAAGGTATTTCAATCCCGGCCATCACTATACTGCAGACACGCCCACTGCACGCTGTGTGGGCTGCGTCTGCCAGGATGACGTCACCGCGCTGCTGTTTCTTCCTGCCGTAGAGGAACTTGTGGGAGGACCGGAGGTCTCAGTGGATCCCGGTAAGTATGAGGTCATTAATCATGGTGCTGGCCGGGCGGGAGGCTGCAGTGAGGAGGGAGCAGGACGCCGCTGATAACTCCGACGGGATTCCATAGTGTCAGCGGCCACTCTGCTATCAGTGTGAGATATTGCAGGAGTGTGACCTGCTGCAGATCAGGTCGGGCTGTCAGTGCCGGGTCATCGGCCTCATCCCTCCCCTGCAATAACCCACACTGATCTCCAGCACAAACATCACTACACAGATCCTGCACTGATCACATCTGAGCCTGCAGCACACATTACACTAGATGGCCCATATTACATATAGAATATGTTACATCCTGTCCTGTAGGTCCAGGTGTGATCAGTGCAGGGCATGGTATATCTGTGCACATGGTATACCACATCCAGTGTACAGAGTAGTGTGATATACTGTGTACACACATCAGATGGTATATAATAATGTGTATATTGTATAGCATCTGGTGTCTGTATCACAGTATATTGTGTAACAGTCATGTATTCTCCTGTACACTGTACAGGGGCGTACCTTTGGGGGGCATGCGGCATATGTTCCCCTGCACGGTAATCAGGGGGCACCATTAAAAAGTGTGAGGCAGCAGTATGGTGGGAAAATATTGTAAGTGGAGAGTATTGATGGAGAAAAGTGTGAGGGGCATAGAATAGAGACTGGGTAGTGGGGAACATAAGCAGTATAGAGAAGGGGCGGCATGGTGGCCAGTGTGAGGGCACAGTATGCTGAGGAGGGGGGATGTGAGACTGAGGTGCGGTATAGTGACTGTATAGTGAAGAAGGTAGGCAGTATAGAGAAGGGGCGGCATGGTGGCCAGTATGAGGGCACAGTATGCTGAGGAGGGGGGATGTGAGACTGAGGTGCGGTATAGTGACTGTATAGTGAAGAAGGTAGGCAGTATAGATAAGGGGCAGCATGGTGGGCAGTGTGAGGGCACAGTATGCTGAGGATAGGGAATGTGAGACTGAGGTGTGGTATAGAGAAGGAGCAGTATGGTGGCCAGTGTGAGGGCACAGTATGGAGGCACAGTATGCTGAGGAGGGGAATGCAAGACTGAGGTGCGGTATAGTGACTGTATAGTGAAGGAGGTAGGCAGTATAGAGAAGGGGCAGTATGGTGGCCAGTGTGAGGGCACAGTATGGAGGCACAGTATGCTGAGGAGGGGGAATATGAGACTGAGGTGCGGTATAGTGACTGTATAGTGAAGGAGGTAGGCAGTATAGAGAAGGGGCAGCATGGTGGGCAGTGTGAGGGCACAGTATGCTGAGGATAGGGAATGTGAGACTGAGGTGTGGTATAGAGAAGGAGCAGTATGGTGGCCAGTGTGAGGGCACAGTATGGAGGCACAGTATGCTGAGGAGGGGGAATATGAGACTGAGGTGCGGTATAGTGACTGTATAGTGAAGGAGGTAGGCAGTATAGAGAAGGGGCAGCATGGTGGGCAGTGTGAGGGCACAGTATGCTGAGGAGAGGGAATGTGAGACTGAGGTGCGGTGTAGAGAAGGGGCGGCATGGTGACCAGTGTGAGGGCACAGTATGGAGGGCACAGTATGCTGAGGAGAGGGAATGTGAGATTGAGTTGCACTTTCAGTGATTTTGGTACTGAGGGTGAGGGCAGTATAGAGAGGGGATAGCATGGGGAACAGTGTGAGAGCACAGCTCAGGAGGGGGAGTGTGAGGAGGGGGCACAGTATAGACATTTGGAAGTATAGTGGGTACACAATGTAGAGGCCTGTGTGAAGAGGGGGCCCAGAACTGAAAGAAGAGGTCATGTACCATAAGAATGACATTGTGTGGGTCATTTTGTACAGGGAGCACAGTGAGGGGCAATTATTTATTCAGACGCACAGCGTAGGTCATATATTTATATTTAGGAGCATTATAATCATTCTGCTATTTATTTTAAGGGCATAATGTCGAGATGTGCTGCGGAAGGCCCTGGAGGTCTGCAGAGAGGAGCTGTAGAAGACCCGGGAGGTCTGCAGAGAGGAGCTGTGGAAGTGAAAAGTCATCATGACGTCTGGACAAGATGGAGAAGAAAGAATAAGATGACTCCGATCAGAAAAGATGTCACCTACAAGGTCCCTGGATGTAACTGTATGTGTGTGATACTCAATGCTTCTCCTCATCAGGACTGTGGTTCCTGTATGGTCCAAAGTCTGATAAATACTGATAACTCCCAGCATTTTCTCACAATTGTTAAGGACATACTGGGAGTTGTTAATTCATGTGATACAAATGTATATGGGGATGTGACATTACAATATATTGTTGTAGTAAATTTGGTACTGTAGTCATGTATTGGTGGTTCTGGTGATATATTCGTTTACTGATGAGGGTGCTAGTTAGTGATGTATTTTGGTATTGCTTTTGGTTCTGGTGCTGTACACCATGTGCAGAATTATTAGGCAAGTTGTATTTTAGAGGATTTTTTTATTATTGATCAACAACTATGTTCTCAATTAGCCCAAAAGACTCATAAATATCAAATCTTAATATTTTTGGAAATTGGAGTGGGGATTTTTAGATTTGGTTATCTTAGTAGGATATCTGTTTGTGCAGGTAACTATTACTGTGCAGAATTATTAGGCAACTTAATAAAAAGCAAATCTATTCCCATCTCACTTGTTTATTTTCACCAGGTAAACCAATATAACTGCACAAAATTTAGAAATAAACATTTCTGACATGCAAAAACAAAACCCCAAAAAATGAGTGCCCAATATTGCCCCCTTTCTTTCTGATGACACTCAGCAGCCGACCACCCATAGATTCTGTCAGTGCTTGATCTGCTTACGATCCACATTGCGTGCAGCAGCCACCACAGCCTCCAGACACTGCTCCCAGAGGTGGACTGTTTTCCCTCCCTGTAGATCTCACATTTTATGAGGGGCCACAGGTTCTCTATGGGGTTCAGATCAGGTGAACAAGGGGGCCATGTCATTATTTTTTCATCTTTTAGACCTTTACTGGCCGGCCACGCTGTGGAGTAGTTGGATTAATGTGATGGATCATTGTCCTGCATGAAAATCATGTTTTTCTTGAACGATACCGACTTCTTCCTTTACCACTGCTTGAAGAAGTTGTCTTCCAGAAACTGGCAGTAGGTCTGGGAGTTGAGCTTCACTCCATCCTCAACGGGAAAAGGTCCCACAAGTTGATCTTTGATGATCCCAGCCCATACCAGTGCCCAACTCCATCCTGGTTGACGTCTGAGTCGGAGTGGAGCTCTCTGCCCTTTACTGATTCAGCCTCTGGCCCATCCATCTGGCCCATCAAGAGTCACTCTCATTTCATCAGTCCATAAAACCTTTGAAACATCAGTCTTCAGATATTTCTTGGCCCAGTCTTGACATTTTATCTTCTGTGTCTTGTTCAGAGGTGGTGGTTTTCAGCCTTCCTTACCTTGGCCATGTCCCTGAGTATGGCACACCTTGTGCTTTTTGATACTCCAGTAACGTTGCAGCTGTGAAATATGGCCAAACTGGTGGCAAATGGCATCTTGGCAGCTTCATGCTTGATTTTTCTCAATTCATGGGCAGTTATTTTGCGCCTTTTTTGCCCAACGCACTTCTTGCGACCCTGTTGGCTATTTGCCATGAAACGCATGATTGTTCGGTGATCAGGCTTCAAAAGTTTGGCAATTTCAAGACTGCTGCATCCCTCTGCAAGACATCGCACAATATGGACTTTTCAGAGCCCGTCACATCTCTCTTTTGACCCATTCTGCCAAAGGAAAAAGAAGTTGCCTAATAATTAAGCACCCGTTATATAGGGTGTTGATGTCATTAAACCGCACCCCTCCTCATTACAGAGATGCACATCACCGGATTTACTTAATTGGTAGTTGGCTCTCAGCCTATACAGCTTGGAGTAGGACAACATGTATAAAAGTATCATGTAATCAAAATACTCATTTCCCTAATAATTCTGCACACAGTGTATTTATGTACATTTTACTGATTCTGATCCTGTACACACGTAGCAAGCTATGATTTGTAAAATTACATGACCGCAAGGGTTTCTACATTATGTTAGTAGCATTAAAGGGGTTGTCCAGGTTTGTGATGAAAGTTTCTATGTGACTGCAGACTTATGAATCCTCAGTGTGCACACTGCACACTGTCAGGACTCTCCGATGCCAGCAGTGAGAGCTTGAGGGCATGTAACTATTGAGTGAGGCTGCAGGCGTCTAATTTGAATGTGGCCGGAAGTAAGCAAATCGCATACTTGCAGTCCCATGACTACTTGCTCATGGCACGGGAAAATCATGACAGTGTGCAGTCTGCAAGCTGAGAAAATTCAGAAGTCTGCAGTCATATAACTACAAATTTTCCTTGTCGAGCTGGACAACCCCTTTAATAATAAAAGTAAGTCCCGTAGCATGCCCAATCCAACAACCTGTAATATACTCAATGTAAGGATTCAGCTCTGCTTGCTAATTTTAGAAGTGGTCACATGACCACTTGCAGGTCATTTTAATACTTTGAGTCACAATTAGCTTCTCTTCCTGCTTCTCTTTATGGGCTGTAGTATTTCACTGAACATTGAGAGAATTAGGAAGAGCAGCTCATTGGCAAGTGTGAAAATGGCGTATGAGCGGTCACATGACAACTACTCAAACCGCATAAGCCGTGTATAGAAGGGGGCGCCAAACTGAACTCCTTCTCCATGGACAGGAGGACCTAGATCCACCTCTGATACTGTGTATGGCATACCGTGTACAGACATCAGCTGTTATGTACTACTCCGGAGATAATACAATAGAGAGCACATTGTGATTTTTAGCAACCATTGCTGCCAGTGAGAACTTTCCCTTTCTGTATTTTTACTATTCCTTCGCTGTCTTAACATTGGGATCAATAAAAAAATGTGAGTAACTTTACTTTCTGTGTATAAGTGTAAATCTGAATGTGGCAGAACAGGATAAGATCTATGCTCAGTGGATTTATATCTAAATGCTACAGTTCGCGCTCTACTGTTATGGCTAAAAATGTTAACGTTATGGGGCCCCCACCAGATTTTCTGCCCAGGGGCCCCCACCAACCTTAATCTGGCCCTGCCAGGACCCCAGCGCTGCAAGACTACAGTGCTAACCACTGAGCCACCGTGCCGCCCTCTGCAGTTCATCCATAGTGATCACAGGTCTCTTGGCTGCATCTCTGATCAGTCTTCTCCTTGTTTGAGATGTAATTTTTGAGGGATGGCCGGGTCTTGGTAGATTTGCAGTGGTATGATACTCCTTCTGTGAAGCCCCTCACCTGCAGGTCGCCTCAGGGTCTTCACATGCTGGGAATCTTCCGGCAACAGATAAGTCAGGATAACTTCAATAGGAATCGTGACGCCACTCTCGGTAATTGAGGTCAGAGGGTGACCGCCACTGCAGTTTAGTGAGCGTCTGGGGCTGATGGTGTTTGCAGTCTGGTGTTATGGCCTCCCGAGAGTGAGGCTGGCCCTAGGGGCTCGGGTGTAGGTGCGTGTAGAACCACAGGTCGCAGAAGAACTCACACACAGTCCAGGAGTGTCTTTCAGGTTTTTTTTACTCACGTTCAGTTGGTAGTTGTGAGGCAACCCGGGCGATACTATGATGAACCAGGTGGAACCAGGTATCCCTCAGGCTGAAATAGGGGTGACTGCTGACTCGCCTTCCTGCATCTTTGTTTCGGACCACCCCTGACTTGAAGTATATTGTGGGATGTGTCCAGGGAAGTCACTGCTGCCTTTCTCCCCTTTCTGACCCGTTTGCTGACAGCGTGGACCAAGGATAAGATGGCTCCAGGCTCGATCCTCCTTATGGGCCCCCTCATTGCTGTTGATGCTGCGGGTTCTGTGTTGGTTGGCGTGGAACCTCTAGTCCCACCGCCGACAGGATTTAGCAGACCACTAAATGGATATCTGGCTATAGGGACTTGTACCCTGTGTGTGCATTCATTACCAGGAGTCCCCGTACTCGACTCCTTACTGCTCTCCTTCTTCGGATGTCTTTCAGTCTGACTTGGTGGTAATGTTCTCTCCCGCCAGCAGCCACTGCACTTACAGGGTCTGACAGTGTTCCGCTCTTCAGCCCTACACTTTAGACACAGCTGCTCAACTCCTTCTCCTCTGACTGCCACTGCACAACTCTCTTCCCAGCTTCACTACAGCACCACACTAACTGAGATGCGAGGGCTATGTCCCCACACTGGGACTTCCCAGGGGTCCCCTCTAATGTGTGTGCGTGTCCTGGTCAAAGGGTGCCTGTATGTGTCCTTACCCTACTCAGCCTTTGGGATTACCTGTTTGTACTGACCCAGCATGGGGCAGTACTCAGTGGTGCCTGACCAGGTCAGGGGCACCACACTTCCATTTCAATATGATCGCTTGCACAGTGCTTCTTGGGGTTTTTAAAGTTGTGGAAATCTTTTTGTACTCAAATCCAGCTTTCAACTTCTCCACAACACTATCACGGACCTGCCTGTTGTGTTCCTTGGTCTTGATGATGCTCTCTGTGCTTTAAACAGAACACTGAGACTATCACAGAGCAGGTGCATTTATACGGAGACTAGATTACATACAAGTGGCTTGTATTTATCATCCTCTGTCATTTAGGACAACATTGGATCATTCAGACATTCTCAATGAACTTCTGGAGTGAGTTTGTTGCACTGAAAGTAAAGGGGACGAATAATAAATAATAAATTTCGTTCAACTTCACAATTGTGTCCCACTTGCTCTTGATTCTTCACCATAAGATTAACATTTTTATCTTTATGTTTGAAGCTTGAAATGTGGGATACGGCTGAAAAATTCAAGGGGGCCGAATACTGGATTCTTTAGATTTTTTTTTGTAAAGTCTAATTTGTCCTTACTATTTTTATGGCTGATTAATGGTTTACACCTTGTGGTGATCCCTCTGTATTTGTTCTCATGCAGCCTTCTCTTTATGGTAGACTTAGTACTGAAACACCCACTTCGTAGAGAGTGTTCTTCACTTGGATGGATGTTTTGAAGGGGTCTTTCTTCACCATGGAAAGTTCTCTGTGATCATTCACCAATGTTGTCTTCTGTGGACGTCAAGGCCACAATGGATGCCCTTTTTTTTCAGAATGTACCAAACTATTGATTTGGCCACTGCAAACATTTCTGCTATCTGTCTTGTGAATTTATTCTTTTTTTTATCATAATGATTATCTGTTTCTCTTCCATTCTGTTGTATATTCACAGAAACAGCTTCCAAATGCAAATGCCATACCTGGAATCAGCTTCAGACCTTTTATCTGTTTATCTGATGATGGATTAATGAGAAAATAGCCCATGCATTACTTTTGGTCTCTTGAAAAAGTGGCAGCTATATATTAAAGAGCTGTAATTCCTATTCCCTTACTTCAATTAGGATGTGAATATCCGCAAATTCCCTACGGTTCCACCGGCTGTAATCCCAGCTCCTGCAGGCGGCCACCACCGTCTGCCTCCTTGCTAGAGGTGACTGGGGTCCAACCCAGACACCTGGTGTAGACTATTGCAGACCTCGGCACAGGTCTGCCCCTGAACTTCACTCCACTCCACTTCACTGTCAAAGCTCAACTCTCTCTCTAGTTTTTCCCGCCTCCGGGCCTGTGAACTCCTCTGTGGGCGGAGCCTACCACCTGGCTCCGCCCCCCTGGTGTGAACATCAAACCCGGAGAGTGGTGACAAAGATTTGTAGTTTGGCTGCTGTCACCTTTCTAATGGGGGGCGTGTGTGTGTATGGGACTACCCGTGACAACCTGGCTAGTCCAGGGCATCACATTCCCCCTTGGTTTAATGCAGACCGTCCGCGGGCTGCCCGTCCACCATCGGTTTATTTTTGTTGCTTTAACTGGAAAAGGTTTAAAACAGGTTACAAGTATAATAAACTTTTGTACAATTCAAGCATTTTTGAATCTTCCCGAACGGGAGGCATATTCTTAAACGATACAACAATCAAACATTTTTATTAATACGGGAATGGGACCGGGTCCTTCTGTTTGCCCACCCAAACAAACCTAGCCTTGATGCTGCCGCTAAGAAATGGGCAGCACCCCTTTTCCCCAGTCCAGGAACGGGCCCAGGTGTTGTTTTACGGGACGGGTACAGTGTTTCACACCTGTTGGTCTCTCAGAGGCCCCACGTCCAGGGGATCCCTGACCCGGAGGATCGCCACCGATTGCAGTGGTAACAGGGCCTCGGCCATCACTTTCCCGCAGGCCCATCCTCCAGTCTGCTTCTCCGGAGGTCGTGAAACGGGACAGGCCGGTCAAGGGATTATTTACAAACTCAATAGTTTTTGGGTGGCCTGCAAGTTCTTTGCCTTGTCTATTTTTCAAAACGGGACAAAACAAAGTCCCAACGGGCAGTATGGTCCCAACGGACACTTTTCAACTTGGCAGCCAGGATGCACTACCTTTTACTTTTCATCTTCTTGGTTAGAGGGTGGCGGGGAGAGGCGGACGTGCAGCTGAGCACCCATGTACGCCCTCCTTACACCCAAGGCTTGCATGGATATCTGGGACTCACGGGTCTCACTGTGAGCGGGTCCCATCTCCATCTTGACCGGGGCCAACGCCGTCTCGGCGGCAGGCGGGTCGCCGCCAGCTATCACACGTGGGGTCGCTACCGGCACCTCTAAGTCTGCCGCTCCTTCCACCCATGCGGGCACTACATCTTCCTGCGGGCCGACAGTCTCTCCAGCGTCTGGGCCCTCGCGGGGCAGCACTGCGGACTCCGCTACCGATACCGGTGGTAGCGGGCTGAGCGGGGAAGCAGCGGCGGCTGACACGGGCGATGGGGGAGGCCGTATAGGGGCCGGGGGCAGGCCAGGACCCTTAGCCGCAGTGGCCGGTCACTCAGGGACAAAGGGGCGTGGGTCACCTACCAGCTCCTCTAAAATGGTCCCCACTCCATGCGCCCGCGGCCAGCTCCTCCATCTCAGCTGTCCATTGCTCCAACAAGAGACGCACTTGGGCTTGATTGCGGCAGCACAGCAGTGTCATATGAGTCTTCAGCCACGCCGCTGTCCCGGGCGCGGGCTCTGGGAATTCGAGCTTGCCAGATGGGGTGGACATGATGCACTGTCGGGGTCCAGGAACATAACGGGTGGCAGAGTCCTGGAGTCCCTGCCCTTTATCGCTTCGGTCACATGAGGCAGAATCTTCACCCGCCCCCCCCCCTTGGTCTTTTCGGGGCACTCTCTTTTCTTTCTGTACCGCTCTGCTCTGAGGGGGTGGGTCCTCACTTTCGCGCCCTTTTAGCTTGGAGAAGACGGCTTGGGCGGGAAACTTCGCGCCACAGGATGGTGAGAAGATGGCGGATTCTGCAATTTTTCAACGGGGACTCCGCTGACGATAACTTCAAGGCGCACTTCCACAGGTAAGTGGATGGGTTCAATCCTGTTCACGGCGCCAGAAGAGTCGATGTGTACCACCCCAGGGGTTGGCCGGCTGCCGAACCTCTTGG
Organism: Anomaloglossus baeobatrachus; assembly: GCF_048569485.1. Lineage (NCBI taxonomy): Eukaryota > Metazoa > Chordata > Amphibia > Anura > Aromobatidae > Anomaloglossus > Anomaloglossus baeobatrachus. Next base: position 698,508,111 of record NC_134353.1, read on the forward strand.
ATCCGTGCTCGTCGGTGAGTGGCTCGAGCTCCTCACGGACCCGGGGGTTACGTCGCTCTGAAAGGGGGGTTTGGCGCTACACGTAGGGACTTCGGTGGGGAGGTCCACGGCCGGGGCCGTGGTTGTTTGTAGGGGATTTGAGTTTGTGACGCCACCCACGGGTTGTGGTGAATGGATGGACACCACCGCTGCTAGTGACTAGGCTCCCGGGGACGGTGTTGCGCAGTTTGGTGTTGACCCCCTCCGTGGGTAGGGGGAATGATGGTCCCGGGGGCCCGAGGGAGGTGCTGAGGTGGGGGAAATGGCTGGGGTGTCGGTGCGGTGCGGCGTGGTGAGCGGCCCGAAGGCACTGTTGTACTCACTATTACAAACATGCTGGAGTCTCTGGTAAACCAAATGAGATGGTGAACGGTGCCCGCAGCCGGCTGCAGTTTTCCCCTTATCACGTTGGTGGTTTCCACTTTTCTCCTGCACCTTACTTAAGTAGAAAACGTCGACTCCTATGCCTAAGCAATGGTAGTCCGCTCCCCGGCTTGGTATGTGCCGGGAGAGCCATCTTTGCCCGCAGACGCTGGCCCCTTGGGTCTCTATGCCTGGGTGGTGGCGTTACCCTAATGGTTGGGCTCTTGTCTTCAGTCGGGTCTTAGGTGGGATAGGTGCTTAAGTCCAGTCTTCAATCAGTTGATTTGACTCAGCCCGGTTGTTTCTGGGCCTCGTACTGACTCTGAGTACCCATCCTGGTGCTCCGGTTTCCAATCGGTTCCCTGGTTCGGTACCGGCGGGCCACCGCCCGTCCCCGGTCCCTACGGTTCCACCGGATGTAATCCCTTCTCCTGCAGGCGGCCACCACCGTTTGCCTCCTTGACAGAGGTGACTGGGCTCTAACCCAGACACCTGGTGTAGACAATGGCAGACCTCGGCACAGGTCTGCCCCTGTACTTCACTCCACTCCACTTCACTGTCAAAGCTCAACTCTCTCTCTAGTTTTTCCTGCCTCCGGGCCTGAGAACTCCTCATTGGGCGGAGCCAACCGCCTGGCTCCGCCCCCCTGGTGTGAATATCAAACACGGAGGGTGGTGACAAGGTTTTGTAGTTTGGATGCAGTCACCTTTCTAAGGGGGGGGGGCGTGTGTGTGTATGGGACTACCCATGACAACCTGGCTAGTCCAGGGCATCACAATTACATAACTGTATATTGAATTTGTTTTCATAAATAGCTAAAATTCCAAAACTTTTGTCACTGTTCAAATATTTCTGGACCTAACTGTATATACACCACTGGCATAGAGAGCTCAGTTAGGCTAAGTTCACATTTCCGTTGTTTTGTATCAGTCACATGCGTTGCTTGACGCATGTGACTGATGCGCTGTACAACGGATGACAAAGAACAGAATTTTCTTTGTCGGACTCCGTTGTGTGCGGGGGGCGGAGTGTGAGGGGGCGGAGTTTGGGGTGGGTGGAGCCGAGCAAGGCCGTGGCACTGAGGACGTCAGTGCCGCGGGGACTGCAGGGCTGGGGACAGGCGAGTGTGTGTGTGTGTGTGTGTACAGTTAGGTCCAGAAATATTTGGACAGTGACACAATTTTCGCGAGTTGGGCTCTGCATGCCACCACATTGGATTTGAAATGAAATCTCTACAACAGAATTCAAGTGCAGATTGTAACGTTTAATTTGAAGGTTTGAACAAAAATATCTGATAGAAATTGTAGGAATTGTACACATTCTTTACAAACACTCCACATTTTAGGAGGTCAAAAGTAATTGGACAAATAAACCAAACCCAAACAAAATATTTTTATTTTCAATATTTTGTTGCAAATCCTTTGGAGGCAATCACTGCCTTAAGTCTGGAACCCATGGACATCACCAAACGCTGGGTTTCCTCCTTCTTAATGCTTTTCCAGGCCTTTACAGCCGCAGCCTTCAGGTCTTGCTTGTTTGTGGGTCTTTCCGTCTTAAGTCTGGATTTGAGCAAGTGAAATGCATGCTCAATTGGGTTAAGATCTGGTGATTGACTTGGCCATTGCAGAATGTTCCACTTTTTTGCACTCATGAACTCCTGGGTAGCTTTGGCTGTATGCTTGGGGTCATTGTCCATCTGTACTATGAAGCGCCGTCCGATCAACTTTGCGGCATTTGGCTGAATCTGGGCTGAAAGTATATCCCGGTACACTTCAGAATTCATCCGGCTACTCTTGTCTGCTGTTATGTCATCAATAAACACAAGTGAACCAGTGCCATTGAAAGCCATGCATGCCCATGCCATCACGTTGCCTCCACCATGTTTTACAGAGGATGTGGTGTGCCTTGGATCATGTGCCGTTCCCTTTCTTCTCCAAACTTTTTTCTTCCCATCATTCTGGTACAGGTTGATCTTTGTCTCATCTGTCCATAGAAAACTTTTCCAGAACTGAGCTGGCTTCATGAGGTGTTTTTCAGCAAATTTAACTCTGGCCTGTCTATTTTTGGAATTGATGAATGGTTTGCATTTTGAATGGTTTGGATTTTTTCTTTTTTTTCAGCCTCAGGATGTTCTGCTTCACCTCAATTGAGAGTTCCTTAGACCGCATGTTGTCTGGTCACAGCAACAGCTTCCAAATGCAAAACCACACACCTGTAATCAACCCCAGACCTTTTAACTACTTCATTGATTACAGGTTAACGAGGGAGACGCCTTCAGAGTTAATTGCAGCCCTTAGAGTCCCTTGTCCAATTACTTTTGGTCCCTTGAAAAAGAGGAGGCTATGCATTACAGAGCTATGATTCCTAAACCCTTTCTCCAATTTGGATGTGAAAACTCTCATATTGCAGCTGGGAGTGTGCACTTTCAGCCCATATTATATATATAATTGTATTTCTGAACATGTTTTTGTAAACAGCTAAAATAACAAAACTTGTGTCACTGTCCAAATATTTCTGGACCTAACTGTATGTGTGTGTGTGTGAGTACATGCTGAGTGCGGGAGGGGTCGGAGCCGAGCGGGGAAGTGTCGGGCTCCCTGCACAGCCAGGGTAAATATCGGGTAAAAGCAAAGCACTTTTTGCTTGGTTACCCGATATTTATCTTGGTTACCAGCATACACCGGTTAGCGCTGGCTCCCTGCACATGTAACCACTGTAAATATCGGGTAACTAACCAAAGTGCATTGCTTGGTTATCCGATGTGTATCCTGGTTACGGGGGCAGGGAGCCAGAGAGAGCATGCGCAGCAAAATCCTATGGATTGCGCTGCTCAAAAAATGTTACAGGCTGTGTTGCTCCCGCCGGGCGGTCAGTTAAAAAACGACTGACAACGACGCAGCGGATGCAACGCAGCATCATCAGTCGCAATCCGTCACTAATAGAAGTCTATGGGGAAAAACAGGATTCCTGCAAAATATTTAGCAGGATACCGTAATTCCTCAAGGCGACGGATTGCGACTGATGCAAAACAACGGAAATGTGAACATAGCCTTAGCTGAATTCTGCTGATGGTCAGTGTTAGATTGGGTTGCCAAGGGTCCATCAATAACAATGACACTAGGAGGTACACTATTTAGCTACAAGCAAATATTACATTACCCTTATCCCCTATTTTCATATGCTTTTATATAATAATAAACTGAGTAGTTTGTTAAATGCAGCTATTGTCTGACTATAGTGAATCAAGTGAATTGTGCCAATTACAGCTCATATATAGAAGGGGGCCTACTACTGTATAGAGGCCCCCTTGTTCTCTTGTGGGCCAGCCCGAGCCTGTCTGTGGAGGTTATACATATGTATATACTGTGTATATATATATATATATATATATATATATATATATATATATATATATATATATATATATATATATATATATATATATAATGTTATCAGCAGCAGATGATCTCAAAATAAAAAGAATCAGCCCATGTTTTGGAGATATATACTGAACAAATATATAAACACAACACTTTTGTTTTTGCTCACATTTTTCATGAGCTGATGTCAAAGAGCTAAGATTTTTTTCTATTTGCACAAAAGGAACTTTTCTCTCAAATATTATTCAGAAATTTGTCAAATTCTATGTTAGTGAGCACTGCTCCTTTACCGAGATAATCCATCCACCTCACATTTGTGGCATAACAAGATGCCAATTAGACACCATGATTATTACACAGGTGTGCCTTTGCCTGTCAACAATAAAAGGTCACTCTAAAATGTGCAGTTTTATCACACAACTTTATGCCACAAATGTCGCAAGTTTTGAGGGAGCGTGCATTTGGCATGCTGACTGCAGAAATGTACAACAGAGCTGTTGCCTGTGAATTGACTATTCAATTCTCTACTATAATCCATCTGCAAAGGAATTTCAGAGAATTTGACAGTACAGTTGTCGCGGGCGGAGGAGGGGACGCTGCGCTTACCCACTGCTCGGGTCCGGCTGCTGCTCGGTGGTGGCTCGAGCGGTGGGCCGGATCCCGGGGCCTCGAGCGGTGTTCCTCGCCCGTGAGTGAAAGGGGGGTTGGTGTGTGGTTTGGGGATATTGTCCGTGACGCCACCCACGGTTGTGGTGAAGTTGTGACACCACCGCTGCTCTGGACGGGGATCCCGGGAGCGATGACAGGGAGCACCTTGAATGTTGGTTCTCCCCTCCGTGGGTAGGGGGGTTGGTTGTACCAGGGCCCCGGTGAGGGTTTTAGGGATGGCAGGCGGGTTACGGGGCCTGGTGAGGTGCAGGGTCGCGGGGGCAGCGCTTTGCCGCACGGCACGGTGGCACTCACTCAGCCAGTAATTCACACAGAGTCTCTGGTCAAACAAACGGCTGGATGGATGGGTCCCACAGGCGGCTGCGGTTGTTCTCCTCCCGGTAGGTTGACGGTGACTGCCTTTCCCTGCACCTGTGTTGTGTTTACGGTTCCAATGGCTTCCCACCGGTAACCCGCTCCCCAGCTTGGATGGATGCTGAGGGAGCCCCTTTTGCCCGCAGGCTCTGTCAGTGGGAACTGTAGCCTTGGCAGTGACTGTGTTTCCCTCTACGGTGTGAGCTGTTGCCTTCAATCGGGTCTTGACTGCTGGGAAACCCTGGAGGTTCCCTTCGCTAACGGATTTGACCGGTTTTACGGCGACTCCTAGCCTGGTCGGGGTCCGTAGGCCCTGCCGAATGGTGCTGGCTTCTCTTCACTCCCCGATCCGGTACCGGCGGGCCACCGCCCGTCCCCGGTCCGTACGGTTCGCTCCAATCAGCCTCTCCTGCAGACGGTCACCACCGTCTGCCAACCTTGCTGTATGTGTCCGGGCCACACACCCGGACACGGTCAGTCTCCTCTACTACCACTTGACTCTCCAAAACTAATCTCCACTCTCCTCGCCTCCAGGACTGTGAACTCCTCGGTGGGCTGGACCAACCGCCTTTCCACCCCCTGCTGTGGACATCAGCCCCTGGAGGAAGGCAACAAGGATTTGTGTTTGACTTAGGTGTGCCTAGCCGGGGCGTGGGGTGTGTTGGTGTAGTACCTGGGATGACCTGGCTTGTCCAGGGCGCCACATTCCCCCTTAGTAAAATGCAGACCGTCCGCGGGCTGCCTGTCCATCACCGGTTTTATTTTCACAACTGAAAAAGAGTAAAAAACGGTAAAAGCACATATAAAACATCACAAACATTTTCAACGGTACAGCTTCCGCTCTTCTCCCACCCAAACAACCTGGCCCTGATGCTGCCCCTAAGAAGCGGGCAGCACCCCTTGACCCCAGTCCAGCACCAAGTTGCCCGAGCGGGTTCTGTCTCTTTCAGGAGACCCGCGTCCATGGGGATCCCTGAACCCCCGGAGGATTGCCACCGGTTACGGTAGTGGCGGACCTGGGCCATCCCTTTCCTCTAGGTCCATCCTCCCAAATCAGCCTCTCCAGAGGCGGTAACGGTTTCAAGCCAACAAACATTTTTATTTACACTCCACTAAGTTTGTGGTTGCCCTGCAAGTTCTCGGGCTTGTCCGTAAGCAGTTCCTTACGCAACGGTTTGCAGACAGTCCCTACGGGGACAACAGTTGCTGGCAACGGCCGGTTCAATCACGGTGTCAATCAGGTAAAGTTCTTCGGTTGATTATTCTTCACTTATCATTCAAAAACATTTAACAACAACGGTGCTGATGGTCCCAACGGGGACACCCTTTTGGCGGGGGACCGCCGACTCACTTTAGGTCTACCTCACCGACCGGGGTAGAGGGCTGAGCGGGTGCTTGAAGCCCCTGGCCTACTCTCAGCCGGACACCCAGGGCGTACCATCCCCTCTCCCCACAATGTCGGGTGTAGTTGACGAGGTCACCGGGGAGCAGATTGCGGCTGGGATGGTCTTCCGGTAGGTGATCATTCACATCTCTCCGGGCCACGAAAACTTCGGCCTCCAGGCCCGGTTCATAAATGAAGCCATACCCCCTTCGGGTATCAAATCTCCGGACCTGTCCTTCGTATCTCGGGCCCCGCACCCAGAAGGTGGCTCTTCGGAGGCGCTGTTTTTCTTCGATAGTGCGGGCCACCAGCTCCGCCTTCCTTCTTTCCCTCTCGGCAATCTCCAGGCCCAGCAGTGTCGGCTCCCTGTCCCAATACGGGGCTGCTGCGGGCCCCTGCACACGGGTCGGGCCCCGCGAGACCTCCTTGACGCTGCCCACCACTGGCAATCTGGGTGGAAGGTCCCACGGTGACTTCGCCTGGGGTGCTGCTTTGCAGCGGCGACCCAGCGCAACCTCAGCCGAGGTGTGGGGAACGGGCACGGTTTCCGGTGCCTCCGGTACAGCTTCACCGACGGGCTCGGCCTTTGGTGTCTTCCAAGGGAGCGGTGCTGCATGGTCACGGGCCTCGGCTGCAGATCGGTCCGCTTGGGCGGACAGGCGGGGTACCGCTACCGGTTGGGCGGGTAGCGGGCCTAGTAGCGGGGCGGTAACGAGTAACGCGGATAGCAGGGGAGGCAGCAGGGTGAGCGGGCGCAGGCCGGGCCCCTCAGCCGCAGTGGCCGATCCTTCCGGAATACAGGGACGTGGGTCTCTTACCCGCTCCTCCAAATCTTCCTCCACCTCGCGTCTCCTTATAGCCGCCACCACCTCCGCCATGTCGGCCTCCCACTCCTCCAGGAGGTGCTGCAAGCGGATCTGCAGCCGTTGTTGTAGCTGGGCGGTCCAGACCTCCACCAACGCCGCGGTCCCGGGCGCGGGGGCTACGGTGCTGCGGGACGGATGATGCATCGCTGCAACGGCCTCTTCCAGGAACAAAAAGATGGCCGCAGGGTCCTGGCGTCTCCGCTTTTATAGCCGCGGGCTACATGCGGCCAGACGCCATCCGTACCCCCTTAGTCTTTTTCCGGCTCCTCCTCTCCAGGGGCGGGTTTTCAGCTTTCGCGCCTCTGCTACTCGGGAAGACAATCGAGCGGGGACTTTTCGCGCCCAAAATGGCGGCCTCTCCAAATTTTCAGACGGACACCTCGGGCGGTCACAAGGCGCACCTCTACCAGACGGCAGAGCGGTAAGATCCTGTTCGTGACGCCAAGTTGTCTCGGGGGCGGAGGAGGGGACGCTGCGCTCACCCACTGCTCGTGTCCGGCTGCTGTTGCTGCTCGGTGGTGGCTCGAGCGGTGGTCCAGATCCCGGGGACTTGAGCGGCGTTCCTCGCCCGTGAGTGAAAGGGGGGTTGGTGTGTGGTTTGGGGATATTGTCCGTGACACCACCCACGGTTGTGGTGAAGTTGTGACACCACCGCTGCTCTGGACGGGGATCCCGGGAGTGATGACAGGGAGCAGCTTGGATGTTGGTTCTCCCCTCCGTGGGTAGGGGGGTTGGTTGTCCCGGGGCCCCGGTGAGGGTTTTAGGGATGGCAGGCGGGTTACGGGGCCTGGTGAGGTGCAGGGTCGCGGGGGCAGCACTGGTAAACATGGTATCCATCCACAGACAGCCGTTTCGGGGTATTTGCCCCTCATCAGTGTGGAGTAGGAATCTGGCTAGTGGGACATTGCCTAGTAAAAGACTATGTGAGCAAGGATGGTTGACCTTAGGGAGATCAACATCCACCACTGCGGAAACACCATCACGTGTTTCTCAACGCAGTGATTCTAGAGCAATGCCCCCTGGGAAATATTCAAAGCAAGAAGGCCTGCGGAGACACCATCACGTTTCTCAACGCTGGCAGGAAACTAGCCAGGTCTTTCACCGGGAAGGAACAACCACGGGAAGGGCAGTCTCCAGTCAAGGAGCCCACCTATGCCAAACATGGTATCCATCCACAGACAGCCGTTTCGGGGTATTTGCCCCTCATCAGTGTGGAGTAGGAATCTGGCTAGTGGGACATTGCCTAGTAAAAGACTATGTGGCATAGGTGGTCTCCTTGACTGGAGACTGCCCTTCCCGTGGTTGTTCCTTCCCGGTGAAAGACCTGGCTAGTTTCCTGCCAGCGTTGAGAAACGTGATGGTGTCTCCGCAGGCCTTCTTGCTTTGAATATTTCCCAGGGGGCATTGCTCTAGAATCACTGCGTTGAGAAACACGTGATGGTGTTTCCGCAGTGGTGGATGTTGATCTCCCTAAGGTCAACCATCCTTGCTCACATAACCTTGCTGTATGTGTCCGGGCCACACACCCGGACACGGTCAGTCTCCTCTACTACCACTTCACTCTCCAAAACTAATCTCCACTCTCCCCGCCTCCAGGACTGTGAACTCCTCGGCGGGTGGGACCAACCGCCTGGCCCACCCCCTGGTGTGGACATCAGCCCCTGGAGGAAGGCAACAAGGATTTGTGTTTGACTTAGGTGTGCCTAGCCGGGGTATGGGGTGTGTTGGTGTAGTACCTGTGACGACCTGGCTTGTCCAGGGCGCCACAAATCCAATGATTGTACAGGGCAGATGGCAGACTGGCAAATGGTGGTCACACCAGATAATAACTAGATTCTTGACCCCTTCCGGACCCCCCCAATACTGTAAAACTGCACTTTTAGAATGGCCTTTTATTGTGGCCAGCCTAAAGGTACCGTCACACTAAGCGACGCTCCAGCGATCCCACCAGCAACCTGACTTGGCAGGGATCGCTGGAGCGTCACTACACGGGTTGCTGGTGAGCTGTCACACAGGCAGATCTCACCAGAAACCAGTGACCAGCCCCCAGCCACTAGCGACGCGTGGAAGCGATGCTGCGCTTGGTAACTAAGGTAAATATCGGGTAACCAACCCGATATTTACCTTGGTTACCAGCGCACACCGCTTAGCGCTGGCTATGTGTGCAGGGAGCCGGCACTGACAGCGTCAGATCGGCAAACGCTGGTAACGAAGGTAAATATCGGGTAACCAAGGTAAGGGCTTCTTGGTTACCCGATATTTACATTGGTTACCAGCGTCCGCAGAAGCCGGCTCCTGCTGCCTGCACATTTATTTGTTGCTCTCTCGCTGTCACACACAGCGATGTGCGCTTCACAGCGGGAGAGCAACAACTAAAAAATGGTCCAGGACATTCAGCAACAACCAGCGACCTCACAGCAGGGGCCAGGTTGTTGCTGGATGTCACACACAGCAACATCGCTAGCAAGTCGTGCCTCAGCAGCGATGTTGCTAGCGATGTTGCTTAGTGAGACGTGGCCTTAAGGCACACCTGTACAATAATCATGCTGTCTAATCAGCATCTTGATATGCCTGTGAGATATGCCTTATCTCGGCAATGGAGAAGCGGTCACAAACACAGATTTTCACAAATTTATGAACAAAATTTGAGAGAAAAGGTATTTTGTGCACATAGAAAAAGTCTTAGATCTTTCAGTTCAGCTCATGAAAAATGGGAGCAAAAACCAAAGGGCTGCATTGATGTTTTTGTTCAGTATATAATCAATGTGTATGGCCAGTCGTCACAAGTGATGGCCTATGAGCACTGATCAGGTAAAGACATATTCTGATTAATCTAGAATGTATTTAATGTATTCTTTAATCTACTGCTCCTCCTTTCTGTCGTAATATGAGACCACTCTATGTTTAGTACATACATTAATTTACTACTAATAGTTAAAATATTATATATATATATTTATTTATTTATTTATTTATTTATTTTTTAATCTCCAAAGAGAATGAATGTCGGGTAGTATTTTGTATTGGAGCCTTGGAGCTTCAGGTTACACCTCTGTGTACATCCACCTGATTCAGCAATAGTGGGATTACAACATCCCATGGCAAAGGGGTCAAGACAGCAATTCATCATAATGTCTTCCCAATAGTTCCTGTGAAGAACTTGTTTTTTCACCTCTGTAAAAAAGTGATTTCATTATCCAGAACATTGATTTATGGATTGATCTGCTTTCACAACATCTTTCATCAGTGACACAGTTTGTTGTGCTCTACCTACATGACCACATGGCATCCCACCATAAATTAGAAATGAGATTTATGTCCTCATGCATTCTCAATCCTTCTTGACAAGCCAGAACTTGCTCTCTTTTGTATAATTATTGTAGACTTTGAGCACCTACAGCTGAGAAAGGGTTACTAATGTCATAAACTTTGACTTTTTGCCCTAATGAGAGGTTGAACAATGGCATGCCCCAGCAAGTTAGAGGAATAGCTGTGGCCTCATACTCTCGAGACCCTGCAGGCTGGGTAGGGATCCAGCTGATGTTGCAAAGAAAGATGCATCATGCCAAACATGCTTGTGCATCTGCACTTCAGAGACTTCAAAAAGAACTACTGTATGTGTTTTAACCTACTCATTGCCAGGCTGTCGACTGTTGTTGTCACGGGTGACCTAGCCCGGATCTGTTGCCCCGAGGCATACAGAAAATGGCAGGGGAGAGATGTAGGGGGTAGTAGTGAGGTGAATGTCGTGACGCAACCTGTGGTATGCGGCCAGGGAATCGGCTGCCGCTGCTGTCGCTGTCCTCTGGATTGGATGGTGGTAGCAGCTATGGATGGTATTGCTCCCCACAGGTGGCGCAGGCCCCGGGGAGGATGATGAGGGGAGTAGTAATGGCGAGTGCCAAAGCACGGTGCGGCAGTATCGGGAATGAAGATACAGAGTCTATGGCTGCAGTTCTAGGTTGTTTACTCACTTTTTGTGTTGTGCCGCTCACCCGGGTAATGCCTGTCACTTGCTGTGATGGGCTCCGTCGAACCCAAATCCTTTAGAGATCAGTCCGGTGTGGTCTTCAGTGGGTATCCTCCTTGAGGCGCCTGTACATTGGATCCCCTGGCTTGAAGCTACTTGGAGACCCGGGTTTTCACGACTAGTACTCTTGTCCCTATATGCAGGTGCCGCGGTTCCGCTATGGGGTTTGGCGTTATCCAAAACCCCGGATCCTCTCTGGCACTGTGCTTTCGAGCGCTGTGTGACCAGGGAAGCTTGAAACCTTCCCTGTCCAGGCAGATTCTGGAAAACCAAACAGGAGAATGATATTCCCTAGGGTCATGCTGCCCTGAGCGGCGCTGATTCCGAGGGGAGCAGATTCACTCTCCCAACGGCAACCGTGTGAACTCTCCTTTCTCCCACCGGAGCACCCGTGAGACACGTCTGCTCCTTTCATCTCCTGCTTGAGAACTCTCTAACTGTTGTGTTGGCTCCTGACTCCCCCTGCTGGCTGCACCTCCCCCTCCCAGGTCCTAAGCTAGTGGGACTGGGGCCCCTGTATGAGGGCATCCTGTAAATGCCACTCTGTAAGCAACCCCTTTATTACTCTACCCTAGCCCAGTCCCCAGTGGGAACAGGGGCAACCTGGTGTGTATTTGAATGTTTAAGTGGTGAAACCAGAACTGACCTCCTCAGGATCCTGGTTTAGCACTACACCCAAATTTGGGTGCAATACTCTGTGGCGACTGAAGCCTCAAGGGTGCTACATATGCACCATAGAGAAATGCATTTCTAACTATTCTCATTAATAATACTATAATATGGAAAGACTATCAGTAGCGTATTAATATTCTTATTATTTGTAGTACCTATGAAATGCAATATTTTTTAGTTGACTGGAGCTGTTCCCTGCTCAGCTGAGTGACTCTGGCTCAATCATGCTAGCTGTGTTTATTGACCATAAGTTAAGGTATGTTCACACTTTGTTTTGTGTTTTTTTTTTCAGGAGCTTTTGGAGCAGAAACCACGAACATTGGAGTTTAGGCATCAAAAATTCCTTTAATAAAACAAACAAACTCAGTGTGAACACACCCACCCTTCACCCTCATTCACACAACTGTATTTTCAGTATGAGTGTTGTTCGTAAAAAAATGGACCACAGTTGGACCAATATTACTCAATAGGGTAATGCAGAAGAGCGATTTCTGTGAAAAAAATGCAGCATGCATTAGTTTCTCCCGTAATCTGGAAAATATTTGCCTATTCAAGTGTATGGGTTCGTAAAACAAATTGGATGCATCCGATTTTTAAAGATACATTGCAATTCTGTAACATAGGAAACTGTAAATGATGAAATTATTAATAGCTGCTGCTGTACAAACATTTATTGCATATGGATGACAAGTGAGAAAAAAATTGTCTGAATTTTCTGGATGAAACTGACTTTTTTTATGGTTGTATAAATCTGGCCTTAGGATAGGGTGGTGACACTGTCTATGTACACTGCACATGGTAGTAGGGCAATATTGGGTGGAAAACAACTCCAAAGGCCCCCATATATATTACATGAACGTTGGACAAATCTGACGATGTTGACGGCACTGATCTACCATTTGATGTGTATGGTGGCCTGAAGTGACTCCATGCAGTTTTCCCTGCATGGAGTCACTTCAGGCCACCATACACATCAAATGTGTTTTTCAGGGTTTTTCTTTATATCAGGTTTTTTTTATGCTTAGCGTACACACCAAGAAAGTTCCCAACTAATCATGTCCATATGCCTACATTAGTCACACAGAGGCCAAAAGCGTGTCCTTTTGGTCTTTGCATTGCTGGCATATATTAGTATAAAAAACAGATCTGTAACTTCTTAATTCTTAGAATATCCTAGAGATATGACATCATCTCATGTTGGAAAAAGTCACTTCAGACGTAATATCTAAATACTGTGGCAAAGATGAAATCGATTGGTGGAAGCAACATGCAGAATGAAACATAATGGTTGGTAGTGCTTATAGGTTAATCATGATACACAGTATATATATATATATATATTTATATATATATATATATATATATATATATATATATATATATGCATATATATATATATATATATATATATATATATGTATAAGGCAGAGTGTACAGTATGTACCGTATGTGTGTATGTATGTCTGCTAATGGAAATCGCACCGTCACATTTAAAATCAGGAAATTTTGCACAGCTGCCTCATTTGACTCAGGGAACGTCATAGATTATGTTTTGAGGGGAAATTTTAACCCCGCGCTTTATAGTTATTCGCCCCCCAAAGAACGCTTATTTACTGTTTGGATGTGTGAGGTAATATATTGCCTGTTTTGATATTTAGCTTGGATAATTATCAAGTGGCCTATAGCAACCAATCATAGCTCTCCTTCTAGTTTGCTACAGGACATTAATAGGAGGTCTGATTGGTTGCTATAGGCAACAAAAGACATTCTGACTTTAAAACAGCTTATGTGTCAGTTAATATGCTTTTGGTGGTGAGAGGGAGAGTGGAAAAGAAGGGAGACAGGGATAGTGTGCCAGTGGGAAAGCGAGAGAGGGAGAGTGAGAGACAGGGGAAATGGGAGAGTGGGAGAAAGGGAGAGTGAGAGAGTTGCAGAGAGAGACAGAGGGAGCGAGAAAAAGAGACAGTTACCATCCCAGGCAACGGCAGGTACTACAGCTAGTGTATACATATCTCACTTTCACAAAAAGAACTCAGCTTAATTTCCCCTGTGGTAAGCTGGCAAACTGTCCATGTTCTACATAATAATCCCATCCCCTAGATGCCCCTGCTATATCCCTGATTAGGATGTAAAGGAAGAACCATTAGGGATTGTCCTGTTAAAGCTCAACTCACACGAACGTATGGCATCCGATGCGAGAGTATCGGATGCGAGAGTATCGGATGCGATATGCTAATGACCCCCGGCTCAGGCTCTGCTGCGCGTGTAGCGCCCCTGAGACACTCTTGGGGATGCAGGACCTACCCCCTGGGACCTGGAGTACCAGTGCCAATACCACCAAAGCACAACCAAAATCCTAGTTCTCCACTCCCCACCGGGCACAGAGGGTTAACCATGTAAGGGGATGGTTGCCATGGAAAGGAACGAGTTCCTGGGATTAGCCAGCCTAGTGGGAGGGGTAAGCAGTCAGAAGGGAGTCTAGAGAAGTGTGGCACACAGGAGAGGTGTGCGGATGTGCCTGAGCTGGGTCTGTGCAACGGTGACCCGGGGGCACAGGAGAAAGGTCGCCAGATTGGGTACCGGAGATACCGCTGGGACTGGAGCATGCACGGGGCACAGGGCCCTAGATCAGGTGCCAGTTCTACACAGCTTGATAAATACCTGCCCGGTGAGGACACCTTCACGGACTTCACCGAACCAAATAATCAAGGGGCATCAGCAGTAAACTAGGATCGGGGTTTGGACACTTACCTCCCCACAGGGTCTGCACTGCTCGCCGTACGGAGAAGGAGACTGTACCCCAAAAGGGACAGTCGGGCCCAAAACGCTCCACGCTATGGGGACCCAACCAACGGAGAGTGCCGGGGACAGAGCAACCTGGGTCACTACATTGGCACTAATACTCCAAGGGACCTGAACCAGCAACCCCTGGGTCAAAGTGAGTAGAGACTGCTAAAGACAACCCGGTGTGGTTTCCGTTATTATCCCTCATCATCTACCAGACACTGGTAGTTAATCCTCCATCTCCTCCTTTGTCAGCCTGTGCATATATCGCACTGCACTGGGATAAAATCTGAGTGCAGCCCGATGTATCTCTCGCACCTATTCACTTGAATGGGTGTCAGTGATACGGCTCACGCAGAAAATCGCAGCATGCTGCTACTTTTCTCGCATGCAGAATCTGGATGCGAGAAAAGCTGACCAACTACTCACCCTCATTGACTAGCATTGGCCAGAGTGCAATGCGAGACTTTCTCGCATTGCACTCGTCCGATTTCAACGCTCGTGTGAGCGCACCCTAATAAGTAAAAACTTATTGATCCATGTAGGTCCAACTCCAAGGACTTGCACCAGTTGGCAAAATGAGGATTATTATCCCTGATGGAATGGATCAGCAGCAAAGCCATCCTCTCCCTACTCTTGGATTTTTCCGGCAGCTGCATTGGGAATAAATGTAGTGGCAGACATCTGAGCTGCTGCATCATTTTGCAACGGGGGTAGAAGCTCCTCATCAGAGATAAAAAAAGATTCCCCTATTTGCCAGTCAGTCCCAGTGGTGGACACCAACATATCAACAAATTATCAACTATCCATGGACAGATGATAACTTTTTTTAATCAATCGAGCCTTTAAATCTGAATGAAAGTGAGCTTCAAGATATAATTATTTTAATCTCTAGATTCACACATCAAACTATATAGTAGTTCAAGGTTTCTTTTTTTGTTCTACATCAGATTCCCTTTATGGCTGAACAGATTCCAGTCACCTGACCATTACAATAACTGGAATATTGGCCCTGAAGACGAGGAACCTTGATTATTATCATGTATTTTTTCCATATTCTGCATATATCTGTTCTCAGCTAAGCTGGATGCTGTATTTCACATGTGAAACATGACTGACCCATCGGTGGTGCAGTGCATTTGATGGCCTCTTTATTTGTGTGCATTAATCTGTCCCCAGTTTTTTTTAACTGGTACCTTATTCTAATCTAAAGTGTCTGTGAGAATCATAACACTGGTAAATAATAACAGTCAGTTCTGTAGGTATGAATAAACGTACATGGGGAAAGTAAGTATTTGATACACTGCCGATTTTGCAAGTTTGCCCTCCTACAAAGAATGGAGGGGTCTGTAATTTTTTTTGCAGGTACACTTCAACTGTGACAGACAGAATTAAAAAAAAATCCAGAAAATCACATTGTATGATTTTTAAATGATTAATTTGCATTTTATTGTGTGAAATAAGTATTTGATACAATTGAAAAATATAACTTAATATTTGGAACAGAAACCTTTGTTTGCAATTACAGAGGTCAGACATTTCCTGTAGTTCTTGACCACGTTTGCACACACTGCCCCAGGGATTTTGTCCCACTCCTCCATACACATCTTCTCCAGATCTTTCAGGTTTCGGGGCTGTCACTGGGCAACATTGAGTTTCAACTCCCTCCAAAGATTTTCTATTGGGTTCAGTTCTGGAGACTGGCTAGGCCTCTCCAGGACCTTGAAAAGCTTCTTACGGAGCCACTCATAGTTGCACTAGCTGTCTCGGGTTATTGTCATGTTGAAAGACCCAGCCACGATCCATCTTCAATACTCTTCCTGAGGGAAGGAGGTTTTTAGCCAAAATCTCGCAATACATGACCCCATACATCCTTCCTAGAATATGGTGCAGTCGGCTTGTCCCCTTTGCTTCATGGTTGGACAGTGTTCTTTGGGTTGTACTCATTCTTCTTCTTCCTCCAAACACGGTAAGTTCTATTTTGGTGTCATCTAACCACATTACATTCTCCCATGCTTCTTCCTAATTCATCGCATCATTGGCAGCCTTTTTATACAGCAAAATAATCATGAAATGAGCATTTGTTAACAACGCTCAATCACGATTTTCTTGAAGTGGAAAGGCAACTTAAAAGCAGATTCAGACATTAAATTTTTTCACGTACGAGAAAAATGGATAGTTTTTTTAACGACAAGACTCTAACCAGAGTTTGATCAGAGTCTGGTCCGAGTATCATCAGTCTTTCTCGTACATGGAGAAAAAAATGCTGATTTTCATTGGACCCTCGGATCAAAATCGGACAGGTCTCCACATTTTTTTTGAAGAAACACAGACATGTGAATGGCCCCATAGACTATCACAAGTACGAGTGCAACCTGCGAAAAATAAGGATAGAACTCATACTCTAAAATCAGATGTCTGAATGAGTCCTTAGGCAGAGCCTTTTCTTACACTGCCCCCACTTTCCGTAACTCATTAACTGGATCAATCAATGAGGAAACATCTCTGCACACATTTAATTCACCACTCAATATGCACTTGTTCAGTTTGGCTTTTAAAAGCACATAACATCCTCTTCCTTTACATAGGACGTCAAGCCAAATGCGCTTTGAGTCCTTTGTGAGAAATATACAATACAAATGATTGTTGTTAAGAATTGTCGAGGCCTAGTACGTATATTTATAAATTATAATTGCCTATTCTCCCGCAATATTAATACAGTAATGTTTAATGAATATATAGCTATTTATTGGATGAAACTGAGTTATACCAATTTACACATTTAGAGAGTTTCCAATATGCCTTTAATAGAATGAATTACATTGGATTCAGGCAACCGTGTTTTTGATCAGCGTGCTGTCCGTGTATGAAACGGATTGCATACAGACTGAACACTGACCAATGTTGGACCATATACTAGTGCACATTAGTAACTCCGATCCCAGCATTCAGCATTCATAATTGAGTAATTTAGACATGAGGACCGTGCAGGTAAAGGCCGCTTCAGCACCTGTCCGTGATGTAGTCATCTGCAACTGTAGATGACTACCCCAATTATTTCAACTCACTTGTGAATCTGGACTTACAAATATTCAATATATGCAGCAGATATTCCTTCCAATGTCAACACTACATTTTCTAGCTACTTGTTTTATTATTTAGTACTAGCTCATTATGTCCAACCCGCTCCATTCAGAGATAGAAGTTACATCTCGGTACCGGAGCTAGTCCCAACATCTTTCTGCTTCTCAAGCCTCATTCAGATGTCAGTATTTTCCATGTTTGAGAAAAATGGACCAATTTATTTGATACAACTTACTGCCAAATGAGACATTCATATCCCACAAAGGTTTGTTATGAGTATACTGTAGGGAAAAGAAATAGAGGGATCTTGGTAATAAGTGAAGAAATTAATTACATCTAAGCCTCTTAAAGAGAACCTATCAGCATGATTTTGTAGGGTAAAGTAAAGACATGGCTGTAATGATGCTTTAATACAGATTAAATTGATACCTGTGGTGAAGAAATCTGCTTTGTTGTTCTTTAATCAGGATTTGAAGTTCTCTGCTAATTAGATTTTGGTGCATCTGTGCTGGACTGTTCACTGAGTCTTCTCCTCCCTGTCTGTGATCCCCCAGCCCATCTGCCTATCTCCAGTGTGTGGATGACCTGCCTCCTCAGTTTGAAATCTCAGCAGTGACCTGTCATTCACAGACCGGAGGAAGGCAGAGGAGCTGGGAAATCACAGACAGGGTGGAGAAGACCCAATGTACAGTGCAGCCCCTGTGCACCAAAATCTAATTAGCATAAAAATTAAAATGCAGAATAAAGAAGAACTACAAAGCAGAATTATTCACCAAAGGTATCAATATAATCTGTGTTGCAGTGCCATTATAGCCCTTTCTTTACCTTTCATTAAAAATTTATGCATGACAGCCTTTTTTAAGGACACATGCAATAGAAGTCAGCTCAACACTCATTCAGTTAGCTCTTCTATCCCTCTTTACGAACTTTGAACGTTTATATATTTTAACTGGAGAGAGCAGAGAGAGACACTTAGGGTACCGTTACACATGACGACGTTCCAGCTAACCCGACAACGATACGACCTGGTCAGGATCGCTGGTACGTCGCTACATGGTCGCTAGTGAGCTGTCAAACAGGCAGATCTATTAGCAACACAGCAACGATACGGCAATCCGTATAACGACCTCGGCGGTCATTGAGACCCTGTCACCCAGGCGTGCCAATGAGGTCGCTCGTCGTTGTTATGGCGTCAAACACAGCCATGCATGCAGCCCAGCGGGACACCAACAATCAAAAAATGAACCAGGACGATCAGGTACGATCGGCGAAATCGCAGCAGAGGGCCAGTCGTTGCTGTGTTTCACACGTAGCGAGATCGCTAGCGAGGTCGCTGTTGCATCACAAAACCTGTGACGTTTCAGCGATCTCACTAACGACATCGCAATGGGTGACGGGGCCTTAACAGACAGCACTTATCTCCAGGAGAACAAATGAATTGGTCAATTGAATTCAAACAGCCTGACCATCATCTCCACCACGAATCAGAAAGGCCAATGGAAATCTCTCCAACATTGTCAGGTTTTTCTGAATTTAATCTAATGTGTATGATGGCTTTTATCAGTATTCTCTTCTATACAAACTTTGTCAAGAAGAGAAGATAGAAGACCCAGAAATATGCCAAACTGATGAGTTTACAATAAGCTGTTTACAGGCAGTTAAGAGAACTACTAAAAAGAGATAAAGAAATCTTGGGAATGATCCTCATCTTGACTGAGTAGACACAATTTTGGCTTGTTTTCAGATACTCTAGCAGAAATGTAGATGGGATATAAGCTTTCTTATCAGCAGAAGAGAGTCTGCTTTAAATAGCTGCAAGTAAGAGGATATAATACAAACTGATCAGTAGTCGTCAAAACTATTCTAAAAAGGAAAGTAGTATTTCAGAAGGATAGCCATAGCCATACACCTTAGATCGCAATCAGTGGTGCCCTTGTTTGACTGACAGCTATTACTCCTCATCATTAGCTGAGTGGAATGTGCTCTCCAGAAGAAGTGAAGTGTAATTGTCAGGACCCAGACCCCTGCTGCAGTACCTTGCAGTCCCTATAATATATATGCGACGCCCTGGCAAAACCAGGTTGTAACAGGAGACTGCATCCATCTTCCAGATGCAGGATCCCCTCCTCCTTGTCCTACCAACACAACCCCACACACAGGTACAAACACCAGCCACAAAAGCCTAGTCACTCCCCCAGGACAATAGGGACACACCAGTGGACGGGGCCAGGCAGATGGTGATGGCCACCTAGGGGTCCCAAGGTGTCAGGGGAGGGAACACGTCAGTAGAGTGGAGAAGACAGAACTGAGTAGACAGAGGAAGTGAGAGGAGTGAAGTGGTAATCGGGGGTAGTAGCTCCCGGACTACAGGACTACCTGAGCTGACTAGGTGGCAGACGGCAGAGCAGGGCCACAGACGACGGAGATCCGGTCACGGGAGACCTTAAGTGGACCGGGGCAGGGTTGTAGCCCACCAGTGTCGACAGCGGGAATCCGGTCCGGAGGCCGTGCACAGTCGGCGTGCCTGGACCCCAGGGCGAGGACAGCTTCAAGCACCTTACCGATTAACCAGCAGGGGACAAGATTCCACATCTTGTCCCACCAGTAAGCCCAGATAGAGTGAGATGAAAGCCCAATGCGGGGGATAGGGCATCTGCAAGTGCTTGCAAAAATCCCAAGGGTCAGATCTTGCGGGCAACAGCTCCCACAGCAAAGACACCGGGAGCAGACTTTTCCCGTTTCATGCGGACTAGTCAACACACAAGACAAATACACAGAAGTGCAGGAGGACGGGCCCCTGACCTATCTACTGGTGTGCGGGACCTGAGCACACCCCTCCGGAGGCTACTGGTATCTGGCACTTGGTTTACTACTTGGACTTTTTGTGACTTATTTCTAAACTGTGAGTACACCGGTGTCATCCAGTCCAGCCTGCATACTGTGCCCCAGCACTGCACACCACCTACACCTGGGCCTCGGGACAATACCTCCCCTACCCGTGGAGGGTATACCATCCGGCTGCCCTGCTCCATCAGCCCCGGACGTCCCATACAAAGGCAGCGGCGGTGTCACCAACAACTCACCGCAACCCATGGGTGGCGTCACTGACAAACTCTCCCCCTGTAAATAACCCCATTTATACAGTTATGGGCGATGGGCTGCTGCACAAGCCCCGGGTACAGCTGCCACTCGAGCCACAGCCACGATCCCGGATCCGAGCGCCTCGGGTAGCTCCCCTGATGTGGTCTGCGCCCCCGCCCGTGACATATAAATAAATCTTTTGAAATGACAATTACCTTTTTAAGCCCAATTGTGCGATCTACTGCTATTTTGGTATAGATTTAACCACAAACAGTCCAATGCACTATATAAGGACCTTTTGTCAAACTGCATGCTAAGCTGTGATTAATCAACGACTAAGGCCTCTGTCACACGTTCATGCCTCCGGTACGTGTTTGCCAGTTTTATACGTACCGGAGGAACATACACACGTGGACATATGATTTCATAATGGTTTGGACACACGTAAGTATTTTGGAACGGAACGTGTGTCCATTCCGTACTTACGTTTGTCCGTTCCGTACTTACGTGTGTCCGTGTGTTCCTCACGCCGACATGTCCACGTTTTCTCTGGCAACACGGGTGTCACACAGCCCGCACCCGTACCACACGGATGTAGTGT
Source organism: Anomaloglossus baeobatrachus (assembly GCF_048569485.1). Lineage (NCBI taxonomy): Eukaryota > Metazoa > Chordata > Amphibia > Anura > Aromobatidae > Anomaloglossus > Anomaloglossus baeobatrachus. Next base: position 698,529,418 of record NC_134353.1, read on the forward strand.
GGATGCGGTCCCGTGTGACACGCGCCGGAGCAACACGTGTCATTATTTTAAAATAAAAAAAAACACATACTCACCTCCACCAGCCCTGCAGAATCTTCCGCTGTAAACAGTTGCTGCCAGCCGCCGCTCATTATGAGCGTGTAAAGGAGGTGGACATGCTGTCACGGGCTCTAATCTCCGCCAGAACCAGCATCAGCGGGGAGTGAGCGGGGCTGGAGCCGAAGATCAGAACCTTGGACAGCAGCGAGGACCACGTGAGTATGTAAATTACCGGTTCTCCGTGTGTTATCGCGGATAGCACACGGAGAACACACGTGGAGTGCACATACCGGAGACACGAACTTGTACTTACCACACACAACACGTAGGGAATATACATGTCTCGCGGCACGTACCTGATTTCCACGTGAGTGTGGCAGAGGCCTAAGGGATGCCTCACATAGAAATCATCCCTGGGGCTCCATAGCAAAAGTTATATTTTGGCCCTCCCCACTAAAAAAAAAAAATAAATACATTTTTGGCTGGGTCACAGAAGAGCATATCTCACAACTTTGCAGCCCTCACAAAGTAATTTCCTCCAACTAAGCCCCTAGATTAATCTTTCATTGAACCCATAAATTGTGATGCCAACAAAAGTGCTCCACAAACACTGCCAAATATCCCAGCAAGGAATTTCTCCACAGTGCCCTCACACACACAGTATGATCACTGCACTGTACCCCCCCCCTCAACTACCCCAACAAAAGGGGGCTTTACACGCAAGGATATCGCTAACGAGATGTCGTTGGGGTCACGGAATTCGTGACGCACATCCGGCCTCGTTAGCGGCATCGTTGCGTGTGAAACGCAGGAACAACCGTTAACGATCAAAAATACTCGCCATATCTTTGATCGTTGACACATCGTTTTAATCTCAAATATCGTTGTTGCTGCAGGTACGATGTTGTTCGTCATTCCTGCGGCAGCACACATCGCTATGTGTGACACTGCAGGAACGAGGAACAACATCATACCTGCATCCGCCGCCAATGAGGAAGGAAGGAGGTGGGCGGGATATTCCGGCCGCTCATCTCCGCCCCTCCGCTTCTATTGGGAGGCCACTTAGTGACGCCGCTGTGACGCCGCACGTACCGCCCCCTTAGAAAGGAGGCGGTTTGCCGGCCACAGCGACGTCGATAGGCAGGTAAGTATGTGTGATGAGTGTCAGCGATGTTGTGCGCCACAGGCAGCGATTTGCCCATGACACACAACTGACGGGGGCGGGGGCTTTCACCAGCGACATTGCTAGCGATGTCGCTGTGTGTAAAGTGGCCTAAAGTATGGTGACCCTGTCAAGGTTGGGAATTTTGGGGAAACCACAAATGGGGTCTCTCAGGGTCACAGAGGCGGATTCCAGATTAGATCTGCGCAGATGTATGTGTGAGGAAAAATGACCACACAGAGACATGTCTCTATCCGGGAGAATCTCAGTGCTCTTCTAACCTGTATATTGTAAAACAATCACAGCTATACAATTTAACATTGTCCTTGATTGGTTAGAGATAAGTGAAGAGGCTAAAGCTGGTGTCACACTAAACGACAGCGACAACGACGTCGCTGTTACGTCACCATTTTCGGTGACGTAACAGCGACCTTGTAAGTCGCTGTTATGATCGCTGCTTAGCTGTCAAACACAGCAGAAGCAGCGATCATAAGGTCGCTGTGCTACATGTTCAGAGAGCAGGGAGCCGCGCTTAGCGCTGGCTCCTTGCTCTCCTGCAGCACACATCGGGTTAATTAACCCGATGTGTGCTGCAGCTACATGTCACAGTTCAGAGAGCAGGGAGCCGCGCTTAGCGCTGGCTCCTTGCTCTCCTGCAGCACACATCGGGTTAATTAACCCGATGTGTGCTGCAGCTACATGTCACAGTGCAGAGAGCAGGGAGCCGCGCGCACTGCTTAGCGCTGGCTCCTTGCTCTCCTTGCTACAGTATGCATCGGGTTAATTACCCGATGCATACTGCAGCCACATGTCACAGTGCAGGAGCCGGCGCTGGTGTGGCGCCCCTGAGGCTTCCGTCGCCACAGGTCATTGCACCCCATCAGCGGTGTGATGCCCCATTCTGGGAGAGGAAGAGAGTGAACTCCGGTCCCCTGGTAAATCCACACTACACCCATTGCTGGGGACACACAGGACCAGGGAAAGTGGCAGGCAACCCTCCCATGCTGCATGCTGAGAGGGGCTGTAAGACCCATCCCTGCTCCCATAGGGTGGTAGCTTAGCAACTGGGGAGGTGGGAGGAGCCACCAGAGAGCAGACAGAGATAGGAAGGTCAAGTTAGTTTCAGTTTATCTCAGGGAGTGAGAGAAGCAGCATGTAGTTGGAGAAGAAGAACGAGAGCAAGGAGGGAGGAGGAGGCCTGCTGGAGGCAGGCAAGGAGGAAAGAAAGAAAGAAAGAAAGAAGGAAAGAAAGGCTCCAAGTCAGTCAGGAGCAGAGGAACTGAAGGAGACGCTTCCTGGTGAAGATCCTGGGACCCAGAGGTCCAGGTGACACCACGCAGAGACAGAAGGAGTCGCAGGGCCGCGGGTAGTCCTGTAGGTACCACGAGCAGTCCTTGTTGGGTACCGAAGCCGAGGGCCCAGAGGCGCTACGAGTAGCTGCAGGCTGCGGTGGCCTGGTCCACAGTGACATCGGTGGAGTGATTAGCTGCGACAGGGGACGGTCCCTAGAAACTGGAGGAGTGAAAAGACAATCTCCAGACAGTAAAAACCGAGGCCCAGGGAATTGCAAGCTCCCAGGGCCAGAACCCAGAGCAGACCTTCAGAAAAGGGGTAATCAGCCGACAGGTGACCCCCCAGCCTGGAGGCTGTAATGGAGGCCAAGCCAAAGTCCATCTAACTAAGGCAAGGCTAGTGAAGACAGCCGAGAAAGAGACACTAAGAGAGAGAGGGTACCGGATTTCACACTCTGAATCACCCAGAAGACGGAGGTCCCTGACAGCGGTCCCAGCAGTCCAAGGGTTCTGCCTGCCCTGACAAGAACTGTGAGTAAAAGAACTTGAACTGCACCTCTGAAGTTGCCTCAGTTATTTCATCTGCATAGACATTTACAAGCACCAACTGTGCCCCGGGCATTGCTCCACCTGTGGGGAGCAGTACCACCATTGCTGCCATAACACCATCCCGGAGGCCTCACACAGCAGCAGCGGCGGCTTATTAGCCGCATACCACAGGTGGCGTCACGAACACAACCATTAACAAGCAAGCCACATATTTTACTGACACCCACCAGGGCCACGGAGCCGGGCCCAGCCACCACTGACTACCACCGGACTAGTCCGGCCCGGCACCGGGTGTCCCATAGCCCTGGGGTGGGCGAGTCACTGGCAGCAAGGGCGGCGGAGGCTGGTAACCAGCGTAAACATCGGGTAACCAGGGAAAGGTCTTCCCTTGGTTACCCGATGTTTACGCTGGTTACAGCTTACCGCAGCTGCCAGTGCCGGCTCCTGATCGCTTCATTTCGTCGCTCTCTCGCTGTCACACACAGCGATGTGTGTGTCACAGCGGGAGAGTGACGACCAAAAAATGAAGCTGGACATTCAGCAACGACCGGCGACCTCACAGCAGGGGCCAGGTCGTTGCTGGATGTCACACACAGCGACAGCGACGGGACGTCGCTGCAACGTCACAGAAAATGGTGACGTAGCAGCGACGTCGTTGTCGTCGTCGTTATGTGTGACACCAGCTTTATGTAGTCCATCATTAGCCTGCAATTGGCTTTCTAATACCAATTTGAACCAGCTACTGAATACTTGCATTGTTCAGCCTAGTGACTCGCCCACCCCAGGGCTATGGGACACCCGGTGCCGGGCTGGACTAGTCCGGTGGTAGTCAGTGGTGGCTGGGCCCGGCTCCGTGGCCCTGGTGGGTGTCAGTAGAATATGTGGCTTGCTTGTTAATGGTTGTGTTCGTGACGCCACCTGTGGTATGCGGCTAATAAGCCGCCGCTGCTGTGTGAGGCCTCCGGGATGATACTATGGCAGCTATGATGGTACTGCTCCCCACAGGTGGAGCAATGCCCGGGGCACAGTTGGTGCTTGTGAAAGTCTATGGTGCTGTGTGACTAACACGGTGCAGGGCCGACAGGCGAGGAAAGAACCAGGCACAAACAACAGTCTCTTTACCTTTTCCTCTTTTACTCTGGGAACAGTCCAGTCCTGGGAGACCGTTACAGGTGGTGATGGGGATCCGGTCGGCCTGGAAGTACTTGGGGTGATCTTTCTGGCCAGCTGAGTATGAGGCCTACTCCTGTACCTTTCTTGGTGATGATAGGACCCTGCTTCTCTGAATCCAGCAATGGCCCTCTTCGCTGCTGGGACCAATAGCACGTCCCTTCCCTCTGTAGGTGGCTGCGCAGGCCCACTCCCTGGTGCTTCTCCGCTGGGGTCCACACCGGGCCCTGATGCTGCAGCTGTACCTTGGATGTGTCTGGGCCAGGGGCTTGCAGCTCCCCTGCCCTTCGGATTCGGCTACCAGGGACGGATTTTATACCCTGGCAACCACAGACTCCGATGTCCGAGTCTCTCTGCTGCCTCTCAGCTACTCCTGCTTCTCTGGGCCAAACTGCTCCAGCTCTAGGCCCCAGATTCACAGGACAGCTCACTCTGTGTCTGTTCACTTCTGCTGCTCCCTACAGACTAACTAACTCCTCCCCCAGGTCAGGCTTAAGGAAGCTCCCTGAAACTTCAGGTTCAGAGCTCCCCCTACTGGCCTGAGGGAGAAACTGCGGTGGATGTTAACTTACTGGCCAGTAGATTTCCCTATTACCTCCAGGCTCAGCATTAACCCTCAGGAGGGCAATGCCGTTGTGGCGACCAGGTCCTAGGGCGCCACACTCCCCCTTAGTTAAATTCAGTACTCCCGGACTGTAGAAACAAAACATAACATGTCATACATTTCATCCCAATATGGGAGGCACATTCTCTTTAACGTTACAATCTTAAACATTTCTTGAACCGCCTCAGGCGACACAGTCCCCATCTCAAAGTCTACAGGCAACTTGCCTGGTCTGGCTCGCATCAGGTAAGCGGGGCTGCAGTTGGTCGAATTCACTGGGATGTGGTTGTACAAGTCTACCAGATCTGGCAACTTTTCTGGCCATTGGTTCCTCTCTTCCAGCGGTAGGGTCTTCAGCATATCAATAACCACATGGTTCATTTTCTCGCACAGTCCATTGGTCTGGGGGTGGTACGGTGTGGTTCGAATTTTCTTACAACCGTACATGTTACAGAACTCTTGGAACACTTCAGCCTCGAATGCAGGACCCTGATCCGTCAGTACCCTTTCCGGATAGCCGTGCGGTCGACAAAAGGATGCCTGGAACGCTCTAGCTGCCGTCCTGGCTGTCTGGTCCTTCACAGGCACTACTACCAGGAAACGAGAGTAATGGTCCACAATGGTGAGGGCGTACACATAGCCTGACCGGCTTGGTGTTAACTTCACGTGGTCCAGGGCCACCAACTCCAGGGGCTGCTTCGTGACAATTGGCTGTAGGGGAGACCTTTGGCTGGCATCATCCTTCCGCCTCAAGTTACACGGGCCACAGTCTCGGCACCATTTCTCGATCATCTTTCTCATGTGCACCCAGTAGAACCGATCACGGAGTAAGGCCTCCAACTTCTTCCACCCGAAGTGCCCGGCGTTATCATGATACGCTGCTAGGACCATTGGAGCATCCCTCTGCGGAACCACTATCTGCCAGACAAGTTCATTTGTTCGATAGTTGACATATCTCTTGCAGAGCTTGCCCTGGTAGGTGAACAGTCGTCCCCTCTCCTTCCACAGCTGCTGGGCTTCCTCTGGAGCGTCTGGGCCAAGATGGGTCTCAGCTTGCGCTAGCTTCTCTTTGACCAATCGCACGGCCGGGTCACCATTCTGTGTTTCTTCCCAATTATGGTGGAGTAATGGATTGACCGAGACCTCGTGCTGGTTTAAGCGCTTCACTCCCACAGCATGCTCACACTGTGAAACACCCTGGTGATGGAAAGCCGGTAACTCTATCTCTTCGAGTTCATCCAGGTCTTCTCCAGACTCGGGTAAGTGAGGCATTCTGGACAGCGCATCAGCATTGTTATTCTTCTTGCCAGCCCGATACTTGATGGTAAAGTCAAAGTTAGACAGCCGGGCCATCCATCGCTGTTCCATCGCACCTAACTTGGCTGTTGCCAGGTGTGTCAACGGATTGTTGTCTGTGAAGATGGTAAACTTGGCCGATGCCAGATAGTGCTTGAAGCGTTCAGTCACTGCCCACACAATAGCGAGGAACTCCAGCTTGAAGGAACTGTAGTTTTCTGGATTCCTTTCCGTGGGCCAAAGCTTCCTACTGGCGTACGCTATTACCCTCTCTCTGCCTCCCTGTACCTGGGACAGAACTGCTCCCAGTCCCACGTTGCTCGCGTCTGTGTACAGTATAAACGGTTGGCTGTAGTCAGGGTAGGCCAGAATTTCTTCTCCCGTGAGAGCCCCTTTCAGCCGGACAAAGGATGTTTCCAGTTGGCTGCCCCATTCAAATGGAGGGCTCTGCTTCTTAGCCTGCTTCGGCTGGCCCACCAGGAGATCTTGAAGGGGCGCTGCTATCTTGGTGAACCCATCAATGAACCTTCGGTAGTAGCCCACCAGTCCAAGGAACTGCCGCACCTCCTTCACCGTGGTGGGTCTTGGCCAGTCCTTAATTACCGTGACTTTCTCCGGATCAGGTGCCACGCCTTCTGCGCTGACCACATGACCCAGGTACTGTACCTTTGGCTTCAAGAGGTGACATTTGGACGGCTTGATCTTCAGGCCATATTTCGACAAGGACTCAAACACTTCTGCTAAGTGCTTCAGGTGGTCCTCATAAGTCTTGGAGTAGACTATTACGTCATCCAGGTACAGCAGCACGGTTTCGAAGTTGTGGTGGCCCAAGCAGCACTCCATCAACCTTTGGAATGTCCCTGGGGCGTTGCAGAGCCCGAATGGCATACAATTGAACTCACAGAGACCCATTGGTGTCGTGAATGCAGTCTTCTCCTTGTCCGCCTCTGCCACGGGAACCTGCCAATACCCACTGGTGAGATCCAAGGTGGAGAAATAGTTAGCTGACTTTAAGGCTGTTAGTGACTCCTCTATTCTGGGTAGTGGATAGGCATCTTTATGTGTAATGCGGTTAATTTGCCTGTAATCTACACACATTCTCATTGTACCATCTTTTTTCTTTACGAGCACTAGTGGAGCTGCCCAGGGGCTACAACTATCTCTGATAACCCCAGCCTCCTTCATTTCCCGTAACATTTCCTTGGCACACTGATACTGTGCGGGGGGTACAGGGCGGTATCTTTCTTTAATGGGATGATGATCACCCGTGGGGATTTGATGTTGAACCCCTTTCACCTGCCCAAAATCTAGGGGGTGTTTGCTGAAGACCCGCTCGTACTCCTGTACCACCCGGTAAACCCCATGCTTTTGGTGTGAGGGGGTGGAGTCGGTGCCCACATGTAATTTTTGGCACCAGTCTTCCGGCTGCCCCTTGGAGCCATTGTCTTCCGCCTGGTCGGACGGGATCAAGGGTTCCACTGCTTTAATGGTATTGTTGCTGACAGTGTACAATTTTGCCACAGTGGCATACCGGGGCAATTTGGCCTCCTCCTCCCCACAATTCAGGACACGGACGGGCACTCTCCCCTTGCGGACGTCCGCTACCCCTCTGGCTATCAGGACTCCAGGCCTACTGTCTGAATACATTGGTTCTACCAAGGCATGGTAATCCTGACCCTTGAGGCCTATTGCTGCCCGACACCATATCAACATTTCACTTCTTGGGGGTATTACAATGGGGAGGGGGTCACTTACCCTCACACTGCCAATTTCTCCTCCGGCCAGCTCTACCTGCTGCCTCCTCATCAGGGCTCTGATCTCCCTCTGTAGGACACGCTGCTGCCCGGAGCTGGCAGTTTCAGACGCCTGCTGTAACAAAATTATCACTTCGGCAATACAATTTTCTATCACATTTGTACCAAGAGTTAGCAGTGGGTCAGATTCTTTGCGATCAATATCTACAATTATCATCCCCTGACATGGCAATTCCACCCGCCCCACTTTAATGGTTACTTCTTTGTACCCAATCTGAGGTAAGGGCTGACCATTACTGGCCACAATTGTTAAATCATCATCTGGGCCATGGTCAATGTCTGAATCGGCCCAATATCTTTTGTACAGTTTGTGGGGGATGGTTGTTACCTGGGACCCCGTATCCAGGAGGGCATTCAAAGGGATTCCATCCAGCACAATAGGAAGGACCGGTCGTCCTCCCACATACTTGCTGCGGCTGGGGGTTGAGCCGGGCTTCCTTACACCTGGGGGTCGGCTCCTGGCCCCAGGCTCGGCCCATTTAAAGGACAGCGTCGTGCAATGTGGCCCGCCTGGTTGCAGTTGCGGCAGATCGGTTGTCCTGTTGAATCGTACCGGTCAGTGTCTCTGCCTCGGGTCGGCGGAATCCTTCTCTGTCGCATCCATGGGACGTCCTCTGGGCTGGAGGCCAGCTCGATTTTCGCAGGCGAGGGGGTCATTTGTAGAGACTGCACGGTCTTGGCAAGGGCAGCCACAGTCTTGGTCAGCTCCTGGACCTGTTGTCTGAGCTCCGCAGTGGGATCCTTATCCAGGGACTGCGCCTCAGCCCCTGCAGTGGCTCGTGTTGCAGGCACCACCCCGGGGTACGTGATAGCAGGAGGCCGGAGGAGTACTGGGTCATTCGGCGTAGATTCTCTCAGTACCCTGATGGCCTGGTCCTTAAACTTGGCAAAGTCCAGAGCAGGGTTCTGCAGGACCAGGATACGCAGCTGGGTCCTGTGGGCATCTGACAGGAGCCCCTCTATGAACTGCTCAGTTAGGAGTTTGTCTTCTTCACGTACACTCTCTGGGTCCACCTGTTTAACTGCTTTCAGGGCCTCTTGCAGGTTTAGGGCATAGTCCCTTATGCTGTCTGTGGCCCGCTGCTTGCACCCAAAGAATCTCATCTTTATCTCTGCTGCGGTGCGAGTGTCAAACGTACTCTTTAGCTTGGCCAGTATCTGGGCTGCTGTCCCTTTATCTGTATCAGGCCATGACTTCGCTTCACGCTGGGCTGCGCCGGCTAGCTGTCCCATTAATATGCCCACCTTCTGGCTCTCAGTCAGCGGATACACCCGGAATAAGCTGTGCAGGCTTTCTCTGAAGTCACTCAAGGTATGGGACTCCCCGGAGTATTGCGGCAGCCATTCTGCTCCCGGTATGTATGGCATGGTGATCGGCATTACCGGCGCTACAGTGGGGGCCGGGGCGACGGCGACTGGGATTGCTTCTGCTGGTGCTGCGGCGTCTCGGGCTATGGCAGCCACCTGCCCTCCCTCTGAGTCGGACATCTTCCTCCCCCTTAGTGAACCTTACCAGGCTCCGTTCACTTTTCAAATTTTCTTCCGGGTCGCGCGGGGTTAACAGCGCTCTGCTCTGATGGCGCGCTCCCTTCGCGCTCTTTGTCAGGCACGCCCCCCTTCTTCCTGCGCTCGGCGAGGCTAATGGCGGCGGTGGTCTGCAGCCAGTACACAATCTTTTAAGCACAATTCCGGCAGGCGCACAGTACCCGGTGGGACCGGGCACGAAATCCTGTTCGTGACGCCAAAAGTTGACTCGCCCACCCCAGGGCTATGGGACACCCGGTGCCGGGCTGGACTAGTCCGGTGGTAGTCAGTGGTGGCTGGGCCCGGCTCCGTGGCCCTGGTGGGTGTCAGTAGAATATGTGGCTTGCTTGTTAATGGTTGTGTTCGTGACGCCACCTGTGGTATGCGGCTAATAAGCCGCCGCTGCTGTGTGAGGCCTCCGGGATGATATTATGGCAGCTATGATGGTACTGCTCCCCACAGGTGGAGCAATGCCCGGGGCACAGTTGGTGCTTGTGAAAGTCTATGGTGCTGTGTGACTAACACGGTGCAGGGCCGACAGGCGAGGAAAGAACCAGGCACAAACAACAGTCTCTTTACCTTTTCCTCTTTTACTCTGGGAACAGTCCAGTCCTGGGAGACCGTTACAGGTGGTGATGGGGATCCGGTCGGCCTGGAAGTACTTGGGGTGATCTTTCTGGCCAGCTGAGTATGAGGCCTACTCCTGTACCTTTCTTGGTGATGATAGGACCCTGCTTCTCTGAATCCAGCAATGGCCCTCTTCGCTGCTGGGACCAATAGCACGTCCCTTCCCTCTGTAGGTGGCTGCGCAGGCCCACTCCCTGGTGCTTCTCCGCTGGGGTCCACACCGGGCCCTGATGCTGCAGCTGTACCTTGGATGTGTCTGGGCCAGGGGCTTGCAGCTCCCCTGCCCTTCGGATTCGGCTACCAGGGACGGATTTTATACCCTGGCAACCACAGACTCCGATGTCCGAGTCTCTCTGCTGCCTCTCAGCTACTCCTGCTTCTCTGGGCCAAACTGCTCCAGCTCTAGGCCCCAGATTCACAGGACAGCTCACTCTGTGTCTGTTCACTTCTGCTGCTCCCTACAGACTAACTAACTCCTCCCCCAGGTCAGGCTTAAGGAAGCTCCCTGAAACTTCAGGTTCAGAGCTCCCCCTACTGGCCTGAGGGAGAAACTGCGGTGGATGTTAACTTACTGGCCAGTAGATTTCCCCATTACCTCCAGGCTCAGCATTAACCCTCAGGAGGGCAATGCCGTTGTGGCGACCAGGTCCTAGGGCGCCACACTAGCATAATTTGTTTCAATAACACATTCCAAAGGCGCATCCTAGTATGCACATTAGCATCTGAGCAATAATCATACAAACACAGATGATCTTATTATTTTGGACAATTGATTCATAGCTAGGCCCTCATAACCCAACACAGTATGATTCCCCAACTATGACCCTTACACAGTCCTCCATGCAGTATACTGGGACTACATACAGTATAATGGCCCTTACACCTCTTCACACTGTATAATGGCCCCCACTAGCCTTCTAAACAGTATAATGGCCACCACATAGCTTTCCGCACAGTATGATGGACTCCACACAAACCTTCACACTGTATAATTGCTTGCATAGTAAAATGGCCCTCATATAGCCCTCCAAAATGTATAAAGACTGACTCATAGCACTCCAAATAGTATAATAACCTACACATAGCCTTCCATATAGTATAATGGGCCCCCCAGAGGCCTCCATATAAAATAATGCAAACCCTATAGTCCTCCATATAAAAAAGATTACACTCCCATAGTCCTCCATATAATATAACACATCCCACATAGTCTTCCATATCATATAATACGCCCCCCCATATTCCTCCATATAAAATAATTCACACTCCATATAGTATAATGCACTTCCCATAATCCTCCATATAAAATAATGCACCCCCCATAGTGTTCCATACAGTATAAGGCACCCCATTATAGGTGCATTATTATGAGTCTAAGGGTGCACTGGCACTGGGTCCCCTTGACTCATGGGCCCCATAGTGGTTGTGTGGTCTGCAGCCATTGGCGGTACGCCACTGTCTCACAGTTTCAGAAAAGCAGGTTTATGTGACATCTAACATCATTTATCACCTGTAACATGCCATACCACTTGGGAGCTGAAGCGTATGTGTGGCGCCCCTGACCTGGTCAAGCACCACTGAGTACTGCACCCATGCTGGGACAGTACTTCTAGGTAATCCTAAAGGCTGGAATAGGGTGCGTATGCACAGACACATAGCAACCAGGTCTCCCACACCTTGAGAGGGGACCCTTGGGCAGACCCAAGAGGGGGCTTGCCTCCACATCTCATGAAGGGGTGGAGCGGAGAGGCTGGAAGCTAAGGTTGCAGCGTCTGTCAGGAAAGTAGGAGAGCCAGTCTGGTAGCAGGGAGAGTGGTTGCTAGAAGAGCAGACATGGTCACTGTAGTCAGACCCTGCACGTGAAGTAACCGTTAGCGGGGGAGAATGGTCACCAGCAAGTCAGTCAGAAAGACGCTGAGGGAGTAAAAAAGTGAGTAAAAACAAGTTGAAAGACTTTCCGGACTGAGACTGAGTTATTCTGGGACATGTTGTTCTACACACCCGAGCCCCTGGGCCAGCCTCACTCACGGGAGGCCACACCATCCGACTGCACATTCCATCAGCCCCAGACGCTCGTTAAACCTGCAGTGGCGGTCACCCATAACCCTGATTGCAAACCGTGAGTGGTGTCACGACTCCTATATAAATAAACCTGACATACCTGTTGCCAGAAATACCAAGGTGAAGACCCTGTGGCGTCCCCGAAGGTGGAGTGGTGTCCCTGAGGCGACCGCTGCAGGTGGGCGACAGATCTCTGGCGTCACGAACAGGATCAAGGACTAGACCTGTTTAGACAGGTGACAGTGCGCCTCAGCGGTCCGATTGAAAAATTTGAACTGCCGCCATTTTGTCATTGTTAAAAGCGCGCGATTTTAAAAGCTGCAGCCCACGCAGAAGAAAAGGTAACCGCCCACGAAGAGGAGTGGCTGACCCAGCATGGGAAGAGCGCTCTGACATAGTGAAAGGAGAAGATGGGGGCGGATCTGTCCCTGGACTGCGGGGACGTCCCAGTCCTGTGGGAGGAGGACAACCAAAAACAAAACTAAGAATAAAGTGTGACCAGAACCTGATGAGCAACGACAGAGATAAGATGGCGTCTGCAGGACGTGACCAGGGAGAGCAGGGTTAGACCAGGCCCATGACTGCAGAGGAGTTGGAGGCAGAAGTGGGAAGAATTGCCGACGGTGTGGAAGAGCAGAGCAGGCAAGAGATAGCCGCTTGGAAGAAGATGATGATAACGGCAATTAGAAACCTGCGGTTGTCGGTGCAACGAGGCCCGCCTGGAGGCACCGCCCACGCTCAGCTGGAGTCATCGTCAGCAATAGCGACCCTGCTATGGGATGTCTCCAGCATGAATCTGAGTGAGTGCAAAACTGCCCCTGTTCAACCTGGTATGCTGACCCCACCGGCATTGCCATCAGATGCCGGTGCGATGCCTGATGTGATGCTTGATGCGATGTCCAGTGCGATGCACGGTGCGACGTCCGGTGCGATATCCAGTGCGACACCTGATGCAACACATGGTGCGACGCCCGCGGTCAGACCAGACCAGGCGCAACGCCTTCTGTCCCAGTTGCCCGACCAGAGACGATCACAGCGCCCCAGTTTCTGACTGGGGATCCAGCTTCTACACCCAGACCAGAGGTGATCACAGCGCCCCAGTCGCTGACTGGGGAACCAGCACCTGCGCTCCGACCTGAAGTGGACAAAGAACTGGCTCAGCTAAAGAGAGAACTAGGTGCTCGGTTCCCAGCACACTTGGTGGGGAGGTACCTTATCCCCAAGTTGCCATCCCGACCTGACGCAGTCACAGCACCCTCTCCGCTGGAGAGGGATTCACCGTCCTGCCTGGCTGATGAAAGCTCGTCCCCAGAGCTGCTCCTTGCCCAACCGAAGGAGGTCGCAGCACCCTTTGAGAGAAAGGGAGGCCATGAAGTCGCGCTGTTGTTTCCCCAAAGACCGGAAGAGGTCGCAGCACTCTCCGCCAGGGAGGGAAAAGAGGTCCAGCCACCATCACTACTGTTCCCCAACCGACCGGAGGAGGTCGCAACACCCTCTGAGAGAGAGGGAGGCCAGGAGGCCATGCTGCTGTTCCCCCAACGACCGGAAGAGGTTGCAGCACCCTCTGCCAGGGAGGAAGAACAGGTTGCATATAGCCCCGGCATGTATGTTACCTGTTTGCCTGCTGATGACCAGGTGATGGTAATGCGGAGACCAGCCTGCAGAGAGCAGCGTCGTGTGAGAGCCAGACACCCCCTTGAGAAGCCCATCCCAGAGAGAGAGCAAGTGGAAGCCTGGGACCTGCAGGAAAAGCAGTCCCTGCGGCAGGCCAGACACCAGGCCAGAGGTCCCCTCCACTGTGGGGTAGTGGAGGAATTCAACTGCCACACAGGGTGGGGCTTTATAGTGGAGGCCGGAGTGAAGGAGGGGATCTTTGTCTCCAGACGGGACATGCAGTCCCACCTACAGCGGGGTCACCCTGGTCATGATCTCTATGTGGGGGATGGAGTCGAGTTCACAAGGCATATGGGAGAGAGAGGCTGGTTTGCCTTGGATGTGGTACAATGTCCAAAGGAAACCTTCGTGAGCTCAGACTCCATCCCCATTGCTTCCACCAGGTCCCCAGAGTCATCACCACCAGGTGATGCCCATGCTGCAATCTCCCATAGTCAGAGCACTGAAAGAAAGAGCCCTGATCTTGAGAGAAGGAAGTCTGTCTAGATTAAAAATGTGCCCGCAAGGACTGTTTCAAGAACTTGTTGAAATATGTTTTAGCACCAGGTTACGTGCACTTTAAAAATGGACCACAGGCTATGAACTGTCTATAGCCACAAACTCTCGCAGTGTAAAAAGTTACCTCAAAGGTACCAACCCTCAGAGGGTGCCTGTTTATGGGGCATGGCTCTGCCCTACCAGAGAGCAAGCCTGTTTATGGGGCCTGCTCTCCAACACCAAGGGAGCACGCCTGTTTATGGGGCCTGCTCTCCAACACCAAGAGAGCATGCCTGTTTATGGGGCCTGCTCTCCAAAACACGGAAGCTGGTACACCTGTTTATGGGGCCTACCCTACACCGCCATCCTCAGGAGAGGAAGATTGGAGGAACGGTCTGGATACAGATGGCCCAGACCTGGTCACCAAAGGGACCGGTGACCTGTCTCCTGGAAGTTTCTGGGTGGGACCAGGACTTGTGGGTGGTGGTGGAATGGTACCTGGTATGTTTTAAATGTAAATGACTCCCCTTTGTGGGAAAAGTTTGTATTTAATCTTTTCTTGTCTTTGCAGCCCAAGGACGTGCTGTTGATAACCAAGGGGGAATGTGGCGCCCCTGACCTGGTCAGGCACTACTGAGTACTGCACCCATGCTAGGACAGTACTTACAGGTAATCCTAAAGGCTGGAATAGGGTGCGTACGCACAGACACATAGCAACCACGTCTCCCACACCTTGAGAGGGGACCCTTGGGCAGACCCAAGAGGGGGCTTGCCTCCACATCTCATCAAGGGGTGGAGCGGAGAGGCTGGAAGCTAAGGTTGCAGCGTCTGTCAGGAAAGTAGGAGGAGAGCCAGTCTGGTAGCAGGGAGCGTGGTTGCTAGAAGAGCAGACACGGTCACTGTAGTCAGACCCTGTACGTGAAGTAGCCGTTAGCGGGTGAGAACGGTCACCAGCAAGTCAGTCAGAAAGACGCTGAGGGAGTCAGTCGGTCGAGTACGGGGACTCCTGGTGACTAGGCACGCACGGGGAAGAGGTTCCTAGAGTAGACGTCCATTTATTTGAGCTGCTAAACCTGCTGGTGAGGGGATCTACAAGTCCCTCACCAGCCAACTAGAGTCCGAGCCTCAGCAGCAACGAGGGGGCCCATAAGGAGGATCGAGCCTGGAGCCATCTTCCTTGGTCCACGCTGGCGGCCAAAAAGGGGAGAAAAGGCAGTAGCGACTTCCCTGGATGAATCCCACGGTACTTCAAGTCAGGGGTTATCTGAAACAAGAAGTGCTAAGAAGGCAAGTTAACGCTTACCCTTAGACTGGCCTAAAGGATACCTGGTTTCTCCTGGTTTAATCTCAGCATTGACCGGGTACCTCACAAAACATCCAAATGTGAGTAAAAACAAGTTGAAAGACTTTCCGGACTGAGACTGAGTTATTCTGGGACCTGCTGTTCTACACACTCGAGCCCCTGGGGCCAGCCTTACTCACGGGAGGCCACACCATCCGACTGCAAACTCCATCAGCCCCAGACGCTCGTTAAACCTGCAGTGGCGGTCACCCATAACCTTGAACGCAAACCGTGAATGGCGTCACGACTCCTATATAAATAAACCCGACATACCTGTTGACAGAAATACCAAGGTGAAGACCCTGTGGTGTCCCCGAAGGTGGAGTGGTGTCCCTGAGGCGACCGCTGCAGGTAAGCGACACATATGCATGCTCTATGGCAGGGGTGTCAAATTCAAGGCTCGTGAGTCAAATCCAGGCCGCCACATCATTTTATGTGCTCTGCAAGGTCAGGACACAGAAGGATTTAAATTTAAATCTCACGCTGACACTGTCCTAGCCAAACGCAGCATTTGAGCAGATTTATCTGATGGTAGACCTCAGTAAAGTAGCGCTAATGGCACTGAGCAATATACTTATGCGCAGCTGCCGGCACCATTTTCCTGAAGACTGCAAAGAGGTCAATCTGCGCAAGCGCCACTGGCAGCTAGGATGTCGCCAGAGGGAAATTTAAATAAGAATGAAGAAAAGACACCAAGAGGCAGCAGAGGGGCTGGAACATAGCTGAGGACACTTCCAACCGCCCCGTATGAGGATATACAGTAAATAAAAAATATCTTCAAACACAGATCAAAGAAAACAAACTGATTTCTTCAACTCAGGTATCATTTTAATCAGTATGACAGCGCCAATATGGCCCTGTCTGTTCTTTACTTAGTAAAATGCTGCTGACAGGTTCTCTTTAAAGAGCAATGTGGAGGTGTGCACTGAATCATAAAATCCAAGATGGCACCTACCAACTGCGCTGGCGCCACCTGTGCTGACGCTACTATGTACTGGCTGCATTGTACATCGACATAGCTAGCGATTAACAAAGGTGTCATCTTGGAAACTGAGCGGATGCAACCAGTGCTTACTGGAGGGAGCCAGGCCAACACAAGAAGCGGCTGCCATCTTTGAAATCGAGGGCATGTAGTCAGCAGGCACTTAACAAAGGGGGTATCATAGGCACAGGGAACACGTTCCAGCTTTGAACCTTTAAATCAGCGAGGAGGTAGCCAGTATAGCATAGGCTCTAACAAAAGCAAAAGGGAGAAGGTTCCATCTTTGATTTCGAACAGATGCAGCCAATACTTAGCAAAGGGAGCAGTCTGCCTTGGACTCTGAGGTCCGTGACAGCGCCCTTAGCTCTATAAGCTTGGAATAGCACCCCTAGCACTACAATCCAGGGATAGCACTCTCAGCCTTACCAAGCAGGGATAGTGCTGTCAGTGCTACTACCAAGGGAGAGCTCTCTTTTCCCTATGTCATGATGTGACTGCAGGATAGCAAATGACAGGGGGCTCATATGCTGTCCCCATGCTATCTATACCACAAGGTTACCATTACTGGTTAAGATGCCTGAGTCCCGTGCCTCGATATTCTCCTGACCAGATCTAATCTGTTAACCTGCCCCTCAGGGAAGGTGTGTGATGGTAACAGATTAAGACAGACATGAAAAAAACAAAACTCAGATGCACTGCAAATTCACAGGAACAAACAGTAATACACTAAGGAGAAAAGCAAGAGCAGGAAGGTAGCAACAAACAGACAACAAGAGTAAACACCACACCGCTCACCAATAATGCACAACAACCAACAATAAGTCTGGATCACAACACCTCACCAGCATAGGTAAACTATAGCTGACATTAATGAAATAGTCCAGCCAGCATATATAGGAGGGAAACAAAGAGACTAACAAGCAGCCTAGCAGAGATTAACTCTTGCTATCCTGCCTAAGCCTGTGGGTCGACACCCATGCATCCCATGCATTCCATGCTGATCACAAACTTCAGAGAAGTTAGCAGGCAGAGTGTCAGAATCTGTAGTTTTCACAGATCCTGACACTGCTATGACAGTTGGCGATGCCTGCAAAAATCTCCTTGTGACACGGTACTACTCAAGGATAGCTCTAAGCCCTAATACCCAATGACAGTTTTCTCAGCTCTACTATCTAAGAAAAGTGCTCTTAACCCTAATACCCAGGGATATTTCTGTTGAAGTTCAACTACCCAGGGACCTGCTGTCTTATAGCCCTACTACTCAGAGACAGTTGTCTTAAAACCCTACTGCCCAAGGACAGCTGTCGTATAGGCCTACTGCCAAGGAACAGCTCTTGGATAGCCCTACTACCCAAGGACAGCTGTCGTATTGCCCTACTGACCAGGAGCAGCTCTTGGATAGCCCTACTTCCCAAGGACAGCTGTTGTATAGCCCTACTACCCAGGGACAGCTTTTAGATAGCCCTACTACCCAAGGACAGCTGTTGAATAGCTCTACTACCCAGATACAACCCTCTTATAGCCTTACTATCCAGAGACAGCTGTTGAATAGCCCTAATACCCAGGGACAGCTGTGGTACAGCCCTACTATCCAGGGACAGCTGTCTTTTAGCCCCAATACCCAGGGACAGCTGTTGTATAACCTAGTACCAAGGGACAACTCGCGTACAGCCCTACAACTCTGGGACAGCTCTCATATAATGTACCGCCCTGGGGGCTCGTCTGCCTGCCGAGCCGCTCGGATCCAGGCTCGGGTTGTCGGTGGCTTGCGTACCTCCGGACTGGGGGTCATGTCGCTCCGAAAAGGGGGGTGATCTTGCTGGTGCTATGGGTAGGGGTGGTGCGGTGGACGGTTCACGGTAAACTTGGTAAAGTTCGTGACGCCACCCACGGGTCGTGGTGATTGTAGACACCACCGCTGCGGTGAAGGTATGGGGGCTCCCGGGAGCGGTGTATTGGCGCAGCTAGGTGTTGACCCCTCCGTGGGCAGGGGATGTTGGTCCCGGTGGCCGGTTGGCGAGGGCCAGGGTGCAGGGCTGAGTGTTGCGGTGCGGTGCCTGATGACACTGTTGTATTCACGATTATAACCACACAAAGAGTCACTGGTAAACCAAGTTCGGTGATGATCGGTGACCGCAGCCGGCTACGTGTTCTCCTAGTAAGGTTGGTAATGTCCGCCTTTCTCCTGCACCTCTGTGTAGTGACTTTTGACTCCTATGCCTAAGCAACGGTAGTCCACTCCCCGACTTGTGTACGCCAGAGGAGCCCGTTTGCCCACAGACGCTGGCCCGTTGGATCCCTGGCCCTTGGCGGTGGCACTTATCCGTACTGGTTAAGCTGTTGCCTTCAATCAGGACTTAGGTGGGAAAGGACCCTGAGGTCCAGACCACAATCAGTTAATTTGACTAGGATCCAGTGGCTTCTGGACTAGTTCGGGGTCTGAGTACCCTGCCTGGTGCTCCGGTATCCAGTTGGCTCCCCGTTTCGGTTCCGGCCACTACCCTGTCCCGGTCCCTTACAGTTCCACTGGTTGTCTTCCCGATCTCCTGCAGTCGGCCACTACCGTCTTCCTCCTGGCCGAAAGGGTACCTAGGCTCCTACCCAGGCCCCTGGCAGTTCCTAATTTTTCTCCTCCACTCCTCCTCTGTCAACTGTCAACACTGTTCTGTTTTGTGTTCCCGCCCCAGGCCATCCGAACTCTTCGGTGGGCGTGGCCAACTGCCTGACTCCGCCCCACCGGGTGTGAATGTCAGGACCTGGGAGGGGGCGACTCAGGGTTTCAATGTGTGGCTGCTATTACCTTATTAGGGTGGGGTGTGGTGCGTGGGACTACCTGTGACCCCTGGCTAGTCCAGGGCGTCACAATAGCCCTACAACCCAGGGGCAGCTCTTGTATAGCCCTCACAATCTGTAACAGCCTTCGTATAGCCCCGGGCCAGTTTGTGCATTGCAGTCCATGCTCGTACAGTGTTGCATGGAGATCTGCATGAGCCCTTACAATTACAAGCGGTCCTGAAGGCAACTGAAATGATGATGTGGCCATCAGTAAAAAATAGTTTTACACATCTCCTCTATGGTCTGTTTTTGCTTTGCATTCGGAAAAAGCAGAGACTGAGGATGACCATGGGTTGTCAAAAATAATAAATAGCCACGCATCATACTGAGTAAAGCGGTTCACACACATATATGCTGTCAGTCAAAAGCCATCTTCCTGGTAAATGTGTACACTCAGATCAGCTCAGCATGGATGTTTGCTGCCATATGGAGAAGGAGATAAGCCCTGGCCAGACACTTCTGACAGCACTTGTCTCTGGGCAGAAGAATGTATTGGACATGTACAGTAAATACTACAGGGAGAATGCATTGCATGCTAGACATTCAAGGGGATGGACCAGTGATTTTGCTATTAGTGGGGTCCCATGTGAGGATCCCTGCTGTTTGACCTTCTTATGCAATAGGACATATTGGAAAACACTGATTAAAACTTTAGTTGGGTAAATTGCAATATGGTTACCATAGCTATGTTACATACTCTGTATTCTCCTATATTCAGGTACTATGTAAATGTTAAATACCCAATTTTTTTTATATAACATTTACAAAAATCAAGAATCCTACCTTAAGGCCTCATTTAGATTAAAGTGATTTTTCTTCTATGCAAATAATGATCCTATTTTTATTAGTGTTGTTAGGGTGAACTCTTAACTAGAGATCACTTGTTGCCTACTGCCTGGCCTAATTGGTGTGGACCAAGTGCATGCGTAAAGAATTCATGACAGACACAGTCGGATGTGGAATCTTTTCTTGATCACAGTAAAAATGGCAGCCAAAAGGAAGAGTACAGAGCATCGTCCTCTGATATAGGCTAGGAACGTACACAAGTTCAGATATGCGGGCGGGTCTGACTTCAATGGATGAATCCATGGTGTCAACTGATCTGTGGGTTGGTCTTCTAGCTTAGCCAGGGGTCTTTTCCTTATATGGTGGTCTTCTTACATCTGGACATTCCTTGTATTCCGGGCAAGGTGTGCAAAAAAGGGAATGGCAGCCATCTTTATATCTGTGTCATGTGCATGATCTGAAACCTGAATTATGTAAGGCAAATCGACATATTTCCCACAATCCCTTGTCAAGAGGTTAATTAAGTATTTGATGGAAAGGTCCTCCTCAACAGTGTATGATGATTTTTTTATTATCAAAGTTTTATCAGTAATTTTCAATTACAAAAAAAATAAATAAATAAAAAAATGTCAGTGTATGCAGCCAGTGACCTCAATGGACCTGTAGACTTGTATGAGTAATTTTGATCCATGACTTCAACAAAAAGTGGAAATACCTCCATTATTTTTTGTGGGCACACTGTCCGCAGACAAACATAGCAATGTGAACAGCTCCATAGATTATAATGGACAGGGGCGGACATATAGCCAATGAGCTGCACTCGGGCCCAGAGGTGCCCCTCAAAATTAGAAGATGGTCATGAACTGTAATAAATATTGCATTTGGCCTGGGTTCGATTGACTCACCAGAGAGCTGGTTAATTCCGATAAGCCCCGGAACCAGTAAAAGGCTCTTTCCACTGTAAAGCTCCCCTGCAGTTCTTGGATAAACTCAGCTCCTCCCCGGCTGAGTGAGAGCGCAGGGCAGAAGTTGGCCAGAAGTCAGTGCTCGGAAGAGGAGGTGGCAGCATCAGCAGCCAGTGATAAGAATAGGCCTGAAGGAGAGAGGGGCGGAGCAGAGGGAATAGCAGGAAGATGGAGGTTGTACAGCTCCACATGCAGCCCAAGGGTTCTGGCCACACAGGACACAAACTCCATGTGGGTCTTCTGCAACTTATGAAGAAACAGAGGGGAACGTATACTTGTTGCATCTGTTAGTTTCTACATACAACCTATGCTGCTTGTCCTTTGTATAAACTCGTGGTCAAAATTGTTGGTACCCCTCATTTAATGAAAAAAAACCCACAAAGGTCACAGAAATAACTTTAATCTGACAACAGTATTAATAAATCAAAAATCCATGAAAATGAAATTCAGACATTGCTTTGTAACTATGCTTCTATAGAAGTTTTTAAAAAGTAAAACTCATGAAAAAAGCCTGGACAGAAATGATAGTTCGCTGAAAATAATGTGACAAAAGGGACATGTTAAATCAAGGTGTGTCCACTAATTAGCATCACAGGTGTCTACAATCTTGTAATCAGTCAGTGAGCCTGTATACAGGGCTACAGATACTCACTGTGCTGTTTAGTGACATGGTGTGTACCACACTCAACATGGACCAGAGGAAGCGAAGGAAAAAGTTGTCTCAGGAGATTACAAAGAAAATTATAGACAAGCATGTTAAAGGTTATAAGACCATCTCCAAGCAGCTTGATGTTCCTGTGGCTACAATTGCACATATTATTCAGATATTAAAGATCCATGGGACTGTAGCCAACCTCCCCGGACTTGGCTGCTGAAGGAAAATTTATGACAAATCAAAGAGACGGATAATACGAATGGTATTAAAGGTGAACTTGAAGCTCAAGGAACATCAGTGTCATATTGAACCATCCGTTGTTGTTTGAGCCAAAGTGGACTTCATGACTTCATGGGAGATGACCAAGGAGGACACCATTGTTTTAAAAAAAATCATAAAAAAGCCTGACTGGAATTTTCCAAACTACACGTTGACAAGCCACAAAGGTTCTGGGATAATGTCCTATGGACAGATGAGACAAAAATGAAACTTTTTCGCAAGGCGCATCAGTTCTATGTTCACAAATGGAAAAATGAAGCATGTCAAGAAAACAACACTGTCCCTACTGTGAAGCATAGAGGAGACTATGTTATGTCCTGGTGCTGCTT
This sequence comes from Anomaloglossus baeobatrachus, assembly GCF_048569485.1. Lineage (NCBI taxonomy): Eukaryota > Metazoa > Chordata > Amphibia > Anura > Aromobatidae > Anomaloglossus > Anomaloglossus baeobatrachus. Next base: position 698,551,880 of record NC_134353.1, read on the forward strand.
TGCTGCATCTGGCACAGGGTGGCTTGAATCTCTGCAGGGTAAAATACAATCTCAAAGCTATTAAGGGATTCTACAGAGAAATGTCCTTCCCAGTGTCAGAAAGCTTTGTCTCAGTCACAGGTCATGAGTTTTGCAACAGGATAATGACCCAAAACACACAGCTGAAAACACCCAAGAATGGCTAAGAGGAAAACATTGGACTATTCTTAAGTGGCCTTCTATGAGCCCTGACCTAAATCCTATTGAGCATCTTTGGAAAGAGCTGAAACATGCCGTCTTTAAAAGGTAACCTTTAGGCTATGTGCGCACTAGAAAGTGCCTTATACTTAAGGAAAATCCGGACCCTCTTAAAGAATCCCGCACCCGTTGTTTGCCGCGGATTTGCCGTGGATTTTCCGCAGGTTGGTCCCTGCGGATTTTTACCATTATCTATGGCAAAAAACGCAGGTACCTGCAGAAAAGAAGTGACATGCTCATTAATTCAGCAGCAGAAAATCCGCGAGTAAATCCACGGGTATAAAAAACGCAGTGTGCGCACAGCATTTTTTTAAAACCCATAGGATTTGCTGGGGAATGACTGCAGCAATGTTAAACACATTTTCTGCAGCAAATCCGCGGCAAAATCCGTGGTAAATCCACAGCGTGCGCACAGGGCCTGAAACACGAGACAACTGGAGCAGTTTGCTCTTGAGGAGTGAGCCAAAATACCTGTCGAGAGGTGCAGAAGTATCATTAACAGTTACAGGAATCATTTGATTATAGTGATTGCCTCAAAAGGTTGTGCAACAAAACATTACATTAAGGGAACCACCATTTCTGTCCAGGCCTATTTCATGAGTTTTATTTTTTTTAAATTCTATGGAAGCAGAAAAGCAATGTCTGACTTTCATTTGTTCATTTTCATAGATTTTTTTTTATTATTATTACTTTTGTTAGAGTCAAGTTGTTTCTGTGACTATTGTGGGTTTTTCTTTCATTAAATGAGCAGTAGAAACAATTTTGACCACGTGTGTATGTGTATGTGTCTGTGTATATGTAATATGTATGTATGTGCCTGTATATATGATATATGCGCCTATATGTATATAGTATATGTGTGTGTGTGTGTGTGTATATATAGCATATGTGCCTGTATATATATATATATATATATATATATATATATATAAAAATGTATATATATATACCGTATATATATATACATATATAAAAATATATATAATAAGTGTGCTTGTGCCTCTGCATATATAGTATATGTACCTGTGTGTATATATACCATACTGTATGTACCCATGTGTATATGTGCCTGTGTGTATATTTAGTATACTGACGATCAAAAGGGTAACAATGTTTTGAACTTTTGACTTTCAGGCTTCATATCTCACCATCCACTATAGCTTTGAGTGTGAGACTACCTTCATTTTATAGAAATCATCTTGGTTACTCAGACATAAATTTGACTTGCAACAATTTAGCACATGATTAGTTATACCAATGTGTATATATAGTATGTGACTGTATGTGTGTATATATGGTATATATGTATGTGCCTGTATATATGGTATGTGCCTGTATATATATGGTATGTACCTGTATGTGTGAATATATGGTATGGGTGTATGTGCCTGTATAGATGATATTTGCCTGTATGTGTGTATATATGGTATATGTCAATATAATAGACAGAAGCGGTTCCGCCTTGAACCGTGCAATACCTTACACCGAATACTGTCACGCTCCCCGGGTCCTCAGCTCCGCTCCCCGGCTCACCTGCCACGCTCCCCTCGTCCCAGCCTCCGGTGCCCGTCCTCCATAGGTCCTCTGGTCGCCGATCCCGGCGTCCGACATCTTCCCAGGCCCTGGCCGGCTCTCCTGCGTCCTCCTCGCAGCCTCCTTCCCTGGCTTCTGGCACCCGGGCCGCGCGCATGCGCATTAGGGCACGCGCGCGGTCACTGACCCTTTCTTAAAGGGCCAGCGTCCAGTAACAGGAAATGAGGTTAGTCAGGTTCAGGGTATAAAGGGGGTTCTTGTCCAAGGGGGCGGGGCCTGATCTTCGTGTTCCCTGAGCTAGGAGTCAGGTCTCCTGGTGTTTATGTGCCTGTACTCACCTATCTCTCTTTGTAGAGCCGTACCTGCCTCGCCATCCAGTCTGCCGTATCCCGAACCCCGCACGCTGTCCGTCTGCCATCCGACAGCACCTGCCATCTCGGATCCCTGCGGTGACCCGTCATCTTGCTCCAGAGGTTCCGGACTCCGCCTGATATCATCTCGGCCTCCGAACCTGAGCTACGTCACCAAGACTACCTTCTGTGACTCCGTGGTCCCAGGGACTCCTCCGCTGTCTTCACTTGCACGGACTATCCTGCTGCCCTTCAGTGCTTCAGCTGCCGGACTCCCTACCTCCATCTTTGAGTTCGGTCCAGTGGATCCACCTCCTGGGTCTGCCCGACCGCCCGGCCGTGACAGTAAGATCAGGCCATGGATCCCGCTGCTGCACTAATGGCCCTGCAAGAGGAACTCCAACGCCAGCGTGAAGTCCAGACCCGCATGCTGCAATTCATGACCTCCGTGGACACCCGCCTGTACACATTACAAGCATCAATGACGCCTGCGGCACCCAGGTCCCCCGCCAGGCAAGCCATGGCTCCCGTACCAGTGGCAGCCTCTTCAGATGCTTCCCGACTCCGTTTGGCGTCACCTCCTCGGTATGCTGGAGATCCCAAGACCTGCAGGGGCTTCATAAACCAATGTTCCCTTCACTTCACGCAGCTGCCACATCTGTTCGCCTCCGACCAAGCCAAGGTCGCCTTTATAATGTCCCACCTAGAGGGCGAGGCGCTGGCGTGGATGAACCCCTTGTGGGAGAAGGAGGACCCCATGACCAAGGATCTTCAACAGTTCCTACAGGCCTTCCGCAGTACCTTTGACGAGCCAGGACGCGCCTCTGCCTCTGCTTCATCACTCCTCCGCTTACGTCAAGGGACACTGACGGTGGGTCAATACGCCATCCGTTTCCGCACTTTGGCTTCAGAACTCGGGTGGAATAATGAGGCCCTAACAGCCGCCTTCTGGGAAGGACTCTCGAGTCGCATCAAGGATGAGTTGGCGGGTCGGGACGTGCCCTCCACCCTAGATGCACTGATCGCCCTAGCAACTCGTGTGGACATACGTTTTCAGGAGCGCTCCAAAGAGCTATCTCGGGAGAGACGCCCGGTACGGCATTCTCCTCCTCCGCAGAAGTCCTCCGTTCCTCAGTCATCAACAGCTGGGATTCCCGTCCACGAGCCCATGCAGATCGACCGAGTGCGGCAGTCTGAACGACGTCGAGCAGAGCGGCTTGCCCAGGGCCTCTGCTTTTACTGTGGTGAGGACACCCACCTGCTACGCTCCTGTCCAGAGAGGCCGGGAAACTCCAAAGCCTAGGGTTGGTAGGAGAGGCCACCCTAGGTGCTGGGACCCTCTCTGACCCAGTTACATGGACAGTGCAAGTGACCACGGGAGAGACGCGGTTCACGGCTGATGCCTACCTCGATTCCGGGGCAGCAGGCAATTTCATCCAGCAGGCCACGGTGGACAAGTACCGGGTGCCTGTCATGCCACTCGACAAACCCCTAGTGATTGCCTCGGTGGATAGGAGGCCTCTCTCTGATACCATCTCCTTGATCACCAGGCCTGTCGAACTACGCATCGGTGCTCTTCACACCGAGAACATCGCTCTCTACGTTCTCCCACACATGTCCCACCAGATCCTGTTGGGACTCCCATGGTTGCGGACACATGAACCATCGGTTAGCTGGGGTACTGGCGAAGTCACCCGTTGGGGCTCTTCGTGTCATGAGAGGTGCCTAAAGTCCATACCACCCCTCCGACGACCTCCGGTTCCTGAGACCCTAACGGGGCTGCCTTCGGCCTATTGGTCCTTTGCCGATGTCTTTGACAAAAAGGAATCCGAGGTACTGCCGCCACATCGTCCATACGATTGTGCCATTGACCTGCTTCCAGGGACAACCCCACCTAGAGGACGGATATATCCTTTATCTCCAGCCGAAACCAGGGCCATGTCAGATTACATCTCAGAGAGCCTAGCAAGAGGGTTCATTCGGAGATCCTCCTCTCCTGCTGGAGCAGGTTTCTTCTTTGTCAAGAAGAAAGAGGGGGATTTACGCCCATGCATAGACTACCGGGGTCTCAATCAAATCACCGTGAAAAACAAATACCCCCTGCCGCTCATTCCCGAATTATTTGACCGGCTTAGAGGAGCTCGTGTGTTCACCAAGCTGGATCTTCGGGGTGCTTACAATCTGGTACGCATCCGCTCTGGTGACGAATGGAAAACCGCGTTTAATACGCGCGATGGACATTATGAGTACTGCGTGATGCCCTTCGGTCTGTGTAACGCTCCTGCCGTCTTCCAAGAACTGGTGAACGACGTGTTTCGGGACCTTCTCTACATCTGTGTGTTTGTTTATCTAGATGACATCCTTGTCTTCTCTCCGGACCTCCAAACCCACAGAGAAAACGTACAGCTGGTCTTACAAAGACTGAGAGAGAATCGCCTGTACGCAAAGTATGAGAAGTGTGTCTTTGAGCAGTCTTCCCTTCCCTTTCTGGGGTACATCATCTCTGATACTGGACTGCAGATGGACCCCAAGAAGGTCTCCGCCATCATCAACTGGCCTCCGCCTTCTGGACTGAAGGCAAACCAACGCTTCCTGGGATTCGCCAACTACTACCGCCAGTTTATCCCGCACTTCTCTGCCTTGACCGCTCCTCTCTCCGCTTTGACCAAAAAGGAGGCTAATCCTAAGGACTGGTCACCTGCGGCAGACGCCGCATTTTGTTCTTTGAAGCGAGCATTCGCCTCCGCCCCTGTACTCCACCGACCGGAGTTAAACCGCCAGTTCACCTTGGAGGTGGATGCCTCCTCCTCAGGAGCCGGAGCAGTGCTCATGCAAAAATCCTCCTCCGGGAAGATGGTGACCTGCGGTTTCTTCTCTAAGAGCTTCTCAGCACCCGAACGTAATTACACCATCGGTGACCGAGAACTACTGGCGGTCAAACTGGCTCTGGAGGAGTGGCGCTACCTCCTGGAAGGAGCAGTGTACCCCGTGATTATCTACACGGACCACAAAAACCTGGAATACCTGCGGTCCGCTCAGCGACTGAACCCACGGCAAGCCAGGTGGTCCTTATTCTTTGCCAGGTTTGACTTCCAGCTCCACTTCCGACCAGCGGACAAGAATGTACGCGCTGATGCCTTGTCTAGGTCTCTCATGCCCATGGAACAGGAGGAAGAGACTATCCAGCCTATCATCTCTCCTAGCAAGATTGTTCCGGTGGCTCCTGTCACTCTGGCCCAGATACCACCGGGGAAGACCTATGTCTCGGAGACCGACAGGCTAACGGTCTTACACTGGGGTCATACCTCAAAAACAGCCGGCCATGCAGGCCAGAAGAGAACATGGGGTGCGATTGTACGCCATTACTGGTGGCCATCTCTTCGCACGGACGTCGCCGCCTTTGTCTCTGCCTGCTCCTCTTGTGCCAGAAACAAGACGCCCAAACACCTCCCACATGGCCGCCTTCTGCCTCTGCCGATACCTTCGATTCCGTGGCAACACATAGCAATGGACTTTATTACGGACTTGCCATTGTCATCCGGGCACACAGTCATATGGGTCGTGGTGGACCGGTTCTCAAAAATGGCCCATTTCGTTCCTATGGCTGGACTGCCCTCTGCTCAGGAACTCGCGGACGCTTTTATACAACACATCTTCCGCTTGCATGGCTTTCCATTACACATCGTATCAGACAGAGGAACTCAGTTCACCTCCCGCTTCTGGAGGGCTCTCTGTAACCATCTGGGAGTGACTCTGGACTTTTCATCTGCATACCATCCTCAGTCTAATGGCCAAGTAGAGAGGGTCAATCAAATCTTGACCTCATTTCTACGTCACTATGTTAACGCCCATCACGACGACTGGTCCGCTCTTCTACCTTGGGCTGAATTCTCCCACAACCACCACATCAGTGAGTCGTCCTCCAGCTCTCCCTTCCATGTTGTTTACGGACTTCAGCCTTCCATCCCATTGCCTGTATCCCCCTCTTCGGATGTCCCTGCTGCAGATACAGTAGCCCGTGACTTTGCCACCATTTGGGACTCTGTCAAGGTGTCTCTAGGACGTGCTTCCCTGCGGATGAAGAGACACGCAGACAAGAAACGCCTGGATCCTCCGTGTTTCTCTCCTGGAGACCTCGTCTGGCTTTCTTCCCAGTACGTCCGCCTGAAGATACCTTCATACAAGCTGGGTCCTCGCTACATTGGGCCGTTTAAAGTCCTCACCAGGATCAATGAGGTCTCCTACAAGCTGCAGCTCCCGGCCACGATGAGGATACCCAACTCGTTCCACGTCTCCCTGCTCAAGCCGGTGGTCCTTGGTCCCTTCTCCGCTGCTGCCAGTCCAGCTCCTCCACCTATTGCCGATGATGACATCTATGCGGTAAGGGATATCGTGGCCATGAAGACCGTACGAGGTCGGCAGTTCTTCCTGGTGGACTGGGCAGGGTATGGTCCTGAGGATAGGTCCTGGGAGCCCAGGGAGAACGTAGGCACTCCTCTTATCCGTGCCTTCATGTCCCGGTTGCGGGGTGGGGGGCGTGGGGGGGGGGGTACTGTCACGCTCCCCGGGTCCTCAGCTCCGCTCCCCGGCTCACCTGCCACGCTCCCCTCGTCCCAGCCTCCGGTGCCCGTCCTCCATAGGTCCTCTGGTCGCCGATCCCGGCGTCCGACATCTTCCCAGGCCCTGGCCGGCTCTCCTGCGTCCTCCTCGCAGCCTCCTTCCCTGGCTTCTGGCACCCGGGCCGCGCGCATGCGCATTAGGGCACGCGCGCGGTCACTGACCCTTTCTTAAAGGGCCAGCGTCCAGTAACAGGAAATGAGGTTAGTCAGGTTCAGGGTATAAAGGGGGTTCTTGTCCAAGGGGGCGGGGCCTGATCTTCGTGTTCCCTGAGCTAGGAGTCAGGTCTCCTGGTGTTTATGTGCCTGTACTCACCTATCTCTCTTTGTAGAGCCGTACCTGCCTCGCCATCCAGTCTGCCGTATCCCGAACCCCGCACGCTGTCCGTCTGCCATCCGACAGCACCTGCCATCTCGGATCCCTGCGGTGACCCGTCATCTTGCTCCAGAGGTTCCGGACTCCGCCTGATATCATCTCGGCCTCCGAACCTGAGCTACGTCACCAAGACTACCTTCTGTGACTCCGTGGTCCCAGGGACTCCTCCGCTGTCTTCACTTGCACGGACTATCCTGCTGCCCTTCAGTGCTTCAGCTGCCGGACTCCCTACCTCCATCTTTGAGTTCGGTCCAGTGGATCCACCTCCTGGGTCTGCCCGACCGCCCGGCCGTGACAAATACCTTGGAACAGCCTCAGTCCTCCTTTTAGAAGAAATGGTAATGGGTGCACGTTGACGAGGAGAAGAGATATCCAGTACAAGAGTCCATGAAGTAGAAAACCATGGCACACACCATTCAAGATCCAAAAAGTGTTTTTATTCCATATAATGAGGAGGTAAAATAGCGGGAAGGAGAGAGTTGGTACAGGCCCCCCAAGGACGATGGCCGTTTCGCACCTTGTGTGCTTCTACGGGTGTATGGTATATGTGTATGCGCCTGTATATATGGTATGTGTGAATCTGTCTGTGATAAATATTCTTAGCTGTGTGGCTGACTTGTTTATGATGTAGTTTGTGAAGTAATAATTGTGTACATGTAGGATATGCTTGGGCTTGTCTGTTATATATGGTTATTATGTGTCCTGCAGTTCTGTGATGTGTGCGGTGTACTTGCCTGATGTGTGCAGTGTAGTTGCATGATGTGTGCAGTGTAGTTGTGTGATGTTTATAATGTACACTTTACATGTGTAATGTGTGTACTGTACTTGGGACATCTCTCATGTTTGGGCTATGCTTGTATGACGTGTAGAATGTGTGTGTTGTGCTTGTGTGATGTGTTGATTGTTTGCACGGTGCTTGTGTGATGTGTCTGATGTGTGCACTGTATTGATGTGACATGTGTGCAGTGTTCTGCGTACATTCATGACGTGAATTATGATTTTCTGATGTGTGTTCAACATGTTATTGTATTAAATAATGTTACTTAAGCCATTCACCTCCCGGCAATTTTCCGTTTTTTGTTTTCGTTTTTTCCTCCCTTTCTTCCAAAAGACATAACTTTTTTATTTTTCCTTCAATATTGCTATACAAGGCCATGTATTTTGCAGGATGAGTTGTACTTTTCATTGAAACCATTGAGGGCGGCACGGTGGCTCAGTGGTTAGCACTGCAGCCTTGCAGCGCTGGGGTCCTGGGTTCAAATCCCACCAAGGACACCATCTGCAAGGAGTTTGTATGTTCTCCCCGTGTTTGCGTGGGTTTCCTCCGGGTACTCCGGTTTCCTCCCACACTCCAAAGACATACAGATAGGGACTCTAGATTGTGAGCCCCAATGGGGACAGTGTTGCAAATGTATGTAAAGCGCTGTGGAATTAATAGCGCTATATAAATGAATAAAATTATTATTATTATTATCTATATATGGTCAGCACAAGGATGACATTGATTGATTGTCAGATTTTTGATCTGCAAGAAGACAATATTGATTGTTGTTGGAGAAGTGATATACACAACATTCGGTATTGACTGAAGGGATCAAATGATTTCCTATTGAAATTCAATTTCTGTGCTATGTACTAATCTTGATATCCTAAAAGGTGTGTGCCGTTTAAGGGGTAGAAATCCCGCAATAATAAGTATCACAACATTCCCTACTCTGATAAGAGGGATATGACATAGGTGATCTTTTAACAAGTTGTTTGCACTTTGCTTACTTATTTGTTGTATGTGATCTTTTACGTAAGGATTAAAATGAACATTTTAATGAATTTCTTTTTGCTGCTATATATTGGTAAGTAATTAATGACAGACTGAAATAAAACTTGATGAGAATCATATATTTGAAACATAGACAGAACAGTAGCAGAGAGACATCACTAGACCTGGTGAAAATGAATAACTCTGATTATATATTTTTTTTCCCTAGCGCCAAATGATGAGCTAAAAAAAAATTAAAATGAAAGACTCCTTTAAAAAAAAGCGAGGGGCCCATTTCCAAATCTTGCACAGGGGCCCTTTGCACACAGTGTCCGCCCCTGATAAAGGCCACATGTTCTATCTGTGAAAACCATGGATAAAGCATGAACATGATTCCAGGAACTTTCCTTGAGGCCTTATGGTGATACTGATTGTGCAATTCCTTAGAATAGGTTAGATCCTCGTTTTAAGAAATAACAGAAGGATGACTGCACTTAATGGACATTATTCATTTATAAAGGATTTGATAAATAATTATATTTTGTTTATTGTGGACTAATAGATATAATGACGTATCAACATAGAACGAGATACATATACAGTATGTTATATTTATAAGCAGAACATTTAAATGACATGAGTAGGACTTGCAGAAATCTCCCATTTACATGAACAATTGATTTCCAATTACGGCAACACATCTTATGCATCTGAACAAAACCCTAAGGGCGGAAGTAATGCCAATCATAGTTGTAACTGTCGCGGGTGGGGAGGAGGGTGTCAGCACACTATGCTCACCCCTTCTGCTCGGGTCCGGCGGCTGCTGCTCAGTGGTGGCTCGAGCCGTGGGCCGGATCCCGGGGGTTTCTCGAGCGGCACTCCTCGCCCGTGAGTGAAAGGGGTTTGTTGGGTGTGGGAATTATTTGTTGTCCGTGACGCCACCCACGGTTGTGGTGATTTCACCACCGCTGCTCAATATGGGGATCCCGGGGATGGTGATGCGGAGCAGCCAGGTGTTGTGCTGCCCCTCCGTGGGTAGGGGTTGGTGATCCCGGGGCCCGGTGATGGTTTGGGAGGTGCAGGGCTTGGTGGGCGCAGGGACGCGGGGCAGCGCTGTGCCTTGCGGCACTGTGGTACTCACTCAGCCTGAGACGTTGACACAGTTTTACGGTAAACCATACGGCTGGAAAGACGGTTCCCACGGACGGCTGCACTTGCTCTCCCAGTAGGTGACGGTGATGTCCCTTTTCCTTGCACCTTTGTTTCTGTGTTGGTAGCGATGGGTTCCCACCGGTAACCCGCTCCCCGGCTTCAAGCTGGACCGGGGGAGCTCTACTCTTTGCCTGCAGGCGCTGGCCCTGAGAAACTGGTGCCTTGGCGGTGGCGGTGTCTCTCCTACACTGGTTGGGCTGTTGCCTTCAATCGGGACTTGGTTGTTGGGGGATCTACGTCCCCTTCACTGACGGATTTGGCAAATTCTGGCGACTCCAAGCCTTGCCGGGGTCCGAGAGGCCCCTGCCCTGGTGATGACTGTCCTTCGGAACACTGCTCCAGACCGCCGGGCCACTACCCGTCCGCGGTCCTTCCAGGAACTTCCAAACGGTCCCCCTCCAGACAGTCACCGCCGTTGCTGACCTTGCTGACCTGTCCTGCACACAGCTGGACTACTTCAGGCTTCCTTTCTGTCACCTTTCACCTTCCTTCAGTTGCTCCTACTCCTCCTTTACCACTTCCACTTCTACGTCCACTTTCACTTCCTTAGCTCATCTTAGCTGTTTACTCCTTCACTCCCCTAACTGTTCTGCCTGGTTTCTCCCGCCTCCAGAGCTGTGTCCTCCTCGGTGGGCGGAGCCAACCGCCTGGCCCACCCCCTGGTGTGAACATCAGCCTCTGGAGGAAGGCAACAAGGATTTTTGGTTAGCTTTGGTGTTCCTAACTGGGATGTAGGGTGTGGTGGTGTATGACCTGTGACCCCTGGCTTGCCCAGGGCGTCACATAACGATCATTGATCCAAATGATATTTTGAGGACAGTATTCATTTTGGTTTTCGTGCTAAAAAAGGATCAATTCTGTCATTTACGGATATACTGTATGCCAAGGAACACTGATCATTTATGCCTCAAAATGTGTAATTCTATAAGGGACTGTAACTTCAACGGAGAAAATGACAGAATGCTTCTCACAAAAACTATTTTCCTAGGAATCTGGGGAAAGTCTTTATCTGTATATGGTCAAGATTATATAGGTATGTAAGCACAACCATGCCATGCAAGACTGATTACTTTACCTCCTTTCAAGTATATTCTCAATACAATGGAGAGGAATGCTTTTGTGTGAATATTCCCTAAAGGCAGAGTCATGGAAAGCAGCAAAGCTGATAGGATTATCTCCTTGGAAAATTAGATGGGTAACAAGAGAAAACAATGAGTGTGATATAAGAATAGCCAAAGACAATGAGTGATCATGGCAAAAGCAGGTTGATAAGGGATCAGGAGAGTAAAGGCCCCGTCACACTAAGCAACATCGCTAGCAACATCGCTGCTAACGAACAACTTTTGTGACGTTGCTAGCGATGTTGCTGTGTGTGACATCCAGCAACAACCTGGCCCCTGCTGTGAGGTCGTTGGTTGTTGCTGAATGTCCTGGGCCATTTTTTAGTTGTTGCTGTCCTGCTGTGAAGCACAGATCGCTGTGTGTGACAGCGAGACAGCAACAACTAAATGTGCAGGCAGCAAAAGCCGGTTTCTGCGGAGGCTGGTAACCAATGTAAACATCGGGTAACCAAGAAGCCCTGTCCTTGGTTACCCGATATTTACCTTTGATACCAGCCTCCGCCTCTCTCACTGTCAGTGCCGACTCCTGCTCTGTGCACATGTAGCTGCAGGACACATCAGGTTAATTAACCCGGGTTAATTAACCCGATGTGTGCTGTAGCTAGGAGAGCAAGGAGCCAGCGCTAAGCATTGTGCGCTGCTCCCTGCTCTGTGCACATTTAGCTGCAGCACACATCGGGTAATTAACCCGATGTGTGCTGTACTAGGAGAGCAGGGAGCCAGCGCTCAGTGTGCGCTGCTCCCTGCTCTCTGCACGTGTAGCTGCGTGAGCTGGTAACCAAGGTAAATATCGGGTTGGTTACCCGATATTTACCTTAGTTACCAAGCGCAGCATCTTCCACGCGGCGCTGGGGGCTGGTCACTGGTTGCTGGTGAGCTCACCAGCAACTCATGTAGCCACGCTCCAGCGATCCCTGCCAGGTCAGGTTGCTGGTGGGATCGCTGGAGCGTTGCAGTGTGACATCTCACCAGCAACCTCCTAGCAACTTACCAGCGATCCCTATCATTGTTGGGATCGCTGGTAAGTTGCTTAGTGTGACTGGACCTTAAATTAGCATGTTAGAAAACCCTGCCTATGGATTTCATTATATGGTGTCATGCAAACAGCTGTAGACAGAAAAATCAGGATAGTGCCTTTAATTTCACATTTTCTCATAAAAATATTGCTACAATAATGATTACTACTTTTCAACTGCTTCTGTTCTTTGACGATGATATAGTAAAGGGAACCTCCTTTTTTTAGCATTTTTAGTGAGTATGTATATTTACATACTTGTTAAAACATTTTATATATATATATATATATATATATATATATATATATATTGTGAGACTGTGACCGGGGTTATCTATGACGGCCGGTATGTCTCGCCCCGGTTGTGCTCACTCCATGATAGAAAGTAAATCCACTATAGGGTTAATGCTGTTTCCTTACAGGCTGAAGGAAGGGTTAAATAGAATCAGGAACAAGGGCAGGTGTGCCGGGTGTGAGGGAGTGAACAGAACTCCCTGAGTTTTCTGCTGGAGAGGCACATGTATTGTGTTATGGACTTTTGTTTGGACATTAAAACCGTGTGCTGTGAACCTTAATGCCTGGATCCCGTGTCTTCTGCTGCGCAACCGACCGTGCTACCTCACATATGGTGGAGAATGCGGGCATGACAGCCGGTGAGGTGTAGCATCCATCCCTGGTGACCCAGCTGCGCATGTCCTGGATTCGAGCGGCTATACTACAGCCCAAACCCGGCGACGCCATGGAGGACATACTAAAGCATTTGGCTCAGGCTAATGCACAGCAGCAACAGGCTAATGCACAGCAGCAACAGGCTAATGCACAGCAGCAACAGACCAATGCACACCTGCTCCAATCCTTGCAAGTGCAGGAAAAAAAATTCCAAGAACAGATGGATCAGGCCAATGCACGTCAGCAGCAATCCTTGCAAGTGCAGGACAAAAGGCACCAAGAACAGATGGAGCAGGCCAATGCACGTCAGCAGCAAGCCTTGCAATTGCAGGAAAAAAGGCACCAAGAACAGATGGTTCTCCTGGCCAAGTCGATCCGTGCCGGACCGGCAGCAACAACCCCGGGACCGGGTGACGACGGCAGCGTCCGGAAAGCGGTGAGACAAGCGTTGCAAAAGATGACCCCGGGTGATGATGTGGAAGCGTTCCTGGCGGTGTTTGAGCGGGTGGCCGAGCGGGAAAAGCTGCCGACCCCGCAGTGGGCTGAGGTATTGTCGCCCTATCTGACGGGGGAACCCCAAAAAGCGTACCTGGACCTCTGTGCCGAGGATGCCATTGACTATGTGACCCTGAAAGCCGAAATACTGGCTCGGTTGGGGGTGAATACCTATGTACGGGCTCAGCAGGTAAATCAGTGGTTCTATGAGGAAGCCAAACCCGTACGCTCCCAGGCCTATGACTTGTTGCATCTTGTAAAAAAGTGGTTGCAGCCTGACACTCTGAGCCCGGCGCAAATGGTGGAAAGGGTAGTAGTGGATCGTTTTGTGCGCACTTTACCCGTCACCGTTCAACGGTGGGTCGGACAGGGTGACCCGAGTACCCTGGACCAATTAGTGTCCCTGGTAGAGCGGCATGTGGCTACGCAGGACTTGATACGGGACACTGAGACTTTGCGTACCGCCCGTCGGTCCGGCCCCTCCAAGCCTAGGGCCAAGGACCCACCGCTGACAACGGTACAGGAGTCCCCTACCGTCCCGTCTGAGGCCGCGGCCGCCATTCCTGAGGTCCGGAAGGTTCTGTACCCTAAACGACAACCCGTCAAGGGGGTTTCCGTCCCCATTAGATGTTGGCGGTGCCAGCGGGTGGGACATATGGAAGCCCAGTGTCCACTCACCACGGAGCCCATGGATTGTGGGGTTACCCGGCGGGGTTCAATGTATGCTCAGGTGGTGTGTACCGCTGACCTGGTCTCCCCAGAGACGGAGCCCCACTTGTGCCAAATACAGGTGAATGGATGTCCGGTTACAGGATTGTTGGATTCCGGAAGCTTAGTGACCCTTGTGCGATCCACCTTGAGAGCTAAAGTAAAGGCAACAGGACGCACCGTGGGGGTGGTTTGCATACATGGGGACCGCCGCGACTATCCCACGGGGATTGTCACCATCACTGCACCTTGCGGTCAGGTGCAACATGAGGTGGGACTTCTTAACACTCTTCCTTATGACGTGATCCTAGGAAGGGATCTGCCCTATTTTTGGACTTTATGGAGGGGACCCCCTAAGTCCCCTCAGATATTGGTCGGTCCAGGACCTGAGCCCTACAATCCTGAATCCGGGACACCTGCCGTAGGGGTGACCATGATAGGGACAGAGTGTGAACCCGATAGGTCGCCCCTAGAGGTATTGGCAGGAGAGGCTGAGACGGTCGAGCCCATCCCGGAGTTGGAGGCGTCCCCGGATACGTTTGGGACAGCCCAACTCCAGGACCCTACGTTAATACATGCCCGGAGTCGGGTGACAGTAGTTGACGGGGTGGCACAGCTGCCCGGTGCCCAGGTAAGGTACCCCCATTTCGCTCTTAAGCAGGATTTACTCTACCGGGTAGATGAAATACGGGGCGTAGGGGTAGAACAGTTGGTGGTGCCCCAGCCGCATCGCCGGCGGGTCCTCGACTTGGCTCATAAACACCTGATGAGTGGCCACCTAGGGGTCAAGAAAACGCAGGAGCGAATATTGCAAAGGTTCTATTGGCCCGGGGTCTTTGGGGAGGTAAAACGGTTCTGCGAAACCTGCCCGGAGTGTCAGCTTACTGCACCCTTGACCCATTTTCGCAGTCCGTTGGTACCGTTACCCATTATAGAAGTCCCTTTTGAACGGATAGGGATGGATCTGGTGGGGCCCCTCGTAAAGTCCGCTCGAGGGCACCAACACATCCTAGTGATCGTTGACTATGCCACCCGGTATCCCGAGGCGATACCTCTCAGACATACTGCAGCAAAGCTTATAGCTCGGGAGTTGTTTGCTGTGTTCTGCCGGGTGGGATTGCCCAAGGAGATCCTTACGGATCAGGGGACCCCATTCATGTCTAAAGTGACCAAAGAGCTATGCCGGCTACTCCAGATCAAGCAGTTGCGTACGTCTGTGTATCATCCTCAAACGGACGGTTTAGTCGAGCGTTTCAATAAAACCCTGAAAACCATGCTAAGAAGGGTGATTTCAAAAGACGGGAAAGACTGGGATATGATGCTTCCCTATTTGATGTTTGCCATACGAGAGGTGCCACAGGCATCCACGGGGTTTTCGCCTTTTGAATTGTTATACGGGCGACATCCCCGGGGATTGTTGGACCTGGCAAAGGAAACATGGGAACAAGAGCCCACCCCCCATAAAAGTGTGATTGAACACATTTTGGGTATGCAGAACCGCATAAGCGCGGTCATGCCAATTGTGAAGGAGCATTTACAGGAGGCTCAGGCCGCGCAAAGCGGCCGCTACAATAGACAAGCCACCGTGCGGACCTTTAAACCCGGGGATCGGGTGTTGGTATTGATCCCCACGGCGGAGAGCAAATTCCTGGCTCAGTGGCAAGGCCCCTACGAGATAAAGGAAAGAGTAGGGGTGGTTAACTATAAAGTATTGCAGCCCGGTAGGCGGAAACCTGAACAAATATACCATGTCAACCTATTAAAACCTTGGGAGGAACGGGAAAGCCTGATGGCTGTTTTTTCCCCACCTCCCTCCTCTTCGTGTCGTTCACATCCAGCTCCAGCGACCTCCGGAGAGGACGAACCGGAAGTAAGGATTGGAGAAGCCCTCACCAAGCAACAGAGGCGAGAGGCCAGACGGTTGGTTCAGCAGAACCCCGATGTCTTCTCCGAGCTGCCCGGTAGGACTAGTCTGATACGACATGATATTGTCACCGAGCCCCACCTGAAGGTACGCCTGAAGTCATACCGGGTACCGGAGGCTCGACGACAAGCCATATCGGAGGAAGTAAAGACAATGTTACGCCTGGGGGTCATCGAAAAATCACGGAGTGAATGGGCTAGTCCGATTGTCCTAATACCAAAACCCGATGGCTCCTTAAGGTTCTGCAATGACTTTAGGAGATTGAACGAAATATCCAAGTTCGATCTCTACCCCATGCCCCGGGTGGATGAGCTGATTGATAGGCTGGGACAGGCGCGATATTTTACCACGCTCGACCTGACCAAAGGGTACTGGCAGGTGCCACTAACGGAGTCCGCCAAGGAGAAAACCGCTTTTGTTACGCCGGAGGGTCTCTTCCACTATGTTGTCTTGCCTTTTGGGTTACATGGCGCTCCGGCCACGTTCCAGAGGTTGATGGACTTAGTGCTGGAACCCCACCAGGCGTATGCATCAGCGTACCTGGATGACATCATTATTTACAGCTCCGATTGGCAGACCCACTTGGAACAGGTACAAGCGGTGGTGGACGCGCTTCGAACAGCCGGATTGACAGCCAATCCCAAGAAATGTGCATTGGGACTCACGGAAGCCCGCTACTTGGGCTACGTGATAGGCCAAGGAGTGATTAAGCCCCAAATTAACAAGGTTGAGGCGATCCAGAAGTGGCCTAGACCCCTGACCACGAAGCAGGTTAGGGCCTTCCTGGGTATCGTGGGGTACTACAGGAGGTTTGTAAAGGATTTTGCGGGACTATCAGCCCCCTTGACGGACCTTCTCAAAGGCAAGAAGTCCGTCATGGTGCGCTGGACTCCGCAGGCCGAGGACTCCTTCCGGGCCCTGAAGGAGGTCCTGTGCGGACAGCCCGTTCTGGTCAACCCTGATTTCCGGAAGGAGTTCATAGTACAGACTGACGCCTCGGAGATCGGCCTGGGGGCAGTGCTGTCTCAGGTGGTTCAGGGGGAGGAACACCCCGTCACCTTCTTAAGTAGGAAGCTCACCCCTCCCGAGCGGAATTATAGCGTAGTGGAGAAGGAGTGCCTGGCGATCAAGTGGGCCTTGGAGTCCCTACGCTATTACCTGCTGGGACGGCAGTTTCGCTTGGTGACGGATCACTCTCCACTGGTCTGGATGAGGTCCGCCAAGGAACGGAATGCCCGGGTTACCCGGTGGTTCCTTTCTCTGCAGAACTTCCGGTTTACGGTTGAACATAGGGCCGGTGGGTTGCAGGGCAACGCCGATGCCTTGTCCCGCGGCCCGTGTTTGATGGCTGGAGTTCAACCCCGCACGCTTGAACTGAGGGGGGGGGGGGTGTGAGACTGTGACCGGGGTTATCTATGACGGCCGGTATGTCTCGCCCTGGTTGTGCTCACTCCATGATAGAAAGTAAATCCACTATAGGGTTAATGCTGTTTCCTTACAGGCTGAAGGAAGGGTTAAATAGAATCAGGAACAAGGGCAGGTGTGCCGGGTGTGAGGGAGTGAACAGAACTCCCTGAGTTTTCTGCTGGAGAGGCACATGTATTGTGTTATGGACTTTTGTTTGGACATTAAAACCGTGTGCTGTGAACCTTAATGCCTGGATCCCGTGTCTTCTGCTGCGCAACCGACCGTGCTACCTCACAATATATATATATATATATAAAACTAGCTGTATTACCCGGCTTCGCCCGGGTTAATAACTGCTGTTAACAAAATAGACTGTATTAACAAAAATGTATTCTGTACACAAAAACCACAAAACAAATAGAAATGTAATTATTAAATAGTTTCACATGGTGAAATGTGTGCTGAGGGTGGTATATGTGTTCATGTACGTGTTATTGTGTGGTGCATTTTGTGTGTGTGTGTTCATATCCCCGTGTGTGGTGAGTATCCCATGTCGGGGCCCCACCTTAGCAACTGTATGGTAATATACTCTTTGGCGCCATCGCTCTCATTCTTTAAGTCCCCCTTGTTCACATCTGGCAGCTGTCAATTTGCCCGCAACACTTTTCGTTTAACTTTTTCCCCATTATGTAGATAGGGGCAAAATTGATTGGTAAATTGGAACGCGCGGGGTTAAAATTTTGCCTCACAACATTGCACCCGGCGCTGCCAGAGATAGTAACTGTCTCTCTGTTTCTCTCCCATTCTCTGTCTGTCTCCCCCTCTGTATATATCTCTCTGTCTCTCTCTCTATCTCTTTGTCTGTCTGTCTCTTTCCCTGTCTATCTCTGACTCTCTGTCTCTTTCTCAATCTGTCTCAATCTCTTTCTCTGTCTGTCTCTTTCCCTGTCTGTCTCTTTCCCTCTTTCCTTGTGTCTGTCTCTTTGTCTGTCTCTTTCCCTGTCTGTCTGTCTCTTACCCTGTCTATCTCTTTCCCTCTCTTTCCCTGTCTGTCTGTTTCCCTGTGTCTGTCTCTGTCTCTTTGTCTGTGTCTGTCTCTTAACCTGTCTCTCTATTTCCCTCTCTTTCCCTGTCTGTCTCTTTCCCTGTCAGTCTGTCTCTTTGTCTGTGTCTGTCTCTTACCCTGTCTATGTCTGTTTCTTACCCTGTCTGTGTCTGCCTCTTTCCCTGTCTGTGTCTGTCTCTTTCCCTGGCTGCATTGTGACACGCCAACATTCCATTTAAGGGCGTGGCTGCGCATTCTTCTGAAGTTCTGGCTGCACTGTGGCTCCCAGCTCCATTCGCTTTAATGGAGGCAGGTTTTTTGGTGAATAACTGTAAAGCGCAGGGTTACAATTTCCCCTAAAAACATAGCCTATGACAAAATAGACAGGTCATGTGACTGACAGCTGCCGTATTTCTTATATGGTACATTTGTTGTTATTGTAGTTTGGCTGCTTATTAATCCGATTTTTATTTTTGAAGGATAATACCAGACTTGTGTGTGTTTTAGGGCAATTATGTGGCGAGGTTGGTGTATGTGTGGTGAAATGTGTGCTGAGGATGGTATATGTGTTCAAGCACGTGATAGTGTGTGGTGCATGTTGTGTGTGTGTTCATATCCCCGAGTGTGGTGAGTATCCCATGTCGGGGCCCCACCTTAGCAACTGTATGGTATATACTCTTTGGCGCCATCGCTCTTATTCTTTAAGTCCCCCTTGTTCACATCTGGCAGCTGTCAATTTGCCCCCAACACTTCGTTTCACTTTTTCCCAATTATGTAGATAGGGGCAAAATTGATTGGTAAATTGGAATGCGCGGGGTTAAAATTTCGCCTCACAACATAGCACCCGGTGCTGCCCGGGATAGTAACTGTCTCTCTGTTTCTCTCCCATTCTCTGTCTGCCTCCCCCTCTGTATATATCTCTCTGTCTCTCTCTCTCTCTTTGTCTGTCTGTCTCTTTCTCCGTCTGTCTCAATCTCTTTTTCAGTCTGTCTCAATCTCTTTCCCTGTCTGTCTATCTCTTTCCCAGTCTATCTATCTCTGTCACTTTCCCTGTCTGTCACTTTCCCTGTCTGTCTCTTTCCCTCTCTTTCCCTGTCTGTCTCTTTCCCTGTCAGTCTGTTTCTTTGTCTGTGTCTGTCTCTTTGTGTCTGTTTCTTACCCTGTCTGTGTCTGTCTCTTTCCCTCTCTGTGTCTGTCTCTTTCCCTGGCTTTATTGTGACACGCCAACATTCCATATAAGGGCGTGGCTGCGCATTATTCTGAAGTTCTGGCTGCACTGTGGCTCCCAGCTCCATTCGCTTTAATGGAGGCAGGTTTTTTGGTGAATAACTGTAAAGCGCAGGGTTACAATTTCCCCTCAAAATATAGCCTATGACAAAATAGACAGGTTATGTGACTGCCAGCTGCCGTATTTCTTATATGGTACATTTGTTGTTCTTGTAGTTTGGCTGCTTATTAATCAGATTTTTATTTTTGAAGGATAATACCAGACTTGTGTGTGTTTTAGGGCAATTATGTGGCGCGGTTGGTGTATGTGTGGTGAAATGTATGCTGAGGGTGGTATATGTGTTCAAGCACGTGATAGTGTGTGGTGCATTTTGTGTGTGTGTTCATATCCCCGAGTGTGGTGAGTATCCCATGTCGGGGCCCCACCTTAGCAACTGTACGGTATATACTCTTTGGCGCCATCGCTCTTATTCTTTAAGTCCCCCTTGTTCACATCTGGCAGCTGTCAATTTGCCCCCAACACTTCGTTTCACTTTTTCCCCATTATGTAGATAGGGGCAAAATTGATTGGTAAATTGGAACGTGTGGGGTTAAAATTTCGCCTCACAACATAGCACCCGGCGCTGCCCGGGATAGTAACTGTCTCTCTGTTTCTCTCCCATTCTCTGTCTGTCTCCCCCTCTGTATATCTCTCTCTCTCTCTCTATCTCTTTGTCTGTCTGTCTCTTTCTCCGTCTGTCTCAATCTCTTTTTCAGTCTGTCTCAATCTCTTTCCCTGTCTGTCTATCTCTTTCCCAGTCTATCTATCTCTGTCACTTTCCCTGTCAGTCTCTTTCCTTCTCTTTCCCTGTCTGTCTCTTTCCCTGTCAGTCTGTTTCTTTGTCTGTGTCTGTCTCTTTGTGTCTGTTTCTTACCCTGTCTGTGTCTGTCTCTTTCCCTGGCTGCATTGTGACACGCCAACATTCCATATAAGGGCGTGGCTGCGCATTATTCTGAAGTTCTGGCTGCACTGTGCCTCCCAGCTCCATTCGCTTTAATGTAGGCAGGTTTTTTAGTGAATAATTGTAAAGAACGGGGTTAAAATTTCCTTTCAAAACATAGCCTATGACACTCTTGGAGTCCAGAAGTGTGAGTGTGCAAAATTTTGTGGCTGTAGCTGCGACGGTGCGGATGCCAATCCCGGACATACATACACACATACATACACACACACACACACACACACACACACACACATATACACACATTCAGCTTTCTATATTAGATATATATGTTTCAACAGCCTTTAGCTCGATCTTGAGCCATGGTGACATGATGGATGAACACTGTACGAAGATGAGTCTTGTGCAGCCTAGATAGGTCCACCAGGGTCTTTTCCACCGTTATATTGATTGTATCAAGCCATTGGGCTACTGGTCTTCCTCTTTGTCTTGTTCCTTCTATTCTTTCGACGATTGTTTCTGTAGTGCCCCACGGGGCTTGCAGGGCTACTCGTCACTGGGCCAGTGGTATTTTTGTGGTTGCTGTGACTGGCCTGACCTGGCTCCATGGCCCTGACAGCTACATGAAAAGAGGGTGCAAGGGGGATGGGGTTTTGCTTTGCGGCGCCACCCGTGGTGCGCGGCCAGGGATTAGCCACCGCTGCGAGATGTTCCTCTCCTCCAAGGCTCATGTTACTGCAGCTCAGATAGTCCAGCTCCCCACAGGTGGAGCGAGCCCCAGGGTGGACAGTGGCGAGAGGGGGGGGAAGGCTGTTGGCGCCAAAGCACGGGGCGCCAGTAATAAGAGGCTGAGGCAGTGGTTGCGGGTCCAGGTCTTTTACTCACAGTTCTTAGAATGCTGCCCTCAGGGTACTGGTCACTGCCGTGTTGGGCCCCAGCTGATCCCGGATGAATCAGAGGTCACCACTGGTGTTGTGGAGCATGTGAGACCTTCCTCCTTGCGCCTTGTAGTATAGATCCCCATGGCGTGAAGCTACTTGGGACCCCAGTGTCTTTAGTTACCATCCCATTCACAGGGAGCATGAACCAATTATGGGCCTGACTGTGGTCTTGACGCCTGTCTCTATATGCTGCTGTTCCCCGGGATATCTGTGGTGGTGGGCAATGGGACATGAAAACCCCCTTTCCCTGCATATTCTGGTAGTCCAACGTGGAGTATATTCTACCCTAGGGCTCTGCTCCCTGACTGCGCTGGTCCCGAAGGGGCTGTTGGGGCTCACCCTCCGGCTACCGTGTTGCTCCTCTATCTCACCAGCTCCACCCGGTCGTCTCCTATTTCACCCAGTCTGCCTGGTCCTTTCCAGTCTGCCCGGTCCTAACGGAGTGAGCTCTGAAGCACGCCCCTCCGCCGCCATAGTCCTACGAGGCCATGATGTCCTGGCACTCTCCTTCTCTCCTACCCCGGGATAGCTCTGAAGCACTCATCCCGGGCGGTCTTTCTGATGGGTGCTGTGGAGCACACCCTTCAACGACCTGGCTTCTCCTGCATCTCAGACTGATCTGAAGTGATTTCCTGTTTGTTCTGTAACGTCCCCAGTCAGCCCCACCTGATGAATCACTCTGCCCAGAAAAAACCCATTGCTATGGTGACCACCTGTGTTGTGTAACTTCTGGCTGGCTGTGTTGTGTAAGCCATGAGCACAGGATGATGTGTAAGCTATGAACACCAGTGGTTAACCTCTTCTTACCCAGGATAAGTACTGCACCTTAAGGCAGATGCAATACCCAGTGGCGACTGAAGCCTCAGGGGTGCCACATTTCCTTCTCCAGTGATTAGTCTCTTCGTATGATGTGTCCAAAGTAGGTAAGTCATAGCTTGGTGATCCTTAGTTATAGTGACATGTCTGGCTTAATTTGTCTCAAAATTGATTTGTTTGTTCCTCCCATTGACAGTATTGAAAACAATTTTTTTGTTGTTTACTTGGTCTTTGGTCAATCTTAGTGCTGATACATCCATGGTATTGATAACATCCTTCTCCAGCACTATATTTTGAAGGCGTTAATTCTTCTTTTGTCTTGTTTCTTTATCGTCCAGATGTCAGATCTATATGTTACCACAGAGAAGACCAAACTATGTAGAAGCTATGTCTTCGTTGCCAGTGAAATATAAAGACTATTATTACTGAAGAAGCCAGTAAGGGTTGAATACGTATTACAATACCTTTGTTGTGATTGTCACCCTTGTCCCACCTTGAAATGCAAGGTAATTAGTATGAAGGATTTGCTGGAATATGTTTTTATCCCTAAACTTGAAGGAGGGATAACCAAAACCTTGCAGTTCCGCTATGTGCTACAGTTTATCCCTGGCAACTAGGCTCGGGTCGTCACATTGAGATTTTCCATGTTATTTCCTATAGTGTCGCATTATGATCCACAGCGATTGCAAATATTTCCATATGTCTTGTATTTTCTGACGCTCGTCACAAGTTGTATGCCACTCATTTGTTATAGACTTCAAGACAAGCTGCATGTGATTGTGTCTTGTCTACGATTTGGCATTTTCTTCTAATTCAAAATCACACCTCTAGTTGTGCTACAGTAAGTCGCACAAATATCTTTGGCTGGGTGACTTTTCTGAGAAATGTTGTCATGCGACACATATTCAACAGTGGTCTTCAACCTGCCTATAAAAAGTACAATGCAGTTTTTGTAACGGCATGCTGGGAATTGTAGTTTCTTCAAAGCTTGAGAGCCAAAGTTGGGGACCCAACATGTTGTGAACTCCAACAAATATAAAAAAAAGTGACTAAAAGCTGAAATGCGATCATATAGTATTTTCACAAGTATGTAAACAGGACAGGGCAGCAGCTCAACCTGTTAATGAATAGAGGGGAGATACATTTCCATAAACCTTAAAGCACCACTGCGGCATATTTTTTTTATTGCATCGCAGGAGTGGTGCTGTAAATCTAATCCCCCTGTCTTATACTCACCATCCAGCGGCTTCATCTTCTATTGCTGTCACTCCGGTCAGTCTCCTGTGATTTGTGATCTGCCGGCAGCACTAGTGTTTCATTGTACATGACACGCCTGCACTAGGGCCTGGGTTTACTCGTTACCGTGCCGCGGTTCTGGGACGCCGCGGTGGCAAAGCCCGGTTCCGTGACCCTGGCGGTGTCAGTTAAAAGGGGATAATAGTAGTTTGTGACGCCACCTGTGGTATGCGGCAAATTAGGTGCAGCCGCAGCGGGATGGGGGCCTCTGGGGCAGATGGTGACGCAGCTTGGTTGGTATACCTCTCCACAGGTTGAGGGATGCAGTTTAAGATGTTTACTCACTGTAGCAGGTTCCAAGGTAACACGACTTGTCAGTGACCGCCTTTGGAGTGCTGGGTCTGGGAAGGGCTCCAGCCGATCCCGGGTAGTTCGGAGGTCAAGTCCGGTGCACCTTTCTTATCTACCTTCCCTGGTCATCTTCATGCGCTAACTTCTCTCCCGCTTGTCCCACACCTACGCACACAGTGCCTTGAGCCGGTGTCCATGGGCCCTGTCGGGTGGCTTGAAGCTCTATCCCTTGCCCCTATGTCGTCACCCTCCAGTGGATTCTAGTGTGGGTTCGGCTTCGGTACTAGATGTGTCCTCAGTCTCTGGTTTTACTAGCGGAGCACGTTGGTTCTTCTCCTCTAGTCTAGGGACCAGTCCCCGTTCTGCGGCCAAGTCCCTCCACTCCAATGCTGTATGTGGAACAAGGCCATGGGAGTATGGTGCACTTCCAGTGGTCTCTAGGACCCGTTCTGTCTTGCGCCTGGGTCGAGCTGCACCCGCTCCAGACCACAGGTCTTCACTCCTCCACTGCTCCTTCTAACTGTCTGACACTACAGTGTCCCCAACTCACTAGACTCCACCCCACGACCTGTCGGATTAGGGGGAGGGAGGAACCATCACCAGTGGTGACTATTGAAAGCATTAATGGAACCAAGCCCTAACCCTGACCCGGTGGAGAGCTGCTAATTGAGGTGTTGCATGTTTTGTGTGCATACTGGTGGATGACCTCTTCCGTACTCGGGGTGGAATACCACACCTCTGGGTGAGGTGCAGTACCTCTGTGGCGACTGAAGCCTCAGGGGAGCCACATACACACTCAATACAACTCTATGAGAGGGTCATTCTGGCTTTCATAGACTGCATTGACCGCTTGTAACATAACTTCTGACGTCTGGCCAGTCAGAAGTTACAGACACAAGATGGCGACGAGGGAACAGAGCGGCGTCGGTAAAAGGTGAAGCCATCGGAAGGTGAATATATGACAGGGGGCAGGGGGGCTTACATTTAAAGCATCACTCCAATGCTGAAACCCCCCCCCCCCCAAAAAACGTTAAAGTCGTGCCTAAGAAAATGTTAAGAAAAATTAGCACTTCAGAATATCACTATTTCTCGTACACTAGTCATTTATGTCAAGCTTTATATAGCACATGTAGGAAGCGAAAATGCTGCAAGCGTGACCTGCGTGATCTGTGAGAGCTGTGGGACATCTTTCTGTATCTGTTCTATTTACACCTAGATTTCTGTACATAAATAATGCTGCAATAATAAAATACCCTGCTACTAACATTCACTACAGTAATGGGAAAAGTGATCACTGTAAAGCACAAAAAAATATAGAGGATAAAGGCAAGAAAAGTCTGTGCTGAAAATACACACATTGCCATAGGAAATCGAATTTGCATGTGTGTGAGAGAGAAGAGGTGTGTGTGAGTATGACTGGCAGGAGAGACAATGTGACAAGGGAGGGAGGGAGCCCGAGGGGGATGGAGGGGGCCAGAGCTAGCGAGGTGGAGACATACAACACTTTGGGGAGAGGCGGCAAGATGATGTGTTCATTGGACTGACCACGATAGAGAAACCCCACAACTTTACTGTGCAAAGGGCTTTTTCCAGCAAGGTAAGAAGTAGCTTGTGACCTGGTGTTATGGTTGAATGCATATACTTTTACTTAAGGACAGAAAAATAACTGAGCGTAAAGACTTGTTCACAGAAGGTTCACAGGGTAGATATAGACAGGGTGGATTGGGGTTACATTGATGGATGACTCCCGGATCATCTTACGCTTTCAGATACTTGATCTTTTTCATCGTAATAACTTTTTGTTTTTCCTATTTTTATAAAACGTTATTTGGAGGAAATCAGATTGTAATGATAGATAATTCGGTGATAATAGATAGGGGAATCAGATGTTTGGTGAAACTGGAAACATAATTAAGGCACTTAGGATAATGCTAAAGATGATGTTCTAGGTAAAACTTGTAGTTAATATTCATGGTTGGAATTACAGAGTTCTGCCAAGTAATAGTTTTAATCTGACTTTTCATAATCAGTGGAAAAAAGACGATTCCGGCAGCTAAATAGGAAAGGGTTCTTTACAGTTAGAGCAGTCAGACTGTGGAGTAATTGCAGATACTATAACAGCTTTTAAAAAAGGGATGGGTGATTTCCTCAGCATACACAACATTGTCCGTTATAAATGATTTAGTGACTATATATATATATATATATATATATATATATATATATAATTGGTGGAGGAAGGTTGAACTAGATGGACCTATGTCTTTTTTCAACCTATGTAGTAAGTATTACTATTGGTTTACATATTCTTATTATTCCAAAGCATATTGCAAAAATAAAATGTGTTAAAAGCCATTCCTGTAGACTGTGAGCCCTCGCGGGCAGGGTCCTCTCTCCTCCTATACCAGTCTGTCTTGTACTGTTAATGATTGTTGTACGTATACCCTCTTTCACTTGTAAAGCGCCATGGAATAAATGGCGCTATAATAATAAATAATAATAATAATAATAATAATTCAGAAAAGCACGGTTGTGTAAAATTAATGTAGGCAAGAATATAACATACACTATAGATTATTATACACATTTGCATAGTGATTCTGCTCCTAATAACCAAGTATATAAGATGCTTAATTTTGGACATCTATAAGCAGGTAGCAGAGAGGATATCTTGGGTTTAGTCCTTTTCTATACCTTCTGGCTCATGCTGCTCAGGCAGTCCTGTCTTCAAAACATCCATTTGTATGCAAACGCCTGATCTATCTAATCATTGAAGCCCAGAACCTATAGAAGACAATTTACAACCTAGAAAGGAATGCATCACAATTAGTTTGCTCCAACTCCAACCCTCTCAATTGTTTTTTCTCTCATTACTAGATACATTGATGTAGGTTATGTTGTTGGGTGGTTTGGGTGTGTAACTGCGATGACGGGATATATTTTGGTGACCCGTGGGCCCCTCACTGCTGACCCTTAGTGTATCTGTGTTGTGCACCTGCCACAGAGCTGGGTGCCACATACTGATAAGGTTTGGGTAAGACTAGCGGAAGTATGGACATGAGAAGACAACCCTACGCTTCTGAAACATACTGTGGCTTTTCAGCCTTCTTTTACAAATGACTAGACCTGGCAGCCGCAACTGGTCTCATCATGTCCATCAATCAATAATACGTTCAGCTCTTGTTTGCATTCATGTTTGTGATATCATTAAATACCTAATATAATTATATTACATGACCACATGTTCTTCGAGTATTTAATATTCGTAAAGATGTCGTATATGGAGTATTTACAGGTTACTAACAGTCATCCTTTCTCTGGCAGGAATTTGGCTCAGCTACCTTCTACCTGCTCCACCAGTATGGACTGCCTGTGGATTGTGATTAAAGATGACTCAAAAGACTCCCATTGTTAAACCACTAAAACAACACAACAATAGCTGACCAATGCCTGGATACCCCCGCTATACGACAAAAAAGTGAGCTGCTGCAGAAATGACTGATGAGGCACCAACACTGCTTTACTCCATGCCAACATCACCATGTTAAAAGGGGGGTTCAAGACAGAGGACCTGATTTATATTGTCCTAGAGGTGGTCATTGCCATTTTGTCCATTCTTGGCAACGTGCTGGTGTGCTGGGCTGTGTGCATTAACAGCAACTTACAGAACGCAACTAATTATTTTGTGGTATCGCTGGCCGCAGCAGACATTGCTGTGGGGGTACTGGCTATTCCATTTGCTATTGTCATTAGCACTGGATTTTGTGCCACCTTCCATGCCTGCCTCTTCATTGCTTGCTTCGTTTTGGTGCTGACACAGAGTTCTATTTTCAGTCTCCTGGCGATCGCTGCAGATCGTTACATTGCTATTCGCATACCTCTCAGGTAAGGCAACTTAGACTCCCATTAATAAGGTACTACATGGTTGTTTGTCAAATGCATCTGTATGATATTGCCTCTATCTAGTTAGATACCTTCAAGAGCACCCAAAAAAAATCTTCAGTAGACGCAAAAGTCCATGAGATGTTATTCTTTGTCAAATATTCTGATAAGCAATTTCTTAAAGCATATTCTGGGTGGAAACTAACATGACTACCATCAGGGTACCCGCTCAGCCCTACTGGATTTCAGAACATATATCTGTATAGTTCTGCTGTCATATAGCCCATTCTTATGTAGTGATGCACATACCTGAGAACAGTTGTAAGAGATGTAATGGCAATCACAGTGGCTATTATCCAAAAAGAAACGTTGCCAAGAAAAAGTTGAGAAGAAGTCTTAATAACTTGGCAGAGGACGACGACACTTAGGGTGTGTGCCATGATCAGGACATGCTGCGTCCTGGATGCAGTGTGTCCACTCCTGCAGGGCCGTGAGTGCTGTTCATAGGAGGCGTCAGGTGTCCGTGCACATGATCAGGGTTCGGGCCGTTGTGGACTTTAGCTCTATTCTCCATGCGGAGAACCCTTGTATTTCTGCAGCATAAATTGATATGCTGTGGTTCGGGAAGCCGTGTCGCATGTCAGTTGACGCTGCCAAAAAACAAGCGCAGTGAGCACGGGATTTCTATAAATTGCATCCTCTGTGCTTGTACTGTACAACACAACCTTTTTTATGCAGGCAAAACACGCTGCCTCCAATATGCTGCAAACCCTGATTATGTGCACATATTCTTAGGCTTATACATACGAATGAGGTGTGTGCTTAGCACACCAGAGGGTCTTTCACCATATAATGACAGATCTGCTGAGATATTACAGATACGTTTTGACTAATAGACTCTAACACAGATCCTACCACAGATTTACAAGACTTACAGTTTGCTATGTAGATACTCAGGAGCCTAGTCTTATTAAATAGTGAGGCAGGCAGGAGGAGGTTACTCGGAGAAAAGGGGTCAAATTCTTCACAAAGTCAATGAACGTCTTTCAGCAGTTTTCTTTCTTTAAGCAATTTCCCCATTTTATATTGTGGTTACATATCAATAATTATGCCATCATTTTACAATCCATTACGTTTCTGCCTCTGGGTTTCCTGTACATCCAAGTGGATTGGAGTGCCATTTTACAACAAAACATTGAAGGTGTTGTCCACTATTTAGACAACCCATTTTTAGTCCCCATATTTGGTCCCATTAAAATAACCGCTCACTTCCTGTTGATAAATTATTTGACCGAAGGCGGGGAGAGAGAAGCCTATGGTGATTGGGCACGGGACTCGCTAGCACCGACACCGCTGAAACGGCAGTGGCACGGGAGGTGAGTATAAGCTTTTTTATTTAATGGAGCCAAACATGCAGAATGAAAAGGGGTTGTACAAGTAGTGGACAACCCATTAAAAAGAAATTAAGCCTTACAATAAGTGTGCTTTCCCTTCTCAGAACGAGTGGGGGTCCGATGGGTTAAACTGCGTCCCCCAGTGCTCTCTGTGCCCCCAGCGTCTCCCAGGTCTGGCTATACGCCCAGCGTCCCACAGTGCTCTCTGCCCCTCCAGCTTCACCCAGTGCTCTCTGTGCCCCAAGCATCCCCCAGGCCTGGCTATGCCCCCAGCGTCCCCATATCATTACCATTACATTAGTATATGGGAAACCACTTTGAAGCTGACCTGTTACTAGGTGAAAATTTACCAATTTTACTCTTATTTTATTCCCGCTGCTCCCATAAGTATTCTGGGTTTTTTTGTTGTTTTTTTAAATCCACCATATGTTTCCAAACATATGAGCCTTTTATTTAGTGCTAATTTGTATAGTCTTTACAAAGGGAATAATGCAGAACAGCCCAAAACACCCCCCCAGAGAATCTTGTGAGCCCCCTTAGTAAAGACCCCCCCCCCCAAAATTTCTCTAAATACAAAGGCCCCTATCTCTGGGACCCTGTGACAAATAAAATAAAATTAAAAGATGAATACCTAGTGGAGCAGAGGGAATAAAATAAGAGCACAAATTGGTGACTTTTGACGTGGTGATCGGTATTCTGGAGACTGGGGTCCACTTTATATTAAATATCTGTGTGTGATGCAATCAACTTACTTTTATAACAAGTTCTATTTCCCTTGAGCGGCATCGTTTATAGCATCACGTCTATGGTGTTTTGGCTTTATATAGAATTTCTATTTGCTATATACAATTCACATTTACTGACTATACATTCTAGCATGTTATTGTATTGACTTCCTCCACCTTTCCAACCTCTTACCCAATTTTTTTCTATGCCATGTTCATTAAAAATATGTTTTTACCTTCCCACATACATTCATGCTATAAGTATAATAAAGCTCCAGAGTTTCTTGTAAATTCTTTATGGTTGTTATAGATATCATACATACGAGTCCTATATATAGCCTTTCTGTCTCAATTTTATGATAATGTAACTGGTACTATTGTCCAATAAAGTATAACCTTTCCATATAACTCACTCTATTGCCCTTTACAACCATGTAATACTGAATAATACACTACATTTGTCTTTATGGCTTGGATTGCAGGTCATATGACGGCTTCATTCTTTTGGCCATTTGTATTTACATTTTTAGGTTTTAAGAGATTATTTCACCTTTATATTGATATTGTGCTGCTCTTTGTTAACCAACGCCTTCATAATTCTCACCACGCATAAGTGTTGTACCTTGTACTATCCATACATACTGCTTTTCTAAAATTTGATTTGATTATTGGCAAAATGTCCATTTAGATGCCCAACCACCAGATTTTTGGCCAGATCCACTGGCAATTGAATATGTAAAGGGGAGTCAGTAGGCTTCTGTCTGCCATTGGGAAACATGGATTAGGCATGTTGGATGAGTATGTATGTTTTAATTTAGTAGGGGTGGTGTAAAAGAAACCTTAAGCTGGGGTCACACTAAACGACAGCGACAACGACGTCGCTGTTACGTCACCATTTTCTGTGACGTAACAGCGACCTTGTAAGTCGCTGTTATGATCGCTGCTTAGCTGTCAAACACAGCGACGCAGCAGCGATCATGACGTCGCTACATGTGCAGAGAGCAGGGAGCCGCGCACACTGCTTAGCGCTGGCTCCTTGCTCTCCTAGCTACAGTACACATCGGGTTAATTAACCCGATGTTTACTGCAGCTACATGTCACAGTGCAGAGAGCAGGGAGCCGCGCACACTGCTTAGCGCTGGCTCCTTGCTCTCCTAGCTACAGTACACATCGGGTTAATTAACCCGATGTGTACTGCAGCTACATGTGCACAGAGCAGGAGCCGGCACTAGCAGCAAGAGCGGCGGAGGCTGGTAACGAAGGTAAATATCGGGTAACCAGGGAAAGGTCTTCCCTTGGTTACCCGATGTTTACCTGGGTTACAGCTTTCCGCAGCTGCCAGACGCCGGCTCCTGCTCCCTGCTCGCTTCATTTCGGCACTCTCTCGCTGTCACACACAGCGATGTGTGCGTCACAGCGGGAGAGCGACGACGAAAAAATGAAGCAGGACATTCAGCAACGAGCAACGACCTCACAGCAGGGGCCAGCTCGTTGCTGGATGTCACACACAGCGACAGCGACGGGACGTCGCTGCAACGTCACAGAAATTGGTGACGTAGCAGCGACGTCGTTGTCGTCTTCGCTGTGTGTGACACCACCTTTAGGACTCCCATGGCACTAGCTTATCTCCAGGGAAATTAAAGTGCCTAATCCTTTGTTTTCCCTGGAGATAAGCTAGTGCCATGGGGGTCCTAAAGTTTCTTTTACCCCACCCCTACTAAATTAAAACATACATAGTCAGGCAATCCAAAAGTATTGCGCTTATGATGAGTGAAAACTTTGGACATGATTGGCTTGTGCAAGAGTCTACATGCACTAGTCTGGTCGGAATATAGGTAAACATACCTGATCCGTAATGTTCACCTATCTTATTTAATTTAGGGAATATCCTTTTTAAAGTGTATTTGCATAAAGATAGATACGGAGAAATTTTGGTCAAAAAGAAGCCAATGCATTTGCATTTGGTCCCCAGTGGCTACATACCAGATGTTAGTTTCCATGTTTTTGTCTACTCTTAGACACTGTCACCTCAGAATGGAAACAGAATTCTTCCAGCTGTTATCCCACGGAGGGAAAGATTTTACCATTTTTGTAAAAGGCAGGCAGAATTCCTAGGTTGTCTCCCCTCGATGACCTGGCTTCAATGTTATCTACCATCTTGGTTTTTAGTATATCTTCGCAACATCTGTTTTTCTAAGAATTGCTAAAAATGTAATCTAGTTCTCCTGTGATACTATGTAGTCCAGTGTTTACTTTTTATTAGGTGCCTAAGTTATATTCTCATTTCTCTTTGTAGATATAACAGTCTGGTAACTAGTCGAAGAGCCAACGTGATCATTGCCGTCTGCTGGTTGCTGTCCTTTGTTATTGGTCTTACTCCCATGCTAGGCTGGAACAAGAAGAATTTCGCAGCAGAAAACTCATCTCAATGCAGCCCCCCCATGTTAGAGTGCTTATTTGAAAATGTTGTGACAATGGATTATATGGTATATTATAATTTTTTTGCTTGTGTATTGATTCCATTACTGCTCATGTTGGCCATTTATTTGAGAATTTTCATGGCAGCTCGGCGCCAGCTGAAGCAGACTGAGTTACAAGTGACTTGTGGTGAACGCTCACGGTCAACACTACAGCGTGAAGTCCATGCAGCAAAGTCTTTGGCTATTATCGTGGGCCTATTTGCAGTCTGCTGGTTGCCGCTACATATCATCAACTGCTTCACTCTCTTCTGTAAGGACTGTTTGCGCCCCCCACTTTTACTCATGTACTTTGCCATTTTATTTTCTCACGCTAACTCAGTGGTGAACCCATTAATCTATGCCTATCGCATACGTGAGTTCCGCCAAACATTTCGGAAGATCCTGCGCCTACATATCTTTCATCGAGCACAATCTTCTCAGACACGTACAGCTAGTGGCAAATCTTTAACATATGGAGCCGATGCAGTGTCAGGAATAAATCGGACTAGTTTTACTGGCTGCTCGGAAATTAATGGAAGTAGCTGTAAGTTGAAGGAAGCCTGGCATCAAAATGGATATCCTACTGGTGAAAAAGTTGACCGGACAACAATCCAAGAATTGGAAAATCAACAGAAAGAAAAGCTAATACAGTCTTGATTACTTTAAACATAGACATTTCCATGTTGTGGACAGAGACAGTCGTGAGTTTTTCACTGTGAAGATTATCCTGACTTTTCATTGTATAGATATGTTTTGACACTCATTTATTTATTAAACTAATTTGCAAAGTGCTTGTGTTTTTTGCCCCTCAACATATAATATCCTTACCGGCAGGTTTGGATTTGTTCAGCTTATAGCAAACCTTAATTATAGAATATACTTTAAGGAAAAATTGGAAATCGCCCAATACTAATAAGAGATTTTCATATTTTATTACTAAGGGTGGCTTTACACACTGCGACATCGCTAGCCGATGCTAGCGATGGCGAGCGTGATAGCACCCGCCCCTATCGTTATGCTGATATGTGAAGATTGCTGCCGTAGCAAGCATTATCGCTACGGCAGCGTCACACGTACTTACCTGCTCGGCGACGTCGCTGTGACCGGCGAACCGTCTCCTTCCTAAGGGGGCGGTTCGCTCGGCATCACAGCGACGTCACTAAGCGGCCGCCCAATCAAAGCGGAGGGGCGGAGATGAGTGGGACGAACGTCCCGCCCACCTTCTTCCTTCCTCATTGCTGGCGTGTGGCAGGTAAGGAGAGGTTCCTTGTTCCTGCGGCGTCACACGTAGCGATGTGTACTGCCACAGGGACGAGGATCAACTTCGCCCAAGCGACAGCAGCGATAATTGGGAGAGGACACCCATGTCAACAAGGAGCAATTTTGGACGTTTTTGCAACGATCCAAATCGCTCCTAGGAGTCACACACAACGAGATCGCTACAGCGGCAGGATGTGCGTCACAAAATCCGTGACCCCAACGAGATTGCTGTAGTGATCTCGTAGCGTGTAAAGCCCGCTTAAGTATTCAAGATGCAGACTTTTCAGTTGGCAGAGATACAGTATGTCATAGGTAGATCCCATGAAAAAAAAAATCTCAATATTATCATTGCGTGTTAGAGCAATAGAGGATTCCCTATCTCTGTCACAATAGTGTCTTTAAAGGGAACTTGACAGGTCCACGATGCCCACCAGCTCACCAGTGTTTGTATATTCTTTTCTAAATACCCTGCCTAACAGTCCTTTTATACTGTATGAAGCCCCTTTCAGACATCCGTGTTTCAGGTACAACCGTACATGTGACATCCGTTTTTAACACGGATGCCACAAGTATCCATGTTATTCTGTGGTATTACTCATACATCGGTGTTTTTACGCGGACCATGTGACCCCTCACGCGCACATGGAGACATGTCCATTTTTTTCTCCGGCAGTACGGGTGTCACAAGGATCGGACACTGATGTGATCCATGTGACAACAGTGTGTCACGTACCGGAGAAAACACGTGTTTTTGAAATAAAATGGATTTCTATACTCACCTATCTCCAGTGCTGCTGTCTTTGGCGTTGTTGTCACTTGCTTCTGATCCCCGTTCATTATGCTCATTTCATATGCACTGCACTGAGGCAGTGCCGGGGACAGCATCGTTGGGGACAGGTGAGTATCCAGCAGTGTGTGTAGTAGTTCATTGGAGTATCCAAGGAACTCGGATGACATCCTAATGACACCCCCGTGACACCCACTGTTCTTTGTGAACGCAGAAGAACCCATGACATTACTGCCGCAACAGCCGCTGTAGCACAGATGTCACGGGGGTGTTGTCAGGAGGTCATCCGAGTTCATTGTGAACTCCGATTAACCTCTGACAATTACTGCCGCGCCCGCACACACTACTGAGAGAACCCCTGCAGTGACTTGGGCTGAACTTATGAGGTCCAGGTCACCGCAGGGAAACACACAGACTGCTGAGGGCGCACCTGCAGTGACCTGGGCTGACCTTATGAGGTCCAGGTCACCACAGGGAAGCATACACAGCAATGTGTGTGTGTGCCTGCAGGGGCTGCTCCCGCAATCAATGGGGAACGTTTGGTTCCCCATTGAATGTGACAGCAGTATATAATCGACGTGGGCCCCCCTAATTGGATTACAGCAGACCAGGATTAGGGCTTTGACAGGGAAATAAATTGGAAAAGAGGATGTCTCTTGTCTTTAAATTATTGAAAATGTTTCTCTTTTTATGTCTTTTCAGGTTGCTTTTGGGAACATCATGAGACTTCTCCATGGATTACGGCGGACCTTTTGTATTTTTTTATGTATAAAAATCAAGTAAATTGGTGAACAAAGGCTGTAGTTGTTTTTTTTTTTTTTTTTTTTCTTCAAATAAACTTTTTTATTCTCCTTTCAACTACTGGGTTAGTAATGGGGGTGTCTGCTAGATGCTACCCATTACTAATACCAGGGCTTGATGCCAACTGGAGCTGGCATCAACCCCACAAATATTACCCCATTTGCCACCGCACTAGGGAAATGGGAAATGCCAGGTCCAGCACCAGAATTGGCGCATCCAATGGATGCGCCATTTCTGGGGCGGCTGTGGGCTGCTATTAGGCTGCAAAAGACCAAATAACCATGGCCCTTCCCACCTTAATAATATCAGCTTCCAGTTGTCTGCTGTACCTTGGCTGGTTTTATTAAAATGGAGGGGACCCCACATAATTTTATTTTTAAATAAAAATATGCGTGGGATCCCCTCTATTTTTAATAACCAGCCAAGGTACACCAGGCAACTGGAAGCTGATATTAAGGTGTAAAACAGCTGGTCAGGCTCTAAATCTATTGAGCTATTCTATCTGTTCTTTCTTTCTGTCTATTTTATATGTTCTTTCTTATTTTCTTTCTTTATATCTCTCTATATGTCTTATCTGTTCTATCTATTTGATCTGTTCTACTGTTCTATCTGTCTATCTATTTGTCCATTTTTTACACATAAAAAAAACATTCATTTCAGTATCATGCATTTTTTTTTACCAGTACCAGTCACATGGATGTCACACGTATGCAAACACGGATGTCACACAGATGGCACAAATATGACACACGGATGTCACATGGATGACCATACCGGTACGTGATTACAGATTACAGAAAATACACAAAATAGATTTCTTCACCTCAGGCATCATTTTAAGCACTTCAGGACCACCGAATAAATATATGTCTGCTTATATGTCTGCTTCTGCTGGGCTTTGTGCAACGCCGTTGTATAATTACGGTCGGCGGTCAGGAGGAGATTGTGACTCCCTTCTGCATATTCCAAACGCCAATTTTCCTCTGCCCGGAGGCATGATCAGGACCTGACTGGATCCCGTCCTAATGATGTTAACCCTTTGCGATCTTCTATGTGCCGCGATCGATAGCGATCGTGGCACATAGATGTTATGTTTGCTCCTTCCCTTACCTCTCTGACTCCTGAGACACGATCATGGGGGTGCCAAGGGTTGTCATGGCAGCCGGAAATCACATGATGACCTCCGGGTCTGCCATGTATGGTGGCCTGTCAGACCCAGCCTGTAGCAGGGTCTGACGGCCGACTTGCAGTCTGACTTTGGCAGTATTATACATTGCCATGCTGCTGTATGTATTACCATGCTACTTCATGGTAATGCATTATACCAGTTATCAGACTAAGAAAAGCGAAAGTGTTAAAAAAAAAGTTAAGAAAGTTTAAAAAAAAAATTGCAATTGTGTTGGCAATAGTGCCTGTGAGAGGCGCTATTGCAGACCGCTGATCCCGCTCCGGTGACGTCTCCGTCAAGTGCTGCACACGTCACATCCGTGCAGCCGGCTGCATTCTGAGCCTATCTGCTCCCTCCTCCCTCCTCCATCACAGCACAGCGTGTCGCGTCTCTTGCTTGCAGCGTCCTGCTAGGAGGGAGGAGGGAGATGGAGGGAGAGGTAGGGGGGAGCAGGGAGCAGATGGGCTGTGATAGCGGTGAAACAACGCTGATAGCTCAGTGTGAGGTAGAATACAGCCGGCTGCACGGATGTGACGTGTGCAGCATTTGACGTAGACGTCACTGGAGCGGGATCAGCGGTCTGCAATAGCGCCTCTCACAGGCACTATTGCCAACACAAGGTATTTGAGAGAAACATTGTTTCTCAATATAATATCGAGCTAGACAATAAAAAATATGGGTGAACCACCCCTTTAACACCTTCAATGAACAGTTTAAAAAAATGCGTAAAAAATGCTTTTTCATGATACTGCAGAAAAAAAGTGGAATGAAACGCAATCAAAACGTTGAACATAAAGAAAAATGGTATTACTGAAAACTACATCTTGTCCTGCAAAAAACAAGCTGACACACAGCTCTATCAGTGGAAAGATAAAAAAAGTTATAGCTCTGAGAATACATAAATGCAAAAAAAGGTATTTTTTCTAAAAATTGTTTTTATTGTGTAAAAGCAGCAAAACATAAAAACATGTCAAATGGCACTCCTTCCCAACCGAGCCCTGTTGTGCGGCCAAACAGTAAAATTCCACCACGTATGATGATACCCTTGTGAAAAAAAGCTACCTGAAGTAACAATTTTGTGGTAAAAATGTGTTTTTTATTTTCACGGCCCAACATTATAAACTTCTGTGAAGCCCCCGGAAGTTCCAGGTGCTCACCAAACATCTAGATAAATTCCTTTAGGGGTCTAATTACAAAATTGGGGCGTTCCACTGCTTAGGCACATCAGGAGCTCTCCAAATGTAACATAGCATCCACTAATGATTCCAGCCAATTTTGCAGTCAAATGGCGCTCCTTCCTAGCTCTGCCTTGTGTCCAAATATTTGATTTCCACCACATGTGGAGTATCGGCGAACTCAGGAGAAACTGCACAATAAATTTTATTGTCCATTTTTTCTGATACAATTGTGAAAAAAAGCTATCTGGTTAAAGTAACAATTTTGGGGTAAAAAATTGTATTCTTTATTTCTATGGCTCAACGTTAACATTATAAATATCTGTGAAGCCCTCAGGAATTCATGGTTCTCACTAAACATGTAGATATATTCCATGAGGGATCTAATTTCCAAAATATGGTCATTTGCGGGGGAGCTCCACTGTGTAGGCGCCTCAGGGGCTCTCCAAACATGACATGGCATCAGCTAACGATTACAGCTAATTTTGCTTTCAAAAATTCAAATGGCACTCCTTCCCTTCCGAGCCCTGCTGTGCGCCCAACCAGTAGATTTACACAACATATGAGGTATCAGCGTACTCAGGAGAAATTGCACAAAAATTTGTATTGTGCATTTTTCCTGGTACCCTTGAGAAAATGAAAAATTTGAGGTATAAGTAACATTTTTGTGGGAAAAGTAAAATTTTCATTTTTTTCCTTTCACATTGTTTTGGTTCTTGTAAAGCATCTGAGGGTTAATAAACTTCTTGGATGTGGTTTTGACCAATTTGAGGGGTGAAGTTTCACTTTTGGGTATTTTCTGTCACATAGGCCTCTCAAAGTCACTTCAAATCTGATGTGGTCCCTAAAAAAATTGGTTTTGTAAATTTTGTTGGAAAAATGAGAAATTGCTGAACCCTTCTAACTTTCTAAGAAAAAAAGTTATGTTTCAAAAATTGTGCTGATGTAAAGCAGACATGTTGGAAATGTTATTTATTAACTATTTTGTGTGATATATCTCTCTGGTTTAAGGGTATAAAAATCAAAAGTTTGAAAATTTCAAATTTTCAAAATTCTTGTAAAATTTCCGATATTTTCACAAATAAATGAAAAAGATATCGCCTTAATTTTACTACTATCCTGAAGTACAATATGTCATGAAAAAACAATAAAACAATTGCCACTGTAGCACCCACGGGGCAAGGGGTTAACTTTACTCGTCGCCGGGCCGGTGATGTTGGGTCTGGGATGTCACGGGTGGCCCTGCCCAGCTTTGTGGTCCCAAGGCGTACAATAAAAGGGGAGAATGATGGAATGGAAGTTTGCCTCGTGACGCCACCTGTGGTACGTGGCCAGGGATTAGCCACCGCTGCGGTTGATGTTCTCCGGGGCTGATGGTTTCACAGCAAGGATGATTCTGCTTCCCACAGGTGGAGCGTGCCCCGGGGAGGATGATGAGGGACTATAATGGCCGTTGGGCTGATGCATGGGGCGCTCGCGCCGGCAATGAAGAGTCTGAGTCGGCTGCTGCGGTTCCAGGTCTTTTTACTCACAGTTCAAGTGCAGCCTCAGGGTACCGGTCTCTGTTGTGATGGGCCTTAGCCAATCCCGGATCTTTCAGAGGTCAGAACCAGTCCGGTAGTCTGTGGGCCATATCTTCTAGCGCTTTTAAAAATGAATTTCCGTGGCCTGAAACTACTTGGGGAACCCGGTTCTGGTAGTTTGAACTCCCGTCCCGAGTGCAGGTGACGTGGGTCCGCCGTGGGGTCTGACTTTTGATCACGGACCCGATGTGCCACTGTCCTCTGGGAACTGGTGGCAGCCAGAGGAACGTACAACTGCCCTGTCCTGCAGATTCTGGTGATCTAACGTGAAGTCTGTTCCGCCCTAGGACTCTGCACCCTGCACTGTACCGGTCCCGAGGGAGCAATGAAGGTCTCCCCTCGGTGACTGTATTGTCATCTATATCCCACAGGAGCTCCCAAAAAATGCGTCCACTCCTTTCCTCTCCTGCGGGTGAAGTCCTAACTCCCTCTGGTGGCCGCTCCTCCCCCGGTTCCCTGTCACTAGTGGGTGGCAGCCCCCCATGTTTGGTGACTACCTTAAGACCCGACCCTAGCCCGGTCCCCAATGGGGAGGGCAACCTGACTGTATGTATGAGTTTGTGTGTGGTGAAACCGGTACCAACCTCCTCTGGATCCAGGATGAGTACCGCACCTTAAGTGAGGTGCAGTACCCTGTGGTGACTGAAGCCTCAGGGGCGTCACACCACCGCATCAGGGCAATCTGGAAGAGCGGGTAAAGCGTGCTGCTATTTTAAGGCTGGGAGGGGTTAAATAACCATGGGACCTTTGACCTTGATAATACCAGCTCACAGCTGTCTGCTTTACCTTGGCTTTTTATCAAAAATAGCGTGGAGCTCACAACGATTTTTAAAATTATTTATTTAAAGTCCTTATCTGCATTTTTTTGCAGGGCTCCTGTTTGTTCCGTTTTGTAACCCCCTAGCCTTTACTACAACCGTTTTAGAGCACACAAGTTTGGGACTTATATGGGGTTTGGCACCTGGTGTCAAGTTCACATCTGAACCAAACTTTTAATTAAAGTCCGGCCAAACCCAGCAGACCCGAACTTTCACGGGTCCGCTCATCACTAGTAAATAACACAGAACAAGGAGAACTGAACTTTGTCTTCTTACAAACACATTTGCTGCAGCTCTAACAGCTCTGCTGTATTACAACAATATTGCAGCACTGGCTGCCTGTGAGATGGAAGCAAGCACAACCAGGGTAAGTAAGGGATAGCCGCCGAGGAATGGGGGCGCCCAGTTATGTTAAGGCGGTATTACCTCCGTTGGTAGGAAGGAGTCAAGTTGTAGGTTTAAAACAGGGTTATTATAATCCCCCTGTGGGACCCCAAACTCCATTCTTTTTGTTCTCCATCGTTGATTGTATTTTTTATCCTTTGATTAGGGGTGGCATCCCTGGTGTATATTTATACTACCCTTGATATCTGTTGTACGGGTAAATCACTTGGGAAGATTTTAAGAAGCATTTAAATAAAAGAGATTTTTAAAGGGATTTGTTTTTTTCACTTTATACGCCCCTGGGTAAAGGCCATAAAACTAAATAAACAGTCCTAAAACTGAAACTGTGTGCGAGATGAAATAAAATAAAATAAGAGCATACAATAAGAGCAAGAACTGGCCACTTTTGATCTGGTGACATGTCTTTATAAGGATTTTGTATAAGATTAGAAAAACTGATCTGATTTTTTTTTTCTCCCCAAAACATCATCATACCATTAATTGAGTTTGCTACTGTACTTCAACAACATTTAGGTTGCGTTTCCACAGACCAATTGGTAGCACAATATAACTGCCAATCGGTAAAGTGTTACTAATTAATAATCCTTTGAATTCTTATTTACACAGGGAGACCAACGTAAACAATGCACACTCAGAAATCTCTAGTAGATCACTGAATGCGCATATGCTGCCGTGGTTCTTGGCAGTGCGAGTCCTCTTTACACAGGATGAAGCACCGCTAAGAACTATGAACTTTTGTATAAAATATCATATCACCCCAATGAATAAGTGTTTTGCTTATTCACTGGATGATCAGCAGTCTGTTTACACTGAATGATAATCGTGAATAAGCATTTTTACTGTACCATTTTTTTTTCACTTCTGACCAGTGTCACTTTGACAGGTTATAACTCTGGAGCGCTTCAACGGATCCCGGTGATTCTGAAAATGTTTTTTGTTACATATTGTCCTTCATGATAGTACTAAATTTAAGGCCTCTTTCACACGTTCGTGAAAAACCACGCACGTTTTTCACGGACGTGTCAAAGGTGCGTTTTGTCCTCCGCGAGCCGTGTTTATTGCCTACGTGTGTTCTCCGTGTGTTATCCGTGATAACACACGGAGAACGGGAACTTTCTACTCACCTGTCCCTGGCTTTGCTGTCCGCGGTGCTGATCTTCGGTCTCCGATTCCTGCCGACTCCCCGTTGTTGCTGCTTCCGGCCGCAGTGTAGTGAATATTCAATTAGCATAATGAGTGGCGGTCGGCAGCAAGTGACAGGAGGGCTGGAGAAGGTGAGTAAAGTTTGGGTTTTTTTTCTCGCAGACACATGTGTTTTCTCTGGTGTGTGTCACACAGAACACATCCGTGTGGTCCGTTTGTGTTACGTGTGACCCGTTTGCATTCCGTGTGACACCCGTGATGCCAGAGAGAAAACGGACATGTTGCCGTGAGAAACACACGGACACACGTATATACGGAACTGAAACACGTTCCGTGCGTAAATACATACGTGTATCCAAATCCATTGGAATACCTAGGTCTACGTGTGTACGTGTCTCCGGTAAGTGCGGAAACTAACCAAACACATACCGGAGGCACGTACATGTGAAAGAGGCCTAAGACAAATTTTTGCGTTTATTTGTGAAAATATCAGAAATTTAGCGTAAATTTTTAAAATTTAGCAATTTTTAAACTTTGAATTTTTATACCCTGAAACCAGAGAATTATCTCACACAAAAAAAGATAATAAATAACATTTCCCACATATCTACTTTACATATGCACAAATTTTGAAACTTCATTTTTTGTCAGGAAGTTAGAAGAGTTCAGCAATTTCTCAATTTCCCAACAAAATTTACAAAACCATTTCTTTTGTGACATCACATTTGAAGTGACTTTGAGAGGTCTAGGTGACAGAAAATACCCAAAAATGATATCATTCTAAAAACTGC
Source organism: Anomaloglossus baeobatrachus (assembly GCF_048569485.1). Lineage (NCBI taxonomy): Eukaryota > Metazoa > Chordata > Amphibia > Anura > Aromobatidae > Anomaloglossus > Anomaloglossus baeobatrachus. The sequence continues at coordinate 698,594,247 of NC_134353.1, forward strand.
TCAAAACCACATTCAAGAAGTTTATTAACCCTTTAGGTGCTTCACAGTTACTAAAGCAATGTGGAAGGAAAAAAAAAGAAAATTATAATAATAACAATAATAATCTTTTTTTCTATAGCTGTACTTTTTTCTACAAAAATGTTACTTTAGCCCCAAATCTTTCATTTTTGTGAGGCAAAATCATGAATAAACCGCACTTCAGCAATGTTTTGTTCTTTGTTTTTTTTATTAAGATGTTCAACATGTCATAAAAGTAATAAGACAGGTTTATTTTTTGAGTTAGTAGAATTAAAGCAATGCCACATTTATATATACAGTGTATGTATATATATATATATATATATATATATATATATATATATATATATATATATATGCAATATATAAAGCTGAGTGTATGTATGTATGTGTGTGTGTGTGTGTGTGTGTGTGTGTGTGTATGTCCGCTACAATCTTCATGGGAAAATTTAACTCCACGCTTTTCAGTTACTCTCCAAAAAAACCTGCCTGCATTAAAGTGTAGGGGGCTGGGAGATATTAATAGCAGCTGTGAGTGGTTGCTATAGGAACAAAGGAGATTGTTAGTATAAGAAGTTTATATGTGAGGTAATAAGATGTCGGTGGGGAGATGCATAGAGACAGACAAACATAGACACAGAGAGTAAGAGGGAGACAGGGAAAGAGACAGAGAGACAGGGAAAGAGACGGAGAGAAAGACAGACAGTTAAAGAGACAGAGGCAGACAGACACAGACAGACAGGGAAAGAGACAGGCAGACAGGGAAAGAGACACACAAAGAGACAGACAGGGAAAGAGACATAGACAGGGAAAGAGACATACGGGGAAAGAGACAGACCTGGAATGAGACAGACCTGGAACGAGACAGACGGGTAAAGAGACAGACAGGGAAAGAGACAGACCTGGAACGAGACTGACGGGGAAAGAGACAGACCTCGAACAAGACAGGCATATAAAGAGACTGACAGACACAGAGAGAGACAGACACAGAGAGAGAGACAAGACAAAACAAACACTGATTTCGGGGAGACGAGCCTGAGAAAACACTGCCGGCAGCCAGCGAAGGTGCTCAACACAGTGAAATCCTAGGTGCATTTCCCCCTGGGAAGTATGCAAATCAGAAAAGGTCCGTGGAGCCTCTGTTAGGAGTCTCGACACGGAAAATAGCCAGATATCCGTCCGGTAAGGATCTAGCCAAGGAGTGGCTCTTTTTAGGAGACCACCATAACCACCATATTAAGTGGCCCTTTTAGTCAATATGCAGCTCTTGACGAGTTTAAATATATGACAAGGGAAATACCAAGGCCAGGCATCCATCCACAGACAGCTGTTTTGGGGTATTGCCCCTCATCAGTGTGGAGTAGGATTCTGGCCAGGTGGGAGCAATGCCTAGTAGACCAGCAATACAAAACAATCACTGATCTTGGGGAGACCAGCCTGAGAAAACACTGCCAGCAGCTAGCGAAGGCGCTCAACACAGTGAAATCCTAGGTGCATTGCCCCCTGGGAAGTATGCAAATCAAGAAAGGTCCGTGGAGCCTCTGTTAGGAGTCTCAGCACGGAAAACGATAGAGAGATAGAGAGAGAGAGACAGACAGAGAGACTGATACAGAGACAGATAGAGAGATAGACACAGACAGACATGGATACAGACAGAGACACACATGAATAGAGACAGACACAGAGACAGATAGGGAAAGAGACAGACAGGGATAGAGACAATCAGGGAAAGAGACAGACAGAGACAGACACATACAGAGACAGAGAGAGACAGACAGAGAGACAAAGACAGACACACAGAGACAGAAACACAGACAGACAGAGACAGACAGACAGAGACAGGGAGAGATACAGAGAGGCAGTTACTATCCAGGGCAATGCCTGGATACTACAGCTAGTATATATACAGTGCCTTGCAAAAGTATTCGGCCCCCTTGAATTTTTCAACCTTTTCCCATTTCAGGCTTCAAACATAAAGATAAAAATGTTAATGTTATGGTGAAGAATCAACAACAAGTGGGACACAATTGTGAAGTTGAACGAAATTTATTGTTTATTTTAAACTTTTTAAAAAATAAATAACTTGAAATTGGGGCGTGCAATATTATTAGTTCCCTTAACTTTCAGTGCAGCAAACTCACTCCAGAAGTTCATTGAGGATCTCTGAATGATCCAATGTTGTCCTAAATGACTGATGATGATAAATATAATCCACCTGTGTGTAATAAAGTCTCCGTATAAATGCACCTGCTCTGTGATAGTCTCAGTGTTCGGTTTAAAGCACAGAGAGCATCATGAAGACCAAGGAACACAACAGGCAGGTTACAAAAAGATTTTGTTGAATTTCCTTTACCTAATTTTCAGCTTTGCCCTACACTTGGTCGTCTAATGGTTGGACGGCGATCTGGAGAGGCGTAAAAACCACAGTGTTTTGAACCCACTGTGAAATTTGGTGGAGGATCGGTGATGGGGATGCTTCAGCAAGGCTGGAATTGGGCAGTTTAATCTTTGCGAAGGACATATGAATCAAGCTGCATACAAGGTTCTCCTGGAAAAACGGTTGCTTCCTTCTGCTCAGACAATGTTCAGTCAGGTCAACAAGAAGATGCAAAAACACGCTGTGATCCTTGGCTTTACCACCCATGACAATGTGTGTCGCCCGGGGACCAGGGGGTACTCAGATCCGGGCCACGGGGTCACTTCTGTGGGTATCACGGTGGCGTGACCCGGTCTGTGATCCCAGGCTCCACAGTAAAAGGGGATTTGGTAAGGGAGATTGTCCGTGACGCCACCCACGGTTGTGGTGATTGTGTGGACACCACCGCTGCTCTGTATGGGGATCCCGGGAGCGGTGACAGGGAGCAGCTTTGTTGTTATTTCTTCCCTCCGTGGGTAGGGGGTTGGTTGTCCCGGGGCCCGGTGATGGGGTAGGGATGGATGGCAGGCCGGGTGCGGGGCCTGGTGAGGTGCAGGGTCGCGGGGGCAGCGCTGTGCCGCACGGCACGGTGGTACTCACTCAGCCAGAAATCAGGACACAGTTCTTGGTAAAACACTCGGCTGGATGGACGGGTCCCACAGACGCTGCGGTGTTTTCCCCTGACCCAGTTTGGTGGTGTAAGTCCTTTCCTGCACCTTCCGTACACTCCTCCTGCGCTCCGGCTTCCAGCTGGCTCCCCAATTCAGTACCGGTGGGCCACCGCCCAGCCCCGGCTACCTACGGTTCCACCAACTGTCTCCCCGGCTCCCTGCAGACGGCCACTACCGTCTGCCTGACTCTCTGCTCGGGGGCCTTAGGCTCCAACCTAAGCCCCTGTCTGCGTCTGCCTCACTGCAGACCTCCTCTCTCCTCCTCCGCCTGAACTTGACTGGGCTTGTTTCCTGCCTCAGGCCAGATAACTCCTGGGTGGGCGTCTCCATCTCCTGACTCCGCCCACCTGGTGTGTCAGTCTGAGCCCGAGGAAAGGAATCAAGTTTCACTGGGGATGTCTGCTGTGAATGTCTGGGTGGGGGTGTGTGTGTGTTGTTACCTGTGGCCCCTGGCTTGTCCAGGGCGCCACAAATGCATAATGTAAACTGCCATGTGCCAGGCAGGCAACAGAGTCAGAGCACTGCAATGGTTTATTCAGACAGATATCAGGGGCTGGCAGCTAGGAACAGCCTGAATCAGTTGACCACACATCTGTCACACCCCTATTACCGGACTGAATAGAGGCAGATATCAGAGGGCTGGCAGCTAGGAACAGCCTGGAGCAGATGGTTACACTCCTTGTTCTCTGTAACATTCCAGAAGGGAGGTACGAGTTGCAGCTCCTGTCATACTGAATTACAAGTGTTCTTAAGATAATAGAACTGCACTGAGCATCTAATCTTTGTAGTGTAAAGGGCCCGTTACACGCTACAATATATATCTAACGATATGTCGTCGGGGTCATGTCGTTAGTGACGCACATCCGGGATCGTTTGACATATCGTAGCGTGTGACAGCTACGAGCGACTGTTAACGAGCAAAAATACTCATCTTATCGTTGCTCGTTGACATGTCGCTCATTTTAAAAAAAAAAAACGATCGTCCTTCTGCGCGCCGGTTGTTCATTGTTCCCGAGGCAGCACACATCGCCCAGTGTGACACCCCGGGAACGATGAACTGCAGCTTACCTGCATCCCGCCGGCAATGCGGAAGGAAGGAGGTGGGCGGGATGTTACGTCCCGCTCATCTCCGCCCCTCCACTTCTATTGGGTGGTCGCTGAGTGACGTCACTGTGACGCTGAATGTCCCTCCCCCTTCAGGAAGAGGATGTTCGCCGCCCACTGCGAAGTCGTTTGGAAGGTAAGTACGTGTGACGGGGGTTACCGACTTTGTGCGACACGGGCAACAAATTGCCCGTAACGCACAAACGATGGGGGCGGGTGCGATCGAACATGCGATCGCACGATATATCGTCCCGTGTAATGGGGCCTTTAGAGTGCAGGGACAGTAGAATTTTTCTTTATCTCCCCGAGGTAGCCCTTTAACAACACTCATTCACGATTATCTTGGAGTGTAAATGCCCCTTTATTTGATTGAGGCTAATCTGCAATACTAGATGCTACCTATTGGCAACATTGTCCCCATTGTGGCTCACAATCTAAATTCCCTATCTGTATGTCTTTGGAGTGTGGGAGGAAACCGGAATACCCAGAGGAAACCAATGCAAATACAGGGAGAACATACAAAATATGGGTAGGGCGATAAACAGAAACAAGGGAAGAGATGTAAGGGGGGTGCCACACTGTGGAGAGATTTGTGGTTGAGAACAAGTGAACATGCCAGCGTCCATGTCCCTTTACTAAACTCTTCCCCTAGCCCAGCAGGAATACCACTGCCGTTACCACCCTGGCCGCCAGCTTGTCCTTGCATTGCCAGCCATGTGCTGCTTGGTCCTTTGCTCGCCTGCATGGCCAGTGAGAGGTTTCCTGGCCTCCAGCCCAGGGAGTACGCATGCTTCCTGTCCCTTTATGGAGACGAGCGTGTAACTTGCATAGGTGTCCCCAGTCTATAACTGGGAGGCACCAGGTATTTAAGGCTCCCTCTCCATGATGGGAGGGGCCAGAGAAACTCACTAGGCTTTTGACCTAGTTCCAATGTGTTGGTCCAGCCGGTTGCTCTGGTCTGCCTGTTTCCAACTCCAGTTTTGCTATTAATCAGTTCTGCTGTGTCTCTGAACCTGTCAAGCCTGTGATCCAGTGTCAGTCCTGTAAATACCAGATCGTCCAGGTCCAGCCCATGTGCCTAGGTTGGTCCTGCCTGTGTTATTGGAGGTGTCTTGCCTTTTATTACGTACTGGCCCAGCCTAACTTCCCTGGATGTGACGAGCCTGTGTTCCGTAGCTAACCTGCCTGATGTCCTGGACCTGTCCAGCCTGAAATCCTGTGTTTACCCTGTCCGTGTCCCTGGACCCATCCTGTCTGTACTGCTGTGTCCTGGTACCAGCCTGTATCCTGCACTTGTGTCCACTGCACCCATTCTGATGCCCTGTGTCCGTATGTCCTCTCCAGTATCTGTCCTTTTTACCTATTCCTGCCCATACCTGTGCACCTGTTCCCATCCTGCTGTCACCTAGCTCTGCCTAACTGACACAGTCCCAGGGACTACCCTGACAGTGGCACCTGATATCTACCTGCAGCCAAGCCCATCCTCACCATCAGAGGTCGCTGGTGAGATCTGCCTGATTGACAGCTCACCAGCGACCATGTAGCGACGCACCAGCAATCCTGACCAGGTCATATTGTGGTCGGAATCGCTGGTACGTCGTTTATTGAGACGGTACCCTTACAGTCTTTGTGTGTCTCAGAGTTTGAAAGCTGTGAGAGGCCAAGAGAGGTGGTTAAAGATAGAAGCTAAGATGCAGATGAGGAGATGAGGGTGTTTATGGGGATGTTGAAGTCTCCCAGGATAAGGGTTGGTAATTCTGAAAACATGAAGTACGACAGCCAGGTTAAAAAATGGTCAAGAAACTGGTGGGTGAGCCTGGGGGACGGTATACAACTGCTACTTTGAGAGGGGATGGAAGAGCCTGATGGTGTGGACCTCAAAAGAAGGGAATGAGTAATGGAGCGGGGGGATGACATGGAAAGTGCATTATGGGGACAGGATTTGTTTACAGGTCTCATAATTAAAAGAATATAAAACTTTTTGGAAATTAATTTAAATAAGAAATCCAATTTGGATAAAAAGTAAAAAAAAAATGTCTTTAGGAGTATGCATATATTTGCTAAATAAAGCATGTGGTTGCCTAAAGTTTAGAATGGACTTTGATCTCTAAACTGTGACCTCAGAGGCCAGGGCTTTCAAGACCACAACCTGAGAAGTAAAATGAGATACAATGTTCAGTTTGTCTATATCCTTTACGCTTTCCGATAAACTTGATAATGTCTCGAAGAGCCACTTTTATAAACTATTGAAAATTGTTCTTCTTGACTACTTCTTCACAATCTGAGGTTGACATTGGCTATTATATAGCCTTTCTAAACAAAATGGTCGTTTTAGTTGACTCAGCCATGTAATTTGGAATAATATCATTGCGTAGGTTTGAAATGTGCTTGGGCTCATCAAGCTCAGTGGTTGGTTATGTAATTACCTCTCACCAATCTAAAATGCACAAGTGAAACAGGTGCAGAACAAAAGTATTGTTTTTTTCTTAAATAGATTATTTTGCCCCTCAACTTACAATGTTCTTAAAGGCAGATTTGGATTTCTATAGCAAAAACGATCTAGTTTTCTACAGCTACACACTTGAATACTTTTTCAGAACTTATGGGAATGGTATGCTTATTGATAACTGAATATGTGGTTAGAGAATACTGGTTAGAGAAAGCCTTTACTGTAGAATTTTTTTTGAGTCAAAGTTGGAAATCACCAAATACCAGTAAGGCCTAAAACACACTTCCGCAAAAAAAACGTACGTGTCTCACGGTCCGTTTTTCGGGTCCGTGTTCCGTTTTTTAGGGGCGTTTCTCCGGTACGTATGGCATCCGTGTGATGGCGTATGCGAGCCATGTGGGCGTGTGGAATGTCCGTATTGACATAAAATACGTACGTGTGCTGTCCGTGTGCTGTCCGTTTATAAAGGCCCGAATTCTTACCCAATTAATGTTGTTAATCATTCATCATGAGATCCTGGTGTTTTTGTTTGCCATCAATTGACCTGATAGATTGGTAACAAGTGTTTCAGATTTTGTGTTTAAAACCGGACACGAATGATACGTGCTGAACACGGACATACTCTGTGTGCGGTCCGTGCAGGCACGGGCCCATAGACTAAAGCGGGTCCGTGCCTGCGTGCTGCCGGCCAAAAACGGACATGTCGTCCGTGTAGAAAAGCGAACACACGTACTTACGACATGGACACACGTTCCGTGTGATTTTACGTGTGTGTGCCATCTACCATTGAATAACATGGGTCTCCGTGTGTACGTGTCTCCGGTACGTGCAAATACGTACCGCACACGTACAAAAAAATGGATGTGTGTTGCGGGTCTAAGAGAATTTCTTAGTTTATTCCTCATTATTGATGATGGTCGCTCTTTAGATGGAAGAGATATGTCACAGCTACATCCCATGAAAAATCTCACTGTTATCATTGTGTATCAGAGCAAAACAGGACCCCCTGCCTCTACCACAATACCAACTTTAAGGGTGTTGTATAAGATCAGAAAAATAATCAGATTTTTTCCACTGAAACAGCATCATACCATTGGCTGTGTCTGGTATTGCCCCTCATCATCATTTACTTGAACAAGGCTAATTTGCAATTCCAGATACAACCTATCAGCAATAGTGATTCTGTTCATGAGAAAGAAAAGACTTCTTTGTTATCTGTCTTGGACTACCCTAAAGCTAGGGTCACACGTAGCGACTCAGCAGTGATCACGACGATGATCTGACCTTATCAGGATTGCTGCTGCATCGCTACATGGTCGCTGGTGAGCTGTCAAACAGGCAGATCTCACCAGCGACCAGTGACCAGCCCCCAGCCAGCAGCGATGCGTGGAAGCGATGCTGCGCTTGGTAACTAAGGTAAATATCGGGTAACCAAGCAAAATGCTTCGCTGGTTACCCGATATTTATCTTGGTTACCAGTGCACACCGCTTAGCGCTGGCTACCTGCACTCGTAGCCAGAGTACACATCGGGTTAATAAGCAAACCTTTGCTTATTTACCCGATGTGTACTCTGGCTACGCATGCAGGAAGCAGGGAGCCGGCACTGGCAACCTGAGAGCCGCGGACGCTAGTAACCAAGGTAAATATTGGGTAACCAAGCAAAGCACTTTGCTTGGTTACCCGATGTTTACATTGGTTACAGCATACCGCAGGCTGCCAGAAGCCGTCTCCCTGCTCCCTACACATTCAGTTTGTCGCTCTCTCGCTGTCACACACAGCGATGTGTGCTTCACAGCGGGAGAGCAACGTTCAAAAATTGGCCCAGGACATTCAGGAATGACCGGCAACCTCACAGCAGGGGCCAGGTCGTTGCTGGATGTCACACACAGTGATATTGTTCTGTCCCCACTTAAAGGCGATTGAAGGCGCGTAGTTGTGAGAGGTTGTGAGAATATTACCTTCGTTTTTCCTATAGGTGAGGCAGACAGGACCAGAGCGCTCCAGAGTTAAACATGCACATGCTGAGATGAAACAATGGTGGTTTATTTTCTCCAAAGGTTAAGGACATGCAGAAGTACAGCTGTCCCAGTACTTGGCATTGTAGTTCTCCTGTGATGCTTGTCTCTGAAGCTACTACGGTCAGAAGACTTTGCTTCTAGCAGCTCCAATAAGGGATGTTGTTCTCACAAACTCTGGTTTGGAATGAACATACCAGGATGTGATGCAAGAGGGTCATCAGACACTGCCATGGGCTGGACAAAAGAAACAGAGGAGCCGAAAGGTCTGACCAGTAGATGGCAGCAGAGACAAGCATGAAAAACATTAAATAACAGTTGTAACTAAGACAAATAGAAACAGCACAGTCATCGCTAGCAAGGTCGCTGTTACGTCACAGAAAATGGTGACTTAGCAGCGACGTCATCGTCGCTGTCGTTGTGTGTGACATGACCATTACAGTATCAATTCAGAAGTCAAAAAAGAATATTTTAATTCATAACTAAAAGTATATACAACTGAAAAATTTAAATTAGAAATTGAATTTGTATAAAAAGTTAAAGAACGTCTTTAAAACTATGCCTATAATATTATTGCGAGCATGTGGTGGCTTAAACTTTACAATATATAGTACATCAAAATTTGATCCCTAAACTGTGGCCCCAGAGGTCAGGGCTCTCAGGATCAGAATCCAAAAAGTAAAATGATTTGATTATATCCTTTACTCATTTCGATAAACTTGATAATGTCTTGAAGAATCGCTTTCATGGACTTTTAAATTGTCCTTGATTTGCTTCTTCATAATCTGAAGTTTTAGATTGGTCATTATATAAACTTTCTAATCAAAATGATATTTATATATGACAAAGCCTTTTAAATTGGTAGAAAGTCATCATTGCGTAGGTCTGCAATGTGTTTGGGTTTATCAAGCTCAGTGGTTAGTTATGCAATTACCTCTCTCAACAGGGTAAAACGCACATGTAAAACAGGTGCAGAAACAAAAGTAATGTTTTTTTCTTTTTTTTATATATAGACTGCTTTGCACACCTGGTTTTATATTCAGAAAAATATCATTATCAACATGGTTGGGACTAAGAATATTTTTTTAACATTTTGAAACCCAGCCATGACCCATCTCCAATGCTCTTACTGAGGGAAGGAGGCTAAAATCTCACTATGCAGGACCCCATCTATCCTCCTTTCAAAATCGTGCAGTTGTCCTATCTGCCTTCTCAGAAAAGCATCCCCAAAGTATAATGTTTCCACCTCCATGCTTTACAGTTGGGACAGTGTTCTTGGGGTTGTACTGATCCTTCTTCTTCCTCCAAACACGGCGAGTGTAGTTGATACCAAAAAGTTCTAATTTGGTCTCATTGACCACATGACCTTCTCCCATGCAGCCTCTGGATCATTCAGACGATCATTGGTCAACTTCAAATAGGCCTGTACAATTGCTGGCATAAGCAGGGGGACCTTACGTGCCCTGTAGGATTTTAATCCATGATGGTGTAGTGTATTACTAACAAAAATCTTTGAGACTGGGTTCCCAGCTCTCTTCAGGTCATTGACCAGGTCGTCCCGTGGAGTACTGGGCTGATCCCTGACCTTTCTCAGAATCATCCTTATGTCACGACATGAGATCAAGCATTGAGGCCCATATCGAGGAAGATTGAAAGCCATCTTGTGTTTGTTCCATTTTCTAATAATTGTGCCAATAGTTGTTGCCTTCTTACCAAGCTGCTTGCCTATTGTCCTGTAGCCCATCCCGGCCTTTTGCAGATCTACAATTTTGTCCCAGGTGTCCTTCACAGCTCTTTGGCCTTGGCCATGGTGGAGCGGTTGGAGTGTGATTGATTGAGTGTGTGGACTAGTGTTTTTTATTCAGATAACGAGTTCAAACAGGTGCAATTAATATAGGTAATGAGTGCAGAGTAGGAGGGCATCTTAAAGAAAAAAAATAACAGGTCTGTGAAAGCCAGATTTCTTAAAAATTATACAATATGATTTTCTGTAATTTTTTTTCAGATTCTGTCGGTTGAAGTGTATCTATGATAAAAATTACAGACATCTCTATTCTTTATAGGTGGCAAAATCGGGAGTGTATCAAATACTTTTTTCCCGACTGTAGAAATCATTACCTGCATGATCAAAATATAAAGGATTTTAAGAAAATAAACAACACTCATATAGACTAGAAAGAACATACAATACAGTTTTAACAAGATCTAACAATTAAGACAATGTTATCTGCTCAAGATAGTTTCTACACTACATAGGCCTGCAGCACCAACATTAACCACTTTCCTGTTTCATAGGATTGTTCACTGTTGGACCCCATGGTTTCTGCAATAGATTTTAAAATAATATTACACACCTGTGCTTACTGTAAAATAATCTAGACACTCCATGATCTAGGGTGGGTTAGCCTACTAACCCAGTAAATAGTTTCAAGTAAGAATTAAATAATTGAGGCAAACCTATATCTATATGAAGTATGAAGTAGACTTTGAAAAAGCTTAATTAAATAATTAAACTGCTTTATCTTCTTGGTTGTAGTCTATGGGTACGTGCCCATTATCAGGACCCAATGCATCCTGGGCACGGCAGGTCCTGACGTGAGGGGCCGCGAGCAGGGGTGTGATTCAGCCGGTTCGGTCCGGTTCTGGCGAACTGGTTGTTAAAATAGCAGCCGGTTCCCCGGCGATCCGGTTCTCTGTATTCACTTGTGTTAGTGTCTTTAAGACTCTAACACAAATGAATCCCCGTACCTCCATATGCGCCGCACTTCCGGATTCAGTGGAGCCTGTCTGCTCCCTGCAGAAGTCACGGCAGAGTGGTGAGGTTGCTCATCCTGCTGCCGCCTGCCAGCGTCAGTGTGCCTGCAGAGTGCCGTGGAGGAGGATGGAAGACAGAAGAGAGGCCGCCGGTGCTTGGAGCAGGTAGGCGCTAATCGAGCTGAAGATGCAGGGTGACAAGAATCTGAAGGGGAGAGGAGCTGCATAAGATGGGAACTATATGGGAAAAGGAGCCACATGGGACGAGATCTGCAGGGGAGAGGAGGCCGTATAAGATGGGAACTATTTGGGAAAAGGAGCCACATGGGAGGAGATCTGCTGGGGAAAAGGAGCACATGGGATCTGCTGGGGAAAGAGGCCATGATGGGATCTGCAGGGGAAATAAGCCATGATGGGATCTGCAGGGGAAAAAGGCCATAATGGGATGGGATCTGCAGGGGAAAGAGGGCATAGAGGGATGGGATCTGGAGGGGAAAGAGGCCACAATGGGATAAGATCTGCAGGGGAAAAAGGCCATAATTGGATAAGATATGCAGTGGAAAGAAGCCATAATGGGATGAGATCTGCAGGGGAAAGAGGCCAACATGAGATGGGATTTGCAAGGTAAAGAGGCCATAATGGGATGGGATCTGCAGGGGAGAGAGGCCATGATGGGATGGGATCTACAAGGGAAAGAGACCACATGGGATGGGATCTGTAGGGGGAAAAGAGCCACATGGAATGGATCTGCAGGGGAAAGAGACCACATGGGATAGGATCTGCAGGGGAAAGAGACCACATTGGATGGGATCTGCAGGGGAAAGAGACCACATGGGATGGGATCTGCAGGGGAAAGAGACCACATGGGATGGGATCTGCAGGGGAAAGAGACCACATGGGATGGGATCTGCAGGGGAAAGAGACCACATGGGATGGGATCAGTAGGGGGAAAGGAGCCACATGGGATGGTATCTGCACTGAAAAAACAGCCACATGGGATGAGATCTGTAGGGGAAGGTCATCTGTTCCAATTTTAGCAGGGCTCCTTTAGCATTAATTTTTAAAAATTGTAGAAAAAACATTTAATACAATATTACTGACAGTGACTGTAACAACTGGTACTGGACAGGAGAGTGAAGGTATAGGAGGGTAAGAAGGAGAAAGAGATATTACTTTAAATTACTTGTATTTTTTGGTTGAGGAAAGTGCGTGAAAATGGCTGTGGCTAACAAAATGGGTGTGGTTTTCAAATGGGCGGGGTTAACAGGGAACCTGTTAAACATTTGAATCCCACCCCTGGCCACGAGTCTCCTTCGCAGGAGTCCACAGCTGCCCGTGCCCACGATCAGGGTTTGGGGGGCTGAGGTCTCTCGCTTGTGTTCTCCCTACGGAAGATGCTTGTGACTACCCAGCAAATAATTGACATGCTTGCGGCTCGGAAAGCCACATTGCGGGTCAGTTTTCACTGCGGACCACATTCACACTCTAGAACTGTGTTTGTGCTGTACAATTCAACGTCTTGGACGCAGCGAAAACACGCTGCATCCAAAACACAGCAAACACTTATCGTGGGCACACACCCTTGCATGTACAGTACTGTAGATTCAGGATCTTTATTAACTGAAATAGCAGTCAATGCACATGTAGGGTCTATGCACTGTCTTTTAGGACAGGACAATATGGGAAGGTTTCAGCAATCAAGTACAGGACAGAACAGATTGCCTGAGACATCCAGATGATACATGACAGTTCCAGCTGTGTTAGACACAATAGTGACAAAGCCCAGACTCCTTACAAGCACTATCCAACCTTTTGCCTGGCACTTTATTATATTATCAGTGAAAGCTTCCTGCGGAGAAGTCGTGTCTGACATGCATATTGACAAGGAGTGAGGCTGTGAAAGGGAAACGCAATGTATTCACACAGTAGCCACTCATGTATTAACATACGAAGTGGAAAAAGAAGTATTCAGTTTGTTAGTCAAGATTTACAGGTAAAATATATATCTTTGTACCGTGTTACTCGACTGGCTAACACGGTACAAAGATATATTTTACCTGTATCAGTTTGTTAGAGCATTTCTTAGTGTTAAAATTGCAAAATTACGGATTTTGCTTTTTTACTTAAGCGTGTGATATGTAAACTAACCCAATGAAAATTTTTTGTTTTAATACATGTACCACAAAGACCTTATGCTTTCAGTGATTTCTGATTTGGAAGAATTGATCTTTACATTGGAAAAAAATAAATATGTGGATTTATAATACACACTATAAACTCATTGGCAAATGCAGGCAATAGGGGGTATCTGACATCCTTCCCTGGCTTATGAATGAACCGTGACATGTGGCAAAGTAGACTTAAGAGGAAAAGGGGAATACAGGTATATGGAATGTAAAAAAGTCTACAGTAAAAGTGGTGACGTGTACTATGAAGGAGCTAATAAACATATGGTCCTTGATGAAGTCTTAAAGGGACCTTGTCTCCAGGTTCGTCCCTTATAAGCTGTGGCCACCACCAGTAGGCCCTTTTATACAGAGCCCAGGCTTCTCTGTAGAAAGTAAAAAACACCTTTATTATACTTATTAAGGGAACGGACCGGTGCTATGGATGTCGCTGCTCGCGAGTCTGTCACCATCTCTTTTACTTCCATCACCGTCCTCCTTCTTCCCAGCCCTGTGTGGATGACGCATCTTATGTCATCCACACAGGCCGGAATTGCGGTAAGGGCAGATCAAAGTATTGTAGTGCGCAGGCGGTCTTTGACCTTTACTCAAGCTTGCTCATTACAGTACTTTGAGCTACTCTCAGCAGGGCAGATCAATGTGCACCTCAGCAGGACCGCAATGCCAGCCTGTGTGGATGACGTAGGATGTGTCATCCACCCAGAGCTGGGAAGAAGGAGGACAGTAATGACAGCAGAGAGGAGGCACTGGACCCACAAGCAGTGACACCCATCAGCCAAGACTGCTCCCTAGGTGAGTATAATAAAGGTGTTTTCTACGTTATACAGAGCGGCCAGGGCTCTTATATACAGCATTCTAGAATGCTGTATAAAAGAGCCTACTGGTGATGGCTACAACTTATAAGGGACAAATCTGGTGACAGGTTCCCGTTAATAGCTCTGGAGGAGAGAAAATAAGTTTTAGTTTATCACTAGTACCCTGTAAAAGATAGGAAATGTCCAAACGAAGATGATGGAGGTTGCCCAGTGGTGATAAAAGTAACAGTATTAAGAATAAAACAATTTAGCATTTTATAGGGTGGTGTTGACATTAGTGCTTAATGCAGGGCTTTTGGGATTGTACTACGTATTTCCAATGGCCCTGACCAACATTTGTTTGATCTTGCTCCCATATTTATAGATTTTACTAGAACAAACTTGTATAAGACACTTAGGGCGCTTTCACACTTGCGTCGTTTGGCATCCATCACAGTGCGTTGTGTGACGTATGTGTCTGATGTCTTGCAAATAGTGTGATAATAAAGGCAACGGATTCCTGTGAAATAACACGTTGCGTTAAGTTTTTCCTTTAGCCGAGAGAGAGAGCCATGGGCTGCCATTAACTCCTTATTACCCCAATTGCCACCGCACCAGGGCAATTCGGGATGAGCCGGGTAGCGTCCCGGGACTGTCGCATCTAATGGATGCGGCAATTCTGGGCAGCTGCTGGCTGGTGTTTTTAGGCTATAGGGCTCCCCATAACGTGGGGCTCCCCATCCTGAGAATACCAGCCTTCAGCCGTGTGGCTTTATCTTGGCTGGTATCAAAATTAGGGGGGACTGCAAGCCATTTTTTTTCAATTATGTATTTATTTATTTTACTGCACGATATAGACCCACCCACCGGTGGCTGTGATTGGTTGCAGTGAGACACCTGTCACTCAGTGTGGGGGTGTGTCTGACTGCAACCAATCATAGGCGCCGGTGGGCGGGGGAAGCAGGGAATATGAAATTGAATAATGAGTGGCCGGCATTTTCAAAAGAAGGAGAAGCCGCCAGAGTAGTGTGACAGCTGTGCAGCGCCGCGGTGGTGATCGGTGAGTATGAGAGAGGGGGTGAGAGGTGGGAGAGAGACCAGAAGTGATTTTAAACGATTTAGATCGTTCTGCTGGACATGCTGAGCATGCTCAGTAGAACGTGATAGAATCCGTCAGCGGATTCCACTGCTTAGTGCATTGCGGCGGAATCCGCCCCCATAGACAATCATTAGACCCCTTGGCAGATTCTAACGGAATCCGTCAAGGTGCGATATTTTAACGACCCAAAAAACGCTATATGTAGTGTTCCCTCCACCCGACGCTGCGTCAAAATAACAACTCAGCGTTATCCAGCGGATGCAACACAGACACTTGCGTTACAGTGCGTCGTCAATACAAGTCTATGGAGAGTAGCGCAGTATGTTAACAGACTGTGCTATTCTCCATAGTGGCGGATTGCGCTGAACGCAAGTGTGAAAGCGTCCTTACGTAGGGTTATTCTACGAGGTACCGTATTTAGATTTCAAAAGGGTGCTTTGTTGGTCCCGAACAGTAGGTGTTCTTAGTGAGTATTTGTAGGTCACTTTGATGGAATTCATTTTTTGAAAGGCTTGATCTTTTTTAAGTCTAGTGCTGTAATTTCCAAGAATATCTGAAAAGACAAATCTACCAGCGTAACACTATAAAACTGTAGTATTTGGCTATAGTCATGACCAAAGAGAAAATGTGAAAGGTGAGGTGTGGCCTAAGATGTCTTCAATACAGATTGTCTGACATTATTGATTTATTTAGTGTCCAGGACCAGACACTTTAATGAGGATACTGTAGATTGGTGGGTGGTCAGAGCAATGGATACATCCTAAAGACAAGAAGGTTAGCCAGGGTGCAGCACTATATTGTGAGAAAACATGATTTATTTGGCTGTATGTACCTTGCAGGGAAAAGAGAAACTATAATCACTGTCAGAGAGGTGAGGAAGTCTCCGAGTGTAATTGTAATTGTAGCTGTAAAAATGCCATTTTGAAGTAGATGGATTTGTAAGGTAAGTTGGATAGACTGTTGATTTTTTAAGAGTTGGATTCAGTGTATGGTTGAAAACTCAGTGTCGCGGGCGGAGGAGGGGACGCCCTTCTCTCCCACTGCTCGGGTCCAGCTGCCGCGGCTGCTGCGGCCTGCTGCTGCTCGGTGGCTCGAGCGATGGGCCGGATCCCGGGGACTCGAGCGGCGCTCCTCGCCCGTGAGTGAAAGGGGATTGGTTTTTGGGATAGTTTATTGTCCGTGACGCCACCCACGGTTGTGGTGACTATGTGGACACCACCGCTGCTCTTTATGGGAATCCCGGGAGCGATGACAGGGAGCAGCAAAGTTGTTGGTTCTCCCCTCCGTGGGTAGGGGGTAGTTGTCCCAGGGCCCAGTGATGAGGTGGGTGATGAGGGATGGTGGGGCCGGTGCAGGACTGGACGGGGTGCAGGGACGCGGGGGCAGCGCTGTGCCTTGCGGCACTGTGGTACTCACTCAGCCTGAGACAGGGACACAGTTCTCGGTAAAACACACGGCTGGAAAGACGGTTCCCACGGACGGCTGCACTTGCTTTTCCCCAGTAGTTGACGGTGACGGTCCCTTTTCCTGCACCTGAGATGATGATGGTAGCGATGGGTTCCCACCGGTAACCCGCTCCCCGACTTGGTTATGGGCCGGAGGAGCCCTACTTTGCCCGCAGGCGCTGGCCCTGAGAAACTGGTGCCCTGGCGGTGGCGGTGTCTCTCTCCAACGGTTGGACTGTTGCCTTCAATCGGGACTTAGTTGTTGGGAGACCCAGAGGTCCCCTTCACTAATGAATTTGGCAAATTCACGGCGACTCCTAGCCTTGCCGGGATCCGAAAGGCCCCTGCCAATGGTGCTGACTGCTCTTCGTATACCGCTCTGGTACCGCCGGGCCACCACCCGTCCACGGTCCTTTCGACAAACTCCAAGCAGCCTCCCCTGCAGACAGTCACCGCCGTCTGCTGACCTTGCTGTCTCAGTCCGGGGCACACACCCGGACCAACTTCAGGCTTTCTAACTGTCACTTTTTCTGTCCCTACTTCCACTTAGTCTTCCACTTTAACTCCTCTCTCAAGCTCCTCTACCACTTCACTTCCTTCTACTTCCTCCTCCTTAGCTTGACTGCCTGGTTTCCCCGCCTCCAGGGCTGTGAACTCCTGGGTGGGCGGAGCCAACCGCCTGGCCCACCCCCTGGTGTGGACATCAGCCCCTGGAGGAAGGCAACAAGGATTTTTGGTTAGCTTTGATGTTCCTAGCTGGGGTGTAGGGTGTGGTGGTGTTGTGACCTGTGACCCCTGGCTTGCCCAGGGCGTCACATTCCCCCTTAGCAAAATGCAGACCATCCGCGGGCTGCCCGTCCAACACCGGTTTTATTTTCTGAAAAGATATAAAAAGAATAACACACATACAAATAGAAAAACATCATCCCACATCGGGAGGTTCGGTACTTAAACGTTGCAAAACGGTAACATTAAAACGGTTGCGGCTGCCGCTCTCTCCCACCCAAGTAACCTGGCCCTGATGCGTCCCCTAAAACCCAGGCAGCACCCCTTGACCCCAGTCCTGAACCAGTTACCCGAGCGGGATCTGTCCTTCCCCTCCAGAGGGTAGCCACCGGTTCCTGTGGTGGCTGGGCCCCAGCCTGCTCCACTGCGGACCCTCCCTCCAACCTGCCTCTCCGGAGGCGGTAACGGTTAGCTGCAACAAACAGATTTTTATTTACAACCCACTAACGTTTGTGGTTGCCCTGCAAGTTCACGGGCTTGTCCATAGGAGTTCCTATGCAGCTAGATGGTCCCCACGGGGACAACGGTGCCGGCAACGGCCGGTTTCCAATCACGGTAGACAATCAGGTTACTTTCACGGTAATCATTTTCTCATTTTTCATCTTTGGCAAACTTTTTAAAACTTTCAACTTGTAAACACACAGACTGGTGGTCCCTACGGGGACGGTGCAACGGTGCTCCGCTGCCCTACTCAGAGTACTCAGCTAAGGCGGATCCATCCCCCTCCACCAGCATCTCAAACATGCACTGACATGCCTGCTGTGACAGGGGTACCCGGTACCCATTCCCACCGGTATGCGGGGTATGGAAAACCACTGGGTCTCCTACATAGCGGGAACGCTCACTTGCCTCCTCAAACTCAGCAGCGGACCCGGGGCTGGGGCCAGGGCCATCACCTCTTGTTCCTGTGTCAGGCGGGTTGCCGCCAGCTGCCCCAGCCTCCAGCATCCAGCACATCAGATCCTTCTGCAGTAGCACGGAGCAGCAGATCAGGCAAGTTTACACTGAGACGCCCCATAAGTAACGGCAAGGGTGATGCATAGGCCGAGACTAGGCCGGGCCCCTCAGCCGCAGCGGCCGGTCCTGATAGGACATAGGGACGTGGGTCACCAGTCGACTCTGTTACATCTATTCCCCCTCCGTACATCGGGGCAGTTGTAATCAGCATCTCCACCTCATTGGTCCACTGTTCCATCATCCGGAAAATCTGATCCTGCTGATGCTGGTGGAATTTAATCACCCGGGCCTTCATCCAGGCCACGGTCCCGGGCTCGGGGCCCGGCACAGTCACTACCGGGACTTCTGGCACCATTCTGTTAAGGGGCCGCGATCCTAGCAGTTCCCCCTGGTGTACTTCAGGGACGTCCTGGACGTCTGCAGCCAGCTGGTCCGCCGGGGCGGCTTGGCAAGGTATCGCTACCGGTTGGGCAGGTAGCGGGCCTAGTGGCGGAGCGGCAGCAGCTAGTACGGGTAGCGGGAAGAGAGGCAGGTTGAGCGGAAGCCGGCCGGGCTCCTCAGCTCCAATGGCCGATCCCTCAGGAATACAGGGGCGTAGGTCTCTTACCCGCTCCTCCAAATCCTCTTCCACCTCGCGTCTCCGCATAGCAGCCACCACGTCCGCCATGTCGGTCTCCCACTCCTCCAAGAGGAGTTGCATGTGGGTCTGCAGATGATTACTCAGCGGGATGGTTCGGTCCCTCAACCACATCGCCGTGCCGGGTGCGGGGGTCTCGCTGTTATTAGCTGGAGCGGACATCTCGGCAGGCGTGCTTTCCAGGAACTAGCAACAAGATGGCCGCAGAGTCCCGGCGTCCCTGCTTTTATAGCCACGGCTACATACACTCAGTCGCCATTTCGTCCCCCTTAGCCTCTTTCCGGCCCCTCCTTTATCAGGGCGGGGTTTTGGCCTTTGCGCCTCCACTACTCGAGAAGACGCTCGAGCGGGAACTTTTCGCGCCAAAGATGACGGCTTCTGAAATTTTCTGGCCGGACACCTCCGGCGGTAACAAGGCGCACCTCTACCAGACGGCAGAGCGGTAAGATCCTGTTCGTGACGCCAAGTTGTCGCGGGCGGAGGAGGGGACGCCGCGCTCTCCCACTGCTCGGGTCCGGCTGCCGCGGCTGCTGCGGCCTGCTGCTGCTCGGTGGCTCGAGCGATGGGCCGGATCCCGGGGACTCGAGCGGCGCTCCTCGCCCGTGAGTGAAAGGGGATTGGTTTTTGGGATAGTTTATTGTCTGTGACGCCACCCACGGTTGTGGTGACTATGTGGACACCACCGCTGCTCTTTATGGGAATCCCGGGAGCGATGACAGGGAGCAGCAAAGTTGTTGGTTCTCCCCTCCGTGGGTAGGGGGTAGTTGTCCCGGGGCCCAGTGATGAGGTGGGTGATGAGGGATGGTGGGGCCGGTGCAGGACTGGACGGGGTGCAGGGACGCGGGGGCAGCGCTGTGCCTTGCGGCACTGTGGTACTCACTCAGCCTGAGACAGGGACACAGTTCTCGGTAAAACACACGGCTGGAAAGACGGTTCCCACGGACGGCTGCACTTGCTTTTCCCCAGTAGTTGACGGTGATGGTCCCTTTTCCTGCACCTGAGATGATGATGGTAGCGATGGGTTCCCACCGGTAACCTGCTCCCCGACTTGGTTATGGGCCGGAGGAGCCCTACTTTGCCCGCAGGCGCTGGCCCTGAGAAACTGGTGCCCTGGCGGTGGCGGTGTCTCTCTCCAACGGTTGGACTGTTGCCTTCAATCGGGACTTGGTTGTTGGGAGACCCAGAGGTCCCCTTCACTAACGGATTTGGCAAATTCACGGCGACTCCTAGCCTTGCCGGGATCCGAAAGGCCCCTGCCAATGGTGCTGACTGCTCTTCGTTTACCGCTCCGGTACCGCCGGGCCACCACCCATCCACGGTCCTTTCGGCAACCTCCAAGCAGCCTCCCCTGCAGACAGTCACTGCCGTCTGCTGACCTTGCTGTCTCAGTCCGGGGCACACACCCGGACCAACTTCAGCCTTTCTAACTGTCACTTTTTCTGTCCCTACTTCCACTTAGTCTTCCACTTTAACTCCTCTCTCAAGCTCCTCTACCACTTCACTTCCTTCTACTTCCTCCTCCTTAGCTTGACTGCCTGGTTTCCCCGCCTCCAGGGCTGTGAACTCCTGGGTGGGCGGAGCCAACTGCCTGGCCCACCCCCTGGTGTGGACATCAGCCCCTGGAGGAAGGCAACAAGGATTTTTGGTTAGCTTTGGTGTTCCTAGCTGGGGTGTAGGGTGTGGTGGTGTTGTGACCTGTGACCCCTGGCTTGCCCAGGGCGTCACATCAGCATAGCAGCACTCCCCCGGACTAAGAGCAGATCCTATTAAATGAAGAAGAAAGGGACTTTTCCTTTATTATATAACTTATATGCATAGGTGTTATTACAGTAAACATATGACAACAATACATGAAATAACAGGCTTTTAAGTCAATTTTATTGTTAAGTAGCTGGTGGGCTAGAAACTTGTGAACGACTATTAAAATTCCACTGAAACTGGAGTTTTATCGTTATTGGCAAAGTAAAATTGTGTTTAATGTCTATACTTTATGCCGGGGTAATGGATTATGGTAACTGACCGCCGGAGACCACTCACTCGTAAGGCTGGCTGCAGCTGAGAATATGAAAAATCATATGGATCTTATCCAGAAAACTCTCACGTTCAACTAATTTCAATCCGTGTGCAAACCATGTGACCGTTTTTTACGTTCGTGTGATGTCCATGCACGATCTGTTTTCATACATCTACATTAAAGAATGTACATGATCAAATACAGTTTCCTAGGTTTATTATAGAAATGTATTCATAAAAATCAGGTGCCACACGGATGTTCTATGCAGGATCTAATTTTTTGTTATGTACCCATAGACTAGAATGGGTGAGTCTCATCCAAGACTCAGAAGAAAGTAATGCATGGTGCGATTTTTTTTTTTCTCACAGACAGTTGGACCGAGAGAAAATTCATTAATCCAAACAGCCCTATTGAATATTGAATAGAGTAATCTTCTGCACTCAAATAACTGTCTATTATGAAATTCCTTTTCCAGACTCAAGAGTAGAGTTGAGCGATGTTCGATTAGAACGGTTCGCCAATTTCAAATTCGAGTGATTTTGGGCGGTGTTCGAGTCGTTCGACGAACTCGAACGATTTGCTTCAAGTTCGGCAGTTCGAGTTACCGTTCGATAACGGTTCGATCACCAAAAGCATGGCTTTTCACAGTAAGGCTATGTGCGCACAATCCCTCTCTCTTTCCTACTCACCGATCACAGGCGCCTCGCTGCACGGCTGTCACAAATCTCCGGCAGCTTTTCCTCTTTTGAAAATGGCTGCTACTTCAATTCAATTCAATCAGGTATTCCCTGCTTTCCCCGCCCACTGGCGCCCATGATTGGTTGCAGTCAGACACGCCCCCACGATGAGTGACAGCTGTCTCACTGCAACCAATCCCAGCCGTCGGCGGGCGGGTGTATATCGTGCAGTAAAATAAATAAATAAATAAAAAAACTGCGGTCCCCCAAATTTTGATACCAGCCAAGATAAAGCCACACGGCTGGAGGCTGGTATTATCAGGATGGGGAATGCCACGTTATGGGGAGCCCACCACCCTAACAATATTAGCCAGCAGCCACCAGGAATTGCCGCATCCATTAGATGCGGTAGTCCCGGGACTCTACCCAGCTCATCCCGAATTGCCCTGGTGCCGTGGCAATCGGGGTAATAAGGGGTTAATCATGACAGGCGTCTCCCCAAGATACCTTCCATGATTAACCTGCAAGTGAAAGTAAATAAACACACAACGAAAAATCCTTTATTTGGAATAAAAGACAAAAAAACCCCCTCATTTACCTCTTTATTAATCCCCAAACAACAACCCAGGTCCGAAGTAATTCACACGACGCTTTCAGCTCTGCTATATGAAGATGACAGGGAGCACCGTAGAACACGAGCGCTCTGTGTCCTCTCCACGCAGCACCTAAAGTGAGCCGCGCTGTCACCGGAGACTTCACTCTGCAATGCAGAGGTCAACAATACCAAATCTTCATATGCTTCTCATTAGAGGCAGTGGCTCAATGGTTAGAGCTACTGCCTAAGGAGCATTAGTTCACGAGTTCAAGTACCGGCCGCCCTGGTAAAGAATTTAGTTTAATTTATTTTTAATTTTAAATTATAATTATTATATATTTATAATTAAAATTGAATTTAATTATGCAATGAGGGGAGGAGCCGGACATCAGCTGTGAGCCACGGGACACCCCTCTAAAATCGGAGCAGTTCACGGAATGAGGCTGCATTGCTCTCTCCTCTCTCGCTTCTCTCTCTCTTCTCTCTCTCATCTCTCCCTTTTTCTCTCTTTCTCCCTCTCTCTCTTTTTCTCTCTCTCCTTTTCTCTCTTTTTCTCCCTCTCTTTTTCTCTCTCTCTCTCCCTTTTCTCTCTCTCTCTCTTTATCTCTCTTTTTCTCTCTCTCTCTTTTTCCCTCTCTCCTCGTTGTATCTGAATAATCCACTTCTGGATTCTCAAGTGCAAAACAGAGGTAAAGATTACCAAATCTGCCTATGCTTTTCATTAGATGCAGAGCTACTGCTTAAGGAGAATTAGTTCACGAGTTCAAGTCCCAGCCATCCCGGTAAAGAATTTAATTTATTTTTAAATTATAATTATTATTTATTTATAATTTAATTTAATTATGCACTGAGGGGAGGAGCCGGACATCAGCTGTGAGCCACGGGACACACCTCTAAAATCGGAGCAGTTCACGGAATGAGGCTGCATTGCTCTCCTCTCTTCTCTCTCCTCTCTCTTCTCTCTTCCTCTCTCTCTTCTCTCACTTTTCTCTCTCCCTCTCTCTCTTCTCTTTTCTCTCTCTTTTCTCTCTCTCAGACCTGGCGATGATCAGCTGATACGGTCACCTGACGGAATCATCTGACACTATAAGTCGAGAGGTGAGGCCGGCTTTTTACCGCCCGGCCGGCTAAACTATCAACTGCTGCCGCACAGGAGTCTGCACAGAAGTGTGTAGTTTGTTTTTTTTTGCACTGATGCATCAGCTGATTGTATAAAAGCCGTTAATAGAATCAGCTGCTGTGTCATGTGATTCAGGCCCTTGAACCTGACACATCATCTGATCGCTTTGCCTTCCAGAAAACCGATCAGATGATATTGGATCCGGATTGGACGGCGCGAGACCCTTGACCCAGGATTACTGCGGAGGGGGGTTCTTTATTTCAATACAGATGGAGTCACTAATTGTGTTGTGTTTTATTTCTAATAAAAATATTTTTCTGTGTGTTGTGTTTTTTTTATCTGTACTAGAAATTCATGGTGGCCATGTCTAATATTGGCGTGACCTTATGAATATCTGGCTTAGGGCCAGTTGATAATATACAGCTAGCCCTAACCCCATTATTACCCAGCAAGCCATCCGTCACCAGGGCAGCTGGAAGAGTTGGATACAGCGCCAGAAGATGTCGCATTTTTTGGGGCGGCTGCAGACTTCAATTTGCAGCAGGGGTGCCCAGAAAGCTTGGGCACCCTGCGCTGCGGATTCCAATCCCCAGCTGCCTAGTTGTACCTGGCTGGACACAAAAAATGGCCGTAGCCCTCGTCATTTTTTTTTAATTATTTCATGAAATTCATGAAATAATTAAAAAAAAAAAAAAAAAAAAAAAAAAAGGGCTTCCCTATATTTTTGGTTCCCAGCCGGGTACAAATAGGCAGCTGGGGGTTGGGGCAACCCGTAGCTGCATGCTGTACCTGGCTAGCATACAAAAACATGGTGAAGCCAACGTAATTTTTTGCAGCTGCTGTTTGCTCTCCTCCATACAGACAGACCGCAGACAGCAGCTGCAAAACTACAAGGCTCAGCATACTCCATCCAGGACTGTATGCAGGAGTTTTTTGCCCACCAAAAAAATGACGTGGGCTTCGCCATATCTTTGTATGCTAGCCAGGTACAGCAGGCAGGTACGGATGCCCACAACCCCCAGCTGCCTATTTGTACCCAGCTGGGAACTAAAAATATAGGGAAGCCCTTTTTTTAATTATTTCATGAATTTCATGAAATAATTCAAAAAAAAAATGACATGAGCTTCGCCCCATTTTTGTGTCCAACCAGGTACAACTAGGCAGCTGGGGATTGGAATCCGCCTCACAGGTTGGCCCCTCTGCTGCGAATTGCAGTTAGCAGCCACCCCAGAAAATGGCACTTTCATAGAAGCGCCATCATCTGGCGCTGTATCCAACTCTTCCAGCTGCCCTGAAGCCGGGTGGCTCGCTGGGTAATAATGGGTTAATACTAGCTTTGTTCTACTAGCTAGTATTAAGCCAGAGATTCTTAATGTCAGGCAAGTTTGACCCAGCCATTAAGAATCTCCAATAAAGGGCTCATAAAAAAAGACACAACAAAGAGAAAAAATACTTTAATAGAAATAAACAGACACATTAGAGACTCCATGTTTATTACTCCCTACCAACCCTCCACGATCATGGTCTTCTGTCTTCTTTCTCTTTCAACCCATGCAGCTCTGCTACATCAGACAGCACTGCATGGGAGGAAGACACTGCTGCTCCCGTGCAGTCTAATCACTCAGTGAGTGAGCAGAGGCTGCGGGCTGTAAGCAGTGACGTCACCGCTGACAGGCGGGTTACTATAGCAACGGTGATCTCCGTTATTCACCCGCTGTGGCATCCAGTCCTTGCATGTGGGCTGACTCTGTAAAGAGCGCCGACACGCATGGACGGGGAGTCGACCATGTGCCAGAGCATCTCACATCTTGAGATGTTCAAATGAGCACCGCGTACCGAAGAGATGCACTGACAGGACCTAGCATGACGTCAAGCCATGTGACCAGTCTATAGCCAATGAGATAATAGACACGTGACTGGTCACATACTATTTTGACGTCAGGGAAGGTCCTATCATCAGTGCTGGTTACTGGGAGGGCGCAGCGATGATTGGAAGGGAAAGCGGCGGGAGACAGAGTGCAGGACGCGTCGCAGGGACCTGTAAGTGTAATGACAATGTTTATTAACTGTATGTGTATATGTATAATGTGTTTTTATGTGTTTGTGTTTGCCTGCCATTGTTTTCAATGGGGTTCGAAGGGGTTTGACGAACCGAATTGAACCGAACTCAAACACTAGGGGGGTGGCTCAACCAGGGCCGCCATCAGGGCTTTACTAGTAGAACTCCTGTAGCGGGCCTGGTGAGCAGGAGGCAGGAGGGGGGCCCGGACATGCTGACAGGCCCCTCCCCTTTCCTTCCTCTTCTCCCCGGGCCCCAGGGCAGGGGGCGTTGACTACATTTCGCAGGGCGGGCTGGTCGTGCAGTGAGCAGGAGGTGGGGCCCGGGCATGCTGACAGGCCCCTCCCCTTTCATTCCTCTGCTCCCCGGGCCCCAGCGCAGGGGGCGTTAACAGTACACTTCGCAGGGCGGGCTGGCTGTGCAGTGAGCAGGAGGCGGGGCCTGGACACGCTGACTGCCCGGGCCCCTCCCCTTTCATTTCTCTGCTCCCCGGGCCCCATGGGCAGGGGGTGGGGACATTGCACTGACAGCACCTGCAGTCGCACAGGGGCCCCAAGCGGGAGCGGGCCCCTAGAGCCTGAAAACGTACTGGGTACGTCAGAGCTCCCTGGTACTTAAGGACTTATGACGTACCCAGTACGTCATGGTGAGATCGTGGCCCCGGTGGCTGCGATCGCTGCAGATATCTTAGATTCGGGGAGGAGGGGCCCTCTGCCTGACCTCAGAAGGGGTGGTGTCTCCTCCCTGGACCTAAGGAGGCTGTGATTGGCTGATGATCACCGCTCAGCCAATCACAGCCACTGTAATGTTCCAACCATTGAAAATGGCTGTAACATTAAAATCCAGCCCTGATCAGTGCAGCTGTAGCACCGATCATTGGCTGGAGCTGGGTGACCTCTGCTGCACCTGCCCCCAGCTCTGATTAGAGAGATTGGCCTTGTGACCGATCTCTCCAATCACTGTGGATCTGGGGCCGGTGACCACTCCCCTCAGCTTCACTCCAGCGTTCGTGGAAGGTGAGGGGAGCGATCGGTAAATTTAAAGACACTGTCTCCTTTCAGCCGCTGCCATTGCCCCAGCCCCCACCCTTCAGCTGCCGGCTGCAGCAGTCACTGCCCCTGATCCAGCAGCACTGAACCCATCTGCTGCGCCCCCTCCATCTGCCACAGCTCTCCCACATCAGCCGCTGCCCCCCTCCCTCATCTGCTGCCCCTTCTCCACCTCTCACCTTCCTCCATCTGCTGGGATCTCCCCACCTTCTGTGACCCCACCCCCACCTGCGGTGACCCCACCCCCACCTGCTGACCCCTCCACCTGCTGTGACCCCCCCACCTTCTGTGAGACCTCCCCACCTTCTGTGAGACCCCCCCACCTGCTGTGAGACCCCCCCACCTGCTGTGAGACCCCCCACCTGCTGTGAGACCCCCCACCGTCTATCCGTCCCTCTTTCCCTCTGTCCATCCGTCTCTCATCTATCTGTAGCACCCACGGGTTAGGGGTTAAATGTTACTCGTCGCCGGACCGGTGATGTCGAGTCAGGGATGTCACAGGTGGCCCTGCCCGGCTTCGTGGCCTCGAGGTGTACAATAGAAGGGGATTTGGATGATGGTGGGGGAATGATTAGGATGATAGTCTTGTGATGCCACCTGTGGTACGTGGCCTGGGATTAGCCGCCGCTGCTGTCGCTGTCCTCCGGGGCGGATGGTGTTGCAGCAAGGATGGTTCTGCTCCCCACAGGTGGAGCGGGGCCCTGGGGAGCATGATGAGGAGAGTAGTGGCCGTTGGTGCCGAAGCGCGAGGCGACGGCAATCAAAAGGCTGAATCAGCTGCTGTGGTTCCAGCCGTGATGGGCCCCAGCTGATCCCGGATCCGTTGGAGGTTAGAACCGGTCCGGTGGTCGATGGGTCCTTCCTTCTTGCGCCTTTACAGATGGATTCCCGTGGCCTGATGCTGCTTGGGGATCCCGGTTCGTGTAGTGTTAGCTCCTGTCCCGTGTGTAGGTGACGCGGGGCCACTGTGGGGCTTGACTGTAATCACGACTCCAGACCCTATGTGGCACTGTGCTCCGGGATCTCATGGTGGTCAGAGGGACTTGCAATCCCCCTGTCCTGCAGATTCTGGTGATACAACGTGAAGTCTGTTCCACCCTAAGGCTCTGCACCCTGAACCGCACCAGTCCCACTCCTGTTCTCTCCTGCTGGAGAACACTAACTGTTGTGTAAGCTCCTAACGCCCCCTGGTGGCTGCTCCTCCCCCCGGTTCCCTGTCACTAGTGGGTAGCCGCCCCCCATGTTTGGTGACTAGCTTAAGACCCGACCCTAGCCTGGTCCCCAATGGGGAGGGCAACCTGGTTGTGTATGAGTTTGTGTTATGGAACTGGTACCGACCTCCTCTGGATCCAGGATGAGTATTGCACCTTAAGTGAGGTGCAGTACCATGTGGTGACTGAAGCCACAGGGGCGCCACATATCTATCATCTATCTATCTAGCCATCTATCTATGATTCTATCTATCTAGCCATCCATCTATCTAGCCATCTATCTAGCCAGCTATCTATGATTCTATCTATCTGCTGAAAGAGTCTTAAAGTGAATCTGTCAGCAGGTTTTTGCTCCCCCATCTGAGAGCAGCATAAAGTAGAAACAGATATCCTGATTCCAGTGATGTGTCACTTACTGGGCTGTTTGCTTTCATTGTGATAAAATCCATGTTTTCTCTGCTGAGGATTTAGCAGTTATACAGAGCTCATGAATATGCTGGACTACATGCAGCATAACTAGTTGCCCTGTAATGATAATCTCCTGCTGATTAACCAGTGATGTTATCAAAACTACACTAAGCAGCCCAATAAGTGACAATCGCTGGAATCAGGATCTCTTCCCCAATGTTATGCTGTGCTCAGATTAGGTGTTAAAAACCTGGTGACAGATTCCCTTTAAAGGGGTTGTTAGGTCTAAATCCACAAGTCTGCATTATCACAATTTGGTTTGAATTAGTTTAAAAACTGTATATGACACATTCCCTTAAAGAAAAAAAAATAGATATATACCAAAGAAGTTAGATTTAAAAAGAAAAAAAAAAAGTTAGAGTAGAGTAGGGCCCGGCCAAAAGAGTCCACCTTGTCGTGGAGTCAGGCTTAAAAAAATCTTTTGGCCAAAACAAAATCTGATGGCTGCGTGTATGATACGGTGTTCAGTGTAAAGGGTTAATGTGTGATTGGTGAGGCTGTAGTGCAGAAGTAAAGTTTTCCAAGAGTGGCAGTGGGACTGTGGAAGATTCGTGGGACGGAGGCGGAGCTGGGGCGGAGGCGGAGCTGGGGTGGAGGCATAGCTGGGGTGGAGGCGGAGCTGGGGCGGAGCCTCAAGGGGGCCCCGAACTTTTGCCAGTATGGGGCCCTGAAATTCTTAGTGGCAGCCCTGGGCTCAACACTACTCAAGAGTAGTGTATATCAATTTTTATTTGCAGAAAATTTCATGAACAGTGTTTTGCAACGTGCCCAGGGTGGCAGCCATGGGTGAGTGTCTCATTTTCTTCATTCCAGCATGCTGCAGGAAATGGGTGTGTGTTTGTATGTGAGAATTCTCCTTTCTTACTTGTACCTTTAAGCAAGAGGCCTCCATTCATTTTACTTGCAGATAACTTCAAATACAGTTTTTCACACAGCATCATGCTTCCATTCTTCACTCTAAGGCTATGTCCACACTTTGCTTTTTACCTGCTTTTTGCTGCTTTTTCAACTGCAGCGTTTAATGCCAAAATGGATGTGTTCTGCTTTTCAACCATAGTCTATGGGAATTTGGGTTTCTTGTCCGCACTATGCTGTTCAAACTGCAGCCTTTTTGTGGCAGAAATTTGGGCAAAAACTCTGCTTTGCAGTTCAAAACGCAAATGGCAAAAACAATTGACATGTCATTTGTTTTTGCCATTTGAGTTTTGAACTGCAAAGCAGAGTTTTTGCCCAAATTTCTGCCACAAAAAGGCTGCAGTTTGAACTGCAAAGTGCGGACAAGAAACCCAAATTCCCATAGACTATGCTTGAAAAGCAGAGCACATCCATTTAGGCATTAAACGCTGCAGTTGAAAAAGCAGCAAAAAAGCAGGTAAAAAGCAACGTGGACACATAGCCTAACAGAGACCAGCTCTTTAACAGGGGTATAAGGCATTTTCCCATTTCAATCATGACTGTAGATCATCCTCTTACATACCTCCTCACTTTAAACAGGGTCATCCTCTACCATGTGTCATCAACATGTAAAAGCACTCATAAAGCCATACATGAAATTATTATCAACTTATTTTCTTCTCGGGGGTCTCAATATCTTCTTGCTTCAGGTCGTGCCAACCTTGGTCCCACTAGGTTGGGACCACAGAACAGAATGTCCATATTCAAAAAGGCACACTAACTTTGCAAAACAGCACCCCAATCTCAGAGGGCTCGTACACGGCAGTCGTTCCTCGTAAATGGGCAAACCTCAAAGTTCCTTACCCAGCTGGAATATCGTGTCCTCCGTCTCCCCTCCCCTGCAACAACAAAGTCTCTCAGGGACAAAGTTCATAAGGGATTTAGGGCAAAATCCATAGGAGCTTTTGGGGCAAAGTCCATAGGGATTTTGGGGTAATGTTTAAAAGACCTGTTGGGCAAAGTCCTTGACTGAGGGGGTATCCGCTTACATTCATGCTTATGTTTTGGGAATCATCCCTTAGGCTATGTGCGCACGTAGCGTAATTACATGCAGCTTTGTAGCGCAGCGTAACTGCATGCGTCCTGCGTCCCCTGCATAATCTATGGAGATTATGCAGGAGCCGTGCGCACGTGGCGTATTAGAGCGCAGCGCTTCGGCTGCTGCCCGAAGCGCGCGTTCTAAGAAGTGACATGTCACTTCTTCCGTGCGCTTTGCCGGCAGCCCCTGCTCTGTCTATGGCAGGAGCTGCAGGCAGAGCACATGGAATCGGCTTTTTTTTTTTTCTCTACGGACATTTTCTGCAGCGATTTGAAGCGCACGTGTGCTCTTCAGATCGCTGCAGAAATTTCTGCAGGGCTAGTGCGCAACGTGCCCACATAGCCTTACACAGGAAAGTTCAGCTCATATGGCTCAAGGTCCTTCTAATCCAGAAGGGGGTTTGTGCAACAGGTGCAAAAACTTAGGTGGGAATGAAAAATACAGTCAGGCCTTTTTGGTTACCAGGGGAATAACACCAGCCAAAAAACCTCAGGCTTCTTTTGGCCGAAAAGGGCTTTCAGCCCATTTGAGGCTCCTCCGCTATCAGCTATAGTCCCTTTGGGAACTCAGGACTTACTGAACATTAGGGCTACTCCGGAACTGCCCCCTTTGATGGTCTTAGGCCAAACAGGATACAGAAGCAGGCTCTCATAGAAGATCATGCGGATTTCTTCCACTCCTCCAATCACCTCCTCCATACTTAGTAGGAATTAGGAAACAGTGGTCACCTCCACCTACAGGGAGCTCTCAGGTTTTTCTTCCTCTGAGTCCAGGGGTAGTTCGTCCAAGGTGGGTCTTCCCAGGTTGACCTGTGCTCCGAGATTCCTGGAAATGAATACTGCAGTGCTAGGGGACCCAGCTGTTGAGGACGAAGGCCTAGAAGGCCCCCCGCAGTGGCACTGTAGGTCTGAGTGCCCTGTTCTCTTTTCAGGCTGGTTCCAACCTCTCTTAGCTCCACTCTCCCTAAGCTAGCAGCCTCTCTAACTCGGCATCACTGGACATGTTGTTCCTTTTCAGCTTCCTGCTCCCAACCCTGGAGCTCTTTGTTGGTAGCAGGGCAGGTGACTGCCACCGCATACCACCCTTTTCAGCACATTAACTTCATAAATGAGACCCTATCTCCCACATAGAGGGCCTGGAGATGGTATGGGAGTGTGGTCCTTTTCACCTTCAACTGGTTGATGTAGACTTGGTGCCCGGTTTGGTCTTTAGTGATAAAGCCATAGCCTTTTGTTAAATTCAACTTCACTACCCAGCCTTCAGAGCACTGGTCGAGGAATTGTATGCACTTGGGGCCGACCATCCACTTGCGAGGCCCAATCCCATCTAAATTCAGTGGGACTCAGATTCTCAGGTGCAGGTGTTTGGGCTTCCCTCTGCTGCTATCCCAGTCCAGCACTGGACCCGGACCTCTCTACATACGAGATCCAGTGCAAGCTGTGGGACCGTGCTCCAACTGATGTACACCTGCAAAATCTGCTCTGCAGGCCAATGCTGCTGGTGTCCGCCCATTGCTCCCATGGTCAACAGATAAAGGAACACTTTCACCTTCATACACCGATGCTCACCATTTGTAAGATGCTTATGGTTCGGTGTCTGCATGCAAATTGGCATCAGTCAGCTCTGTGATGATCAGTTCCGATGTGCCTGACTCTGCCTTTTCTGGTGCTAGGGGCCTGTGCTGACCATGCCCTCAGCCACACCTCTCTCACTCACTGTCTCTCACTCACCAGACCATGCCTCTTCCTGTTCGTGCCTTCCTCTTGCAGGTGCCTCCTATTCTGAACCAGACCTTCATCTTCCACCGCACTTCCCTTCAGTGTGTTTCTCTCATCTTGGGATGGACCTTGGCTGCAGCACCTCCCCTCTTCATGGCTGACACTTCCACAGGCCAGGTGCATTTTTAGAAGCTTCAATGGGCCAGATCACTTCCTCTCAGTCCACTTGTTGCTGCCATCTTGGAATCCATGCTGTGGCTCGACATTTTAGACCAAATGTTTTTTGTATCACTGTCCACCAATGCAAAGTACATATACAACACTAATTTAATCAGTTTAACTTCAGGCACTCCATCTTCACCCCATGATATTCTCCCCATTTTCATGCCACAACGTGTCAGGCGCTCCATCTTCCTCGTCATGGGTCACATTCTCCCCATTTTCATGCTAGGAAATCCCATACTGCCAACTACACCAATTTGCAATGTGCACAGGGCGGTAGCTGTGGGCGAGGGTCTTAGTTTCTTTGCCTCAGCACACCAGAAACAACCGGTGTGTGTATGTTTGTGAAGGTTTTCCTTTATTAGTGGTACCTTTTAGGCCAGAGGTCTCCAGCTTCTCTCCATGTGCACAAAGTGTAGTACCACTGTGGTTAGGGTCATTCAGAAAGAATCCACAACAGAGTATACAAACTTCATTCACTTCAAATACAGTTTTTCACATAGCATCATGTTTCCATTCTCCACTCTAACACAGACTGGCTCTTCAATAAGGGTATTAGGCATTTTCTTATTCTCAATCACAGATGCCGCCACAGAATCAGGGGATATTAGGTGGTACTGCATCCCACTACGGATCCAGGTGTAACACTAAAACGCTGACCTCTAGCACTGCATTGCTGCTAAAGATGAGAGAACCGGTGGAAATTTTGTTTGGTGCATCCAGCCTAACTACCGCCACAGGTTTGGACTTGGCCCGAACCACATAGAAGTAACTGATTGGCAGTGTGGGTCTCCACTGACATGACCCAAAAATAGGAATTTTGGCATTTTGATTTTTTTATCGCTACGCCCTTTACCGATCAGCTTAATTGTTTTTATAGTTTGATATATCGAGCATTTCTGATATGGGTATTTTTTAATTGTTTTATTTTCAATGGGGCAAAATGGGGATGATTTGAACTTTTTTAATTTTTTAATTTTTTCATATTTTTAAAAACCTTTTATTAATTTTATTAGTTCCTTTAGGGGACTTGAAGCTCGCACTGTTGAATTGCTTCTGCTGTTAAGAGCGATGCTTTGACAACCTATTGGTGCCCTGTGATCGTGCCACTTGGCCGCAGATGGCAGGTGGGAATGGTACGATCCCCGCCAGAGTGTGTTAGATTGTGCTGTCAGAGTTTGACAGCACGATCTAACTAGTTAACAGGTCTAGGTGGATTGGAGATCCACATGAGCCTGTTAGCTGCACATGTCTGTTTACCAGATCAGCAGACATGTAGCCACATTAAAGGGACAGATATGACCTAGGATGTATAGGTACGTCCTAGGTCGGAAAGGGATTAATAATACAATAATGGCAAAGATAATGACATATATTTACTGATTCAGCAGAAACTATACTGTATATCCTACGTATTAAAATAATTATATCACCAGGTTTTTGTTACCCCATCTGAGAGCAGCATAATGTAGAGACAGAGGCCCTGATTTTACCAATGTGTCACTTACTAGAGTAGATTTTATCAATTCAATATTTTATCATCAGGAGTTTTTTTCTAGAGGACTAGTAATTCTGCTGGCATGTAGTCCTCCCCATTCATGAGTTCTGTATAACCCTGCTCTGACCAATGATTCTTACCTATGCATTGTGTACACAAAAAGTGTCAATAATTGGTATGGCGGGATTATATACAGCTTAGCTTTTAGGGTATGTGCGCACGTTGCTTTTTACCTGCTTTTTACCTGCTTTTTTGCTGCTTTTTCTTCTGCGCTGTTTAATGCCAAAATGGATGTGTTCTTCTATTCAAGCAAAGTCTATGGGAATTTGGGTTTCTTGTTCACACTATGTTGTTCAAAATGCTGCCTTTTTGAGGCAGAACTTTGGTCAAAAACTCAGCTTTGCAGTGCAAAACCCAAATGGCAAAAACAATTGACATGTTGCTTCTTTGAAAAGCTGAGTTTTTGACCAAAGTTCTGCCTCAAAAAGGCAGCATTTTGAACAACATAGTGTGAACAAGAAACCCAAATTCCCATAGACTTTGCTTGAATAGAAGAACACATCCATTTTGGCATTAAACAGCGCAGAAGAAAAAGCAGCAAAAAAGCAGGTAAAAAGCAGGTAAAAAGCAACGTGCGCACATACCCTTAGAGAACTGCTAGATCTGAAGCAGCTAAAACAGTGATTTTAACAAAACTGCAGCAAGTAGCCCAGTAAGTGACACATTTCTGGAATCAGGGTCCCTGCCTTTGCATCATGCTTCTCTCAGAGTATCAAAACCTTGTGACAGATTCCTTTAAAGTGGTTTAAATATCATATATTTATTCAGGATTGTGATGCAGTTAAAAACAACCCAAAAATAGCAGGGATGAGAACAACAGCTCACTTATAAAAAAAAACGTAATACAGCTCCATTGACCAAAAAGACAAAAAAATAAAGCTCATTAAAAAAAATATAGGGACAAAAAAAAAAAACAAAACATCTTTTGCCTTGAAAAGTAGTAAAATATAAAAGCAATATACCTTTGGGATCAATGAAATTAACAGCAAGATCTCTGTAAAAGCCGTTATCTGATCCTTGAACATAATGAATAAAATTTTGCTTTATGACGTTAAAAAGAGGTCGCACATGTAGTTTTAAGTTTTTTTATAATTAAAAAAATTGAAGCTTATAAAAAATACATTCGTATTAAATTGATTTTATTATGAAGCAGGAGAAGCATGTGCACAGGCGTTAGAACGTGACAATTTTTAGTTTTTCACGTCACTTGAATATTTGATAGAACCCATCTGTGAGAAACATTATCCATCCCAAGATTGTTGTGAGAACATTATAACAATTTTTCGGTCACAGGGCAGAGGGTGAGAGCTGAAAAACACAAGTCCCACTGGAAGTATTTCCAGAGAAGAGACAGCTGGTGGCATGCATGACTCCTGGTGATGATTCACTGGCTGGAGTGTATGCATGTAACTTTTTGTTTCATTTATTTCTCAAATTAAGCCCATCATTATCTCATGCATGTTTGATAGGGTTGTCCTGGGACTTTTCACAATTTGGAAGATAATAAGGATTGTTATTAAATAAAGAAATAAGCTTTAAAGGGAATATGTCACCACTTTGACCTTTTTAAACTGTTAATATGAGCATACAGGTTATAGAATGCTAAAAACCCCACACCTTTATGTATCATATCAGATGCCTTGTTTTTGAAATATCATCTTTTATCACTTCATGAACATGAGCTCTTCCAGGCTATGGGACGGATGCTACCTGTAATATAACTCCGCCTCCAGAGCATATTTTAAATGAAAGGGGTGTTACCAGTGTGATGTGTGATGGCCGCTTTCAGCTCTCACTGCAGAGCTATATGTGATGATAACTGACACTTCTGCAGGTTCCTCTCAGCTTCAGCCTCCATCTCACAGACAGACAGTGTTGCAATATTGGTGTAATGAAGCAGAGCTCAGGGAGCTGCAAAAAGTGTGTTTGAAAGAAGACAAATTTCATTTCTCCTGTTTTGTGTCAGTTACTTGTGTCACACTGGTAACACCCTTTTTATTTACAATAATCTCTGGAGGCGGAGTTATCTTGCAGGCGGCATCCGCCCCATAACCTATAAGAAGACTCTGGAATCTAAATATTATATTCAACAAGTAGAAATTTATTATTACAAAATAGTGCTCGTGCAAATTACATAAAATTCATTATACTTTAGGATACATTTGGGATATTGGGAGGGATGTATAACCGCACTAAAAGGGATAGTGCAAATCCGGTGATTACTATATTAACTGGACCAGTAAGCCTACAGCAATGTCCTATGTAAACATGGACATATATACTTAGATGTTTCTGACAACATGGAAACCTCAATACCTAGGGCCTGGGGTATAAATGGAGATTATTATGGTGGCTGCCATTGAATAGGTTACCATAGAGTCTATTCCATTAAGTGGGAATGCACATCGTAGCCACAATGATTAACGGTCAATCCATACCACCTAGTCAGTCATATGATGTATATGGAAATAGTCATTCACATCAATAACTTCCACCACCAGTTTAACCCCCAAGGGTAAATCTATTTACCTGTAGTCATATTGAACAATGAAGGTCCTGTATAGTAACACCGAATGCACTTGCCCCAACCTCGACGCGCGTTTCACCGCACTGCCGGTTTCATCAGGAGGTATGTGCCTAGCTTGCTATAGTTGCTTAATATAGCACCCATAATTCGATCCAGGTGCAGGTTTAGCTCATCCGGCATCTCAACACATGTAATCAGGTGACGCGCATCATGTGCGCACGCCGCACCTCCAGCGCGTCATACGTCACATGACCGCGAGTTGTGTACAGTAATGTAGAGTCCATATGGGAAGCCGGACGAACCATCCAGGTGCACCGTCCCCATCCGGTATCTGGGCGCACGTGACTGTGTGATGTGCATCCTGCGCGCGAGTCACTAGTCGAGCGCGTCATCCGTCACATGACCGCAATAATGCGGCCAGTGAACGCATAACACGGAGCCGGCATGGAAGACCGGATGTATCATCCGGTCTCCATGTCAACCCTCTCTGTCAGCGAGTCACGCACAGGATCTGCACAGCGCACCCAGCCATTGCGTCCCCCCGGAACGGTTAGTATCTGGATCGAATCATGTATAATAAATCCTATGTTATAGTGATGGACATTGAATAATAATACTAACTATTTACTTAGGAAACCCTGCACATAAATATACACTCTGTGCAAGGATCATCAACATATATTTTATCACCTGAACAGCAACATTTGTTCATATTAAAGCATGATATTAATTATAATACATAGATCCTCCTCGTATACATCATACATATATATAGGCAGATATAAATTCTCATATTATAAAAGACATTCATGAAGTAATAATAAATACAGTTATCTCAAATATTGCCATTTCATGATTCTCTTCATTCATGTGGAACTTGTATTGTTATATTGCTGTTCATATTTCATATATGAAGAATCCATGTATTCCGAATAATAATTATTCATTGTCAATGTCCAATGTCATTATCGTGCTATAGACTAAAATGCAAACAAAAAGGGGGAAAAAGAACAGGAAAAATTAAAATTCTGTATAATGAAAAGGTGTATTACTAAAATTCGCGCTATACAGGCAAGAAGGGCTTATAACTCAAGGATTCGTTCAGCCCCTTTGGGGTCATAGTGTCAAGCACCACTATCCATTTAGTTTCTTTTTTCAAAAGTTCATTTTTATAGTTTCCGCCCCTAGCTCCCAAACTCACATGATCGATACCTTTTACTTTAAAACTAGTGGGGTTGCATTTGTGGTGAGTGAAAAAATGCCTTGGTATAGTTTTTAGTTCTTTTATATCTTTACATCCTTTAGCGTTAATGATGTCTCGAATGTGCTCCAGAGTGCGTACCTTTAGCTGTCTCGTAGTCATGCCAATATATATCATATTGCATGAGCAACTTGCATGGTAAATCACCATTTCGGTTTTACAGGTTATATTAAAAGTGATAGAATAACTTTTTGTATTTCCCGTATTCTCAAAGGTGGTGCACCTTTGCACATATCTACACGCTGAGCAATTCCCACATTTAAAACATCCCCACTTCGGTTTCTTTTGACTAAATGGGTTGCTAATTGAAGGGACATAGTGACTACGGGTCAATATGTCTTTTAGATTTTTTGATCTGCGCCAGGTCATTGACGGATGCAATGTCAAATGCCTGGCCAGATCATTATCCGCCAGAAGTATCTGCCAATGTTTTTGGAACACTGTTTGAATATCGCGCCATCGGCTATTAAATTCTGTGATAAATCTCACAGGTTGCAACTCCCTGTTTTTATGTCGGGTTGTCAAAAGGACTTCACGATTACTTTTGGCTGCTCTAATATACCCCATTCTGATGTTTTTGGGTTTATATCCTCTCTCAGCCAAATTTCTGCTCAAAAGTGAGGCTTGGTTTTCAAAGTCTCCTGTTCTAGAGCATATTCTCCGCATCCGCAGAAATTGCCCTGTGGGTACTGCTTTTATAGTCTGAGGATGATGGGACGAGGATGCGTGCAATAGTGTGTTTGTGGCCGTCATCTTTCTAAACACATCTGTAATGATGTGTCCCTCCTCATCTCTCATGATTTGAACATCCAAGAATTCCACCCTCCAATGATCATATTTCGATGTTAGTTTGATATTTAAGTCATTCCTATTTAAATTTTGCAAAAACGTCTCCAGGGATGCCTCAGAGCCCTGCCATACAAACAGGACATCGTCAATATATCTATACCATGAAACCACTGCATCAAACCCCTCTACGGACTGAACCACATCACGTTCCCACAGCCCCAGGAAGAGGTTGGCATATGAGGGCGCACAAGTCGCCCCCATTGCCACTCCCCGGAGCTGTAGGTAGTAACGGTCTTTAAAAATAAAGTAGTTATGGGTCAAAACAAAATTTAACAATTCCATAACAAATTCTATAAGTTCATTATCCATATTTGTCATCCGCAGAAAGGTTTTACATGCAGTGGTTCCATGGTTGTGGGCAATAGATGTATATAGCGCCTCGACATCACATGTAACCAATATCATGTCTGGATCTAATTGAATGCTGTCGAGGCGCTTAAGTATATCTGTGGTGTCTCTGATATGTGAAGGCAGGGTCCCGACACATCCCTGGAGGTAAAAATCTATAAACCTACATACTTTTTCATTTAACCCCCCGATCCCAGATATTATAGGGCGTCCCGGGGGGTTATCTCTATTCTTATGAACTTTTGGAGTAATGTAAAAAGTTGGTACTCTTGGAGATTCTGTCATGAGCCCATCCCTCATCTTAGCTGAAATTATTCCATTCCTAAAGCCTCTTTCAATAATGTCGTCCAATATCTTTTTATATTGTACAGTGGGGTTACTGTCTAGTTTTTTATAGCAAACTGATGACTTTAGTTGCCGCATGGCCTCGCCCTCATACATGTCTACAGGCCAAATCACAAGGTTTCCCCCTTTGTCGGCTGGTTTTATTATGATATTTTTCATATTTTTTAACTCCTTAATTGCTACTCTTTCCTTATATGTCAAATTGTGATTTATTACTTTATCCGGTATCAAACATAAATCTTTTCTTACCAGTTCGACAAAAATGTCCACATTTGGACTTAAGCCGTGAGGGGGAAACACTTGTGATCGACCATGCAGACATGTAGGAAAGCGTGCTCCAATACTATCATCTGATTCTTGTTGTTCATCCAACAGAGTTTCGAGGTCTGACAATGCTTGTTGTTCCCTAAAAGTTGAGAAGTGTTTATCATCATTACATGAAAAGAATTTTTTAAATCTAAGTTTTCTGGCAAATAATTCTAAATCTTTGACCAGTGTAAAGTGGTCAATTTTAGCTGTAGGAGCAAATGTTAATCCTTTTTCCAAGACATTTATCTGGTGTGTGGTAAGAATTGTATCAGATAAATTGATTACCTTCAATTTGTCTTGGGCGTATATCCCCACTTTTTCTGGTTCCTTAGTGTTTTTCCGGAACTTGCTGAAGTTGTGGCATCGGGTTGGGGGCCGTGTTCCAAGCCATCTCCCTTCCCTTGCCGCCTGGCTAAAAAATGATCGCCACATATTTCTTCCGATACACTGGATGTAATGGATGATGAACGTGAATTTCTTCCCCTTTTATTCTTGTTTTTTTGATTGTTGTTATACCATCTATAGACTCTTTTATTACGATAGTCTAGTTGGTCTCGCTGGTATTTTTTAATTTTCCTCTCCTGGACTTCCTTCTCACACTTATTGATCTCAAGATCTACTTCCTTGTCAAACTTAGAATGTTCCTCTGTGGTAAGATTTTCCTGAACTTGGATTTTGAAATTATCAATCTCTTTTTCTACTACTTCTATGTTTTTTTTATCAAGCCCTATCAGCAACTCAATAAGCGTACGGGAACATTTATTTAATGCTTCCTCCCACCTGTCTATAAACAGTTGGTCTGAAATTTCTGCGGTAGGGAACACCTGTATTCTCAGGCCACGTGGAATGATGTTTTTTTGAAGATAATTTTCAAGTGATGCTTTGTTCCACCATAAACGGGTGCGTTTTTTAAGTGAATCTTTAACCTTAAGCTTTAAATCCCTCACATTGCATGTATCCTGTTCTACGGTGCCTCCCTCACCAAATAATCCGCCCCATAGCCTGGAAGAGCTCATTTATTTAAAGTGATAAAAGATGATTTATCCACAACAAGGCATCTGATATGAGACATAAAGGTAAGACTATTGTCAGCATTCTATAATCTGTATGCCCATATTAACAGTGTAAAATGGTCAAAGTGGTGACAGAGTCCTTTTAATTATCTCTTGAACACCCTGCAATTGCAACACTGCCAGTCTGATGGTCTACTTTGATCCAAAGTGACGAGTCCTCTGACTGCCCCAACCAATCACTTCCCTCCCATGCAATAAATAAAAATATGACAGGTGAGGCAATGGACTGTCTGCGGTGGTCAGGTCACTAAAGAATGGGATGCTATTGTGGCGCCCTGGACAAGCCAGGGGCCACAGAGAACAACACCAACACACCCCACACTCCCAGCAGGCACACCGACGTCAAAACACAAAACCCTTGTTGCCTTCCTCCAGGGGCTGATGTCCACACCAGGGGGGTGGGCCAGGCGGTTGGTCCCGCCCACCGAGGAGTTCACAGTCCTGGAGGAGGGAAAACAGTGAGATGAGTTGTGGAGGAGAAAGTGAGAGGAAGGAAAGTAGCAAGAGAGCAGCCTGAAGTTGGTCCGGGTGTGAGGCCCGGACAGATCAGGAAGGTTGGCAGACGGTGGTGACCGTCTGCAGGAGTGACCGATTGGAGTCTACTGTAAGGACCGTGGACGGCCGGTGGCCCGGCGGTACCGGACCGGTACACAAAGAGAAGTCAGCACCATCTGGCGGGGGCTTACGAACCCCGGCAAGGCTAGGAGTCGCCGTGAATTTGCCAAATTCGTTAGTGAAGGGAACCTCCTGGGTTTCCCAACAGCCAAGTCCCGACAGAAGGCAACAGTCCAACCAAGTGAGGGAGACACCGCCACCGCCAAGGCAACCGTTTCTCAGGGCCAGCGCCTGCGGGCAAAAGGGGCTCCTCCAGCCTATATCCAAGCCAGGGAGCGGGTTACCGGTGGGAACCCATTAGAACCATCTACCGTATCTAGGTGCAGGGAAAGGCAGTCACCATCAACCTGCCGGGAGCAGAAACCACCGCAGCCGTCAGTGGGACCCGTCCATCCAGCCGCGTGTTTTGCCGAGAACTGTGTCTTCATCATTGGCTGAGTGAGTGCCACCGTGCCGTGCGGCACAGCGCTGCCCCTGCGACCCTGCACCTCACCAGGCCCTGTAACCCGCCTGCCATCTGTCCTTTCCCCATCACCGGGCCCCGGGACAACCAACCCCCTACCCACGGAGGGGAGAAATAACAACCAAGCTGCTCCCTGTCACCGCTCCCGGGATCCCCGTCCAGAGCAGCGGTGGTGTCACCAATATCACCACAACCGTGGGTGGCGTCACGGACAATAATCACAAACCCCCACAATTAAATATCCCCTTTTCACTCACGGGCGAGGAACGCCGCTCGAGTCCCCGGGATCCGGCCCACCGCTCGAGCCACCACCGAGCAGCAGCAGCGGCAGCCGGACCCGAGCAGTGGGAGAGCGCAGCGTCCCCTCCTCCGCCCGCGACAACTTGGCGTCACGAACAGGATCCTACCGTTCTACCGACTGGTGGAAGTGCGCCTTGTGTGACCGCCGGAGGTGTCCGGACAAAAAATTTGAAAAGCCGCCATCTTGGGCGCAAAGAATTCCCGCTCGAGCGTCTCCTCGAGTAGCAGAAGCGCGAAGGCCAAAACCCCACCCCTGTAGAGGAGAAGCCAGAAAGAGGCTAAGGGAGACGCGGATGGAAGAATGGCGGCGTCCTCGAATTGGAGCGCGGGAGTACCCGCTACCGGAGCGTCTAAGCTCTGGGGGCACCGAGGAGGAGTAGCCTTTGAAGACTGCACCCCGGGTGAGCTCCCTGCCGGGACCGCTGCATGGCTGGATCGGGAGTTGGGCCGGTTCTGCTTGAAGGTGAGGGTGCAGAGCCTGCAGCAGCTGCTGGACTGGAAGGCGGAGATGCGCAGGATGGTTGCCGTAGTGGGGGCCCGTGAGCAAGGGCCGCTGCGACCGTGCCGCGTCACGACCAGTCCACCCAAACCCCAGAACCAGCCCTGATTGCATGGGAGCCGGGGGCCGGCACCGCAGCCGGGGGCCCAGAGAGAATGTCGCTGATGGAGGAGGGGGTTCCAACCACGCTGCCCCCGCCACCGTTCTTAACGGCCGTCAGTGGTTCTGGACTGAACTATCTGTGGAAAGAGAACCCGATGTACCGACCGGTCCCCGAGTGGGCCGAACCCCTGCGGTGGTAGCCGCTCCAAAATCAGCGGAGCTCCGCTGCAAGTTGTCCCCGTTGGGACCACCAGCATTTGAAAAGTTTGAAAATGAATGATAAGTGAACGATACCGTGGAAAAGTCACCTGATTGAAGCCTTGATTTGCAACCTTGATTTGAAACTGGTCATTGCCGGCAACTGGTCCCCGTTGGGACCCCCTTCACCAAGTTTTGCATAAGGAACTCCTTATGAACAAGCCAGAGAACTAGCAGGGCAACCACAAACTTGTCGCATGTAAATATGTTTGTTGTGGCTTCTACCGTGACCGCCTCCGGAGAGGCAGATTGGAGGAAGGGCCCGCAGTGGAGTAGGCTGGGGCCCAGCCACCACTGGAACCGGTGGCAATCCTCTGGGGGTTTCAGGGGTTCCCCATGGACGTGGGTCCCCTGAAAAGGACAGAACCCGTTCGGGCAACTTGTGCAGGACTGGGGTCAAGGGGTGCTGCCTGTTTGCTTAGGGGCAGCATCAGGGCCAGGTTGCTTGGGTGGGAGAAAGCAGAAGCCGTAACCGTAACGTTTAAGTAAAAGTACCTCCCGATGTGGGAAGAAGTTATTTTAATTGTAATCCCTGTTTTACCGTTTTTCTATTTTTTCAGTTGGTGAAAATAAAACCGGTGATGGACGGGCAGCCCGCGAACGGTCTGCATTTAACTAAGGGGGAATGTTGCGCCCTGGACAAGCCAGGGGCCACAGAGAACAACACCAACACACCCCACACTCCCAGCAGGCACACCGAAGTCAAAACACAAAACCCTTGTTGCCTTCCTCCAGGGGCTGATGTCCACACCAGGGGGGTGGGACAGGCGGTTGGTCCCGCCCACCGAGGAGTTCACAGTCCTGGAGGAGGGAAAACAGTGAGATGAGTTGTGGAGGAGAAAGTGAGAGGAAGTATAGTAGCAAGAGAGCAGCCTGAAGTTTGTCCGGGGGTGAGGCCCGGACAGATCAGCAAGGTTGGCAGACGGTGGTGACCGTCTGCAGGAGTGACCGATTGGAGTCTACCGTAAGGACCATGGATGGGTGGTGGCCCGGCGGTACCGGACCGGTACACAAAGAGAAGTCAGCACCATCTGGCGGGGGCTTACGGACCCCGGCAAGGCTAGGAGTCGCCATGAATTTGCCAAATTCGTTAGTGAAGGGAACCTCCTGGGTTTCCCAACAGCCAAGTCCCGACAGAAGGCAACAGTCCAACCAAGTGAGGGAGACACCGCCACCGCCAAGGCAACCGTTTCTCAGGGCCAGCGCCTGCGGGCAAAAGGGGCTCCTCCGGCCTATATCCAAGCCAGGGAGCGGGTAACCGGTGGGAACCCATTGGAACCATCTACCGTATCTAGGTGCAGGGAAAGGCAGTCACCATCAACCTGCCGGGAGCAGAAACCACCGCAGCCGTCAGTGGGACCCGTCCATCCAGCCGTGTGTTTTACCGAGAACTGTCTTCATCATTGGCTGAGTGAGTACCACCATGCCGTGCGGCACAGCGCTGCCCCTGCGACCCTGCACCTCACCAGGCCCTGTAACCCGCCTGCCATCCGTCCTTTCCCCATCACCGGGCCCCGGGATAACCAACCC
This sequence comes from Anomaloglossus baeobatrachus, assembly GCF_048569485.1. NCBI lineage: Eukaryota > Metazoa > Chordata > Amphibia > Anura > Aromobatidae > Anomaloglossus > Anomaloglossus baeobatrachus. The sequence continues at coordinate 698,638,742 of NC_134353.1, forward strand.
CCTACCCACGGAGGGGAGAAATAACAACCAAGCTGCTCCCTGTCACCGCTCCCGGGATCCCCGTCCAGAGCAGCGGTGGTGTCACCAATATCACCACAACCGTGGGTGGCGTCACAGACAATAATCACAAACCCCCACAATCAAAAATCCCCTTTTCACTCACGGGCGAGGAACGCCGCTCGAGTCCCCGAGATCCGGCCCACCGCTCGAGCCACCACCGAACAGCAGCAGCCGCAGCAGCAGCCGGACCCGAGCAGTGGGAGAGCGCAGCGTCCCCTCCTCCGCCCGCGACACTATCGCTTCCCATGGGCAACACTGGAGTGACGGTGCTGTACCAGTGAGAGATTCAAGTGATTGATTTTTTCTATTATAATGATTCTTGAGTTGCTTCCTATTTTGAAAATTTACAAGATAATCTAGTTACGTCTTTCAACAACATGACAACCAGTACCAGTCAAACGTTCAATCATGTTCATGCTATGGTTTTCCTTATTCTTATTGTAATGTGCACATTGCAGATTCAGACTGAAGAAATTAAAACCACAAAGGAACACATATGGAAACAAGGAGTAAAGAAACACATATTAAACAAACCTGAGTATGAAAATGGGCTAAACCTTAGAGTCCTCAAAATACTCCTGTTTTACTCTGATGACAGCTTTATACACCCTTGGCAGTAGCACCTTTATCGGGTAGTCACCTGGAATGACTTTTAAACAATCTTGAAGGAGTTCACAAAGGTGCTGGGCACTCGTTAACTCTTTTGCTTTCACCATGTGGTCCAACTGACCCCAAATCATCACAACTGGGTTGAGTCTGTTTGATTGTGGAGGCCAAGTCATCTGATGCAGCAGCACTTCATCCCTTTCTTTCTTAAGCCCGCTTTACACACTACAATATATCTTACCATGTGTCGGCGGGGTCACGTCTTAAGTGACGCACATCCGGCATTGTAAGGTACATTGTAGTGTATACCAGCTACATGCGATTGCGAATGAACAGTAAAACGTTCATCGCACGCACGTCGTTCATTCCTCATGAATTGAACGTCAGGTTGTTCATCGTACCCGGGGTAGCGCACATCGCAGTGTGTGACACTACGGGAACGATGAACAGATCTTACCTGCGTCCTGCGGCTCCTGGCCAGCAATGCGGAAGGAAGGAGGTGGGCGGGATGTTTGCGTCCCGCTCATCTCCGCCCCTCCGCTTCTATTGGCCGGCTGCCGCGTAACGTCGATGTGACGCCGAACGTCCCTCCCACTCCAGGAAGTGGATGTTCGCTGCCCACAGCGAGGTCGTATGGATGGGTAAGTACGTGTGACGGGGGTTAATCGTTTGTGCAGCACATTCAACAAAATTGAACGTGCCGCACATACGATGGGGGCGGTTATGATCGCATACGATATCGTATGCAGAATCGTAACATGTAAAGCAGGCTTTAGTCACATAGCCCTCTCATAACCTGTAGGTGTAATTTGAGTCATTGTCTGTAGGAAAACAAATTATGGTCTCATTCAGTGCAGACCAAATGTGATGGCATGTTATTGCAGAATGCTGTGGAATCCATGCTGGACAATTGTGTCTTCAATTTTGAATTAACCCCTTCACAACCGGCTGATTTTTCCGCTTTCCGTTTTTTTTTCACCATTCTTCTTCCGAGAGACGTAACTTTTTTACTTTTTGATCAATATGGTCATGTGAGGGCTTGTTTTTTGGGGAATGAGCTGTACTTTTAAATTAAACCATACAATTTACCATATAGTGTACTGGAAAAGGGCAAATAAATTCCAAATGCAGAGTGTGATAGCACTATTGTTTTTGAGATATTTTATTCACTGTGTTCACTATATGGTAAAACTGATGTGTCAGTATGATGCCTCAGGTCTGTGTGAGTTCATAGACAACAAACATGTATAGGTTTACTTTAGCTAAGGGGTTAAAAAAATCTGAAGTTTTTCAGAAAAAAGTGGCCATTTTCCATGACCTGTAGTGTTCTCAATTTTCGGGATCTATGGCTCAGTGATGGCTTATTTTTTGCGTCTCATGGTGACGTTTTTAATGGTACAATTTTAGCACAGATGCTACATTTTGATCGCCTGTTATTGCATTTAGTGCAAAATTTGTAGTGACCAAAAAATGTAATTGTGGCGTTTGGAATTTTTTTTGCCACTACGGCATTTAACAATCAGATTAATTGATTTTATATTTTGATAGATTGGGCATTTCTGAACGCAGTGATACCAAATATGTGTATATTTTTTTATTTTTTTAACCCTTTAATTTTCATTGGGGTGAAAGGGGGGTGATTTGAACTTTTAGATTTTTTATTTTATTTTTTAAAACATTTTTTAAAACTTTTTTTTTTTTAATTTTACTAGGTCCCCTAGGGGACTATATGGATCAGCAATCTGATCGCTCTGCCATATCTGCTGATCACAGCTACACAGCTGTGAAGAGCAAATATACTCATTTCCTGTCTCACCCAGCTCTCGACCGGTTGAACAGTAAGTGAGTCATGTGAGCTACAGGAGTCATCACATGACCCTGTGCTACCATGACAACCACCGGAAGTAACGTGATCATGGTGAGGATGCAGAACCTTGTAGCACCCTGATAGCTTCAGGGACTCTACACATACAGCGTAATATTCTGACAACGTTCTTCCCAGCAGTGACCTGGGAGGCAGAGATGCGTCCAAGTATCTTCCCCATGCTGTTCTAATTCCATTTGAGAGCTGTTTCCATCCATTGCAGCGTTTTTTCAGCCCTCCCCCAGCACTCCTGGAGGGGTCTCTTGACAAAATTCTTGTTTCCAATTGACTTACATTATACTTGTTACTCGAATCGAGCTCATCCGAGTATCAGTCCTGCTCAATTTGAGTACCAAGCACTCGAGCATTTCAGTGCTCGCCCATCATTACTGGATACTTAAAATCACACTTTTCCTTTTTTTTTTTAAAAAAAAAAAAGGGACAGAGGTTTTCTTTGACTTTACAGTGAATTGAGCAGGATCTGTCTCCAATATACAGTGGTATGCAGGCATAGATAGTTATCCAAATGATTGGTACAATCTTTATGTTGAGGAACTAGCTGCTTTGCTTCTAAAGATTTGTTAAACTGAAATATAAGAAGGGAACATAAGAAAGTGTGCCTCCCTTTCTATTTATGAAGCACCAATAATTGTCCTTTTGAATACAGGGGAGGAATATTGAAACCTTATTGTTCCATTTCAATATCCAATATCAACAAAAGAATATTAACGGGGATTCTAGCATCTAGACTCACAAGTGTTACTATCCTCTTTACTGACATGGATCATACTGGGTTCATGCCAAGTCTATGAACATCAATACGAGTCTTTATAAATATGAATACTACTTACCAGTGGTGCTCTTACCTGCATAGCACTTAATACAGTCAAATTACCCTAATGCATAAGCTTGATCTTAATATAAAAAATCCCCCAATATTTCCCCCTGGAAAAGGGCACATTACTGGGCTGCTCATTGTCCCACTACCCTGTTCTTTCTAGGGAGTGAGCTGGTTTTCCGCTAATCTCAAGGTTTTCTAGGGTTTCTCCTGTTGAGAAAATCACCTTATATGCCATACATTCGTTTAGGATCTGTCCCTGATTTCCCTGTTGGACCTCAATAGTTCCTTCTTGTACACACAAGTGAACTGGTCTAGATCAGTTCTGTTTCCTCTGTTTGCCCAGAATACCTCTGAATTTCTCTCCTAATTGATCTTTTTTGGTTTTCTTCATTTAAATATTTTGTGCTACAGGTATTCTCATGATTTTGAAGTGTTTGGCACCTTTCAGGCATCTTGTTTTCCTTTATTTAAGGATCTCTCCTGACCAGGCACAACCATTCCTCTATATCTAACAGTTGTTACAAAGGATTGGCTAATTACGGTAGTGTGAGGACCCACCAAATTTGCACAATAACCCATAGTAGTCAATGGTTATGTAAATTATGCTGATATTGTAATGTCTACTCTATTTAAATGTCACATCATAGGTCATGTGACCTAAGTACTCGCTGCACATGCAGTATGTAACTTTGTCAATGCACCGTGTATGCACCATCCTATGATACTTGGATAATCTATCTATTGATAGGTCATCAATTGTTTACTTCCAGACAACCCCTTTAATAACAGGCTTGGATCTACAGCTTTTTTATTGTGTAGCATCTTTTAAAAATTAATTTAGTAATCCAATATTTGCTGTATCATCCTGACAGGATGGTCAGTAACAAGGAGAGGTAAATATTGATTATTGCTCCAATTACATTTCCATTAGGTTTCCTATCTTCAATTAGCAGTAATGTAAGTGGTTGTATTTTCACCATTTGGGAATAAAAAAAATCCATATAAGTTTGTAATTTTAAAGGCTATAAAATTCTAGGAAGATTAACACTTGGTTGTTAATACTAGTAACTGATGGAAAGGATGGATTTGTGTACAGAAAGGCACAGCGATTTACTTGTTGTAATACAGTCTACTGGTCAGAGATTAAAGAGGTTGTTCACTATTATATCATAGAAGGCGTGTCCTTGGGATAGGTCATCAGTGTCTAATCGGTAGTAGTGTAACAACCCCATCAATTAGATGTTCTCGGTGTAACACAATTACGGAGCTGCACAGCTGTGTCCACTCTATAGTGACCACAACCAACTAGTAGCCCACTAATCAAATCAACAGTGGGTGGATGTGCAGTATCTGGCCATGGATACCATTCCGACAAGGGAGCTGCACTGTGCAGCTCCATAATTGTGCAACTCCGGCCGCCGCCAACACCAGAACAGTTAATCGGTAGGGGTGTCGGTTATCACACCCCCACCAATTTGACACTGTCTACCTATCCTGAAGTTAGGTCATCAATGTTACAGTAGAGGACAACCTTTTTAATACTGTTGCCTTACAGCAATAAGTTTGTAGATTTCATCCAAAGTCAAAGCAGTATCTGCATGCTTCATATATCATATAACCTCTATGTGTTTGTGAGAACTTTTCCTAGGTACTCTTAAGGTACCTGTCTTATCCCCAAACGCTCTTACCTGCAGCTATGGGATGAATCTGCAGGTTAATATGATCCAAAGCTGCCTGGTCGCGGTACTTTATTTCTCCTGGTAACTACTGGCTTTCAGTTGTAAGAGAGGTGGACTGTTGCAGTTGTGTTCCTACCCCTGAAGACACCAATCGCGTCATTGTACTGTTGTGTAGTGCAATGTGTCGCGGGCGGAGGAGGGGACGCTGCGCTCTCCCTCTGCTCGGGTCCGGCTGCCGCTGCTGCTGCGGCCTCTGCTGCTCGGTGGCTCGAGCGATGTGCCGGATCCCGGGGACTCGAGCGGCGCTCCTCACCCGTGAGTGAAAAGGGGATTGGTTTTGGGGATTTATTGTTGTCCGTGACGCCACCCACGGTTGTGGTGATTGTGTGGACACCACCGCTGCTCTGTATAGGGATCCCGGGAGCGGTGACAGAGAGCAGCTTTGTTGTTATTCCTCCCCTCCGTGGGTAGGGGGCTGGTTGTCCCGGGGCCCGGTGATGGGGTAGGGATGGATGGCAGGCCGGGTGCGGGGCCTGGTGAGGTGCAGGGTCGCGGGGGCAGCGCTGTGCCGCACGGCACGGTGGTACTCACTCAGACGTTGACACAGTTCTCGGTAAAACACACGGCTGGAAAGACGGTTCCCGCGGACGGCTGCTGTTGCTTTTCCCTGGTAGTTGGCGGTGACGGTCTCTGTCCCTGCACCTAGTGTAATGTTGGTAGCGATGGGTTCCCACCGGTAACCCGCTCCCCGACTTGGATATGGGCCGGAGGAGCCCCTCTTTGCCCGCAGGCGCTGGCCCTGAGAAACTGGTGCCTTGGCGGTGGCGGTGTCTCTCTCCTTCAGTTGGACTGTTGCCTTCAATCGGGACTTAGTTGTTGGGAGACCCGGAGGTCCCCTTCACTGACGGATTTGGCAAATTCACGGCGACTCCTAGCCTTGCCGGGATCCGAAAGGCCCCTGCCAATGGTTCTGGCTTCTCCTTGTATACCGGTCCGGTACCGCCGGGCCACCACCTGTCCACGGTCCTTTCGGCAACCTCCGATCAGCCTCTCCTGCAGACGGTCACCACCGTCTGCTAACCTTGCTGTCTCAGTCCGGGGCACACACCCGGACCAACTTCAGGCTTTTCAAACTGTCACTTTCTCCTTCACTTCAATTCCTCTCTCTTGCTCCTCTACCACTTCAAACTCTTTCCCTTCAACTTCCACCACTAATCTGCCTGGTTTTCCCGCCTCCAGGACTGTGAACTCCTCGTTGGGCGGAGCCAACCGCCTGGCCCACCCCCTGGTGTGGACATCAGCCCCTGGAGGAAGGCAACAAGGATTTCTGGTGTAGCTTTGGTGTACCTATCCGGGGTGTAGGGTGTGGTGGTGTCATTACCTGTGACCCCTGACTTGCCCAGGGCGTCACACAATGTCTTGTGTCTTTTGTGAATATTTTATCATGTACATTGTAATGTAATGTGTTCTTGTCATATATAGTGTTGAGGTATAGTCAGTGCTTTTTTTTGTAAAAAAATATTTGCCGGTACTCACATCTCTGAGGCAAAGAGTGCCGGGGGGGGGGTGGTGGTGGTGGTGCTGTCAGGCGCCGTCGGCCGAGATTGAGGGGACGATCATGTGAGCACAAGTATAAGATTTGTATACTTCTGTACTTCTGGCCACATTCTGATTTGATGTGTCCAGCCTCAGTCAATTCATTTTCATTGACCATGTTTGTTCAGCACGTGACCACATCTAACATCTATGTAAATCGCATACTTGCAGCTTCATAACCTCCCACTCTCACCGCCGGCACCAGAGAATCCTGACCGCGTGCAGTGTGCACACTGTGAGAATTCAGAAGGCTGCAGTCACAGAGTAACACATGGAGTGACAGCAGACTCATCACAAATTTGGACAACCCCTTTAACCCCTTTACGACCGCCGATACGCCTTTTAACGGCGGTAAATAAGGGTACTTTTTCCGATCCGCCGCTTTTTAACGGCGGTCGGAAAAAAGGGTCTAGCGCCCCCCAGAGTCAGAAAATTTCCGGGGTCTCAGCTGCCGGGGGTAGCTGAGACCCTGGAGATCATGATTCGGGCCGGTTTTTCCGGTCCCCGCTCACCTGATGACCGGTATACACCGTATACCGATCATCAAGTTATAGTAAATGACCGCGCCGGTAAAAAATGATTTATCTCCCATCTGGCATGATCAAACATGCCAGATGGGAGATAAATCTTTTTCCCGGTTCCCTCCGGTCCCCCGGTGTCCCCAAAGTGCCCCCCCCGACCCCCAACCCCCTCCCGAAAATCCAAGATGGCCGCGCGCACCGGCGATCACAGCAGCGCGCCGGCCGCATTTACACTGTTCCTATGGTTTCTGTCGTATGTGCCATAACACATACGACAGAAACCTGCTCCCTAGGCCCCGCCGGGTCCCCCCCTACCCCCCCCCTGGTGTCCCCCGGTGTCCCCCGGTGTCATACATACCTGTCGGAGCCCTGATCCCCCGCGGCCCCCTCCTCCGGCTCCTTCTCTGCAGACTCCGGTCACATGTGCAGAGCGCAGCTGTCAGCTTCCTGTGTTCAGAGAGCTGTGCTGGCTGCTCGCACTCTGCAGCTGCACAGAGTCTGCAGCTGTGACCCGGGGAGAGTGGGTGCAGATTCTTTGCACCCACTCTCCTAAAATGGAGGGTCTGCCCTCCTAGAAAATGGGGGATACGTTCCCTGAACATGTCCCCCATATTCTAGAAGGTCCAGAGGCGACGTGGGACATCCAAATGGATTATTGTGGATTTTTTTTTTTTCTTTTCAATAAATTGGTCAATCAGGGAATGTTTGGGGGAGTGTTTTTTCAAATAAATTTTTTTTTGTTGTCAATTTTTTTTTTATTACTGTCAATTAGTTATGTCGGGTATCTGATAGACGCCGTGACATAACTAATTGCTGGGCTTGATGCCAGGTGACATTACACACCTGGTATCAACCCCATTCATTACCCCGTTAGCCAACGCACCAGGGCGCGGGATGAGCTGGGGCGAAGCGCCAGAATTGGCGCATCTAATGGATGCGCCACTTCTGGGGCGGCTGCGGCCTGCTATTTTTAGGCTGGGAAGAGTCCAATAACCGTGGCTCTTCCCATCCTGAGAATACCAGACCCCAGCTGTCAGCTTCACCTTGGCTGGTGATCTAATTTGGGGGGACCCCACGTTTGTTTTTTTTTTTTAATTATTTATTTATAAATAATTAAAAAAAAAAAACAGCTTGGGGAGCCCTCCAAATTGATCACCAGACAAGATGAAGCTGTCAGCTGTGGTTTGCAGGCTACAGCTGTCTGCTTTACCCTAGCTGGCTATCAAAAATAGGGGGGACCCCACGTCATTTATTTTAATTCTTTTTTTTTTTTTTGGGCTAAATACAAGGCTAGGCATCCTTTAGTGTCACATGAAAGGCAGGTAAGGGGAGCTTCCTCGTTCCTGCGGCGTCACACATAGCGATGTGTGCTGCCGCAGGAGCGACGAACTACATCGTTACTGCTGCAGTAACGATAATCGAGAATGGACCCCCATGTCACCGATGAGCGATTTTGCACGTTTTTGCAACGATGCAAAATCGCTCATCGGTGTCACACGCAGCAACATCGCTAATGCGGCCGGATGTGCGTCACCAATTCCGTGACCCTAACGACTCCGCATTAGCGATGTCGCAGCGTGTAAAGCCCCCTTAACAGTGAGAAATTTTTTGATACAGCAACAGTTTTGTGAAGTACCTGTGGATTCAAAATGTTTACTATACTCTTGAATAAAATCCTTGAGGGGTCCAGTTTCCAAAATGAGGTCACTTGTGGGGGGTTTCTGATGTATAGGTGCCCAAGGGGCCCTGCTAATGTGACATGGTGCGCGCAATTTACTTCAACTTTTCCAAAATTCAAATGGTGCTCCTTCCATTCCAAGCCCTCCCATTTATCCAAACAAAGGTTTTTGGCCACATGTGTGGTATCCCTGCGCTCACAAGAAATTAGATAACAACCTGTGGGGTACACGTTTTGTTGTTGCCTCTTGAAAAAGTGAAAAATGTGTCGCTAAATCAACATTTTTGTGAAAAAAATGAAAATTTCAATATGGCAACCTAAGCTTATCAAATTCTGTGAAGTATTCGTGGATTCAAAATGCTCAATATACACCTAGATTAAAGCCTTGAGGGGTCTTATTTCCAGAATGGGGTCACTTGTGGGGGACCTCCACTGCTTAGGCACCTCAGGGGTTCTCCTAATGCAACATGGCGTCCGCTATTGATTCCAGCCAATTTTGCAGTCAAATTACACTCCTTCTCTTCTGAGCCCTGTCATGTGCCCAAACAGTTGATTTCCACCACATACAAGATATCAACAAACTCAGGAGAAATTGCGCAATAAATTTCATGGTGATTTTTTTCCTGTTACCCTTGTGAAAAAAAAGCTACCTGGTTGAAGTAACAATTTTGTGGTAAAATTTTATTTTTTTATTTTCATGGCTCAACGTTATAAACTTCTGTAAAGCACCTGGGGGTTCAGGGTACTCACCAAACATCAAGATAAATTCCTTGAGGGGCCTAGTTTCCAATATGGGGTCACTTGTGGTGTTTTTTTGCTGTTTACGTACCTTAGGGGTCCTCCAAATGTGACATGGTGCCCGCAATCTTTTTCAGCCAAATTTCCTTTCCAAAATTCAAATATTGCTCCTTCCGTTCCAAGCCCTCCCATTTCTCCAAACAAAGGTTTCAGACCACAAGTGAGGTATCACCGCGCTCATAAAAAAGTGGGTAACAAACATTGGGGTCACATTTTTGGAATTACCTCTTGAAAAAGTGAAAAAATTGATGCTAAAGCAACATTTTTGAGAAAAAAATGAAAATTTTCAATGTGACAACGTAACGTTATCAAAATCTGTGAAGTACCTGTGGATCCAAAATGCTCACTATACCCCTAGATAGAAGCCTTAAGGGGTCTAGTTTCCAAAATGGTGTCACTTGTAAGGGGTTTCTGCTGTTTAGGTACCTTGGCGGACATGTAAATGCAACATGGTGCCCGCAATCTATTTCAGCCAAATTTGCTTTCCAAAATTCAAATATTGCTCCTTCTGTTCCGAGCCCTCCCATTTGTCCAAACAAAGGTTTCTGACCACATGTGGGGTATCGGCGCGTTCATAAGAAAGTGGGTAACAAGTTTTGGGGTTCATTTTGTTGTGTTATTTCTTCTAAAAGTGAACAAATTTGGGGTAGAGCAACATTTTAGGTAAAATTTTATTTTTTGCTTTTTTTCATTCCACTTTGCTTTAGTTCCTGTGAAGCACCTGAAGGGTTAATAAACTTCTTGGATGTGGTTTTGAGTACTTTGAGGCGTGCTGTTTTGAGAATGGTGTCACTTTTAGGTATTTTCTGTCACTTAGGCCTCTCAAAGTCACTTCAAATGTGATGTGGTCCCTAAAAAAATGGTTTTGTGAATTTTGTTGAAAAAATGGGAAATTGCTGATGAACTTTGACCCCTTCTAACTTCCTAACCCCAAAACATTTTGTTTCAGAAATTGCGCTAATGTAAAGTAGACATGTGGGAAATGTTATTTATTAACTGTTTTGTGTGACATAACTCTCTGGGTTAAGGGCATAAAAATTAAAAGTTTGAAAATTGCAAAATTTTCAAAATTTTCATCAAATTTCCGATTTTTTCACAAATAAAAGCAAAAAATATCGTTCTAAATTTATAACTATCATGAAGTACAATATGTCACGAAAAAACAATGTCAGAATCACCGGGATCCGTTGAAGCGTTCCAGAGTTATGACCTCATAAAGTGACACTGGTCAGAATTGCAAAAAATGGCCTGGTCATTAAGTACAAAACTGGCTTCGTCCTTAAGGGGTTAATGCTCCTAACAACATAAATAAAAAATAAATAAAAACATAGTAACCCTTAACTTGTCAGACGGCACAAGACTTTATTAAGGAGATTGTCCACTACTTTAACATTAGTGACCTTTCCTTAGGATAGGTCACCAATGTCTGACTGGTCGGGGTCCGGCACCTGGCAACCCCGCCAATTCCCTACTCTAGGTGTCGGTGGTGGCAGGTGGCCTGAAGTGCTCAGTACTGGATCTGCTCCGTCTTCTGATAGTGGCAGCAGTCTCCTATTAAAATCAATGAGCTGGATGTGCAGAACCCGGCCGCGGACACCATCAGAGGACGGAGCAGATCGAGAAATAAGCATTTCCGGCCACCTGCACCATAATCAACTGATCCCATTGCGCTCACATCAGAAGCAATGTGCAAGTGGGACCAAGGCCTAATGATAAGACATTGTCAGTATCACAAATAAACATTTACATTCAGGTACCTTATAGATGATGTTGTCTCTGAGTCATTTCTTTCTATTCGTCATCTTGTTCTGACGCCATGATGACTTTTCACATTCACATCTCATCTCTGGAGATTTCCATCTTCTCCACTCTTCTGCAGCACATCCCGACACGATGCCCCTAAAAATACTAGAATGATTATAATACTTCTATTTAAAAATATCTGCCCTACACTGTGCCCCAGAATAATTAATGGCCCCTCACAGTATTCTCTGCACAAAATATGACCCACACTGTCCCTCTTATGGTACATGCCCTCCATATTCCCTCTCTTTCCAAACTGAGCCTACTGTTTACAGTGTCCTTTACACTGTGTCTCCTTATACTGCCCAGTCTTTATACTGTGCCTTCATCACACTCCCCCTCCTTGCTATAACCTCACATTGTCCTCCCATTCTGCTCCTTCTCCATACCACCCCCCTCCACTACCCAGTCTTTATTCTGTGCCCCTCACATTCTTCTCATTCCTTACTGTCTCCTCACTACCGCCTGTGTGTCCATATACTTTTCTACCTCACTCCTTATCCTGCCCACTTGCTCCTCATACCATGTCACTCTTTATTCTGTGTCCTCAAAATTTCTTTCCAGTTCGCTCCACATCCTCTCTGTCCCCATGTATCACCCCTCATCCTTTCTGTCCCCACACATCACACCTCATCCTCTCTGTCCCCATGCATCACCCATCATCCTCTCTGTCCCCATACATCACACCTCATCCTATCTGTCCCCATGCATCACCCCTCATCCTCTCTGTCCCATGCATCACCCCTCATCCTCTCTGTCCCCATGCATTACCCCTCATCCTCTCTGTCCCCATGCATGAAACCTCATTCTCTCTGTCCCCATGCATGAAACATCATCCTCTCTGTCCCCATGCATGAAACCTCATCCTCTCTCCATCCATGCATGACATGTCATGCTCTCTGTCCCCATACTGTGTCCAAAGATACTTCCCCCTCCCTATCATCTCTTCCCACCATACTCTGTCCAGATAGTTCCCCCACTACTGTGAATATAGATATTGCCCCCTCCCCACCCTCTGTCCCCCCAAAGTGTGTCCACAGATGGTTCCCATTCCCCAACCACTGTCCCCCCCATAGTGTGTCCACAGATAGTTCCCTCCCCCATACTGTTTCATAAATACTCACCTCTCACCCCATAATGTTCCTCCTTCGTGTCTTCTTCAGCTCCACAGTGGAGCACTTATCAGCGTTTCTCTGCCGCCTCTGCACTACGACGCTGGCTTCTGGGTCAGCACTCTGATCAGCTGACCTGATCACATGACAGCCGTCGCTCTGACCCGGAAGTCAGCGTCAGGGATCACCGCTTCATTTGTCCTCGTGTCTGACAGATACAAGGACAATTGAGCAGTGGGAGCCACATGCTGCAGATTCTATGAGTGCGGCTGTCAGCGTGACAGCCACGCTCAGAGAATAGCGGCTCCCACCTCGGCAGACTTCCACACCGCTGCATCAGGCAGCGCGACAGCGCCACGCCAGCTTCCCTGTAAAGACGCCTTTGGCTTGTGCCTCCGCTCCACATGGCTAATTTGCATAGTTTAGAAATTAGCCATGTGGACAGAGGCGCTCTTCAGATTTTCCGGTATGCCGTACCGGCGCATACTGCCGCAAAAAAAAGCACTGGATATAGTAATGTATAATGTCAAGTTAGACATAGAAATGAACAAGTCGAGAGGCAGGAAAGTCAAACGTTCCAGGTTCAGGTACTAGGAAAGCATGTCTAGATTAAGTGGATGGACAGAGGTGTTGTCAGGTCATGTTCTGGAGTCAAAATACTTTGAGGGTAGTGAATCAGAATAAAATTAAACCAAGTCAACGGTTTGGCAGCAAAAGATCAAAAGATTAATCCAGAGATAACTCAGGCCAACAAGCACCAATAAGCAGAAGGCTAAGATTGGCAGTGCTCCTTGATAAACTGCTCAGCTATGCAACTGGGCAACTACTGGGAACAGGAAATACCTGCAGAAAGGTTCTCAACAAAGGTGTCACTAACATCCGTACTACAATTCCCAACCACACCTCACACCATGACCTGTACAGACACACCAGTGGGTTGGTCAAGTTGAAGCAGGGCTACCCACCTAGGGGTCAGGCAGACTGGTGGGAGGGGAGATGAGAGAGTTGAGAGTTGGCCCTCAAAGAGTGAGGAGCTGGGGAGTTGTAGCTCCCAGGGAGGAGACAGGCTGGGTCGCAGACGGTGGTCTGGGACCACAGGAGTCGGAGACCGGTTTCAGGAACACTGGGCAGGGGTGTGACAGATGTAGTCTAGGAGGACTGTCGGCACCAGAAAGCCCAATTACCTTACCAGCACCGAGCATGGCGGGGTACAGGACCATAGATCAGGGAAGAGCTTCAGGCGCCTTGATAATTAACCTGTGGTGGATAGTCTCTTTATGAACTTTCCCCAAGAGCTCAGAGATTGAAGGCATCAGCACAACGTGGGGGATAGGGTTCTCCAAAGCACATAACCCACTAAAATCCCAAGTGCCAGCCATCAAGAGCACAGCTGCCATACACACGGGTAGTGGGGCTCTAAAAGCTTCAAGCCGAGGGGCCACAACGGCCAATCAATTTGTGCACAGAGTCAGGGCTCCGGACTTACCAAGTGACACCGGTGGGAGCGGAACCTGGATGAGCTCCCCCCCCGCAGAGACTGCAGTACCAAGAGACTTTGGTTTACCATCTGTGTGAGTGCCTGCTTATTCCACCTAATCCAGCATTAAGACTACCGCAGTGAGTAACCTGACCCATGAATCCTGCTTTCCCAAGGCCAAGCCACCCGATCACCAAACCTCCTTACCCCCCACCATCTGGGGCCTTCTCTACCAGCGGAGGGACTGACACCTTGCTGCCCCACCATCTGCCCTGGTACTTCCTTCGGCAGCGTAGGTACTCCCCTTACCGCAACCCACAGGTTGCGTCACGAACATTTATCCCCTGTAAATACTCCCTTTACATTGGAGTGGCCGCAAGCCCCCGGGTCCGGAGACCCTCGAGCCACAGCAACCCCGGATCCGAGCAGATCGACTGCTGCAGGGGCAGCACACCAGCACCTCCCAGTATAAGATTGGACGACTGAGCTGTCACTCAAAAATCTTTTATTGAAGCTCCTAGATTCCCCTTTCATTGCACGCATAAATTATGATGTCAACAAAAGTCACAGAAACACTAGATGATACCCCCACAGTGAATTTTTCCACAGTATTCTCCACATACTGTATGATGACTCTATTGTAAACAATAGGATAAAGAGTTGCACACCAGTCACAATGTATAGGGGAATAATGAAAAGCAGAGCTGCTACGGGAATGCTAGATTGAAAAATACAATGGACTATCTGAAAAAAGTGAAAAACATGAAAATGGAATGTGCATAACTGCTATAGGAATACTAGACTGAAAAATACAATGGACTATGTGAAATCAGTGAAAAATATGAAAATGGTATCTGCATAACTGCTATGAAAAATAGGAATGAGAGATATTTAGCCATTGTATTGATCAATTACTCTATTGTAATCCGCCTGAACTACCCCAGTAAGATATGGTGACCCTCAACACTTTATGATCCCCAACTGTGACCCCCCACAGCCCCCCATGCAGTATCATGGGCCTACATTCAGTATAACGGCCCCCACACCTCTTCACACATCAGGTCGCCATCAGCTCCATTTTGAGCCATGGTGACTTGATGGATGAACGCTCTGTAGGAAGATCAATCTTGTGCAAGCCTAGATAGGCCCACTAAGGTCTTCTCTACCATTATCCTATTAGTATCAAACCAGTTGCTGGTCTTCCTCTTCACCTTGTTCCTTCTATTCTTCCAACCATGATGTCCTTCTCCATTGACTGCTCTCTTCGTATGATGTGTCAAAAGTAGGCAAGAAGTAGCTTGGTGACCTTTGCTTCATCTGACATGTCTGGCTTGATTTGTTCCAAAATTGATTTGTTTGTTCTTCTTGCCATCCCTGGTATTGATAAAAATCCTTCTCCAGCACCACATTTCAAAGGCAATGATTCTTCCTCTGTCATGTTCCTCTATCATCCAGTTTTCGCATCCATATGTGACTACAGAAAAGATCAGACTATGTAAAAGCTGTGTCTTCATCACTGGGTCTTCTGATGAGCTGTCCAACTTCCTGCCTGCTGCTCATGTAATAAGCTGTCCACTTGCTGCCTTCTATTCCTCCTGCAGTTCCTCTGATCAGTGATCCCCCTGCTAATTCTCTGGGACCTGCGAGTTTAACTTTTTTTTCCTGTATCCCCTGTCCGTTTTTACACTTCACCCGTCCTTGCGTCCCGCCAAGCGCTGATCAGTGATGCAGATAACGTATCTGCATCCGTGGTCAATTTTCGGCGGGACTTTTTTTCTCTGTATCTTGCGTCGTTTTTTGCACCTCATCCGTGTGTGCGTCTTGCAGCGGCCGAGCGCTGATCAGGGATGCACATAACGGATCGGCCTCCCTGCTCAATTTTCGGCGTGACTTTTTTTTCCCGTATCCCTGACGCTTTTTGTATCTCATCGGTCCGTGCGTCCTGCAGTGGCCGATCAGTGATGCACATCACTGCACGGCGTCTGCGTTTGACAAGTCAAATGGCACTCCTTCTCTTCTAAGCCCCGCCGTGCGCCCAAACAATTACTTTGCACCATATATGGGGTATCTGTGTACTCAGGAGAAATTGCGCAATACGTTTTATGGTGCATTTTCATTGTAAACAAAAAGCTACCTGGTTGAAGCTAAAATTTTGTGGTAAAAAAAAATAATAATTTTCACGGCTCAACGTTATCAACTTCTGTGGAGCCCTTGGCGGTACAAGGAGCTCAACAAACATTTAGATAAATTCCTTGAGGGGTCTAGTTCCAAAATGGAGTCACTTGTGGGGGAGCTCCACTGTTTAGGCACCATAGGGGTTATAACCTGTCAAAATGACACTGGTCAGAATTGCAAAAAATGGCTCGGTCATCAGGGTGTTTTAGTGGCCGGGGGTGAAGGGGTGAAGGGATTAAAGAGAAATGGTGACAGGATGCATCCTTGTCTAATGCATCTCTCTCTTTTGAACCATGCTGTATCACCGTGCTCTGTTCGAATTGTTGCTTCTTGGTCGATGTGAAGGTTCCTGATGAGGCTAATCAGGTGGATTGGCACACCGATATCCTTGATAGTATTCCAAAGTTTCTGGTGATCAGCACAGTCAAAGCTTTGCTGTAGTTGACAAAGCAAAAATAGAGCTTCTTGTTTTATTCTTTGACCATTTCCATTAACTATCTAATGTTAGCACTTACATCTCTTGTTCCTCTTTCTGCCTTTTCTGATTTCTACTTCTTCCTTTGGCAGCTCTTTGTGAAAGATAAGGCCCTGTCACACACAGAGATAAATCTGTGGTAGATCTGTTGTAGATCTGTGGTAGATCTGTGGTAGATCTGTGGTAGATCTGTGGTAGATCTGTGGTAGATCTGTGGTAGATCTGTGGTAGATCTGTGGTAGATCTGTGGTAGATCTGTGGTAGATCTGTGGTAGATCTGTGGTAGATCTGTGGTAGATCTGTGGTAGCAGTGAAATTGTGGACAATCAGTGCCAGGTTTGTGGCTGTGTACAAATGGAACAATATGTCCATGATTTCACTGCAACCACAGATCTGCTAAAGATTTATCTCTGTGTGTGACGGGGCCTTAAGGCTGTAACCGTCTTTTTAGGATCTTCAGTCTTATTTTGCTGACATGATATTGTGACACTCCACGGAGCCCAGGATAGGCGCTTCAGTCCTAACCTGGTATATCCGTCGCCGGGCCAGTGGTTTGTAGAAGTCGTGGCCTGACCCGGTTCCGTGGCCCCGTGGTGCACAGTAAAGGGAGGCTAGCAAAAATTGTTCCTGGAGATGTAGTCACCGGTTACGGTGGAGACTGGGGTCCCGGCCTCCTCCGCTGCGGACCCTTCCTCCGACCTTTCCTCCTCCAGGAGTGGAACGGATGATGTCGACTCCGCCACCTGTGGTGTGCAGCCAAGGATAAGGCTGCTGTTGCAGGGTACCTCGCCGGGGGAGATGTTGGGGTGCAGCTGGGATGATATTGCCCCCCACAGGTGGAGTGGCCCCCGGGAGGGAGAACGGGGAACTGGGAATCGCCGTCTCACAAGTCGACGACAAACAGAGTCAGAGTCACTGGGTTGCGGGTTTCAGATTTTGTTTACTCACAGTTTTTTCTTTACTGCAATGACTCTGGTCATTCCCAGGCAGGGCAGAGGTCAAAGTCTGGTAGAGCAGCCTGTGGGCTTTCTCCTTTTTGTGCACTCGTGTGGTGGTCCCCTCCTCATCTCTGGAGCTCTTGGGACCCATTACTCTGCCACCCGGAGCTGCGCTGGTTGAAAGGGGGCAACATAATCCTCCCCTCTGTAACCCTCTTCTCCTCCATGCCACACGACTACCAGTCCCGTGCTCTCAACACCTTCCCGGCTAGCCACCTCTGCTCTGCCTCCCTGAGAGAGAGAGACAGCACTCCCCAGGGAGCTCGTCACTGCGTGTCCACTCTCACTGCTTTTCCGAGGCGTTCTGAGGTACCTCAGTCCCAAGCTCTCAACTCCTTCCCAGCTAGCCACCTCTCCCATTCCAAGTCTCTGCTGGCTAATGGACCTGGAGCCTCCTAACTGACATCTCTCTCAGCTGAGGGGTCCTCAGCCATCCACTCGCTTGGTCCCAGATAAGGAAAGGGGGTATAACCAGTCTGGACCTGGTGGCTCCTCTTCTCTGCCTACCTGAGAGAGCGAGACAGCACTCCCCAGGGAGCTCGTCACTGCGTGTCCACTCTCACTGCTTTTCCAAGGCGTTCTGAGGTAAACTGAAACTAAATTGTCTCTTATAACTCCCTCCTGCATGTGCCCCCACCTAAGGAATGTTCCTTATGTCTGTGTGTGAATGAGGCTGTGTGCTGCAGAAACAGACTTAACCTCTTTCTGCCCAGGGTGGACAGACATTATAAAATACATAAAAATACATAAAATACAATACCCTGTAGCACCCAGTCTCAGGGGCGGTACAATATATGAGCACAATAGTCCAATAGTTTCCACAGTTAGAAGAATCTCCGTTCTTTGGAATAGGTATAAACATCGATCTTGTCCAGTCCCTGGGCCATTTACCAGTTGTCCATATCTGTTGACACAGGCATGTGCTGGTATCAACTGCTGCTTCAGAAGACTTTATTAGCTTAATTGGAATATTGTCACGTCCAGGTGTTTTGTTTTTAACAGAAGCTTTATTGCAGCATCTTCTTTTAAGGTATTCGGTCCACTATAATTTCCAGTCTCAGAATCTTCTTGTATCACTGAGTTGTTCTTGTAGAGGTGCTCCGTGAATGCTTTCCATCTTTCCTTGATCTGTTCTGGCTCAGTTAGTTTATTCCCATTGGTGTCTTTCAACCTTCCCATTCTTCGTTGCAACTCATTGTATCTCTTTGATATTTTGGTCGGCCTTCCTGGTCTTGCCCTTCAGATGTTCATTTTCTATCTCTGCACATATCTTTTGGTAGTAAATAGAGTTGATCGAACACACCAAAAACCGGGACCGGCGGATCACAGCCAGATTTTAAAAAGAGTCCGGAATCCGGTGCCCATATAAGTCAATGGGGATCGGAATCCGGAGATGAGGGGTGGAGAGGATAGGGGGGGTGGCATACTCACCAAGGCTGTGTCAAGGCGGCAAACTCCTTCTGGGTCACGCTTTTCCTTCCGGAGCTGACAATTCAATATTCACTACTTTGCCGCCCACCGGCGCGTGTAATTGGTTGCAGTTAGACGTGCCCCCACCCTGAGTAGCAGCATGTCAGCTGAGTTCAACCAATTACAGGTGTCAGGACGGACGGTGGGCAGGGAAAGCAGTGTATCGCTCGCAAGTGTGACTCCGGCTTTTTTTAAATTTAAATAAATAATTTTTTAAAAAAAACAATGTGCGGCCCCCCTAATTTTCATCCCCAGCCATGATAACACCGGCTGGGGGCTGGTATTCTCATCCCGCAGCCTCCTGGTATTTGCCGCATCTATTAAATGTGACAATCCCGGTGCATTACCGGCCCTTCCCGTTGGCCTGGTGTGGTGCCAATTGGGGTAATAAGGGGTTAATAGCAGCGCACAGCTGCTACTAAGCCCTAGATTCATGATGGCACAGAGGTTTATGAGATACTTGCATCACAAACCTGTAAATAACAGTAAATAAACACAGACACAGAGAAAAAAATCCTTTATTTGGAATAAAATACAAACATACACCTTCCTCCACCTCTTTATTATTCCCCAGCACCCTGCAGCTCCGGCGTAATCCACACGAGGTTCCACGATGACACATCCAGCTCTGCTACATCTTACAGCTAGCAGCCATAGAGAAGATTGCCAGCTGTGAGTGTAGCATATTACTGAGCCGCGATGAGCTATGATTTTAGCAGAGACTGTCACAGGCTGGGGGGGCGCGTCAGCCTGCAACCAATCACAGACGAGAGGACGGCCGTTGGGCGGGGTGTGTATGCGATACACAGTACAGGAAGTGAATGCGCGACCCGGAAGCAGTGTGCCACCATGACACCGAGTCTCGGTAAGTATGGAACTCTCACTTACTTCTTTTTTTCTTAATTTTACTTTAATTGACGAATCTGTATCATGCACTCCTAATCCCGGACCTGGGTCCGGCACCCAATCGTTGAAACCACGCGGATCTAGACTTTTACAGCCCTAGTAATAAAGTTCTTTATCTGCTCGAATAGCTCTCTTTAGTATTTTACTGATGTTGTCTTTTGCTTTTGCCATTTATCTTTTTTTCATGATCTTTAGGGTCTCTTCTGTTAACCATGGCTGCAGGGGATCTCTTTCTGCCTCTTCTTTATTTTCTTTCTGGCTTCTTCAGTAATACTAGTCTTTATATGTGTCCATAATTCCTCAGGGTTTCTTTCATCCGTGTCCAAAGATATAAATCGGTTGTGCAGACAATTCTAAAAAACTTCAGGTATGTTCAGGGGTGTATCTAGGGTTGGCAGCTAGAATTGTCTGTGTGGCGCCCCTGAGGCTTCCGTCGCCACAGGTCATTGCACCCCATCCAGCGGTGTGATGCCCATTCTGGGTGAGGAAGGGAGTGAACGCCGGTCCCCTGGTTAATCCACACTACACCCATTGCTAGGAACACACTGGGACCAGGGAAAGTGGCAGACAACCCTCCCATGCTGCATGCTGGGAGGGGTCGTAAGACCCATCCCTGCTCCTATAGGGTAGAACAGGGCAATTGGGGAGGTGGGAGGAGCCATCTGAGAGCAGACACAGAGAGGAAGGTCAAGTTTAGCTAGTCTACCTCAGGGAGTGAGAGAGTGAGGAGCCAGCATGTAGTTGAAGAAGGAGAACGAGAGAAAGTGGGGAAGGAGGAGGAGGCCTGCTGGAGGCAGGCAAGGAGGAGAAGAAAAGGAAAGAGAGCTCCAAGTCAGTCAGGAGCTGAAAGGAAAGAAAGAGACGCTTCCTGGTGAAGATCCTGGGGCTCAGAGGGTCCAGGTGACACCACGCAGAGAACAGAAAGGGTCCCAGGGCCATGGGTAGTCCTAGAGGTACCACGGGTAGTTGTAGAGCTGCGGTGGCCTGCTCCACAAGAACATCGGTGGAGGGATCAAGCTGCAACAGGGGACGGTCCCTAGAAACTGGAGGAGTGCAAAATCATCTCCAAACAGTAAAAACCGAGGCCCAGGGAATGTTGTAACCTCCCCGGGCCAGAACCCATAGCAGAACTTCCAGAAAAGGGGTGATCAGCCGACAGGTGACCCCCCAGCCTGGAGGCTGTAGTGGAGGCCAAGCCAGGTTTATCCTAACAAAGGCAAGGCTAAGGAAGACAGCAGAAGATAGAGACACTAAAGAGAAGGGCACCGGCTTCTACTCTCAGAACCACCCAGAAACGACGGAGGTCCCTGACAGTGGTCCCAGCAGTCCAAGGGCCCCTGGGCCCAGACAAGAATTGTGAGTAAAGAACTTGAACTGCACCCTTGGAGTAGTCTCTGTTATTTCAGCTGCATAGACACTCACGAGCACCAACTGTGCCCCGGGCATTGCTCCACCTGTGGGGAGCAGTACCACCATTGCTGCTACATCATCTCCCCGGAGGCCTTACATAGCAGCGGCGGCTTAATAGCCGCAGACCACAGGTGGCGTCACGAACACAAACTTTATTCATCAAGCCACATACTCTACTGACACACACCAGGGCCACGGAGCCGGGCCCAGCCACCACTGACTACCACCGGACTAGTCCGGCCCGGCACCGGGTGTCCCATAGCCCTGGGGTGGGCGAATCATCTGCACAACCAATTCTCTGAGCGCGGCGGTCACACTGACAGCCGCACTCATAGAAAGTGCAGCGCGCGGCTCCCACTGCTCAATTGTCCTCGTATCTGTCGCGAGGACAAGTGAAGCGGTGATGCCGGCGCTGACTTCAGGGTCAGAGCGACGGCTGCCATGTGATCATGTCAGCTGATCACACTGCTGACCTGGAAGTCAGGCCCGCAACACAGAGGCGGCAGAGAAACGCTGATAAGTGCTCCACTGTGGAGCTGAAGACACGGACGGAGGAGCATTATGGGGTGAGGGGGGAGGTATCTATGCACACGGAATGGGGGGACAGAGGGTGGGGAGAGGGAACTATTAGTGGACACATTATGAGGGGATAGAGGGTGGGGAGGGGGCAGTATCTAAAGACAGTATGGAGGAGAGAGGATGGGAAGGGAGCAGTATCTATAGACATAGTAGGGGTGAGGGAGAACGATCTTTTGACAGTATGGTGGGAAGAGAGGTTGGGGAGGGGGAAGCATCTTTGGGCACAGTATGGGGAGAGAAATGATGAGGGATGATGTATGGGGAGAGAAATGATGAGGGACGATGTATGGGGAGAGAAATGATGAGAGGTGATGTATGGGGAGAGAAATGATGAGGGATGATGTATGGGGAGAGAAATGATGAGGGATGATGTATGGGGAGAGAAATGATGAGAGGTGATGTATGGGGAGAGAAATGATGAGGGATGATGTATGGGGAAAGACATGATGAGGGATGGTGTATGGGGAAAGAAATGATGAGGGATGATGTATGGGGAAAGAAATAATGAGGGATGATGTATGGGGAGAGAAATGATGAGGGACGATGTATGGGGAGAAAAATGATGAGGGGTGATGTATGGGGAGAGAAATGATGAGGGATGATGTATGGGGAGAGAAATGATGAGGGATGATGTATGGGGAGAGAAATGATGAGGGATGATGTATGGGGAAAGACGATGAGGGATGATGTATGGGGAAAGAAATGATGAGGGGTGATGTATGGGGAGAGAAATGAGGAGGGGTGATGTATGGGGAAAGAAATGATGAGGGGTGATGTATGGGGAAAGAAATGATGAAGGATGATGTATAGGGAAATAAATGATGAGGGGTGATGTATGGGGAGAGACAGGATGCGGGGTGATGTATGGGGAGAGGGAGGATGCGGGGTGATGTATGGGGAGAGGGAGGATGCGGGGTGATGTATGGGGAGAGGGAGGGGTGAAGTATATAGACATGGTATGGGGAGCAAATGGGAATGAAATTTTGAGGACACAGAATAAAGAATGACATGGTATGAGGAACAAGTGGGCAGGATGGAGAGTGAGGTGGAAAAGTATATGGACACACAGGAGGTAGTGAGGAAGACAGGGATGAGAAAAATGTGAGGGGGCACAGAATAGAGACTGGGTGGTGGAGGGACATGGTATGGAGAGGGGGCAGAATTGGAGGACAGTGTGAGGCCATAGCGAGGAGGGGGTGTGATGAGAGGGCACAGTATAAAGACTGGGCAGTATATGCTGATACATTGAGAGCACAGTGTGAAGAGTAGTATGGAAAGGAGAGGAAGTGTATGGGGCATGTAAGATAAGAGGGGCAGTGTGTGGGTCATATTTTGTGCAGAGAACACAGTGAGGGGCCATTATTTGTTCAGGGGCACAGTGTAGGCCAGATATTTTTAAGTAGAAGTATTATAATCATTCTGCTATTTTAGGGGCATCGTGATGAGATGTGCTGCAGAAGACCGGAGAAGATGGAAATCTGCAGAGACGAAATGTGAATGTGAAAAGTCATCATGGCGTCAGGACAAGGTGAATAGAAAGAAATAACTCAGAGACAACATCATCTATAAGGTACCTGAATGTAAATGTTTATTTGTGATACTGATTATGTCCCATCATTAGGCCTTAGTCCCACTTGCGCATTGCTTCTGATGTGAGCACAATGGAACCCCCACTGATCAGCTATTCTTGGTACAGGTGGCCAGAAATGCTTATTTCTGGATCTGTTCCGTCCTCTGATGGTGTCCGCAGCCGGGTATTGCACGTCCACCTCATTGATTTTAATAGGAACCTGCTGCCACTATCTGAAGACGGAGCAGATCCAGAACTGAGCACTTCCGGCCACCTGCCCCCACCGGTACGGCACCTAGAACAGGCGATTGGCGGGGTGCCAGGTGCCGGATCCCGACCAATGAGACATTGGTGACCTATCCTAAGGAAAGGTCTTCAGTGTTAAAGTAGTGGACAATCTCTTTAATAAAGTCTTGTGCCGTCTGCCAAGTTAAGGGTTACTATGTTTTTATTTATGTTGTTAGGAGCATGAAAGGGGTTGTCCAAGTTTGTGATGAGCCTGCAGTCACTCCTTGTGTCAATCTATGTGACTGCAGACTTCTGAATTCTCACAGTGTGCACACTGCACGCCAGGGCCGGACTGGGACTCACATTCAGCCCTGGCATTTGGGGGTACACAGGCCCACTTGTCGCGTGGTGAATGTGTGATATCTTTGTGCACTTGTAGATTGTGTAACACAACCATATAACATGTAGTCACAGCTGTGACCAGCTTACAGTCCTATTTATTGCTTTATTTGCTGCTATTTTCCCTACAGAGCTCATAGATAATGAAGAGGATGCTGCCCTCTATAGTGCTGTGGCTTCTTCATATTGCTGATGGGCAGGGATACAAAATCAGATTTTTTTTCCACCAATTTCTGAGACCCATAACTTTGCTTTTTTTGGAAAGGGGGAATGGAAGGAAGCTGTAGTTTTCACTGGTGATAATTTTGGACACATATCACTTAGGGAAGGTGCAATGCCATTTTTTGGGGGCAGATCCCACCATGGACACCACTATGAAAAATACTGGAATGACCATATGCATCTACTCGCTGTGCACAGGTTCAGGATTTTCAGCATCTTTTAACCAGTTCAGGTTTCTAAAACCACCCAGTGATTAAAAGCAGTGACTGCTCCATTCTTCTGGTGTTTTCCACTCGGAAGACGCTCTGTACTTTACTATGCAGGTCAATAGGAAGGCTCGGAAGATGCCCGGACGTCTTTTTTGTTGCGTTTTACCATTGCTTTTTCTTAGAAGCGCAGTAAAAAATGTGACAAAAACAATGAGAAAACACGGAAAAAAAAAAGATGGTCAAAAAGCAGAAAAAATGCCCTGAAAGTGGTTTTCCGGTTTTGGAAACCCATTCCCTGGATTGTTTGTTTGAAAACAAACTGCTTTATTGTCTCTCCGAGGCCTGCTATTGTCTGCAACGCTGATGTCACGTCACAATGACGGCGCTGAAACCAATCAATTATAGACAACAGACACAACAGCAGTTTATAATTTTTATAACAAAAAGGAAGCATCAGACATCAAGAGGATGTGAGCAGTTAGTATCATGTTAGGGGCACTTACATGAATATATCACTAGAACCACCATGAGTACATTAATGCATCCCTGGAATAAAGTTTGTAAGGATTTAATGAGGATTTGGTGAGATTATTCTCAGTTTCAGCTCAAAAAATCAATATGAACATAAGCTAATTTACACTGTTTTTGGCTAAGAATCTCGCCAAATTCTCCTCAATCTCAAAACAGTTTTGAAGATTTTTTTTAGATTTTAACTTGAAGCCATGAAGCTTGTTTTGGATTGTTAAATGTGTACAAGATCAGATCCACTGACATTACAGAAGTGCAGCACCAGAACCACCATCTGTACATAAATGCAACACCAGAATCAGCGTCAGTACATGAATGCATCTCAATAATCACCATCAGTACATAAATGCAGTGCAAGAACCATTAGCACATGAATGCAGCATCAGAACCAAGCTCAGCACATGAATGCACAGCCAGAACCACCTTCAGCACATGAATACAAAGCTAGAACCAAGGTCAGCACGTGAATGCAACGCCGTAACCACCGTTAGCACATGAATGCAAAGCCAAAACCACCGTCAGCACATAAATGTAGCACCAGAACCACCATCAGCACATGAATGCAGAGTCAAAATTACCATCAGTACATGAATAAATAGCCAACCTTAGCCCCATGTACAATTGCATTGTACAAACCAACTCCCAGGTTGTCCTGAAAAATGATAAGGAGATGCTGTGAGTTGGGAGTTGTTATCAGGCATCATCAGATTGCGGAGCATAGAGGAACCACAGTACTGATGAGATTCAGGCAGTATCAAAATGATTTACATGCAGGTACCTTATAGGTGATGTAATCTCAAATCAGAGTTGTTCCCGTGCCTTGTGTCTCCATGAAATAAAGACACCATGATGAGATGTCGCGCACAGTGCTCAAGTGTCCAGATTTCCCTCTTCTCCACCTTCCGCAACACTTCCCAACATGGCGCTCTTAAAAATAAAAGTATCATTATACTGACCCATAAATGTCTCCTATTCTGCACTCCTGAAAAAAAAATTGCAGTGCTTCCTTCACAAAATATCCCCTCCACAAACTGAACCTCTCCATCATATTCCCCCACAGGCTGCCCTTCCCCATCATATTCCCCCCCTGCTGCCCCTCTCCATTATATTATCCCCAGGCTGCCCCTCTCCATTATATTCCCCCCAGGCTGTCCCTCTCCATTATATTCCCCCCAGACTGTCCCTCTCCATCATATTCCCCCACAGGCTACCCCTCTCCATCATATTTCCCCACAGGCTGCCCCTATCCATCATATTCCCCCATAGGCTGCCCCTCTCCATCATATTCCCCCCCACGCTGCCCCTCCCCATTATATTACCCCCCAGGCTGCCCCTCTCCATTATATTACCCCCAGGCTGTCCCTCTCCATCATATTCCACCCAGGCTGACCCTCTACGTCATATTCCCCCCAGGCTGCCCCTCTCCATAATATCCCTGCTTCTCTCTCACACACACACACCCAGAGCCAGGCTTCACACACACACACTCACACACACACACACACACAGCCAGGCCTCATACACATATACACACACAGCCAGGCCTCATACACACACACACACACACAGCCAGGCCTCACAAACACGCACACAACCAGGCCTCATACACACACACAGCCAGGCCTCATACAAACACACACACACGCACACACCTAGGCCTCATACACACACACACACACACAGCCACACACATAGACACACACACAGCCAGGCCTCATACACACACACACAAACACAGCCAGGCCTCATACACATACACACATACACACACACACAGCCAGGCCTCATACACACACACACACACACACACACACACACACAGCCAGGCCTCATACACACACACACACACACACACACACAACCAGGCCTCATACACACACACAGCCAGGCCTCATACACATACATACACACACACACACACACACACAGCCAGGCCTCATACACAGACACACACACACACACACACAGTTCCTCTCCAAAACATTCCTCCCCACACTGCTTCAGTACAAAATCCCCCCCCTCCCACCTTACAGACACACATTGTCCATCTGTATAAAGTACTCCCTCCACTTTTTTTTGCAAAGCTGTGCCCTCTTTCACTCATCTTGTGCCCTAATCCTCTCCCCTCCTCTCTCTTCCACGTTGATAAAACTTTTCATCTTCGGCTCCGTGAAGCGCTTACCGGTACCCGACGTGTGTCTGCGCGCCATGTGATGACGTCAGCAGTGCAGTATCATCATGACGCTGCCGCACTTCAGGGCCCAGTCACCGCGCTGCATTGATCAGGGAAGCAGGGAGCAGCATTGGCGCCCACATCTCGCGGGCCGGATGGAGGCTCGATCTACTGTCACTGTCTAATCAGCAGGAGCAGGGGCCGGCACAGAGCACACCACCCCCTCCTCCTGCGGATTTTAACTGTGCAGCGAGTGCAGCATAATCGTGCAGCTCAAGGCAAATACTGCCTGACGTTCATGCTGCAAAGGAGAGAGTGGCCGCAGATCGAGCGGCCCACTACAGGGACTGGCCCATCTATGGCCAATCCGGCCCTGCTGGCGGCCGGCGGGTGGCGGCAGGCACAAAATAATTTTAAACAGCAGGCAGTGCGGGAGAGGCGGGGGGCGGCCCCCCACCCCTCCACCGGCCAGCCCACCGGGAGAAGTCCCGCCCCTCCCGCCTGTCAGACCGGGCCTGCTGCACGCTGTCAGGATTCTGTGATGCCGGCAGTGACAGTGGGAGGTTATGAAGCTGCAAGTATGTGATTTACATAGATGTGGTCACGTGCTGAACAGACATGCTCAATGAAAATGAATTGACTGAGGCTGGACACATCAAACCAGAATGTGGCCAGAAATCTACAAATCTCATACTTGTGCTCACATGATCGTCCATTCTCGTCACTGGCACCGGAGAATCCTAAAAGTGTGCAGAGCATGCATTGTAAGAATTCAGAAGCCTGAAGTCACGAATAGAGTCACTGCAGATTTTCATCTCTAATCTGGACAATCCCTTTAATTACAAAATTAAGTAGTGTAGTATCCTCAGTTCTAACAGCGTGTAATATACCCACTGTCACAATTCAGCTCTGCTCGCTGGTCACCACATGGCCACTCCACTCATATGTGATTTTCATACTTGCATGTGACAATTAGCTTTTCTTCATACGTTTCTCATTGAACATTGAGAGAATTATTAAGAGAAGCTCATTACCACATGACTGTAAGTGTGCAAATCACATATGAGTGATTGGTCAAATGATAACCACCCAAATTGCTTGGGGGGGGGGGGGAGCCAAACTGAATTCTTGCCCCGGGTGCTGGAAAGCCTAGATACACCTCTGGGTATGTTGGTCAAATCGAAGTTGGAAATGACCTGTTGTCTAATCTTTTTGTGCAGCTTGTCAAAAGTCTTTGCTGTCAAATGTTCATGATCCAGACCACAGTCAGTTCCTGGCCTTGTTTTCATGTTAATGATCAATGAACGCCATCTTTGTCAAATACTTATGTACTCTCCATCATGTTTTCTTGACATAATACAGAGGTAAATTACCAGGTCTTTTTTCCAGGCAGTAATGTGGTTCCTCTGAAGGAGCCACACTAATTCAGAGTTGTATCTTGTCAATACAAATCACCTCATCAAACAACGTCTTGCTGCCGACGCTGGCACTTGGGCAGTGTACAGCCCTCACATTATACAGCCCTCAAATAGTCCTCCATAAACTATACCAGCTTCCTCGTAGCCTTCCAAATACAGTGGTACCTCGCTTAACGAGTAACCCACTTAACGAGAATTTCGCTTAACAAGCAAAGCTTTCTGTAAATTTGTAACCCGCTTTACGAGAAAGCTTTGCTGTACGAGCGAAATCCTCACTGCACACACTTCCGGTTTCATACACCCACCACGCTCTGACCCGCACTTGCAGTCCACACAAACACACACAAGCACGCACAAACACACACAAACACACACGCACGCACACACATACAGAATTATGCTCACCTTACCTTCCGTTTCACCGCCGGCCTCATGGTTCTTGTAGTTCCCGGGTACATCGCGACGTCCTCACCGCGAACTACAAGACCCAGGAGGCCGGCGATGGAACGGAAGGTAAAGTGAGCATATAATATAACATAATATGTGTACCTTTCGTTTCATCGCCGGCCTCCTGGGTCCTGTAGTTCGCCAATGCGCTCCAGGCCATGCTGTGTATCGGCATCCATAGCAACGAGGGAGGAACTTCCTGTCGCCGCTACTGAAAGGCAGCACGCTGGCCAATCAGAGGCAAGCGGCTCTGCGTTTGACGTCAGCGCTCTGGCCGGGAAGTTCCTCCCTCGTCGTTATGGTAACGCGATACACAGCCCGGCCCCGTACCAGAGAACAGCAAGTCCCAGGAGACCGGCGATGGGACGGAAGGTAAGGTGAGCATAAAATATGTGCGTGTGCGTGCGTGCATGTGTGTTTGTGTGAGTTTGTGTGTGTTTGTACGTGTTTGTGTGTGTTTGCATGTGTGTGGAATGACAGAATAGGGAACCAGGATGGGAAATTTAACACGTTGTGGAACGAATTGTCTGCATTGCAATGATTTTCTATGGGAAATCTTGCTTTGCTGAACGAATAACTTGGTTAACAAGCACACTCCCAGAATGGATTGTTCTCGTTAACCAAGGTTCCACTGTACTATAATGGCCCCCACATGGCCTTCCATATAGTATAATTGACCAAACATCGTATTATGCACCCCCTAGTCTCCATATATTGCTCCATATAATGTTCCTCATTCACACCTGAGACCTTGTAACACTAATCAGTCACATGAGAATGAGAAAGGAAAATGACTAATTGGGCACAATTTGGCCATTTTCACTTTGGGGGAGGGGGGGGTACTCACTTTTGTTGCCAGCGGTTCAGACATTAATGACTGTGTGTTGAGTTATTTAGTGGGTACCAAATTTATACTGTTACATAATCTGTACACTGACTATTGCACATTGTATCAAGTGTAATATCTTCATTGTTGTCCCATGAAAATATATAAAAAAATATTTACAAAAAAAGTGAGGGATGTATTCAATTTCATGAAATACTGTAAATATTCATCTTTCCTCTTTCCCCGCTGCTCCTGTCACTTCAGTGGAGTGTTCTGCCGTTCAGCACATCCCTTAGTGATGTGTCATTCATGAACGATCTGAGACACAGAGTCGACTCCCTGCTGTGAATGATGGGAGCCAGTACCTCATTGAGAGCCACTAAATTTTCATAATGGCTCTCACTGGACGTAAAATTCAGGTGTTCTGCCCACACGAACCAAATCTTGCGCAAGTGGACACGCTTTCAGTCACAGGTTGCTATGGTTTTGGCCTCGTTAACATCATCTTTAATATATGTTCGCCTTCTGTGAATACATCGAGGTAATATATGGGGTTGCTGTCAGCTGTGGTTTGTCAAAAATCACAGCTGCCATCAAGCCCTGAGTTGGTAATGGAGAGGTGTCTATGAGACACCCCCCCAACCCTGTAAGTAAAATGAAAAAACAAAACAAAAACACAAACAAACAAAAATCCTTCATTTTAAATAATAATAGGAAAAAAACACACCCTCTTTCACCATTTTGCTAACTCCCCAAATACCCCAGAAGATCTGACGTAATGCACATGACATCCCACGACGATCCGGGCCCTGCTATATGCAGAATCTGCAGAGATGTAAAACACAACCGATCACTGCAGCTTATGGGACACACTGAGGGCAGCAGGACATGTCCCAGAATCCAACAGTCTGGCAATCCAGCAGCAGGTTCAACTGAGTGGGTGAACTCCTGAATGTGAACTCCGGTGACCTGACTGCTGGATTGCCGGAATGTCGGATTGCGGGAAACGGCGGCACAGCCATTTGACAATCTGGCGCTATAATAATAAATAATATCTTTTCATTGGATAACACTGGAGATATTGCACTCAGAATATATATTAGTGCTCACTTCAGTTATCCTATAAAGTAAAAACACTGGAGATATGACACTTTAATACAATAAAGTAGTTAGTGTACAGCTTGTACTCATATAAGGGGATGTGCCCTCGATCAGTAATAGTAGCGTTTTGGATGCAGTGTGTTTCCACTGCATCCAACACGCTGCGTTGTACAGTAGAAGCCCAGTGGATGGGATTTAAAGAAATCAGATGCCCACTGTGCTTCTTTTTTCCACAGCATAAACTGACATGCGGTGCAGCTTCCTGAGCCAGTGTATGTCAATTTATGCTGCAAAGATGCCAGTGTTCTTTGCAGGGAAAAGACAAAGTCCGTGGGTACGGGCTGCTGTGGTCTCCTGTGGATAGCATTCGTGGCCCTGCAAGAAAGGACATGCTATGTCAAGGATGCAACGTGTCCTGATTGTGCACACCCACCCTAACAGTGTACATTTTTTGTGCTCTATAAATAACTCAACACACAGCCTTTAATGTGTAAATCATTGGCAACAAAAGTAAGTACATCGCTAAGTAAAAATGGCCAAATTGTGCACAAGATTATAATTTTGTTCCTCTCACTGAGAACATTCAATAATTTGGGGAACAGATGTGTCACATTAGGTGTTATCGCTCGCACACTCTCATACCGGTGTGGTGCCCCTTGGCTTCAGGCGCCACAGGGTTTTACACCACTTTTAAGGGCTAATAGCCATCCCGGGTTAGGAGGGGGCTAATTGCCAGTGCCTTCACAAAACAGACACATACAACAGCAAGGTGCTTTTCCACAGTGAGTTGGACTAGGGCACACAGGATAGTTAGCCACACGAAGCATGGGACTTCCCCAGTCTTTAGGACAACCACTGCGGTAAGAAGTAGGCGTAACCATCACACTATAGCAGACTTTCCCGGGCACAGCTTGGGATAACATCAGACACAGACAACTGGAGTTGAGCGTTCCTCTCTCTTCTTGGGCCCTTGGCTTAGAGCTGGAGGCTCGCCCCGGGTTTTGGATAGCAACCAAGGGACACTTCACTAGAAAGACTTTCACGGGCAACGGCGGTGACCGCCAACTATCCGGGATCTGCTGGAGCCCATTATGGCAGAGATCGGTACTCTGCGGTAGTGCTTCAACTACCTATGGGTAAAAGACCTGGAACCGCAGCCCCTGCCTCTCATTTGTGGTCACTGTCGCCATCGCCCAGCGCTGCGGCACCAACAGGGACTACCACCACCCCCGCCCGTCCTCCATTATCCTCCCCAGGGTAACCCCACTCCACCTGTGTGTTGAGCGACACCATCCCAGCTGCGACCCTCACTATCAGCCCCGGAGAGCAGCACCCACAGCGGTTGCCCATCTCTGGCCTTGGACCACAGATGGCGTCACAATCTAAAAAGACTTTTCTAACCGTCACTACCACCCCCATCTTCCATCCTTCCTCCCGTCCACCACCTTCCTTTCTTCCTGTATCTCTCAAGGTCACAAAACTGGGCCAGGCGAGCCCGTGATGACGCAGAGGATCTGCATCCCCGGTCCGGCGATGTGTCAGGTGCAAACCCCTCGACCCTGGGGTATTACACCGGTCACTGGAAGTTCAACATGGCACGTCATGGCAAAGAATTTTCTAAGGATCTTAAAAAAAATAATTGTTGTTCTACATAAAGATGGCCTAGGCTATAAGAGCATTGTTGACACCCTTAGACTGAGTTGCAGCATGGTAGTCAAGACCATACAAAAACAGGTTCCTCTCAAAATAGACTTCGCTATAGTTGACCAAAGAAACTGAGTGCACATGCTTAGCGTCATATCCAGAGGTTGTGTTTAGACATATGAGTGCTTACAACATTGCTGCAAAGGTTAAAGAGGTGGGGATGGGGGGGTCAGCCTCTCAATGCTCATGCCATACACCGAACACTGCAGCAAATTGGTCTGCATGGATGTCATCCCAGAAGGAAGCCTTTTCTAAAGATGATGCAGAAGACAGTTTGCTGAAGGCAAGAAGTCTGAGAATGTGAATTACTGTAACCATGTCCTGTGGTCTGATGAGACCAAAGCTGTCGACTGTGGAGGGGCTACAGATCATTGAGGGAACCATAAATGACAAAATGTATTGTGACATAGTAAAGCAGAGCACAATCCCATCCCTTCACTTTGGAAACTGGGCTGCAGGGCAGTATTCCAAAATGATAACGACCCCAAAGACACCTCCAAGATGACCACTATTTTGCTAAAGAAACTGAGGGTAAAGGTCCTGGACTGGACAAGCATGTCTCCAGATCTAAACCCTATTAAGCATCTGTGTGGCCTCCTCAAATGGCAGGTGGAGAAGTGCAAGGTCTCTAACATCAACCAGCTCCGTGATGTTGTCATGGAGGAGAGGAAGAGCATTCCAATGGCTCCTGTAAACTCTAGAGAGTTATGGCTGTGCTTGAAAATAAAGGGGTGTACTCACTTAAGTTGCCAGCAGTTTTGGCTGTGCTTTGAGTTATTTGGAGGGCACACCAAATTTACACTGTTATACAAGCTGTACATTGACTACTTTACATTGTATCAAAGTGTCATATCTTCAGTGTTGTCCAATGAAAAGATAAAATTAATTATTTATAGAAATGTGAGGGGTGTACTCACTTTGATATACTGTATCTATAAGCAGATGTGGAGTTAGGTAGCACTAGAAGAACAGACAGCGGCCTCCAGGTGACATATCTGGCGGCGTCTCTACAGGAAGCACATGTCCCTTGAAATGCGATTATATTGAAGAAACAGATCATGTTCAGAGTAAAACAGAGCATCTGTCTCTTCCAGATATGCAGTCCTGAAAGTAAAGAGGTGTGTGCATTCACAGTGTGTCATCTTCACTCTTTGATCTTACATATGCAGTTTTAAGGCCCCGTCACACTAAGCAACATCGCTAGCAACATCGCTGCTAACGAACAACTTTTGTGACGTTGCTAGCGATGTTGCTGTGTGTGACATCCAGCAACAACCTGGCCCCTGCTGTGAGGTCGTTGGTTGTTGCTGAATGTCCTGGGCCATTATTTAGTTGTTGCTGTCCCGCTGTGAAGCACAGATCGCTGTGTGTGACAGCGAGACAGCAACAACTAAATGTGCAGGCAGCAGGAGCCGGCTTCTGCGGAGGCTGGTAACCAATGTAAACATCGGGTAACCAAGAAGCCCTGTCCTTGGTTACCCGATATTTACCTTTGATACCAGCCTCCTCCGCTCTCACTGCCTGTGCTGCCGGCTCCTGCTGTGTGCACATGTAGCTGCAGCACACATCGGGTTAATTAACCCGATGTGTGCTGTAACTAGGAGAGCAAGGAGCCAGTGCTAAGCATTGTGCGCTGCTCCCTGCTCTGTGCACATGTAGCTACAGCACACATCGGGAAATTAACCCCATGTGTGCTGTAACTAGGAGAGCAGGGAGCCAGCGCTAAGCATTGTGCGCTGCTCCCTGCTCTGTGCACATGTAGCTACAGCACACATCGGGAAATTAACCCCATATGTGCTGTAACTAGGAGAGCAGGGAGCCAGCGCTAAGCATTGTGCGCTGCTCCCTGCTCTGTGCACATGTAGCTGCAGCACACATCCTGTAATTAACCTGATGTGTGCTGTAACTAGGAGAGCAGGGAGCCAGCGCTCAGTGTGCGCTGCTCCCTGCTCTCTGCACGTGTAGCTCCGTGCGCTGGTAACCAAGGTAAATATCGGGTTGGTTACCCGATATTTACCTAAAGCGGGCTTTACACACTGCGATATCGCCCGAGCTTTGTCGTTGGGGTCACGGTTTTAGTGACGCACTTCCGCAATCGTTAGCGATATAGCTTTGTGTAACAGCGTTCAGCGATGTAAAATCGTCGCAAAAGCGTGATTTATCGCTAATCGGCTACACGGGTCCTAATTCCTAAAAATCGTTGTTATTTCTTTGTAACTATCGTTGCTCGTTCCTTTCAACATACTTTTCGTTACGTGTGACACTACTAAAGCGACTTAAAAAATTGTTGCCTCTAGCGTCATCATCGATACGGGCGTGTATGGTGTTTTAAATGTTCAATACGCCTACTTGTTTCCTATTTGCTAACGCATCTGCTCCATGATTGGACCATAATATATGTAATACGCTAACATCCTTTTAGCGTTTATCCATTTGGTGGGTTCATTTCCTAGGATAATTTCGTAGGTTTTGGACGTGTCCTGCTGCCTCCGTGTCCGGCGTATAGTTTGGCGTCATTCGTCCGTGAGATAAACTTCGCATGTGAGTTTGTTTGGTTTTTTTTTTTTTTTTTTTTTTTTTTTTTTTTCAATAATTGTTGTATATTTTTCCTCTTTTTTTTTGGTTTATGTCTTCCTTTGTATTATACCATTTAAATATGTTAGTATTTTTAAATTGGGTTTATCATAATTTAGTAAATAGCCTATATTATGACTGTATTTGTGTTTCTTTAATACATGACAGTTATATATATTATATTAACCATTATTGTATGTTAATCAAGATTGCAGGCATCCAAACTTTAAAGTTTAAAAGCCGTCAAACATTACTGTGACCAATAAGAATATGATTCATATCTGTTAAAGGTTTTTATTGTGAGACTCAAAAAAAAATGGTGTATTATTTTAAACATAAAAAAAAAAAAACACAAAAATTACTATATTATTCTCTGTTATACAGGCTAAATATGCGTAGTGAGCCTGAAAATGCCGTCATAGCTCCCATGCTTGTAGCCGGAGGAGCCCTTGCACTTGCCGAGGATCATGACATGCGAAGCAGAACTAGAAAAAGACGAATTTGGGCACGCAAATGGCTACTAGAGAGACAACGCTATACACACATGCACCTTGTAAGAGACCTACAAGAGCATAACCCACATGACTTTCGAAACTACTTACGCATGTCTGAAAGCTCGTTCTCATACCTTTTAGAGAAAGTCCGCCCTTATATCATGCGCAATAATACAGTAATGCGTCAGGCAGTACCTGTAGACGAGCGTTTGGGGGTGACTCTTCGATTCTTGGCTACAGGACGCAGTTTGACTGACCTTCAATATTCATCAGCAGTGTCCCGCTCTCTACTTAGCTCATTAATTCCAGAGACATGTTTGGCAATAGCACATGCTTTACATGACTACATGCATTTGCCAAATAGTCCAAGTGATTGGGAAAATATTTCAAATACATTCAACCTATTATGGCAATTCCCGAATTGTGGTGGCGCAATTGACGGCAAACACATAAGGATAATGCAGCCACATAATTCTGGCTCATATTATTACAACTACAAGGGCTACCACAGCATTATCCTTATGGCGGTTGTCAACGCCACTTATGATTTTCTGTACATTGATATCGGCATGAATGGGCGAGTTTCTGATGGTGGGGTATTTGAACATACGGAGTTTGCATTACGGCTAAAACAAAATCAACTACAATTACCCACCAACCAAAATACCATTGGAAATTTAAATTTTGTTTTTTTGGCGGACGAGGCCTTTCCATTACAACGTCATTTGTTACGCCCATATCCACTTACAGGCTTGAATGTAGAAAGACGCATTTTTAATTATCGTCTATGCAGAGCTAGAAGAGTTGTCGAGAATGCTTTTGGCATCTTAAGCAGTAGATTTCGTATCTTTTCCATGCCAATCAACTTAAAACTGGAATCCATTGACAATGTTGTGCTTGCATGCTGTTATTTGCATAATTTTCTCAGAAAAAGAGATGGCCTTGAATATGTTCCACCTGGCTTTGTTGATGTAGAAAATCAAAGTAATGGTGTTGTTGAGCTTGGGGCATGGCGTCAGCAAGTTAACCCACTGGATAATCTTTTGCCACAGCCACCCCTGACACGTAGTATGATGGATGCAATGGAAAACAGAACCAATTATTGTAATTTTTTTAATGGCCCAGGGGCTGTGTCATGGCAGCATGTTTCTAATTAATTAATGAGTTAAGGTGATCATTAAACATGAGATTGCATGTTTGTGTTAAAATAATGTAAGTAATATTTTTGAAAATGTTATTATTTTTTAAAAAATTGCCTTAAGGGTGTAAAGAATATGATTTTGAAGGGAAAAATGTTTATTCTGTTATGAAAGAAAATTTTTTATTTTTACTTAATACAACATTGGGAATATGGTATTTTTTTATGGTCAAAACATTTGTAATCATCACAAAATAATGTATGATTGTAAACCAAATATTTATTCTGGCAAACATATTAATTTAAAAAGGAACAAAAAACAATAAATAACTAATTAAGCATTACAAGCATTCTGTCAATCATTTATCTCGTATGATAATTTTGATTTAATAATATTTTTGATTTTTACATGACATAAACCATTATGATTTCCAAAATATACGCCACATTTCCTTTACTAAAATATAAATCACATACAAATTTTTTTATAAATTAAACAACAAAGTGTTAAAAAAAACAACGCATTTGCGGATACAAAAATGAGCACATAAGTCTTATTAATGTACATTACGGCGTAATACAATGTTCAGTTTGTTAACATGTAAATAAAGAAACGTCATGACGTCCAAACGTCTAAAGGACCATGTGACACGCCACACTGTGTACCTGCTGATCTAAAGCGAAACTGAAAGGGAAAATGGCAACCAACAAACGTGCAAAGGTCTGGGGCCAAGGGGAGGTCCAATACTTGGTGAAAAGGATGGATGCACTGGACTATATATGTGCAAAGACATATCAACGTCCTATGGGACATAAAAGAAGTGTTGTTAAAAAAATATGCAGGGGCCTGTACCGTAAATTTCATATCAGACGCACATCAACGCAGGTACTGAAGAAATGGGCTGATTTAAAGTACAGGGATAAGGAGAGAATAGAAGAAATTCGAAGTAACCTGGTAGTGATAGCTGGTAAGATATTTTTTCATCCTTACATAATATATATTTTTGATTTATAATATCAAAACATTACAGTTGTTGTTGTTAAAATCATTTAAGGTCTGCTGTGATTTTTTCTATCAAATAATCACAACATTTTTTTTTTTTTGGTTTAATGAAATTTTATTTTATTTAATGTTAACAGATGTAAATTCATTGAATAATGAGTCAAGCCAGCCCACTAACAATAATGAAGAAAATGTGGTTCTGCAGCTGGCTCCAAGCATGGATTCCAACCGTGAAAATAGCCTACCCATTTTAAATGAGGAAGCAGACAGCCTTGATTGTGATGTTATTTCACCATCATCAGGACATGCTGATGCTGATGTAATGTCTGAAGAGAATATGGAGGACAATGGTAATGATGTGGTTTGGCAAAGTTAGTTCAGTGGTAAATATTTTGCTAGATGGATAAAACTCTAACAAAATTAACTTATGTTGAAATTAGGTGGGAAAGGATCAGGTTGGGACATGAGCGCATCATCCGGAGATGAACGTGAAGAACAAGTTGTCAGTAATGGTAAGTTTCATGATTGTACAACATAATGGTCAATGTAAAAATTTATTTTTTTTATTTTTTAGTTTTTTTTAAAACCAAACGCTAAAATATTGACCAAATAATGACATTTGTTTTTGATTCTTTTCAGAAATAATTACACTATATGATATTTATGTGTCTGCTAACCGACTAAAAGAAGCCTCTGCGGCGCATGATGCCCTAATCCATAAATATATTAATCAACGTCATAAATAAATGATGTTTGTTTTGTATTTTTCTATGTTTAACATGTATGTAGAAAGGTTTTGTAAATGAATAATTAAACAAAAAAATATTTTAAAAATATTAAAAATTTATACAAGTTCATAAATGAATCTAAATTAAAATAAAAAATGTTCAAGTTTTTTAAAAAAAATGTGCGTAATTGATTAAAACAACACATTATTTCATATACCAGGTTTATTCTCTAGGGAAATTGGTATAGTTACAAATTTGTTTTTTGTCACAAATATGCACTAAATATCATGCAACAGAAAGAATA
This sequence comes from Anomaloglossus baeobatrachus, assembly GCF_048569485.1. NCBI lineage: Eukaryota > Metazoa > Chordata > Amphibia > Anura > Aromobatidae > Anomaloglossus > Anomaloglossus baeobatrachus. Next base: position 698,677,856 of record NC_134353.1, read on the forward strand.
CAATAATAAAAAAAAAAAAAAAAAAATCGAAGAACAAAAAAAAAAAAAAATTACAAACTACTTCTTTTTGCGTTTGTTAACCAAACTCATGCGTGACCTACGGCCACGCACACCACCCTTTGGAAGTGGTTGTATTGATGGCTCTGCTGCAGCTTGAGGATTTTCAGGGGCATCAACAGGATCAACAGGATCAACAGGATCAACAGGATCAACAGCATCAACAGGATCAACAGGATCAACAGGATCAACAGGATGAGAAACCTCGCCAATGGCAACATAGGATGACTCTGTTAGTTTTTTAGCTCTTGCCAAACGTAAGACATCCTGGATTAAACATTGGGCAATGTATTTTTGGTCTGGGGTAAGTTCACGCATTTCATCATCCACGAACATAGCAATACCAGAAAGGGGTGGTCTGTTGTGCTGGTCTAGGATGTTTTGTGCCACTCCCATCAGTTTGGTTACAGCTGTAGTAGTGTTTGCAGGGATGGTTTTTTTTTTCCTTTGCCAACTTTGTGTGTATAACACATTGGATGGGCCTGCCTCAACCAAATCAACATTGGTTAATTGGCTAGCAGGAGTTTCCATTAGGTGTTCAGATGATGATTGTTGACTTGTTGTTGGCTCCTGCAATACAAAAATAACATAAATAAATAAACTTGTCATTTTAAAATATTTTTTAAAAACAAAATTTGAATACTTTTACATATATTGAAAAGTATACAAATATTCATTTCATCATAATTAAAAACAACACACATTGTTTATGACAAATTATGACAATAATAAAAATTATACCTCAGATATAATCACTTCATTGTTAGCATCTGGGGGAATATCACCACCAATATTGAGGCTACTGGTTGATGGCCTGTGAAGCTCCTGGTCCCTTGTGAAATTCAATAAATCAAAATACCAGAGCGTTGGGAGAAAGACATCACCAGTGCCAGCACCAGAACGTTTGGATTCCTCTATTTTGTTCAGTTCTTTCTTATAAACTGTGCGTATTGCCTGTATTTTTCTTTTCACGAGATCCTCGGTACCTTTTTGATTAGGATGGTATTTGTCATATATTACAATCATTTTAAGGTACGCATCCTTTTTAAGTTGCCTATTGCTGTACTCGGGGGATTTTATTTTCCATAAGGGTGTTTGCGTCTGGTACACCTCTATGAATTCACGTAGGAATTCCTCCTTATTAGTACACATCTGGAAAACATTAAATTGGAGATAAATCAGTACAAACACTGATTTAAAAAATTTAAAAAAAAAAAAACAAAAAAAAACACATATTGAGTAAAAACTATAACACATACCTTGCAGCAAAGATTCGCAAGTCCAGATTACAGTTGTTTTCAAAATTCACTTGTGCGAGGACAAACGCTGATGGGTAGACAAAAGCTGCAAGAATGAACACGCATCTGCGCACATTTATACTACCAACATCCAATGAAAATCAATAGCGCTGATTAAACAAATGAGTCGAGGCAAGAAGGGGTGTAGCGAGTTTACAATTCTACTACATCAAGATGCACTTTGTGTGGGGAACCAACGCCCATATCGCCATGACAATTTGAAATCCATGCGGTGAGACCGCTACACAACGATGCTAATGTTCCTCATTACATCGGGAAACGAGATAGCTTGGAAGGTGACTATAAAAGAGATTGTGACATGTGACCGTAAGCACACGACTAAAACATGGACACACAGCGATGAACACACATCGCACTAACGAACAGGGCGTGCCGCACATACGACGATATCGCGCCCGATATCGCAGTGTGTAAAGTAGCCTTTAGTTACCAAGCGCAGCATCTTCCACGCTGCGCTGGGGGCTTGTCACTGGTTGCTGGTGAGCTCACCAGCAACTTGTGTAGCCACGCTCCAGCGATCCCTGCCAGGTCAGGTTGCTGGTGGGATCGCTGGAGCGTTGCAGTGTGACATCTCACCAGCAACCTCCTAGCAACTTACCAGCGATCCCTATCGTTGTTGGGATCGCTGGTAAGTTGCTTAGTGTGACTGGACCATTATACAAGCTAGAGAAGGATATCTGAAGACAGAAGCTGGTTGGAACATGGAACAGGAGTTGGGTTGATGTATTTGAGAATAATGAGGCAATAATAAGGTTACAGGTCCATCATTTTTCAGTGCTTTGACCTATGGTCTTCAGTTCCAAGGTTGGTTCTACCACAGGAAACACTAGCAGAATATGTTCTATTTTAGGTTCGTGACTGAGTAGAATAGTCACTTCCTGGCCAGTAGAGGTTATTTTTGCAAACTGATGTGCTGATGACATATCGCAAGAGAAGATGTCACTTATGTAAAATTGGGTGTAATACTAAACTCGTGATTGTTCAACCTATTGGATAAACCGCTGTCAGCAGCTCCATTCATTCAGAAAGCTGTGTTTTTTTACAACCTTACATTTGCACATAACTAGCAATGTACATCAATAAGACTAGACTTATTATGCAAACATCAGCTTAAGAATTTCAGGGTCTAGTCTAAATGGTCAGCATTCATAAATATCAGTCGCTGTTGTAAATAGTGTACGTGTGTGAATATCAGTATATCCTCTTGAGTGTGGAGGGGGCTGGGAAGACATATCCAGTCCCGTCTCCCTTCTATTCTTGCCTTAGGCAGTGGGAAGGAAGTTTAGGAAGCAGCTGGTGGGAAAGGGGGTCCCCTATTGTATACAGATGGGAAATGTACACTGAGTTCAGACACGTCTGGCTGAAAATTGTGACTATGATATTTAAGTGAATAACCCTAAAAAGGGTTCATTATTGTACAAATATGATAATTTACTTTGAATATAGCGCCGCACTATCAGCTCTACCCTCACCTAATGTATCCTCACCTATCCCTTGTAGACTGGGAGCCCTCGCGGGCAGGGGTCTCTATCCTCCTGTACCTGTTTGTGTCTTGTATTGTTTATGATTATTGTTCTTGTCCCTATTATGTATACCCCTTTCACATGTAAATCGCCATGGAATTGATGGCGCTATAATAATAAATAATAATAATAATAATAATACAGCAGTCAATATTCGGCTAGTCAGAGAAGGACAATCATTATATTGCCTGCACGTATCAAGCAGACACAGATACATCTGAAGCAGCTCTACCTTGTGAAGACTTCAAATCAGGCATGTGTTTTATGGTTCATATACAGCAGAGCTGAGGAACTTTTTTTCTGCCAAGGGCTAGTTGGACATTTATATTTAATCTTTTTTTATTGAGTTTTCAAACGTAAAGACATTAACAAAACAAAACATTGCACTTAATGAGTACAAGAACCAAGAACAAAATAAATCTTTTCTATAACAAAAGTCAATTATAAAGTGTCACATAAAACCTGAGGCCACATCTAAGCAGCATCTTATATCTCGGTAGGAATCATAGACAATGATGATCTTCGCGTACTAAACAGAGAAGCCAGAAAAGGCCATCTGAAAGAAAGAAAGAACGAGAAAGAAAGAAAGAGTGAGAAAGAAAGAAAAAAAAAAAAAAAAAAAAGAAAGGGGTGGAGAAGAGAAAAAGGTAGCCTGGAAATTACCACCAAAGCCATATACGTAAGCATGTCCATTGATGAAGTCATAAAGGACCACAGATTTTTTTATACAAAAATGTAAATCAGAAATGAGATGTCGCGCCTATGTGCTGTCGAAAAGGGACCTGAATATGGGAGACTCCAAGAACAAGGTCCAAGGACTCCAAATTTGTAGGAAATTATCAATTGAGTCATTTGTCTCAGCGGTTAGACACTCCATTTTGTGAACGTCAGTCATCCAACGGAACCACTCCTCCGAGCTAGGGGTCTGAGGAGACTTCCAGTGTCGGGGGACCATCATATGAGCAACTGTCTGGCAAAATTTTAGGAAGCCCGACTTCTGAGAAGTGATAGACCCAGGAAGTATAGATAGTAGGGCCACTTGTAGAGATCCAGTCATATTATCCCCAATAATTTCATTGAAAACCGAAAAGACAGAGTCCCAATACGTCTTAATAATGTCTTAATAATGTCACAACTCTACCATATATATAGCATAGTGCACCTCTCTCTGCCACAGCACCAACACCTTTCAGACACAAAGGGGAAAATGGCATGCAGGGTATCCGGGCATCAATACCAGCAGATAAGCATATTCTAATTTGTGTATAGGACTTGTGAAATTTCTAATCCAGCAAATGCATTAAAAAGGGCAGCTCTGTTATATTATGAAATTAGGTAGGCCAGTTCCCCCTTCCTCACTTGAGTCTGTACAGATTACTAAGACCTATCAGTGGTCGACTACCTCCCCAAACAAATATTATAAAAGCCGATTGTAACATGGAGAAGAAGACCACAAATGGAATTATGGGAACTGTCTGAAATAGGTACAAGAAACGGGGAAAAACATCCATTTTAATCAAGTTAATGCACCCAAATCGAGATAGTCTCCTTTTACCATAGTTTATTTATATATTTTATTGTTCTAAGACAGGGAGAGAGATAATTAAGGTAATATAATTTGGAATGGTCCGCCTTGACCACTGCTTCTAAATAAGTTAATGTTGACTTCTGCCATTTGACAGGGGAATTTTCTTTTCACCACTACACTAGGCAAAGTTATATTAAGGGCTTCTGATTTAGAATAGTTTACTTTAAAGTTACTAAGATGGCTGAATTTCTCAATATCTTTAACTAATAAGGTGAAGGAAATGCGAGTTTGAGAGATGAAGATGAGGAAGTCTTCCACATAGGGAGCAGCTTTACACTTACCCCCTTCAGTTGATATATCATGAATATTGGTATTATTTCTGATGGCATAGCCAAATGCTTCAAAATAAACATATAAATGAGAGGGAAAGTGGGCAACCTCGACGTGTGCCATTTCTAATTGTGACCGGGGAAAATAGGAATCCATTAACTGTAACACTGGCCGAAAGAGCCCAATATAAGAAGGAAACTTTCTCAATGAATTTGGTGCCCAGGCCCAGCTGACGCAGTGAGATCAACATAAAGTTCCAGTTGACCCCATCGAAGGCCTCTGCGTCAATAGAGAGTAGGCACACAGGAAGTGCCTTTAACTTTGCCCATCCCAAAAGGACCAGTGATTTGTGTAACACAATGGACACCCCTTTGGATTTAGAGTCAGGATTGGAGCTGTGAAACCAAGAGATATAATATCTGTTTCTCAGAGTGTTGAGATGACCCAACTTAAAATGTGTTTCTTGTAGCATTAAGATATGAATCTGGTTTTTGTGCATGTCATACAAGATCTGCGACGATAGGTAAAAGAATACGATAGGCAAAAGAATAGAAAAGAGCAGAAGTCAAGAAAAGGTTCCCAGTAGTCTCGACCACCCCAAATCAGAGATATGCAAGACAGAGAGAGAAAATAGCTGAAAAAAGAAGGAAAACTAAAAAGCCCAACCTTATAGCTGGGAGTATTTATTATCATCACTCCTAATGTGACTCGTATTCCCAAGTGGGAGGTGTGCTTTCTATGGAGGAGCTCCCCGCCCCAGCCTATATCATTCATCTCTGAATTGTATGTGTGATGCCCTGGACACCCCAGGGGTCACAGGTCACTACACCACACACACACCCCCACACTAGGCAGGTAACACCCGTCAACCACAAAGACCTGATTGCCTCCCTCAGTGTTGGACAGGCACACCAGGTGGGCGGAGTCAGGCAGAAAGACACGCCCACCAAGGAGTCTGCTGGTCTGAGGCAGGAAAACAGACAAACAGTTGAGTTGAGGAGTTGAGTAGTAGTAGGAAGAGAGTGAAGTGCAGTTCTGCGCGGGGCCTGGGTTGGAGCCTAGGACCCCCAAACAGTCAGGCAGGCAGACGGCAGGGGCTGCCTGCAGGAGACCAGGAACACGACCGGTGGAACAGTAGGGACCGGGACAGGGTTGGAGCCCGCCGGAACCGAACCGGGGAGCCAACAGTATACCGGAGCACCAGGATGGGTACTCAGAACCTGACTAGGCCGTAGGCCACCACCATAGTCAAATTTATTGATTGAGGTTCTGGACCTCCCGGGGTTCTTTCCCACCAAAGTCCCAATTGAAGGCAACAGCCCAACCCGACCTGATAGTAGCCACCGCCAGAGGCCAGAGATCCAAGGGCCAGCGCCTGCGGGCAAAGGAGCTCCTTCGACACACCCGCCGGGGAGCGGACCACCCGTGCTTAGGCACCGTGGTCCATTTACAGTTAGGTGCAGGAGAAAGGTGGACTCCAACTCCAACCCGTCTAGTGGACTGCAGCCGGCTGCAGGCCTCCCGTCTATCACCACGTTTTCTTTACCAGTGACTCTGTGTGACTTAATCGTGAGTACAACAGTGCCATCCGGCACTGCGCCGCACCGCAGCACTGCGCCCTGCACTAGCTCCCCGCAACCGGGCCCCGGGACACACCGCCCCTACCCACGGAGGGGTTAACACCAAAGCTGCGCCCTGACACCGCTCCCGAGAGTCCCTCACCTCTACCGCAGCGGTGGTGTCCACCATCACCACGACCCGTGGGTGGCGTCACGGAATCACCCCGACACCCGAAATCCCCGCATCCCCCGCGTGTAGCGCCGGCCTCCCTTACAGAGCGAAGTGACCCCCGGGTCCGTGAGAGGCTCGAGCCACCGACAGCAGAACGAGCACGGATCCGAGCGGCTCGGCGGTCGCAGCCGAGGCCGCGGGGCGGTACACATCGACTCTTCTGGCGTCACGAACAGGATCGATCCAGTCTACTCACCCGTAGAAGTGCGCCTTGTAGTTCCCATCAGCGGCATCCCGCTGAAAAAGAATTTGAAGATCCGCCATCTTGGCTGCGAAGAGTTCCCGCTCGAGTCGTCCTTCCCGAGCAGTAAAGGCACAAAAATGAGACCCCACCACCAAAAGAAGGCAGTGCCAGAGAGAACCAAGGGGGGACGGGTGAAGAGCGGTTCCCCATGTGATCCCGGAGATAAGAAGCGGGGACGCCAGGACCCTGTACCCGTCTTGTTCCTGGAGGCCGAGCAAGCAACATGTCCGCCCCGTCTGACAAGCCCGCGCCTGGAACAGCGGTGTGGATGAGGGCCTGGATCGCCAAGATTAGTCAACGCCACCGGGACCAAGTGCGCCTCTTGATGGAACAATAAGCCGCTGAGGCGGAGGAGCTGGCGGCGATCGCCCGGGAGCATGAGATGGAGGCCCTTCTGATGGAGCTGGTAGGTGACCCACGCCCCTATGTCCCTGAGGGACCGGCCGCTGCGGCTGAGGGACCCGGTCTACCCCAGGCCCATATACGGTCTCCTCCGTCGCCCGTGCTGACTGCCGCTGCCAGGTTGCCTAGCCCGCTGTCCCTTACCACGGCAGAAGAACCTGAGGTGCCAGTTCACGGGGGTCCGGAAGTCGGAGAGGCTGCAACAGCCGGCGGTGACCCGCCTGATGCAGAAGGGAAGAGGGCCCCGGCAGTCCGCCTGACCGCGCGGAGACCGATAGTGGTGACTCTGGTCCTGACACGGAGCCGGTCTCGGGATCGGAGGAGGCCGATGAAAGTCTCCTCAACGGCAGTGCCCCGGCGGCCACTTACATCCCGCGGAACGGAGGGAATGGATATTGGATGGCCCTCTCCCACCATGCCTGCTGTGTATTGGAGATGTTTGAAGCAGAGGTCGAGTCTGCATTGGAGGGAGAGTTGGAGTAAGATTCGCACAGTTAAAGTCCCCGCTGGGACCCATCAGCAAGTCCCCGTTGGGACCTACAGTGTTTGTGGTAGCCCGTCGGCTATGAAGTGCTCGTCCCTGTTGGGACTTGTGCTGTCACCTTTGTCACCCTTTGTCACCTTGCCCTGTTTAACATGAGTGACTGCCATGAACAAGGCCCAGAACTAGCAGGCCAACCCAAAAACTATTGGGTCTGTAAATATTGTCCCTTCCTGCCCCCGCCATGCCCTTCCCGCACTGCCGGTCTCCAGAGAGGCTGGTTGGAGGAGGGACCCGCAGCGGAGTAGGCTGGGGTCCGATCACCACCTGCACCAATGACCATCCTCCGGGGCAGGGGTCCCCTCAGACGTGGGGCCCCTGCAAGACTGACTGGGTGCAAGGCACCGTACCTGTTCCCGCTTGGGTGGCCTGGGCCAGTTCCCGTTTTCCGGACTGGGGAAGAGGGGTGCTGCCTGTTTCTTAGGGGCAGCATCAAGGTCTAGGTTGCTTGGGTGGGGAAGCGGAAGGACATGGACCCATCCCGTTTGTTATTAAAAATGTTTTCCCGTTTGTAACGGTTCAAGTAATGTGCCTCCCGTAAGGAAAGAAATGAAGATGCTTTTGAATGTTAACATGTTTTTATCTTTTTCAGTTCACAACAAAAATAAATCGGTGTGGACGGGCAGCCCGCGGACGGTCTGCATTAAACCAAGGGGGAATATGACGCCCTGGACACCCCAGGGGTCACAGGTCACTGCACCACACCACCCCCACACTAGGCAGGTAACACCCGTCAACCACAAAGACCTGATTGCCTCCCTCAGTGTTGGACAGGCACACCAGGTGGGTGGAGTCAGGCGGAAAGACACGCCCACCAAGGAGTCTGCTGGTCTGAGGCAGGAAAACAGACAAACAGTTGAGTTGAGGAGTTGAGGAGTTGAGTAGTAGTAGGAGGAGAGTGAAGTGCAGTTCTGCGCGGGGCCTGGGTTGGAGCCTAGGACCCCCAAACAGTCAGGCAGGCAGACGGCAGGGGCCGCCTGCAGGAGACCGGGAACACGACCGGTGGAACCGTAGGAACCGGGACAGGGTTGGAGCCCACCGGAACCGAACCGGGGAGCCAACAGTATACCGGAGTACCAGGACGGGTACTCAGACCCTGACTAGGCCGTAGGCCATCACCATAGTCAAATTCACTGAAGCTCTCCTGGAGTGGAGAGACAGACAGGAGTCTGCAGAGTGTATCTGGGTTCTTGGAAGGAACCACAGCAAGTGGTGTTTGCTGGCAGGAGACAGTGTGTACAGGCGCCACACCTCCAATAGAGACTGTATTGGACTGGAAGCCCACAGTATGTGGTCGTGCTATGTTTTTGCCTTAAGCCAGGAGAGGCCTGTTCTGTTTAATGTTTGTCGTTTATGACAAGTGTTTTAATAAACGGCTGGAATTTTTATGAAGATACTGTGTCGTCCTGTGACCCTGCCTATGCCTACCTGAGCAAATCCTTACATTATGGTGGAGAATGTGGGCATGCGGTCTGGTTGCTAGAGGTAACGCAGCCTGGTTGCTAAGGAAAACGGCCTAGGAAGTATGGCTGTGGATTGGCGGGTCCACGAAAATGTTGTCTGTGCACTCAAGCAGCTGGCGGTGGATCAGCAGGTCTGCGGGGTTCCGTGCTGCAGTGGCGGGAGACCTGTGACTGGAGGTTTCGGGTCAATCCGGGATTGCTGGGTCCTGCTTGGTGAGCAGTGATACACCACAGGCTGGAGATCCTGGTTGTACAGGTGGTACAACCAGGAAAGGTTAGTAGTAACCACCCCCCCCTCCTTGAACCACTGGGTATTACCCATTGGAGCGCCCCTCTTGTTGCTCTTCTCGTTTCAGCATGAAGGAGTTCCTGAAACACCTGCCGCAGAGCCAGCAGCAGCACCAACAGCATGTGCCAAGAGGTCCAGCGACAGCCATGGGGGCTGAGATTCCAAAAGGAAGGATAGCTCATACAGACGCTATAGAGGAGCTGTACCAGTTCCTTGTGCGTGGACAGCAGGAGCCGTCAGTGCGCACCGATGTGGCAGCAGTGGACCAGTTTGAGAGTTCCCTTCTGGGTCCAGTACGGACACAGGGTGCCCAGCGAAATAAAGGGGAACTATGTGAACTGGGGTCTAAAGACACTATAAGCGAGTCTCTGAAAGCATAAAAGGGGGTGGAGTGCCATAAAGGGGTGGTTGCCCAAAAGGGGGTGGAGGCCCTTAGAAGAATAGTTGCCCACAAGGGGGTGGAGCATTCCAAATTCAAGCAGGTAGACTATAGCAAGGGGCAATGGGGTTCGCCTTACATATGTGCTACCTGCAGTATAGGCTATCCATCCGGTATTAGGCCACAGGAGCGCTACGTGGAAGTGAATGGGACAATAGTGTCTGGTCTGTTAGACCCGGGAGCTGGCTGACCTTAGTGAGACTCATACCCAATCTCCATTTTATGGTCGGTAGGAAAATAGAAGGTAGCTGTGTGCATGGGATCACTAAAGAATAGTGATAATTCAGATAGCCAAGCAACTGGAGCGCCATGATGTGGGTGTGGTTGAGGTTGTGGTTGGAGCCCAGGGGTCACAGGTCATTGCAAACACCACCCTCCCCCACACACACTAGGAAGGTAACACCCGTCAATCAAGACCTGATTGCCTCCCACAGTGTTAGACAGGCACACCAGGTGGGCGGAGTCAGACGGCAAGACACTCCCACCAAGGAGTCTGCTGGCCTGAGGCAGGAAAACAGAAAACAGTCTAGCACAGTACAGTGGAGTGAGCAGTTGAGTGCAGTACAGTTCTGCACGGGGCCTGGGTTGGAGCCCAGGACCCTAAAACAGTCAGGCAGGCAGACGGCAGGGGCCGCCTGCAGGAGACCGGAAACACGACCGGTGGAACCGTAGGGACCGGGACAGGGTTGGAGCCCGCCGGACCCGAACCGGGGAGCCAACAGTCTACCGGAGCACCAGGAAGGGTACTCAGACCCTGACTAGGCCGTAGGCCACCACCATAGTCAAATTCATTGATTGAGGACCTCCCGGGGTTCTCTCCGACCAAAGTCCCGATTGAAGGCAACAGCCCAACCCGACCGGATAGTAGCCACCGCCATAGGCCATAAATCCAAGGGCCAGCGCCTGCGGGCAAAGGAACTCCCACGACCTAACCGCCGGGGAGCGGACCACCCGTGCTTAGGCACCGTGGTCCACACAAGCTTAGGTGCAGGAGAAAGGAGGACCCTGTCACACCGTCCAGTGCCTCAGCCGGCCGTGGGCCACCCGTCTTCCACCTTGTTTGGTTTACCAGCGCCTCTGAGTGACTTAATTGTAAGTACCACATCATCGCACCGCACTGCAGCACGGCGCCCCGCTACCGGGTCCCAGGACACACCACCCCTACGGAGGGGTTAACAACCGAGCTGCGCCCTGCCATCTCTCCCGGGAGCCCCACCATCTTTACCGCAGCGGTGGTGTCCCATATCACCACAACCCATGGGTGGCGTCACGAAAACCACCCCAACACCAGCATCTCCGCATCCCCCGCGTGCAGCGCCAGTCTCCCCTTTCAGAGCCACGTGACCCCCGGTTCCGTGAGGGGCTCGAGCCACCGCCAGCAGTACGAGCACGGATCTGAGCGGCTCGGCGGCCACAGCCGAGGCCGCGGGGCGGTACACATAGACTCGTCTGGCGTCACGAACAGGATCGATCCAGTCTACTCACCCAAGAAGTGCGCCTTGTGATCCCCATCGGCGGCGTCCCACCGAAAAATTTGAAGATCCGCCATCTTTGGCGCGAAAAGTTCCCGCTCGAGTCGTCTTCCCTGAGCAGGGGAGGCGCGAAACAGAGAAAGCCCGGCCCAAAAGAAGGAGTGTCAGAGAGAACCAAGGGAGGACGAGGTGAAGGACGCTCCTCATGTGATCTCCCAGATGAAAAGCGGTGACGCCAGGACTCCGTACCGGTATTGTTCCTGGAACCCGAGCAAGCAGTATGTCCATCCCGTCTAGCAGGCCCACGCCCGGAACAGCGGCGTGGGTAGAAGCCCGGGTGGCGCAGCTAAGCCACAGCCTGCAGGCCCGTATTCAGCTCCTGGTACAAGGATGGGAAGCTGAGATGGCAGAGGTGGCGGCAGCCGTGCGAGCACGTGAAGTGGAGGTAGAATTGGAGGAGCGGGTAAGTGACCCACGCCCCTGTGTCCCCGAGGGATCGGTCGCTGCGGCTGAGGGGCCCGGTCTGCTCCCGCTTACCCTGCTGCCTCCCCCACCGCCCGTATCGGTCGTCGCTGCCCCGCCAGTTGGGCCATTGTCCCGACACCGGCAGCAGACGACACCGCACCCGCCTGCAAGGACCCGCCCGTGGACGCTGCCCGCGGACAACCGCTTGCCCGGCCGGCACCGATCCCGCTGCCGTGGAAGGTGCCCGTTCCCCGTGAGGGAACATCGAACCCAGGGGTAACCACGCCCGAAGAGGCCCCGGCAGTCCGCCCGGCCAGCAAGGTGGTGGCCGCTGGCCCGCCAAAGGCCCAAAAGGTGAGGCTGATCACTCCCAAGCTCCAGGCCTTGGCTGAGGCAGCAGGGGGTTGCCGCTGCAAGGCAGCACAGCAGGCCGCGACACAGCGGTGCTCCCCAACCCAGAAGGTGCCGGTAGTGGCCAACACCGGGCGGCACCGGCTGGGCCCGACCCCCGCACCAACGGAGCAGGTGGAGCCGCCATGCTGGGAGCGGCAGCTGAGCCTGACGGGCCGGGAAATAGAGGCCCGGGAGAAGGAGAAAGCCGCTGTTTTGGCCCGCACCATCAAAGCGAAGGACAACCTCAGGAAGGCCCCCCCCCCCGAGGCGCGGGGCTCGACCTACGAGGGCCAGGTCCGGCAGTTTTGCCCCTGGCGTGGATGGGGGTTTATCTGCGAGCCAGGCCTGGGGGTCGAGGTGTGTTTCTCACCCGGACCGTGACCTGAGAGCTGGTGAGCTGGTCACCTACACCTGCCACTATGGGGGAGATAGGCTGGTACGCCCTAGATGTCCGGGGAAGGGTGAGCTGCAGTACCCGTGAGCGGCCCCAGTCTCCTCCCCCTCCGTACAGCCCCGATGTGGAGCTGGAGGAGGAATATGGCGACTTAAAGTAGGCAGCAAAGTTCTTGATCAGTTAAAGTCGCTGTTGGGACCTACAAGTTGGTGGTAGCCCATTGGCTGCGAAGAAGCCCCGTCCCCGTTGGGACATGCCCCGTCACCTTTGTCACCTTGTCCCCTCCCTGTTTGCATGAGAAACTGCTCATGGACACGGCCGAGAACTTGCAGGCCAACCCATAAACTTGTGGGCCTTGAAAATATTGTCCCTTCCTGCCCCCTCCATGCCCTTTCCGTGTTGCCAGTCTCCGGAGAGGCTGGTTGGAGGAAGGACCCGCAGCAGAGTAGGCTGGTGTCCGGTCACCACCGGAATCGGTGACCATCCTCCGGGGGCAGGGGTCCCCTTGGCCGTGGGGCCCCTGCATGACCGCCGGGTGCGTTTCCCGTACCCGTTCCCGCCTGGGTGGCCTAGGCCAAGTTCCCGTTTCCGGACTGGGGAAAAATGGGTGCTGGCCGTTTCTTAGGGGCAGCATCAAGGCTAGGTTGTTTGGGTGGGAAGGCGGAAGGACATGGACCCGTTCCCGTTTGTCATTATTAAAAGTGTGTTTTTCCCCGTTTGTAACAGTTCAAGAATGTGCCTCCCGCAAGGGAAGAGTGAAAAAATGCATTAAACCAAGGGGGAGTGTGACGCCCTAGAGCCCAGGGGTCACAGGTCATTGCACACCCCCCCCCCACACACTAGGAAGGTAACACCCGTCAATCAAGACCTGATTGCCTCCCTCAGTGTTAGACAGGCACACCAGGTGGGCGGAGTCAGGCGGCAAGACACGCCCACCGAGGAGTCTGCTGGCCTGAGGCAGGAAGTTCAAAGAGAGATGAACAGATTAGTTGAGAAGTGCAGTTGAGTAGTGGAGTGAAGTACAATTCTGCATGGGGCCTGGGTTGGAGCCTAGGACCCCCAAACAGTCAGGCAGGCAGACGGCAGGGGCCGCCTGCAGGAGACCGGGAACACGACCGGTAGAACCGTAGGGACTGGGACAGGGTTGGAGCCCGCCGGAACCGAACCGGGGAGCCAACAGTCGGAGCACCAGGACGGGTACTCAGACCCTGACTAGGCCGTAGGCCACCCCCATAGTCAAATTCACTGATTGAGGATCTGGACCTCCCGGGGTTCTTTCCCACCAAAGTCCCGATTGAAGGCAACAGCCCAACCCGACCGGATAGTAGCCACCGCCAGAGGCCAGAGATCCAAGGGCCAGTGCCTGCAGGCAAAGGAGCTCCTCCGACACACCCGCTGGAGAGCAGACCACCCGTGCTTAGGCACCGTGGTCCATTTACATTTAGGTGCAGGAGAAAGGTGGACTCTGCCAACCCGTCTAGTGGACTGCAGCCGGCTGCGGGCCTCCCGTCTATCACCACGTTTGGTTTACCAGTGACTCTGTGTGACTTAATCGTGAGTACAACAGTGCCATCTGGCACCGCGCCGCACCGCAGCACTGCGCCCTGCACCAACTCCCCGCAACCGGGCCCCGGGACACACCGCCCCTACCCACAGAGGGGTTAACACCAAAGCTGCACCCTGACACCGCTCCTGGGAGTCCTTCACCTCTGCCGCAACGGTGGTGTCCACCATCACCACGACCCTGGGGTGGCGTCACGAGCAATCACCCCCGACACCCGAAATCCCCGCATCCCCCGCGTGTAGCGCCGGCCTCCTTTACAGAGCGAAGTGACCCCCGGGTCCGTGAGAAGCTCAAGCTACCGACCGCAGAACGAGCACGGATCCGAACGGCTCGGCGGTCGCAGCCGAGGCCGCGGGGCGGTACATAAACATACACAGTATATCAGCACACTGCGATTAATGAATCCATTAACTCCAATATTGCTGTAAACGTTAAAAACGTAAAGTACTGTTGATACCCTAAAAACAATAATGATGTACGACAAACTGGATTCGGAGAAACATAAGGAGAAGTCCACTAAAAGATTCTTCAAAAAGTGGAGAACATTTATTGAGCAAAGCTTCACACAGACGGAAATCACCCAGGTAATTAAAGCATTTGAACACACGTCTTGGTATTGTGTGGAAGACATTGCAGGGACACTAGGGACACAGAAGATGGGGAGCATCCAAAGGACCAACTGAAGGGAACAAATAGGTTAGGTTGTTAAGTTAGGGGTACTTTGCACACGGTGGGGTCAAATTAAAAGTGACGTACTTCCGGCATCGCATGCGACATCGTAGTGTGTAAAGGCTCGATGATACCATTAACGAGCGCAAAAGCGTCGTAATCGTATCATCGCTGCAGCGTCGGCGTAATCCATAATTACGCTGACGCGACAGTCCGATGTTGTTCCTCGCTCCTGCGGCAGCACACATCGCTGTGTGTGAAGCCGCAGGAGCGAGGAACATCTCCTACCGGCGTCACTGCGGCTTCCGTAGAATATGCGGAAGGAAGGAGATGGGCGGGATGTTTACATCCCACTCATCTCCGCCCCTCCGCTCCGATTGGCCACCTGGCGTGTGACGTCGCTATGACGCCACACGACCCGCCCCCTTAACAAGGAGGCGGGTCGCCGGCCAGAGCGACGGTCGCAGGACAGGTGAGCCCATGTGAAGCTGCCGTAGCGATAATGTTCGCTACGGCAGCTATCACAAGGATATCGCTGCTGCGACGGGGGCAGGGACTATCGCGCTCGGCATCGCAGCATCGGCCTGCGATGTCGCAGCGTGCAAAGTACCCCTTAGAGTAAATTATTGTTAAGATAATTCTTTGGAGATGAAATTGTTGTGACAATGAAAAAGAAAATGATGTAACAGAAGCTTTGTACGATCCGGAGACATTTTATGGAATGTAACAACATGTTCTCTTGTTGATGATATGTGCTTGCTGACATCAAATAAAATATGTTTAAAAAAAACCAAAACGTAAAGTACTTAGTGTTTTTGATCAACGAGAACAAAACCCATTCAACCACATCAACTTTTACTTTTACCTTTTAATATGCCTCATCTCCTTTATACTCCCTATTCAGATGAGGCCTGGTACATTAGGAAAGGCAGGACATTTAGTGGTTAGGGACCATCCATTTATAGTTACACCTTGACATGGTTCAATGGCTTTTGCTCGCTTTGATAAAAAAATGTTAAAAGGAACCTGTCACCAGGCTTTTCCCTTATGAGTTGTGGCCAGCACCAGTGAGCCCTTATATACAGTATTCCAGAATGCTGTATATAAGAGCCCAGGCAGATCTGTAGAAAGTAAAAGACACCTTTATAATACTCACGTAGGGGGTGGTGCAGTCCAATGGGCTTGCTGCTCTCGGTCTGGCGCCTCCTCCATCTTGTGAGATTGCCGTCCTCCTGCCCAGCCCCGTGTGGATGACATGTCCTATGGGACACTAACGAGAGTAATGGAATGATTGCTTACTTTAATTACCAATCTTGTGCCAGGCTTTCTGTACATAAGATCCAGCCGCCACATCACACATGGTGCCCCTCCTGATTCATTAACATTTTATTGTGCACCTTAAACTGATGAGCAAGAAAAGATCTAATAAAACAGAACAATATCGACATAACCAGCGCTCTGTGCTGGAAAAAGCCTATATGCTTTAGAGCCGTGGATTTCACTCTATGTCCATTGGTCCAATAGTCTTCAGTCCACAGCGAGCTCTTCACAATTACTACAAGATGAGGATCCCCACATACAACAAGATGAAAACCAGGATGGGGGACATTACTACAAGATGGGGACATTACTACGCTGTGGGGACCAGGATGGGGACAATACTACAAGATGGGGATATTACTACGCTATGGGGACCAGGATGGGGACATTACTACAATGAAGACTCATCTCTTCCAACAAGCCTACAACCTACAATAAGGGGTACTTTGCACGCTGCGACATCGCTATCCAATTGTAGCGATGCCGAGCGCGATAGTCCCCACCCCCGTCGCAGATGCGATATCTTGTGATAGCTGCCGTAGTGAACATTATCGGTACGGCAGCTTCACACGCACTTACAACGTCGCTCTGGCCGGCGACCCACCTCCTTCCTAAGGGGGCGGGTCGTGCGGCAACACAGCGACGTCACACGGCAGGCGGCCAATAGAAGCAGAGGGGCGGAGATGAGAGGGGCGTAAACATCCCGCCCACCTCCTTCCTTACGCATAGCCGGTGGACACAGGTAAGGAGATGTTCCTTGCTCCTGCGGCTTCATACACAGCGATGTGTGCTGCCGCAGGAATGCGGAACAACATCGTACCTGTTGCTGCGGGGAAATTATGGAAATGACCGACACTACACAGATCACCGATTTTCGACGCTTTTGCGATCGTTTATCAGTGTTTCTAGGCTTTACACGTTGCAACGTCATTACCGGCGCCGGATGTGCATCACTTTCGATTTGACCCCGACGAGATCGCAATAGCGATGTTGCAACGTGCAAAGTACCCCTAACCCTCAGTCCAGTACACCACTGTGCAACCAGCTCTGTCCTCACCTATTGTACCATCACCCATTCCCTGTAGACTGTGAGCCCTCGCGGGCAGGGTCCTCTCTCCTCCTATACCAATCTATTTTGTATTGTTAATGATTGTTGTACGTATACCCTCTTTCACTTGTAAAGCGCCATGGAATAAATGGCGCTATAATAATAATAATAATAATATGGGGACCAGACAAGAATAAGAACATTACTACAAGATATTGGCCAGAATTACTATACGGTGCTAATTGCAAGACAATATTACTGTATGTGGCCAATTGAGGGGAAAAAAATGTAAAAATGCAAAAAAAAATCTAAATAAAGCATGAAAAAATATTTTGCCACTAAAAATGTTATTTTCTATATAAACATATAAATTAAAGTAAACAAAAAAATGCACGTTTGTTATCTCCATATCTTTTATGATCCAAACAATAAAACTGTACTATAACCGTATAATGAATGCCATTTAAAGAAATAAAAGAAACAATATAAATAGCAACAAAAAGAAGAATAAATAGCCTCCAAAAATTAAGCATTACTTACAGCAAAGATAGCGCTGCAGTTGTAAATCGCCCAGGCCAAAAACTAATACTCGCAGGATACAGCTAAGCCCCCACTAAGTGGAGGCATCACAGGTGCAGGAGGAGCAAATCACACACACTTCCAAAAAATGGAGAGGGTGATTGCTGGATGATAAAACTGCACACTGATGTCTTGCATCAGTGTGCAGTTTTATCATCCAGCAATCGCCCCACTAAGGCTTAGCTGTATCCTGCTAGAGTACTAGTTTTTGGCCTGGGCGCTTTACAACTGCAGCCCTATCTTTGCTGTAAGTAATGCTTAATTTTTGGAGGATATTTATTCCTCTTTTTGTTGCTATTGTTATATTTAGTGTAGGGACCTACAAGTATGAAGTTCCCATGACGAGGGTTGTAGGCTTCCGTATTCTGGAAATAAAATAAACCATCAAAAAATGATCAAATGGTGTATTCAAATTGTATCACTATCTGAATGGTGGGATGGATTGCAGGCGGAGTGCAGGCTCGCTGGTTGCAGGGGTTAATCAGGTACTCACTCAGCAAGAAAGCAGACGCTGACAACGTAGTAAACCAAGTCTCTGGGTCCCGCTGCCCTCTTGGGGAGCTTGTCTGGGTCCCATCCCCTGCAGTACTGCCTGGTAGTCCGTGGCCTGCCTCCTGGCACTGTATTTTAGTGTCCTTTGTGGCCCGTCTGCTTGGAGCTTTCCGGGCCCCGCTCCCTGCTATGAATAGCAAGAGGAGCTTGCTCTCAGGAGCGCACGCTTGGGATTTCAGTGGGCTGCTTTGCTTGGAAAGCCCTATCCTCCTCGTTGCGCTAGTGCCCCCGATCTCTGAGCTTCGTGGGAACAGTCTGTCGCGGGCGGGGAGGAGGGTGTCAGCACACCGCGCTCACCCCTTCTGCTCGGGTCCGGCAGTTGCTCCTGGTGGCTCGAGCTGCGGGCCGGATCCCGGGGTGTCTCGAGCGACACTCCTCGCCCGTGAGTGAAAAGGGGGGGGGGTGTTTGTTGGGATTATAGTTCGTGACGCCACCCACGGTTGTGGTGATGGCACCACCGCTGCTCAGTGTGGGGGTCCCGGGGATGGTGATGGGAGCAGCCAGGTGTTGTGTTGCCCCTCCGTGGGTAGGGGTTGGTGATCCCGGGGCCCGGTGAAGAGATGTGAAGTGTAGGGCCTGGAGGGCGCAGGGACGCGGGGGCAGCGCTGTGCCTTGCGGCACTGTGGTACTCACTCAGCCTGAGACACGGACACAGTTTGTACGGTAAACCAACGGCTGGTAGGACGGTCCCACAGACGGTTGCACCTGCACTCCCGGTAGGTGACGGTGACGTCTCTCTTCCTTGCACCTGTTTGACTGATGGTAGCGGTGGATTCCCTCCGGTTACCCGCTCCCCGACTGCAATCTGGGCCGGAGGAGCTCTACACTTTGCCCGCAGGCGCTGGCCCTGGGGAAACTGGTCCTTGGCGGTGGCGGTGTCTCCCCGGTAATGGTCGGGCTGCTGCCGTCAATCGGGACTTTGTTGCTGGGGGATCTGCGTCCCCTTCGCTGACGGATTCGGCAAATTGGGCGACTCCTAGCCTTGCCGGGGTCCGAGAGGCCCCTGCCCTGGTGCTGACTGTCCTTCGGAACACTGCTCCAGACCACCGGGCACACAGCCAACGGGGTCCTTCCAGGAACTTCCAAACGGTCCCCCTCCGGACAGTCACCGCCGTCGCTGACCTTGCTGTTCTAGCCCTACACACAGCTGGGCTCTCAGGCTCTGTGCACTCTCTGCGCTCTCTCCACTTCTTGCTTTCCTCCTTCTCCGCTTTCCTTTCCTTCACTTTCACTTCTTGTTGTTTCCTCTAGCCCCTGCCTGGGCTAATCTGCTGTTCACTCGTTCATGTCCCTGACTGGACTCGACTGCCTGGTTACTTCCTGCCTCCAGAGTTGTGAGCTCCTTGGTGGGTGGAGCCAACCGCCTGGCCCACCCCCTGGTGTGCATCACAGACTCCTGGAGGAAGGCAACAAGGATTTCTGGTTAGCAGGTGTGCCTACCTGGAGTGTGGGGTGTAGTGGTGTTGTTATCTGTGTCCCCTGGCTTGCCCAGGGCGACACATTCCCCATTAGCAAAATGCAGACCGTCCGCGGGCTGCCGTCCTACACCGGTTTTATTTTTCTGTAAAAAGGGGATAACAGGGTTAAACATAACATAAGCATTTTCAATCAACTCTTCCCAAGACGGGAGGCACATTTTACTTTTAACGTTTCAACGGTGTACGGTCACGGTTTCCGCTCTCTCCCACCCAAGCAACCTGGCCCTGATGCTGCCCCTAAAACCCAGGCAGCACCCCTTGACCCACAGTCCAGCACAAGTCACCCGAGCGGGATCTGTCCTTCCCTCCAGAGGGTAGCCACCGGTCCCTTTGGTGGCTGGGCCCTGGCCTGCTCTGCTCAGGGCCCTCCCTCCAACCTGCCTCTCCAGAGGCGGCATTGCGGAAACGGTAACGGTACCCAACATATTTACAAGCCACTAACGTTTGTGGTTGCCCTGCAGAGTTCACGGGCTTGTCCATGGCTAGTTCCCATGCATTTTTAAACTTTAAACGGTCCCCACGGGGACAACGGTGCCGGCTCCTGCCGGTTGCTAATCACAGCTGACAATCAGGTGACTTCTCGGGTAATCATTTTCATCTTTCAAAACTTTCAACAAACTTTCAAACAAACAAAGCGCTGGTCCCTACAGGGACGGTGCTGCGGGCCTCCATTGCCCTACTCCGGTCCTGCTGCTGCTTCATCCGAGGGAGGGGGTGCAGAGCTCATCTTGCCCTCCGGGCTGCCCCTCAGCTTTACATCCAGGGCAAACCACCCCCTCTCTCCGCAGTGCCGAGTGTACCGCACCATGTCTCCCGGGATAAGATTACGGCCAGGATGCTCTTCGGGCAGGTGAGCATGCACATCCCGCCGGGCTACAAATACCTCGGCCTCCAGGCCCGGTTCATATATGAACCCGTAGCCCCGGCGGATATCGAATCACCTCACCTGCCCCTCGTAGAACGGGCCCCGGACACGGAAGGTCGCTTGCCGCAGGTTCTCCTTTTCCCGTATGACTCGGGCCACCAGCTCGGCTTTCCTACGCTCCCTCTCCGCGATCTCCAGGCCCAGCTTGGTCGGCTCCCTGTCCCAGTATGGCTCCGGCGCACGGGTTGAGCCCCGCGGGACATTCAGCACGTTACCCACTGTCAGGAAGGTGGGTGGCGTATCCCGCGGTGTCATGGCCTTGGGCGCTGCCTTGCAGCAACAACCCGGCGCCACCTCAGCCGAGGTGTGGGGGATGGGCACAGGGGCTTTCCGCAGTTGGGCCTTCGGCTCGGAGCGGGTCATCGGCTCCGGCTCGGGGAACTGCTCGGGGACTGTCTCTGGCGCAATCTTCGGGGCCTTCCATGGCAATGCCTCCGGTTTGCTTCGGGCTCCGGCTACAGGTCGGTCCGCTGGGGCGGACGGGCTGGGTATCGCTACCGGTTGCGGTGGCAGCGGGCCTAGTGGCGGGGTCACGGCCTCCGAGACGGGTGGCGAAGGAGGCAACGGGGGGAGAGGGCTTTGACCGGGTCCCTCAGCCGCAGCGACCGGTCCCTCCGGGACATAGGGGCGTGGGTCACTCACCCTCCCTTCCTCCGCTTCCTCCTCGCGTCTCCGCACGGCTGCCAAAACGTCCGCCATGTCGGTCTCCCACTCCTCCAGGAGGAGCTGCATTTTGACCTGCAGCCTTAGATGGAGCTGCGCGGTCCGGATCTCCACCCACGCTGCGGTTCCCGGTGCGGGGGCCACGGTGTTTCGGGACGGCATCCACATGGTGTCTTTGCTGTTTGCTTCCAGGAACGGGATGTTTGCAGAGTCCTGGCGTCCCTGCTTTTATAGCGGCGACTACATGCCGCCAGCCGCCATCGCGTCCCCCTTAGCTCTTTCCGGCCCCTCCTCTCTCGGGGCGGAGTTTTGGCCTTCGCGCCTCTACTGCTCGAGAAGACGCTCGAGCGGGAACTTTTCGCGCCAAAGATGGCGGCTTCTGAAATTTTTCTGCCGGATACCTCCGGCGGTAACAAGGCGCACCTCTACCAGACGGCAGAGCGGTAAGATCCTGTTCGTGACGCCAAGTTGTCGCGGGCGGGGAGGAGGGTGTCAGCACACCGCGCTCACCCCTTCTGCTCGGGTCCGGCAGTTTCTCCTGGTGGCTCGAGCTGCGGGCCGGATCCCGGGGTGTCTCGAGCGACACTCCTCGCCCGTGAGTGAAAAGGGGGGGGGGGTGTTTGTTGGGATTATAGTTCGTGACGCCACCCACGGTTGTGGTGATGGCACCACCGCTGCTCAGTGTGGGGGTCCCGGGGATGGTGATGGGAGCAGCCAGGTGTTGTGTTGCCCCTCCGTGGGTAGGGGTTGGTGATCCCGGGGCCCGGTGAAGAGATGTGAAGTGTAGGGCCTGGAGGGCGCAGGGACGCGGGGGCAGCGCTGTGCCTTGCGGCACTGTGGTACTCACTCAGCCTGAGACACGGACACAGTTTTTACGGTAAACCAACGGCTGGTAGGACGGTCCCACAGACGGTTGCACCTGCACTCCCGGTAGGTGACGGTGACGTCTCTCTTCCTTGCACCTGTTTGACTGATGGTAGCGGTGGATTCCCTCCGGTTACCCGCTCCCCGACTGCAATCTGGGCCGGAGGAGCTCTACACTTTGCCCGCAGGCGCTGGCCCTGGGGAAACTGGTCCTTGGCGGTGGCGGTGTCTCCCCGGTAATGGTCGGGCTGTTGCCGTCAATCGGGACTTTGTTGCTGGGGGATCTGCGTCCCCTTCGCTGACGGATTCGGCAAATTGGGCGACTCCTAGCCTTGCCGGGGTCCGAGAGGCCCCTGCCCTGGTGCTGACTGTCCTTCGGAACACTGCTCCAGACCACCGGGCACACAGCCAACGGGGTCCTTCCAGGAACTTCCAAACGGTCCCCCTCCGGACAGTCACCGCCGTCGCTGACCTTGCTGTTCTAGCCCTACACACAGCTGGGCTCTCAGGCTCTGTGCACTCTCTGCGCTCTCTCCACTTCTTGCTTTCCTCCTTCTCCGCTTTCCTTTCCTTCACTTTCACTTCTTGTTGTTTCCTCTAGCCCCTGCCTGGGCTAATCTGCTGTTCACTCGTTCATGTCCCTGACTGGACTCGACTGCCTGGTTACTTCCTGCCTCCAGAGTTGTGAGCTCCTTGGTGGGTGGAGCCAACCGCCTGGCCCACCCCCTGGTGTGCATCACAGACTCCTGGAGGAAGGCAACAAGGATTTCTGGTTAGCAGGTGTGCCTACCTGGAGTGTGGGGTGTAGTGGTGTTGTTATCTGTGTCCCCTGGCTTGCCCAGGGCGACACAAGTCCATATAGGCCCTGTCCTCTGCAGGTAATTGCAGGGTTGCTTGAAGCTCCTACCCGACCTAGGGTCCGTGTACCCCGTCGTGCTTTGGGTCCCAGCCCCTCTACAGAACTATGGCTGCTGGCTATCCTCCAAGACTAGCCAAGCACCCAGTCCCAATCTCCCGCGACCGGGTCTCTGACTCCTCCTGGTCCAGACCACCGTCTGTGACCGAGCCAGCTTTTCCCCTGGGAGCTCCAACTCCCAGCTTCCTCGAGCTCCTCACTGCTCGAAGGCTACTCCTGTTCTCTGGGGAGCTGCTACTCCCAGCTCCTCACTCACTAGGAGCTACTTCTGTTCTTCTCGCTCCCCTGGAACTAACTCACTTGTCATCTCCCATCTCCCTGCCTGACCTCTAGGTGGGCGGCCCTATTCCAGCTTAAGCAGTCCACTGGTGTGCCTGACAGGTGTGGTATGAGGTGTAAATAGGATTTGTGAATGCTGGTGGAGGCAGTACCGCAAGATGGGGACCCAGAACCATGGGGGGTTGAGTCCTGCACAGGGAGAGAAAGATTGTGCAGAACCCTGTGACGACCTGACTAGTCCAGGGCGTCACACTGGCATTAGGGGGTGAGTCAATCTGCGCAATTTCTCAGGGACCCAACTCTCTTAGGGACTCAAGCAGTTGTATTAAGTGGTTCAGATTGTTTAAGGACCTTAGATGACTTCACAGTCATGTGACATGATGTAATCAAAGGTCTCTTAAAGGGAAGGTGTCGTGCCCAAAATAAAAATTTCAATAACTGAAAAAATATAAAGTATTAATGTTTTAATGTTTTGTTTAAATATTATTATTTGTTTTTAATTGAGCAATATAAAAAAAAAATTAAAAAGTTAAACACTAGGGGGAGGAGCTGCTGAAATCCTACTAAAATCCTACTGTAGAAAAATCTCACATTACAGCACCAGTAAAAGTGGGCAGAATCTGCTCTCCTGTGTGCGATGTCACACCTTCCCCTCCCAATCTGGGTGTTTCCAACAGATAGAGAGAATGAAATGTAGGGACACAGTGCGGAGCCATTTTGTTGGTGACCACAAATGTCTAAAGTGTCACCAAGAACAGCTCCATAGTGATCCCCACATAGCGTTCTGCACGCCCCGATCCAGCAATGCTCTGCCGCATGCACACCTACCCGCAATGTTCTGCCACATGCACGCCTGCAATGCTCTGCCACACGGACGCACGCAGTGTGTGTGTGTGTGTGTACACTGTGTATATACTGTGTGTGACCGAGCACCCAGCATGAGGGCGGCGGAGCCAGCGTGTGTATATACTATATACCATGTACTGTGTGTATATACTATATACCGTATGAACACTGTGTATATACTGTGTGTGTGACCGAGCAGCATGAGGGTGGCGGAGCACGCGTGTGTATATACTATATACCATGTACTGTGTGTATATACTATATACTGTGTTTATATATTATATACCGGATGAACACTGTGTATATACTGTGTGACCGAGCAGCATGAAGGAGGCGGAGCCAGTGTGTATATATACTATATATCGTGTACTGAGTGTATATAATATATACTGTGTGTATATACTATATACCATGTGTACAGTGTGTATATACTGTGTGTATATACTATATACCATGTGTACACTCTGTATATACTGTGTGTGTGACCGAGCAGCATGAGAGAAGCGGAGCCAGCGTGTGTATATACTATATACAGTGTACTGTGTGTATATACTATATACCGTGTGTACACTGTGTATATACTGTGGGTGTGACTGAGCAGCATGAGGGGGCGGATCCAGCGTGTGTATATACTATATACCATGTACTGTGTGTATATACTATATACTGTGTGTACAGTGTGTATATACTGTGTGTGTGACCGAGCAGCATGATGGTGCAATGCTCTCCATGCATGACCACCTGAAATGCTCTGCCACGCACGTACACATACAATGCTCTGCCACGCACACACACAATGCTCTGCCATGCACGCACGCACACACAATGCTCTGCCACACGCACACACAATGCTCTGCCACACGCACGCACACACAATGCTCTGTCATGCACGCACACACAATGCTCTGCCACGCACGCACACTGCTCTGCCACGCATGCACACATAATGCTCTGCCACGCATGCACACATAATGCTCTGCCACACGCACGCACACACATTACTCTGCCACGCACGCACACACAATGCTCTGCCACATGCACGCTCACACAATGCTCTGCCACGCATGCACACACAATGCTCTGCCACACACACACTCACACAATGCTCTGCCACACGCACGCACATACAATGCTCTGCCACACGCACGCATACACAATGCTCTGTCACGCACACACAAAGTGCTCTGACACACACACACAATGCAGGGGAGGGGAGGGGAGGTTACACTACTCACACAGGCCAACAGGTGACAGGCCATGGGGGGAAAGAGTGGGGGTGTCATTGGAGACGGTAGCATCGGTGGTGGGGGGAGGGGCGCCGGTACACAGTCTCACACAGGCTGAACGGGTGACAGGGGAAAAGTGCAGCACACAGCATGACCACTGTGAGCTGCAGAAAGAAGGCGCCGATCTCTTCCCGCTGCTGTGATCTGGACAGCCCAGGGGGCGCATCCAGGTCGCAGCAGGGAGCTCTCCTGTAATAAACCTAGGGGTCGGAGCTAGTGATGGGCAGTCCGGCTCTTTTTGGTGATCCGGTTCCCATGGCTCCGCTCACTAAAAAGAGCTGGATCTTTCAGATCGTTCTCTGCTCCTTATTAAATATGTGTTCACCCCAGGTGAACACATATTTAAGATTATAGTAACGCCACCAAAAGCCCACCCACCTGTGGCTAAACCCTGCCCACTTACAAGTGACCAATTAGATTGTTGAGTAGGCGGAGTTTAGCCGTGGGTGGGCGGGGTTTCAGAGGCAAAAAGAGCCTTTTAGAGATTTTAGTGTCTCTCACTGGTGCTCCTGTCAGTCACAGCAGGGAGCCGGATCTTTGTGTCGGATCGTTGACTACCGACACATCACTAGTCGGAGCCCTACTATTCAGAAGCAATGCACAGGGGACTGCCATAAAGGAGGTGAGTAACTGTCGTTACACACAGCAAATCCAGGATTTCAGCCCCCAGTGCTTCAGTAAAACTAGAATTAAATAAAAACTAAATAAACAGCGAGTTTAATTTTGTATTAAAAATACTTGATTTCATAATCACTATTATTAATACAAAAACAAAAAAAACACGACACCCTACCTTTAATTGCAGCAGTCTAAAAGAACTGAAAAAGAGACAAGGTGGTATGGAGGGCTGGTATTAGGGGGAAAGGTGAGCAAACTGTGCAATTTCACAGGACCCTCATTTTCCTAGGGGCCCCAGTGTTTATATGCTGATGATGACTGCTTAAGGACCTTTGTGACATCACGTCAAAGGTCTCTTAATTTCAGGAGTCTAAGGCTAGGGCCCCACTTTGCGTTTTCCTACTTGCAGTTCAGAACGCACGTTTTGGCCTTAATTGATTTGACCAAAGTTGCCTTTTTCTTAAATTTAGCGCTAAAAACGCATGCGTATTTGCCGCGTTTTTGATGCGTTTTCAGTGCTTTTTCCATGCGTTTCCACCTACTTTGTGCCAGATGCGTTTTGTAAATCTAGACACTGCTAAATAAAGTTTAAACTGTCAAAAATAATGAAAAAAGAGAAAAAAAAGATTAAATACATAATTTCAGAAATTATAAAGAAAATAGAAATATATCATGAAATTATAGCGGTAATATAGTATTTATTAGAAAAATTGCAATAAATTATAAATTTTCTTTAATTTAATTGTCGGATTATGTGTGTGTGAAAAGGGACATATGAAATCATTAAATTAATGTGCAAAAAGCATGCGTTTTGTAAGTCCAAAACGCATGTTTTCAGCACAGAAATAGCAGGTTAAACGCAGGAATTTGTAGGAATCTTGTTTTTTGCCATTTCTCATTGACTCCAATGTTACCAAAACGCACCCAAAATGGCAAAAACAATTGACATGTTGCTTCTTTGAACGCATGGTTTTTGCCACAAAATATGCAAATTAAACGCAGCGTTTAGAAACGCAAAGTGGGGTCAGAAATTTCACATTTTCCATAGGATAACATGGAAAAACAAAACGCAAGCCATTTGGCCATAAAACGCTGCAGCTCAAAACGCTGCAGAAACGAAGGTTAAAAACGCAAAGTGGGGCCCTAGCCTTAAGCTGCAGAGGAGACAGGCTATTGTGTGTGTGTGTGTGTGTGTGTGTGTGTGTGTGTGTGTGTGTGTGTGTGTGTGTGTGTGTGTGTGTGTGTGTGTGTGTGTGTGTGTGTGTGTGTGTGTAGAAATAGAGATAGATACACAAAAATGAGTTACGCTCAACTTTTGGAAAGTCATGTTGATGTTCCAGAACACGATATACCATATTTCAAGCTGGTTTTTTTTGCTCAAGAATAAATGTGGGTTGTTGATCATGGAAGAAAAAATTAAGACATCCCCTGAAAATAAACCCTAGCCCATCTTTTGGAGCAAAAAACAATATAAGACCCTGTCTTATTTTTGGGGAAACACGGTATTTGTCAGATTCCCATTGATCGCATACTGATGAATTATTCTTTCGATAGGTCCGCAGCCTCTTAATCCCGGATAACTTACTTTATAGTTTGACTACAGTGGCACTGAGAATTTACAACAGTGTGTGGAGTCTGTGGCTTTTACAAACACATTCTAGGTGAGAATATGTCCAAACATCTGTAGATTTTGATTTTCTCAAAGTAAATCAAAGTGTAAAATGAAGCCATAATGCTTCTCATAACTTCCATTTCATTAGACTCTGGAGGGAGTAGCAGCAGTCATGAAGCATTTGTGCATGGATGACCTCTGTGCAGTCCTTGTATATACATGTGATTGCTCTGCCTCATTGCCCTCCACAGACACAAACACACAATGTTCCAAGTCTCCGATCATAAATCTCACCTTGATTACCAGTAAATCTCCTTCTTTTCAGTGCAGATAATGTAGGCTTATGCAGTAGTATGTGGGCATATGTTTCCTGTTTAAACAGAACCTGTTGTTTGCAAAAAAAACCCTGAGCTAAATACCTTGTAATAAATCCCTGCCCTCTCTTGATTCTGATGCTCTTTACAATTTTGCAATGTGTCACTCCATTGCAGAGATATTCCTGTTTGTTTCTTCTGGAGCGCACTATGGGAAATCTCTGCTTTGCAGTTCAACTGGGCTTTTTTTTTTGTTTTCTCTGGGAGCATGTTCTTTCATCCCTCAATCCCAGACACTGCCATCACACTTCAGCAGTGTTTGAGACTGCTACAGTATATCACAAAAGTGAGTACACCCCTCTCATTTTTGTAAATATTTATTTTATCTCTTCATTGGACAACACTGAAGATATGACACTTTGATACACTTTAAAGTAGTCACCGTCCAGCTTGTATAACAGTGTAAATTTAGTGTGCCTTCTAAATAATACATAGCCATTAATGTATAAACTGCTGGCAACAAAAGTCAGTACACCCCTAAGAGAAATTGGTCATATTGTGCCCAAATAGCTGTTTTCCCTCCATGGTGTTATGGGACTTATTAGTGTTACAAAGTCTCAGGTGGAAATGGGGGGTAGGTGTGTTAAAATTGATGCTACCACTCACACACAATTCATACTGGTCACTGGAAGTTCAACATGGCACCATATGATAAATAATTCTCTGAGGATCTGAAAAAAAGAATTGTTGCTTTACATAAAATGGCTTAGGCTATTACAATATTGACAACACCCTGAAACTGAGCTGCAGCATGGTGGCCAATACCATACAGCCGACAAGCCTCGCCATGGTTGACCCATGAAGTTGAGTGCATATGCTCACCATCATATCCAGAGGTTGTGTTTTCAAAATAGACATATGAGTGCTGCCAGCATTGCTGCATAGGTTAAAGGAGAGGAGGGCCAGCCTGTCACTGCTCAGACCATACGGCGCACACTACATCAAATTGATCTGCATGGCTGTTGTTGCAGAAGGAAGAGTCTTCTAAAGATGATATACAAGAAAGCCTGCAAACAGTTTGCTGAAAACATGCAGACTAAGGACATAGATTACTGAAACCATGTATTGTGGTCTGAGACCAAGAAAAAACTTATTTGGTTCAGAAGGAGTCAAGCATGTGTGGCGGCAACCAGTTGAGGAGTACAAAGACAATTGTGTCTTCCATACAGTCAAGCATGGTGGTAGGAGTGTCATGATTTTGAGCTTCATGAGTGCTGCCGGCTGTGGGAAGCTACAGTTTATTGAGGAAACCATGAATACCAACATGTACTGTGACATACTGAAGCAGAGCATGATCTCCTTATTTTGTTAACTGTGCTGCAGGGCAGTATTCCAACATGATAATGACTCCAAACCCATGTCATGCCAAGTACAAGAGGACTCTCAGCAAGAAGATAAAACAATGAAAGTAAGACAAACAGGAGGGAAAAAGCACAATAAATAACACTCCATGATTTCTCCAACAGGAGACTCCTCAGCTGCAACAGAACGAATACCTAAGTTTGTCCAGAGGCAGACTCCTTCAAAGCGGACAGTATTAAATGAACTGTAGCCAGCATAGGGAGGAGTGAGGAGTGAATATTTATAGCAGAAGGAAGTGGTTGCAGCTGAGATTACAACTACCTGTTAGATCACAGCAGGATCAAAAGTAACTTTAAACCCTTCAGCACCGGATGGAATTAAATAAGCTCCAACTCAAGTTAAATAATGAGTGGGCACTAAAGCGGATCTGCGATCAATTATACGTTGTGACCATCTGATCCCAGATCCCACTGAAATCACATCAGGCCATGACTCACTTATGACAACACACCTTCAAGACATTCACTACCTTGCTGAGGAAACTTAGGTTAAAGATGCTGGACTGGACAAGCATGTCTCCAGACCTATACCCTATTGAGCATCTGTGGGGCATCCTCAAATGGAGATGAAGCAGTGCAAGGTCTCTAATATACACCAGCTCTGTGATGTCATCATGGAGAAATGGAAGAGGAGTCCATTGGCTCCTGTGAAGTTCTAATGAACTCCATGTGTACCGCCCCGCGCTCGGCTGCAGCCGAGCCGCTCGTGTGACGCCCTGGACTAGCCAGCTAGTCACAGACATACCAACACACACACCCCCACCCTAGGCAGTTACAGCAGCCAAACACAAAACCCTTGTTGCCTCCCTCCAGAGTCTGATGTCCACACCAGGTGGGGCGGAGCCAGGCGGTTGGCCCCACCCACCGAGGAGTTCACAGGCCTGGAGGCGGGAAAAGTGTCAGTTAGAGTTTGGAGGGGGAAGTGAGAGGAGTGAACACTTGGGTGTCTGGGTTGGACACTAACAGCAAGGTTGGCAGATGGTGGTTGCTGTCTGCAGGAGTTAGTGGAACTCCGCAGAGCCGTAAGGACCGGGGTCGGGCGTCGGCCTGCCGGTGCTGGACCAGGGAACGGAGTGAAGCTAAGCACACAGGCAGGGCCATCGGACCCCGACCAGGCTTGGAGCCGCCGTCAATAGTCAAATCCGAATGTGACAGGAACCCCAGGGGTTTCTCAACTACTAAAGTCCCGATCGAAGGCAACCGTCCACCCAGAGAGGATATACAGCCACAGGCTAGAGATCCAAGGGCCAGCGCCTGCGGGCAAAACGGGCTCCTACGGCACCTATACGCCGGGGAGCGGACTACCGGTGGGCAACCACAGGAGTCAAGAACATTTTTAAAGGTGCAGGGAAAGACAGACACCATCAGCCGTCCGGGGAGAGCACAACAACAACACTGCAGCCGGCTGCGGGACCCGTCCATCCGGCCGTTTTGGTTTACCAGAGACTTTGTCAGTGATTGTCTGAGTGAGTACACCAGTCAGGCACCGCTCCACGCTGTCCCTGCAACCCTGCACCCCAGCCATCCAGCCTCCCCATTACACCATCGGGCCCCGGGATCGCCAACCCCTACCCACGGAGAGGACAACATCTCAGCTGCACTCCACCATCTCTCCCGGGATCCCCGTTACCAGCAGCGGTGGTGCCATTATCACCATGACCCGTGCGTGGCGTCACGAACAATCTCCCTAACCAAACCACCATCCCCATTTCACTCACGGGTGAGGAGCGCTGCTCGAGTCCCCGGGTCCGGTTCACCGCTCGAACCACCGAGCAGCAGCAGCAGAAGCCCCGGACCCGAGCGTAGCGAGCGCGTCCCCTCCGCCCGCGACACTCGGATCCGGGCTTGTTTGGTGGGTGGCTCGAGTGCCTCCGGACCCGGGGGTCACGTCGCTCTGCAAGGGGGGTTGCTGGCGATCTCGATGGGGGATGGTTAGGTAGGTGTACGGCCGGAGCCGTGTTTGAGTTCGTGACACCACCCATGGGACGTGGTGAAAGTGTAGACACCACCGCTGCAGTTACGGGGGCACCCGGGGAAGATGGTCGTGCAGCAAGATGTTAACCCCTCTGGGGGCAGGGATGGTGGCCCCGGGACCCGTTTGGGGAGAGTGGTGGCTGGGCGGTGCAGGGCGGTGCATGGCCCGAGAGCACTGTTGTACTCACGATTATTGACACACACAAGTCTCTGGTAAACAAAGTTGATGGTGGTCGGTGCCCACAGTCGGCTGCATCTGGTCCCCCACCCGGGTTGGTGGTCTTGGCCTTTTTCCTGCACCTTGATATGTTTGTGTAGACTGCCTGTGCCTCAGCAACGGGAGATCGCTTCTCGGCTATGTATGTGTCGGAGGAGTCCGTTTGCCCTCAGACGCTGGCCCGTGGGATCTCTCTGCCTTTGCAGTGTCTTTCTATCCCCCTCGGTGGGCTGTTGCCTTCAGTCGGGACTTGGGATGGGAATGGACCTAAAGTCCACACCTCAATCAGTAAATTTGACATGGTCTAGTGACTTCTGGGCCTCATTCCGGGTCTGAGTACCCCCCTGGTGCTCCGGTTTCCAGTCGGTTCCCCGGTTCGGTACCGGCAGGCCACTACCCTGTCCCGGTCCCTTACGGTTCCACCTGGCCGTCTTCCCGGCTCCTGCAGGCTAAGGCCACCGCCTGCCTCCTAGCCAAGGTGTGCGGGCTACGACCCTCACACCTGTCAATTTCCGCTGCAGACCTGTCACCACAGGCCTGCTGCACTCTACTTCACTCCACAACACTGAACACTGACTCACTGTTTCCTGCCTCAGGCCCTCTGAACTCCTCGGTGGGCATGGCCAACTGCCTGGCTCCGCCTTCTGGTGTGTCCATTAAGCTCTGAGGGAGGTGACTAGGTTTTAATGTGGTTGGCTGCTGTTACCTTTTTAGGGGACCGGTGTTATGTGGGGCCTATCTGTGACTACCTGTCTAGTCCGGGGCGTCACACATGTCTAACAGAGTTAAGGTAGTGCCTGAAAATAATTGTGGCTCACAATATGTTGACACTTTGGGTATATTTGGCCATTTTTTACTTAGGGGTGTACTCCCTTTTGGTGCCATGTTTTTTTGTTTTTGTTTTTTTTACATTAATGGCTATATGTTGAGTTATTTTGAGGACACACCAAATTCATACTGTTATACAAGGTATAACACAGACTACTTTACATTGTATCAAAATGTCATATCTTCAGTGTTGTCCCATTAAAAGATATAAATTATTTACAAAAATGTGAGGGGTGTACTCAGTTTTGTGATATACTGTAAATCAGCTGCTCAGCTGAGTGATTGGCAATGTCATAGAGGGAGGGGTGAGAGCACACACCCTCAGAGAAAATATTGAATTCAATCACAGTTGGACTGTGCATCTGTGCATCATTTTTCTTATTGCTGCATGTATAACAAAATAGGGGTTTTATATAACTAAAACGTCTGAATATAGTTTTTCTAATAATGGGTGATATTACCTGGTTAGCACATCTCTATTCTGTGTGATTGGAATGCAGTTTCCTAACTAAGGCTAATCAGGATGTTTTACAACATACTAACTAGGGGATAATATTACATTATGCTCTTTTGTATGTACAGTATATGTGCTGCCCCAGCGCAGACCGGGGTGCTTGGATCCCGGGTGGTCGTGGCTCGAAGGGTCCGGACCCGGGCTCGGCACTCGCTCCTAAACCTTGAAAGATGAATATTTACAGGGGAGAAGTTCATGATGCCACCTGCGAGTTGCGGTAATGGGAGTTCCGCCGCTGTTGGAAGGAGTACCGGGACAGATGGTGTGGAGCATCAAGGTGTCAGTCCCTCCGCAGGTAGGGAAGGCCCCGGCCTCTGGGGTTTTGGTGATTATTTGGGAGCGCAGGGTGTAGGGGACTAGAGTACTCACTGTGGGTAGTCGTGGTGCTGGATGAGGATTATAAAGTAGACACTCACACTGAAGATAAACCAAATACTCTGTGTGTCGCGGGTGGGGGGGACGCTGCGCTCGCTAACGCTCGGGTCCGGCGCTGCTGCTGCTGCTCGGTGGCTCGGTTAGTCCGTGATGCCTCCCAGGGGTCGTGGTGAAGATGGGCACCACCGCTGCTGGTGACGGGAATCCCGGGAGCGATGGTAGGGAGCAGCTGGGATGTTGTTTTCCCCCTCCGTTGGTAGGGGTTGGTGGTCCCGGGGCCCGGTGGTGTGACGGGGAGGCTGGATGGCTGGGGTGCAGGGTTGCAGGGACAGCGCGGCGCGGTGCCGGATGGCACGGGTGTACTCACTCAGCAATAGATGCACAAAGTCTACGGTAAACCAAACGGCTGGATGGACGGGTCCCGCAGCCGGCTGCAGTGTCTCTCCCCGGACAGGTGATGGCGGCTGTCTTTCCCTGCACGTTTGTGTAGTGTCTTGACTACGATGGGTCCCCAACGGTAGTCCGCTCCCCGGTGTATGGATGCCGGAGGAGCCCGTTTTGCCCGCAGGCGCTGGCCCTTGGGTCTCTAGCCTGTGGCGGTGGCTGTATACCCTCACGGTGCGGACGGTTGCCTTCTAACGGGTCTTTGGTTGTTAGGAAACCCCTGGGGTTCCTGTCACACTCGGATTTGACTGTTGACGGCGGCTCCAAGCCTAGTCGGGGTCTGATGGCCCTGCCTGTGTGTGCTAGCTTCACTTCGCTCCCCGGTCGGTACCGGCGGGCCACCGCCCGACCCCGGTCCTACGGTTCTGCGTTGATCCACCACTCCTGCAGACGGTCACAATCGTCTGCCAACCTTGCTGTCAGTGCCTGGGCCACAAATCCAGACACTC
Organism: Anomaloglossus baeobatrachus; assembly: GCF_048569485.1. Taxonomy (NCBI): domain Eukaryota; kingdom Metazoa; phylum Chordata; class Amphibia; order Anura; family Aromobatidae; genus Anomaloglossus; species Anomaloglossus baeobatrachus. The sequence continues at coordinate 698,712,261 of NC_134353.1, forward strand.
GCCACTTTACTCCTCTCACTTCAACCTCCTGAACTAAGCTACTCCTTTTCCCGCCTCCAGGCCTGTGAACTCCTCGGTGGGTGGGGCCAACCGCCTGGCTCCGCCCCACCTGGTGTGGACATCAGACCCAGGAGGGAGGCAACAAGGGTTTTGTGTTTGGCTAATGTAACTGTCTAGGGGGTGGGGGTGTGTGTGTGTGTTACCTGTGACGACCTGGCTAGTCCAGGGTGCCACATGTGCATCACAGTAACTATGGGGAGCCCGTCCAGGTGGCCGCTCCCACCGGTGTCACTTGGTAATCCGGAGCCGCCTCTATGTACAATTTAGTTCTCTGTTGTGGCCCCTCGGCTTGAAGCTCTTAGGGCGCCGCTCACTATATTTTAGTGTAGCTGTGCTCTTGATGACTGGCATTTGGGATGTTAGTGGGCCGCTTTGTGACGCCCTGGACTAGCCAGGTAGTCACAGACATTACACCATACACACCCCCTTCCCTAGACAGTCACAACAGTCAGACAAAAACCCTTGTTGCCTCCCTCCAGGGTCTGATGTCCACACCAGGTGGGGCGGAGCCAGGCGCTTGGCCCCACCCACCGAGGAGTTCACAGGCCGGGAGGCGGGAAAAGTTAGCAGATTGAGTTTGGAGGTGAAAGTGTGAGGAGTAGAAACTGCAAGTGTCTGGGTAGGAGCCCAGACATTGACAGCAAGGTTGGCAGACGGTGGTGGCCATCTGCAGGAGTTAGTGGGCCTTTGCAGAACCGTAGGACCGGGGTCGGGCGGTGGCCCGCCGGTACCGAACTGGGGAGTGGAGTGAAGCTAAGCACACAGGCAGGGCGATTGGACCACGACTAGGCTTGGAGCCGCCGACAACGGTCAAATCCGAGTGTGACCGGAACCCCAGGGGTTTCCCAACAACCAAGACCCGACATAAGGCAACAGTCCACACCGTGAGGATATACAGCCACCGCCATAGGCTAGAGATCCAAGGGCTAGCGTCTGCAGGCAAAACGGGCTCCTTCGGTACCTATACACCGGGGAGCGGACTACCGGTGGGCAACCACAGGAGTTAGAACATTCTAACAGGTACAGGGAAAGACAGCCACCATCAACCTGTCCGGGGAGAGCACAAACACTGCAGCCGGCTGCGGAAACCGTCCATCCAGCCGTTTGGTTTACCAGAGACTCTGTCATTGACTGCCTGAGTGAGTACACCAGTGCCATCCGTCACCGCACCGTGCTGCCCCTGCAACCCTGCATCCCAGAAATCCAGCCTCCCCGTTACACTACCGGGCCCCGGGACCACCAACCCCTACCCACGGAGGGGACAACATCCTAGATGCTCCCTACCATCGCTCCCGAGATCCCCGTCACCAGCAGCGGTGGTGCCCTTTATCACCACGACCCGTGGGTATCGTCACGAACTATCTCCCTAAACAAACCACCCCCTTTTCACTCGTGGACGAGGAGCGCTGCTCGAGTCCCCGGGTCCGGTCCACCGCTCAAGCCACTGAGCAGCAGCAGAAGCCCCAGACCCAAGCGTGGCGAGCGCGTCCCCTCCGCCCGCGACACTTTACTGGGAAGCCCTATTTCCCGCGGTGTGCTGTCGCCTTCAATCTCTGAGCTCTTAAGGTATCGTCACACATAACGAGATCGCTAGCGTGATCGCTGCTGAGTCACGGTTTCTGTGACGCAGTAGCGATCCCGTTAGCGATCTCATTGTGTGACATCTACCAGCGATCAGGCCCCTGCTGTGAGATCGCTAGTCGTTGCAGAATGGTCCAAGCCATTTTCTTCAAAGGCGATGTCCTGCTGGGCAGGACACATCGCTGTGTTTGACACTGTGTGACAGGGTCACAGTGACTGCTGAGATCGTTATACAGGTCGCTACTGCGACCTGTATCGTTCCTGCATCGTTGGTAAGGTCTGACTGTGTGACATCTCACCAGCGACCTCCCAGCGACTTACCAGCGATCCCTATCAGGTCGCATTGTTTTCGGGATCGCTGGTAAGTCGTTGTGTGTGGCCGGGCCTTTAGGGAAGTTCATAAAGATACTCTCCCTCCCAGGTTAATTATCAGGACATTGAATCGGTTCCTGACCTAGGGTCCTGTACCCCGCCTTGCTTGGTACCGGTTAGTTCTTTTGGGTTTCTGATGCCGACAGTCCTCCTAGACTATGTCCGTCGCACCCTTTCCAATGTCGCTGCCACCGGTCCACAACTCCTCTGGTCCCGGACCACCGTCTGCGACCCAATCTTAGTCTAGCTCCACGTGAATTACCAATCCAGCTCCTCACTCTGAGGGCTCTCACTCAACTGCCTGCTTCCTCCCTCCCACCAGTCTGCCTGACCCCTAGGTGGGTGGCCCAATTCCGCTTAACCAACCCACTGGTTTGTCTGACAGGTCATAATGTGAGGTGTGATTGGAATTTGTGCTGATGGTAGTGACACCGATTTCTTAGGAACCTGGAACCATGGGGGGTAGGCCCTGCACCCTGGGTAAGGATTGCAGTACCCTGTGGCACCCTGATATACTCAGGGGCGCCACATATATATCTCCAAACTAATATCTCCATGTATCTCCAAACTAATTTTATTATATCGTCCACGTCATCCAGCTACCGGAGGAATCTCCAGTAATGCCAGGCCTGAATTCAGGTACCTGCACTGAACTCCGGAGCTCCAGAGTGCAGCCTAGACTGTACCGCGAGCACCGAGTGATTGATTCCCCGGCGCTTGCGGTTCAGTTTATGACAGCTGCAGACAGGCCGGGCTGATCTCCGTCCGGAGTTCAGGTGAGAGCACCGGAGATCACCCTGGCATTTCTGCAGCTGTCATAAACTGACCCGCAAGCGCCGGGGAATCAATCACTCGGCGCTCGCGGTACAGTCTCGGCTGCAGGTGAGAGCTCCGGAGTGCAATGCAGGTACCTCAATCCAGGCCTGGCATTACTAGAGATTTCTCCGGTAGCCAATCCGACGCTGACGTCATCTCCAGTCCTGCCAAAACCTCCTTCTCCCCTTCGCTATCGTATGTTTCTCCCACAGTTTGTTTCAAGATGTATCCTAAGCATCCCCCATTCTCTGAAATCCCATGCCGCAATAAATCCAACTGTCTCCAAAATTCACAACCTTCAGATGGAACTTAAAAATCTTCAAGAAAGCTTTCAGTTTGCAATGACTCTGCTGTCACCTCACCACTACCAGAGCTGCTAAAATCCCCCCCTTACTATCACCTTCTCCATTATCCTGTAGGCTGTAAACCCATAAGGGCAGTGTCTTCTCACCTCTGTTCCAGTCTGTCATTGTTAGTTTGTTTTTTAATTTATATTTGTATAATAGTAATGTAGAAAAAAGCACACAGATTAATAACAGGCCTGTGATCACAGATAGAGTCTTCAGGTTGGAGACAGGAGTGCTTAGCAGGAGTCAAAAAAAGGTGTAAAAGACCCAGCATGGCTCAGACATCAGAGGGAGAAAGGCATTTAAGGAGTGGTCCCAGGAGTAGAGATGCCAGGGAACTATAATCCAGGACTAAATAGAGCTCTGGTGGAGGGACTTTTCAGAAGAAACATGCTAAGAAGGCGTTCCAAGAGGGCCATACCATAAGGAAATACCTGAGGGTATGACAAGGGGAGCTCAAGGAATTAGCTAAAGGAGATACCAACTGTGTGAAAGGTTCCTTTAATCATAACATTATGGAAATGATTTTACGCTTAAAGAGAACGTATCACCACAAATTACCTCTGCTTTTTTAATTTTAATAGATTAGGAATAAAAAAATAAACTAAATTGAAAAGATAAGTTATTAAATAAATCAGTAAGGAAGGGTCTTTTACTAATATGGAAGTAATATGCTATTTTTAAGCTAATCTGACCATCAGTAAAAATTCACTGCCATTTCCTGACACATCTAGCGGCTCTACATTACTCCGCAGTGCGGAGGTTACGTCTCTAATTGTTGGGGGCAGATACCATTTTCAGTGGAGTGGAGTGGGCGGGACTTCCGGGGATCCTCCTGTTCGTGACGTCTCCTCCCTGTCAAGCCTAGAGCTGGGTTGGACCACGCTGCCGCCATGGTTACACGTCCCTGGCGTCACGTGTTCCTTTCCAGTCTGGCTGGAGGGCGGGACGTCCGGACTTTGGGAACTCCCCGGATTCCGGCGCATTGTACCACATATGTTACGCTGCTAACCCTGCCTTGTATAATACACATGGCTGCGATCTTACCTCTTTGTGTATCTCTAGTCCTACACCTGGGACTAAAATTATGCTATTTTGCTGATTTATCTTTTCAGTAGCTTCCACAGATTTTACCAGCCATGTGTACTATTGGCCTTATTATGTTAACACCTACTATGGGTTGGCAGCCTATCAAATTGTGGATGGGTGTATTGACTAGTTGAATTACATACTTCCTGTCCCAGTGACCCGGCACCTGATAGCAATAGAAATTAACTACTAGGCTATTTATACCCACCAGGGATCTATTGCCAGTAGGGTTTCCTCCTTGAGAAAGCAACAATACCTCCACGAAACGTGCGTTGGTGGTGATCCTGCCTTGTTCGGGTATGTGCATTATGTGTTAATTATGTTTCAGCCTTAGTAGCCTGTACTATCCAGCCTTTTCTATCTGTGGGTAAAACCTTTCTATGCTTTGATGTCATTGGGGCACTGTGTTTTGGTTTTATGCACTTGCACTTTACTTCTATGATACAATTGCCACATAGATGCCCCTTGCCATCAGGCTACACACTCTAGGCCAAGTTTTGTAACCGCATTGCGTTGCACCCTAGTGTTGGTGCTACCTGCGTTATATTACTTCTATTCTACTTACTCTGGTTGTGGTTGGACCCCCTCGGCAACTTCGCCCCCTTATATTACTTCCAAATGTATTCCATGATTTATAGGGATACCGCCTTCGAATGAGTGAGAGAGATCTCCATGCACACTCAGCTCAGTTGTAGTCTCCCTTTGACTTACCTGGTTATCACTATTTGGGAGCGGGGTGCTGAGGGTGTGTGACCACCCCAGGGTGCCTATTGCAGTGTTTAACATACGATTGTATACCTCTTCCACCTTTCCCACGGCTATTTGGGACAGTGATGATGGTGTTTCAGGGTCTGATTTACTCCCTTATATTTTAATAGACTCAAACGCCTTTCATCTCTCCCACGGCTACTTATGACCGATATTGCCGTTTTATGTCTGGGTATTACCTTATTGACCATAGTGTTCATTTTTTCAGCTCTCCCATGGCTATTTGGGATTATGAATATTGAGTGTCACTGTTCCACTATGTCTACCATGTTTCTCCAGACACATTACTGCATAATTTCCACCTCTCCCACGACTATTGGCAACTGATACAAAAAAATCTTTTCAAACACTCCATGCCCCCCTTGATTTATCGGTAGTTGTATTTAACTTGACATCTCTTGCTGTAATGTGTGTGTTTTTTTTCAATAATAAAAATTTCGACTATTTGCACAATACTCGTTTGTTCTCCCCCTTCTTACATTGATTGTGAGTAGTGCATACATGCTACCAGTATATGTATGCTGGTCGCATGTCCACTTTATGGCTCATCTATTGAGAATTTCTCTTAAAATACTGAGGTAAAACCTCACCAAATATTCAACATGTGCACATGGCCTCACACAGTAGGTACAGAAATGCTGCAGAAAATCTGCAATCCAACACTCACCAAATACTCATTGTGGAACGTAGTCCAAGTGGATACTAAGATTTGATAACTTTTCAAAAAGATTGAAGATGGTGTTCAAAGCAAAAAAAGTTTTCTACAAATTACAGTGGAACATCGCTTAACGAGTAACCCAGTTAACGAGTATTTCGCCTAACGAACAAAGCTTGCTGTAAATTTGTAACTCGGTTTACGAGAAAGCCTTGCTGTACGAGAAAAATACTCACCGCACACACTTCCAGTTCCGTACATCCACCGTGCTCTGACCCGCTCTTGCAGTCCACACAAACACACACAAGCATGCACAAACACACACAAACAAACACGCACGAACGCACACACACATATTATGCTCACCTTACCTTCCGTTCCCTCGCCGGCTTCCTGGAACTTGCATGTATCGGGTAACCAAGGCGACCGATGCCGGACCTTCAGCTCCCAGCACTGAAGTCAAAGGCAGAAGCCGATTGTCTCTGATTGGCCAGCCTGCTGCCTTTGAGTAGCGGCTGACAGGGGAAGGTCCTCCCTCCACAGGATGTCTATCCGGTAACCATTGCGACGAGGGAGGAACTTCCCGTCAGGCGCTACTCAAAGTGCAGAAGGTCCGGCATCGGTCGCCTTGGTTACCCGATACACGTCTTGTACGGGCGAAGTGCATGTTCCAGGAGACCAGCGAGGGAGCGGAAGGTAAGGTGAGCATAATGTGTGTTCTTGTGTGTTTGTGTGTGTGTTTGTACGTGTTTGTACGTGTGTGGAATGGCACTATAGAGCACCAGCATGGGACATTTAACAAGTTGTGGAACGAATTGTCTGCATTGCAATGATTTCCTATGGGAAATCTTGCTTTGCTGAACGAGTAACTTGGTAAACAAGCACACTCCCAGAACGGATTGCTCTCATTAACCAAGGTTCCACTGTATTCAACTTTTTGATACTACGTTTCTAGCAAACTTGTCTGATGTAATTCCCCATAGTTCTATGAGGAGGTTGCGAAGAATTAACACATCATATGGCTTTGTAGAAAGAAAACATTCCGATCCGCTCTGTGCCCTGTGGGGCTCACAGTGAATTTCCCTAACTCGGGCATGTGTGCGCACAAACATGCTAGTGCCAGTTTTATATGAAGCCAATTAACCCAGTTCTATAACATTCCCTCTCACTGCCAGATGACTCTTGGATAAACACAGTAGGAAACTACTGGCACGCTGCCTATCACCAGGCACGGATCTCAGGGAGGGGCACAAAGTGGCTAATTTTGTTAGAAATTATAGGTCTTTGGTTAAGCAAATGCATTGATTTATTGCCTCATATAAAAGGATCCTATCGTAAAGTGAATAACTACAAAATGATAACTAATGCATGTGTTCAAATGTTAGAGAACAAAGGTCACCATCACATACAATATAACAAGCTCCATTTCACAATTAACTACGCAAGTTTATAGTATGCCAGTAGGTTCATTTAACAAATAGTATTCACTTGGGCAAACTGGCTGCTCTCCAGACGATCTCAAATGCTACAGCGGGATTATCCTGCACATTCATTCATTATGCATGGAAATGCATTTTTGACACGGCCAAGGTTGCCCATTTTGATTTGCGATGATCTGCAATATGGTAATCTAGGACACATACAGTTGTGCTCAAACGTTTACATACCCTGGCAGATTTTTTGCTTTTTTGGACTTTTTTCAGAGAATATGAATGATAACACAAAATCTTTTTTCTCACTCATGGTTAGTGGTTGGATGAAGCCATTTATTGTCAAACTACTGTGTTTTCTCTATTTAACCCTATTACGACAGCCTTATGGAAATAAACAGCAGCAGAAAAGGGTACTTATTCACATCCGCAGTTTATAAATGGCAGGCAGAAAAAAGTGAATAGCGCCCCCAGCTTCGGAAAATCTCCAGGGGTTTAGCTAAGGGGGTTAGCTGAGTCCCTGGAGATCACAATTCGGGCCGTTTTTTCCAGTCCTATGTCACATGATCACTTTTACACACTGGAGAATCATGATCACGTTACAGAAAGTGGAAGCGCCGGTAAAAAATTATTTATCTCCCACTTGGCATGATCAAACATGTCAGATGGGAGATAAATCTCCTCCCTTGGTCCCCTGGTGTGTCAAAAGTGCTCCCCATCCCCGGTCCACCTCACCCTCCACCTCCCGATCACGTAACATGGCCGCCGCAAGTGTGGCACGCCCGCTGCACGCGTCCTTCTCCTCTAATTTCTGCCTCATCTGACATGTCAGATGAGGCAGAACAGTCACCCCCAGGTCCAACAAGGTCACCCTTAGGTCCAGTCAGGTCATCCCTGGTCCCGTCGGTCCCGTCGGTACCTCTTGTAAGAATCGATCTCCCGCCACCTCTCCTTCTCCTTGTCGTCGTCAGAAGAAATGCTGGCCGCGTCCACAGATCTGCTCTCAGCCGGCTCTGCACGCAGTGAGACTGAGCTTACTGCACTCATACTGCCGTGCTATAGACCTGGGAAGTGTATGAGTGTGAGTGCAGTATTCTCAGGTCACTGCAGCCACACTGCTCACAAGGAGGGCCTGCTCTTCCAGCAAATGGGGGATACGCTCTCTGAGTGTGCCCCCCATATTCTGGAATTAGGTTACTACAGGTCACTTTGCCCTCAGTTGGACATGGGCAGTGTTGTTGCAGTATTCTCATTCAGATCACTGCAGCCACACTTCTCACATGGAGTGCCTGCACTTCCAGAAAAGGAGGGAAGCATTCCCTGAGTGTGCCCCCCATATTCTGGAAAGTCCAGAGTCGTCATGGGACCTCCAAAATGGATTGTGTTGGACCGGATTTTTTCCAATAAATTGGTGAAAGGGGGAATGTGTTGGGCAGTGTTTTATCAAATGAATTTATTCATCTTTATTTTTTTTATTACTGACAGTTAGTGATGTCGGGTATCTGATAGATGCCATGACATCACAAAACTCTGTGCTTGATGCCAGGTGACATTACACAGCTGGTGTCAACCCCATATATTACACCATTTGCCACCACACCAGGGTAACGGGAAGAGTCGGGGAGAAGCGTCAGGATTGGCACATCTAATGGATGCACCACTTCTTAGGCAGCTGCAGTCTGCTATTTTTAGGCTGGGAAGGGCCAAATAACCATGGCCCTTCCCACCCTGAGAATACCAGACCCCAGCTGTCCGCTTTACCTTGGATGGTAATCCAATCTGGGGACCCCCACATTTTTTTTTAAACTATTTATTTATAAATAATAAAAAAAAACCAGTGTAAAGTGCTCTCCAAATTGGATCACCAGCCAAGGTGAAGCTGTGAGCTGTGGTATGCAGCCATCTGCGTTACCCTAGCTGGCTATCAAAAATGAAGGGACTCCATGTCAGTTTTTTTAATTATTAATTTTTGGGCTAAATACAAGGCTAAACACCCTTTAGTGCCACATGAAAGTCACTAAAGGGTGCCAGCTTAGAATATGTAGGGGATGGGACATTATATGTGTTTTACCTCTTTCTGTCTATCTATCTATTCATCCATCCATCCTAGCTTTTTAGGCTATGTGCCCATGATCAGGATTTGCAGCATTCTGGACGAAGAGTGTTTTCGCTCCGTCCAAAATGCTGCACTGAGCAGTACAAGTGCAGTGGAGGGATTTTTAGAAATCTCCTGCTTATTTCTTCTGCGCTTCTTCTCACTGCAGCATAAACTGACCTACGGCGTGGCTTCTTGAGTCGCAGCATGTCAATTGTTTGCTGTGGAGACGACAATGTTCTGCACAGGGAGAATAGAGCTAAAGTCCGCAACAACCTGAACCCAGATTGTGGGCACAGGCAGCTGCATTCTCCTGTGGACAACACTCACATTTCCACAGGAGGGCTGCCACTGTCCTATACACCATGTCGCCGGATCGTGGGCACATAGCGTAAAAGTGAGAAATTTGTTTCTACAGCAATATTTTTGCAAAGTACCTGTGGATTCAAAATGCTTACTATACCCCTAAATAAAATCCTTGAGGGGTCTAGTTTCCAAAATGGGGTCACTTGTGGGGGGTTCTGATGTATAGGTACCCTAGGGGCCCTGCAAATGTGACATGGTACCTACAATTTATTTCAACTTTTCCAAAATTAAAATAGTGCTTCTTCCATTCTAAACCCTCCTGTTTGCCCAATCAGAGATTTTTGACCACATGTGGGGTATCTCTGTACTCATAAGAAATTGGATAATTAACTGTAGGGTCTACTTTTTGGTGTTGCCTTTTGAAAAAGTGAGAAATTTGGTGCTAAAGCAACATTTTTGTGAAAAAAATGAAAATTTGTAATATGTCGACCTAAGATTATCAACTTCTGTGAAGTACCTGTGGATTCAAATTGCTCACTATACCCCTAGATAAAAGCCTTGAGGGGTCTCGTTTCCAGAATGGGGTCACTTGTGGGGGAGCTCCACTGTTTAGGTGCCTAAGGGGCTCTCCAAACGTGAGATGTTGTCCGTTAATGATTCCAGCCAATTTCGCAGTCAAATGGTGCTCCTTCCCTTCCGAGCCCTGCCATGTGACCAAACAGTTGATTTCCACCACATGTGAGGTATCCACATACTCAGGAGAAATTGCACAATACATTTTCTGGTGCATTTTTTTTTCTGATACCATTTTGGAAAATAAGCTGTTTGAAGTAACAATTTTAGGTAGAAATGTATTTTTTTATTTTCACAGCTCAACATTTTAAACTTCAGTGAAGCACCCGGGGGTTCAAAATGCTCACTATATCCCTAGATAAAATTCTTGAGGGGTGTAGTTTCCAAAATGGGGTCACTTTTGGGAGGTTTCTGCTGTTTAGGTACCTTAGGGTCCCTGCAAATGCAACATGGTGCCCCTAAGGTAACAATGAGCCAAATTTGGCCAATCAGCCAAATTTGTGTTCCAAAATTCAAATATTGCTCTTTCTGTTATGAATCCTCCCATTTGTCCAAACAGAGTTTTCTGACCACATTTGGGGTATCAGGAGAAACTGGGGAACACATTTCGGGATCCATTTTGATGTGTTATTTTTTCTAAAAGTGAATAAATTGGTCCGCAGGGGTCTCAAACACGCGGCCCGCGGGCCGCATGCGGCCCCTCAGGGTAGTTCGTGCGGCCCCAAGGCCCGTGCCCCTGTTCACTATCGCGGCCGGTGCAGGGGCCGCAGCCACTGTCTGCGCTTTATGTCAGATGAATGTGTTGCTGGTGCTGTGCTCTCGCGCCGGCAATACAACATCTCACATAAATCACTGACAGTGACACTGCACCTGCCGCGATAGTGAACAGGGGCATGGGCCTGGGGGCCGCACGAAGCAGAGATTAGCCAGCGGAGGGAGCACGGGACAGGTGAGCAGGTGAGAAAAATGGTTTGTGTGTGTGTGTGTGTGTGTGTGTGTGGACGTTGACCCCTTAGCAACCTACTATGACGTACTGGGTACGTTATGGCTCCCTGGTACTTAAGGACCCATGACATACCCAGTACGTCATGGCGAAGTCGCAGCCCCGGTGGCTACGATCGCTGCTAATACCTTAGATTCGGGGAGGAGGGGACCTCAGGAGGGGTGGTGTCCCCTCCCCGGACCTACGGAGGCTGTGATTGGCTGAGCGGCGTTCGTCAGCCAATCACAGCCACTAATGTTTCAGCCATTGAAAATCGCTGAAACATTGAAATCCAGCCAAGATCAGGGAAGCTGTAACCCTGATCATTGGCTGGAGCTGGGTGACCTGTGTTTCACCCGCCCCCAGCTCTGATTGGAGAGACCGGCCTTGTGACCGATCTCTCCAATCACTGTGGATCTGGGGCCGCAGACCACTCCCCTCAGCTTCACTCCGGCGTCTGTGGAAGGTGAGGGGAGCTGCTGACCCATTACTACAGGATGGGGACAAAGTGCGCACATTACTATGAGATGGGGATAAGGCTGGGGACATTACTATAGGATTGGGACATTACAAGGATGGGCACAATACTATTGGATGGGGACATTATTACTATAGTATGGGGACATTACTATAGGATAGGGACTAGGATGGGCACATGACTATAGAATGGGGACAAGGCTGGGGACATTACTATAGGATGGGGACAAGGTGGGCACAGTATTATAGGATGGGGACTAGGATGGGCACAGTACTATAGGATAGGGACATTACTACAGGATGGGGACAAGGTGGGCACATTACTGTAGGATAGGGACATTACTACAAGGGAACAAGGATGGGAAGCATTACTATAGAATAGGGATAATGCTGGGGACATTACTATAGGATGGGGACAAGGTGGGCACATTACTAAAGGATGGGCACATTACTATAGAATGGGGACAGTACTATAGGATGGGGACATTGCTACAAGGGGACAAGGATGGGGAACATTACTATAAGATGGGGGACAAGGATGGACACATTACTATAGATTGGGGACATTACTATAGGATGGGGACAAGGATGAACACATTACTAGAACATGGGGACAAGGATGAACACATTACTACAAAATGGAGGCAAGGATGGGGAACATTACTTTAGGATGGGGACAAGGATGAGCACATTACTGTGGGATGGGGACTAGGATGGGGCACAATACTTCAAGGGGACAAGGATGAGCACATTACTGTGGGATGGGGCACAATACTACAAGGGGACAAGGATGGGCACGTTACAACAATATGGGGAACACTACCAAAAGATGTTGGTCAAAATTTCTATATAGTGCTAATTGTACGAAGCTGTGGAAAAGAAGCGCAGATAGGGTATTACCCCAATAATATGGGGTGAGGAGAGGGGAGTGAATACTCACCAGATAAAGTTGTGCAAGTCACAACACCTTTTATCACATGTAAGGTATAGATCCAGGCTGCAGCCACCCGATGGCAGATAACAGAGAGTAATAGAGATAGGTGATAATGCCGCGCCAAAGATCACTTCTGGAACCGTCAGATTAACGTATCTTTATTGGCATAGGTCTACGCGTTTCAGGAGCACCGCTCCCTTCCTCAGGACCGTGAAGAACCAAGAGACATCAAATCACTGATTTGATGTCTCTTGGTTCTTCACGGTCCTGAGGAAGGGAGCGGTGCTCCTGAAACGCGTAGACCTATGCCAATAAAGATACGTTAATCTGACGGTTCCAGAAGTGATCTTTGGCGCGGCATTATCACCTATCTCTATTACTCTCTGTTATATAGTGCTAATTGTAAGACTATTAGTTACAAGAAAGGAATAAAATGTAAAAAAAAGAAAAATGTTTATATTTAAACAAAGAATGTGCACGTTTGCTATAATGAAGATAATGAACAAGTGAAAATGTTCAAAATCAGTGATTCAAAGGTGTGTAAAAAAAATAAAATATATTATATATGGTACCAATAAAAATGTCACTTTGTCCTGCAAAGAATGCGGCCCCCCAAATTATTTTTTTTACTCTGTGCGGCCCATACTCCCAGCCGAGTTTGAGACCCCTGGTCTAGAGCAACATTTTTAGTTGAAACACCAAAAAGGGAAACCAAAGCAGCTAGCCAGAATAAGGGTACTGTCACACTTGCGTTAATTTCCTTTTGGCGCATCCGCCCTTTTGGAAAACAGCGGAATCCATTAATGGATTCCGCTGTTTCCCATAGACTTGTATGGATGACGGATTGTGCCAAAAGTACCTGCGTTGCTTCCGCTGGCCGACGCTGCGTTGCTTCCGCTGGGCAGAAGGAACGCAGCATGTAACATTTTTTGAGCGGCGGAATCCTTGATTTTTCATTGTGCATGCTCATCTTTTTTTTTAAAATCACAGAAACCTTATTTTGTCTCTCGGTGGCCGAACGTTCAGCTGAGCGCCCGGCAGCCGGCTATTGAGAGCGCTCAGCTGAGCGCCCGGCAGCCGGCTATTGAGAGCGATCAGCTGAGCGCCTGGCAGCTGGCTATTGAGAGCGCTCAGCTGAGCGCCCAGCAGGCGGCTATTGAGAGCGATCAGCTGAGCGCCCGGCAGCCGGCTATTGAGAGCGACCAGCTGAGCACCCGGCAGCCGGCTATTGAGAGCACTCAGCTGAACACCTTGCAGCCAGCTATTGAGAGCGCTCAGCTGAGCGCCCGGCAGCCGGCTATTGAGAACGCTCAGCTGAGCGCCCAGCAGCCGGCTATTAAGAGCGATCAGCTGAGCGCCCGGCAGCCGGCTATTGAGAGCCATCAGCTGAGCGCCCGGCAGCCGGCTATTGAGAGCACTCAGCTGAGCGCCTTGCAGCCGGCTATTGAGAGCACTCAGCTGTTCGCCCGGCAGCCGGCTATTGAGAACGCTCAACTGAGCGCCCAGCAGCCGGCTATTAAGAGCGATCAGCTGAGCGCCCGGCAGCCGGCTAATGAGAGCGCTCAGCTGAGCACCCGGCAGCCGGCTATTGAGAGTGGTCAGCTGAGCGCCCGGCAGCCGGCTATTGAGAGCGCTCAGCTGAGCGCCCGGCAGCCGGCTATTGAGAGTGCTCAGCTGAGCGCCCCGCAGCCGGCTATTGAGAGCGCTCAGCTGAGCGCCCGGCAGCCGGCTATTAAGAGCGATCAGCTGAGCGCCCGGCAGCCGGCTATTGTGAGCGCTCAGCTGAGCGCCCGGCAGCCGGCTATTAAGAGCGATCAGCTGAGCGCCCGGCATCCGGGTGATCAGCTGGTCGTTCACAATAGTCTGCTGCCGGTAAAACTGTAAAGAAAAAGAAAAAAAAAAGCTTTCCGTTGTTTTGTACGATCCGTTGCATCCATTGTGCCATTATATGCAACGCATCCGTTGCATCCGTCACACAACGCAATGCAACGGATGCCGTTCAACGCAAGTGTGAAACTAGCCTAAAATGTAAATTTTAATAATATTTTAATATTATATTAAATATAATATATTAATATACATAATACATAATTTAATATAATAAATATAATTTAATATAATATAATATTAATATTAAATTTAATAAATTAAAAGGACAAGGTACAGGTGTGTCGCCCAGAGAATGGGGGACTCGGTCCCGGGCAGTACTTATAATTGGGAATGTCACTTTGGTGGCCATTGCCCGGCTCCATGTAATGGGCCCCTTTTGTAAAGGAAATATTTACAGGGGAGATAAGAGTTAAAGTTCATGTGACGCCACCTGTGGGTTGCGATTATGGTTGTGGAACCGCCGCTGCTTAGGTTGGTACTCCCAGGGCTGGTGGTAGTGGCAGCTGTGATGGTAGGCCCTCCGCAGGTAGGGCTGAGCCTGGGAGATGTAACGGGGGTAATAACGGAGTCAACACCAGGTTGTCTTTAACAGTCTCTACTCACTTGGACCCAGGGGTTGCTGGTTCAGGTCCCAGGAGTATCAGTGTCAATGTAGTGACCCAGATTGTTCTGTCCCCGGCACTCTCTGTTGGTTGGGTCCCCGTAGCGTGGAGTGTTTTAGGCCCGACTGTCCCTTTTGGGGTACAGTCTCCATCTCCGTACGGTGGGCAGTGCAGACCCTGTGGGGAGGTCAGTGTCCAAACCCCGATCCTAGTTTACTGCTGATGATCCCATATTATTTGGTTCTGTGAAGTCCATGAAGGTGTCCTCACCGGGCAGGTATTTACCATGCCGTATAAAACTGGCACCTGATCTAGGGCCCTGTGCCCCGTTCGTGCTCCAGTCCCAGCGGTATCTCCGATACCCAACCTAACGACATCTCTCCTGTGGCCCGGGGTCACCGTTGCATGGACCCAGCTCAGGCACGTCCGCACACCTCTCCTGTGTCCCACACTCTCTACCGACTCTCTCTAACTGACTGCTGATCCCTCCCACCAGGCTGGCTAATCCCAGGGACTCATTCCCATGGCGACCATCCCCTTCCATGGTTAACCCTCTATGCCCAGTGTGGAGTAGAGAACTAGGATTTTGGTTGTGCTTTGGTGGTATCGGCACTGGTACTTCAGGTCCCAGGGGATAGGTCCTGCATCCCCTAGATGATGCAGTTCCCTGTAGTGCCCTGAGTGTCTCAGGGGCGCTACACAGGAATAGTGAATTAAGGGCAACAGAACACAGCAAAAGAAGAGATTAAGATTGCAACCGTGCATAGGCTCAAAGTAGCCCCATGCCTCTAACATCAGGGGGTAGGCTAAGTTAATACACATGTAAATCCTATAAACTCGATGCTATAGAGACATGGGATAAAAGTAAAGTGCAGTAATTAAGTAATGCAATGCTGTCAACAAAATGTCAATAATTGAAGCAATAAAGAGTTCAATATATGAAGTGGCATCTCCTCGTGCTGGTGCCAAGTTCCCTATGCGTGTTTCAGCTACAGAGCCTTCGCCAGGGGCCCCTTTGCATGATTTAATCTGCCCAATTCTAGCCTTGCTGAAGCATCCCCAGATCATCACTGATCCTCCACCAAATTTCACAGTGGGTGCAAGACACTGTGGCTTGTACGCCTCTCCAGATCTCCATCTTCTAACCATTAGATGACCAGGTGTTGGGAAAAGCTGAAAATTAGACTCATCAAAGATGATTACCTAAAGCCTACTTTACACGTTGCAATTTCGCATACGATATGGTATGCGATTTGCAACGCCCCCATCGTATGTGTGGCACGTTCAATTTGTTGAACATGCCACACAAACGATTAACCCCCGTCACACATACTTACCTTCCATAGGACCTCGATGTGGGCGGCGAATGTCCACTTCCTGGAGGGGGAGGGACGTTCGGCGTCACAGCGACGTCACGCAGCAGGCGGCCAATAGAAGCGGAGGGGCGGAGATGAGCGGGACGTAAACATCCCGCCCACCTCCTTCCTTCCGCATTACCGGCCGGGAGCCGCAGGACGTAGGTAAGATCTGTTCATCGTTCCTGGGGTGTCACACACTGCAATGTGTGCTACCCCAGGTACGATGAACAATCTGACGTACAATTCATGAGGAATGTATGACGTGCGTGCGATGAACGTTTTACCGTTCAATCGCAATCGCATGTAGCTGTTACACACTGCAATGTAACTTACGATGCCGGATGTGCGTCACTGACGACGTGACTCCGCCGACACATTGTAAGATACATTGCAGCGTGTAAAGCGGGCTTTACTCTAGAAATTGGGCAGATTAAACTTTGCGAAGGTTGTATGAATCAAGCCGCATACAAGATTATCCTGGAAAAACAGTTGCTTCCTTCTACTCAGACAATGTTTCCCAACTCTGAGGACTATTTTTCCAGCAGGACACTGTGCCATGCCACACAGCTAGGTCAATCAATGTGTTGATGAAGGACTACCACATCAAAACCCTGTCATGGCCAGCCCAATCTCCAGACCTGAACCTTATTGAAAACCTCTGGAATGTAATCAAAAGGAAGATGGATAGTCACAAGCCATCAAACAATGAAGAACTGCTTACATTTTTGAACCAGGAGTGGCATAACGTCACCCAAAAGCAGTGTCAAAGACTGGTGGAAAGCATGCCAAGACGCATGAAAGCTGGGCTTAAAACTCATGGTTATTCCACAAAATATTGATTTCTGAACTCCTCCTGAGTTAAAACATTATTAGTATTGTTGTTTCTAAATGATTCTGAACTTTTTTCTGTGCATTATTTGAGATCTGAAAGGAATGCATTGTCTTGTTATTTTGACCATATCTCATTTTATGAAAATAAATACAAAATGTATTGTTTGGAAATTTGGAGACATGTTGTCAGTAGCTTATAGAATAAAAGAACAATTTACATTTTACTCAAAAATATACCTATAAAGAGAAAAATCAGAAAAACTGACAATTTTGCAGTGGTCTCTTAATTTTTGCCAGAGCTGTATTAATATATTAATTTATGGCTGCCTACTGTATTACATATATGCATCAGATATGGCTTTTTCTTTGTCACTATGCCCTGAAGGCCAGCATCCCGGACTCGCATCTTCACTGTAGATGTTGACATCGGCGTTTTTGCGGGTACTATTTAAAGAAGCTCCCAGTTGAGGACCTGTGAGGCATCGATTTCTCAAACAAGAGACTCTAATGAACTTGTCTTGTTGCTCAGTTGTGCAGCGAGGCCTCCCACTTTTCTTTCTACTCTGGTTAGAGCCTGTATGTGCTCTCCTCTGAAGGGAATAGTACACACCGCTGCAGGAAATCTTCAGTTTCTTGTCAATTTCTCGAATGGAATATGCTTACTTTCTAAGAACAAGAATAGACTGTCGAGTTTTACATAAAAGTTCTCTTTTTCTGGCCATTTTGAGAGTTTAATGGAACCAATAAATGTAATGCTCCAGATTCTCAACTAGCTCAAACAAAGGTCAATTTTATAGCTTCTCTAATCAGCAAAACTGTTTTCAGCTGTGTTAACGTACTTGCACAGGGTTTTCAAGGGATTTCTAAACATCCATTAGCCTTCTAACACAGTTAGCAAACAAAAAAAAAATCAAGAAAGCTAGCTAAAGTCAAAATAGCATGTATTATAAGATGTGCACTGCACTAAAAACTCCAAACTGTTATAAATTTGAGATTTTTGGCAACAAATTGCAATTTATTTAGCTACCTCGCCACATCATGGCAAATCTCTTTTGGACTGCCCAAAAGAGATTTGCCATGACGTGGCGGGGTACCTCAAGAAATTGCAATTTTTTTGCCAAAAATCTAAAATTTTAAAATAGTACAGTTTGTAATTTTAGTGCAGTGCACATCTTATAATGCATGCCGTATTTCAGTTGAGCTGGCTTTTTTGTTTTTTCTTCTCAGTTAGCAAGCATAATGTACCATTAGAACACTGGAGTGGTGGTTGTTGGAAATCGGCCCTTATACACCTATGTACAGCAGATATTGCATTAAAAAACAGATGTTTGCAGCTAGAATAGTCATTTACCACATTAACAGTTTATAGAGTGTATTTCTGTTTAATGTTAGCTTCACTGAGGAAAATGTGCTTTTCTTTAAAAATAAGGAAATATCTAAGTGACCCTAAACTTTTGAACTGTAGTGTGTGTGTATATATATATATATATATATTAGAATAGAACAAAAAAAACTGCATGCCACTATAGTAAAAGATGTTGCAAAAAAATATAATGTACATATATATATATATATATATATATATATATATATATATATATATATATATATGTACATTATATTTTTTTGCAACATCTTTTACTATAGTGGCATGCAGTTTTTTTTGTTCTATTCTAATATTGTGGGCAAAAATCCCCTTATTTCAGTTGTATTCTTTATGTAATCGCTTTTAATATTTTTTCTTTTAATCTATTCCAATAAAAATATTTTTTTAGCACAATATACTCAATTGTCTTTGTAGTTCTAATTATCATTTGAATTTATTTACATATCATGATTTAAGAAATGCATATGGGTACCCCTTTTTTGCAATTATGTGCATAAATGTACCCAAGATACAAATATATTAAACACATGCATATAATGTATGCGCACATACTCTATATACAGTATAAACATGTCAGGTGTCCCCCAAAAAATAGATAAAATACTGCTCCACTTTGCACCTGTCTTATGTTTGTTTTCGGTGAGTTGGCGGCATGTTCTTTAGCAATATTCACCTATTTTGTATTTGTTTGTTGTTCTCAATCTGGGATCACTTTCTACTTCAGCACACCTTCCTTTCTGTAGGTAAATTTCACTCTACTCTGCCTGCTCTCTGGTTACGTAGGGAGAACATGAAGTGCTCGATGGCCGACCAGGTAGCATAGGCCCGAGTTACCATAGTTTAGTCTGACATCAGGGCTATTTCAATTCCAGCAGGAACTACTAGGGACTGCAGAGTTGGGATCTATAGTCAGTAAGGGAACAGCCAGGGTCAGTTACAGTTTTAGTGCGTTTCCTTTACCCCTTTGTGAGTTGTTGTAAGAAAATAACACTCCCTCTGGCCACCCCACAGTCTCTTCCTGCCAGTTGCAGTGCTGCTGATCCTGCCACCTCTGTTCTACTGTCCTTGCTCTGCATGTCACCTTACCAGATTGGGTGAGTGACTTTATCGTCCACCACCTCATCTTACTTCCGCACTCTGTTCCTCCGCTTGACTTTGACTTAACGACATCACTTGTTGACAATTCTGTTTCATCATCATTATTGACCACTTAATGCCGTTGCATACCGTCATCTTCTTCTGACCGTAAGTGCTCAAATATTTAGGCATTACTACACATGATCTCCTCATGTCCCTCTTGAAACATGCACGGTGAGAGGCCAGAATCAATTCATGGAAATATAAAGACTCGCTTCTTGGAGTGTCCGAGAGTGGAATCACTTGTCTCCTGGAACTCGCCATGGTGGGAGCAAGGAGGGGATCAGGTTGAAGATTAAGTGGTCTAGACTTTTAGTGTGTGGAAGACAGAGTAGTGCTGGAAAACTGACTGTAAAGGCCGCTTTACACACTGCGATATTGGTACCGATATCGCCAGCGTGCGTACCCGCCCCATCGGTTGTGCGACACGGGCAAATCTCTGCCCGTGTCACACAAAATCGCCCGGACCCGTCACACTACTTACCTTCCCTGCGACGTCGCTGTGACCGGCGAACTGCCTCCTTTCTAAGGGGGTGGTTCGTTCAGCGTCACAGCGACGTCACAGCAGTGTCACTGAACTGCCGCCCAATAGAAGCGGAGGGGCGGAGATGAGCGGAACGAACATCCCGCCCACCTCCTTCCTTCCGCATTGCGGGCGGGAGGCAGGTAAGGAGAGGTTCCTTGTTCCAGCGGTGTCACACGTACCGATGTGTGCTGCCACAGGAACGAGGAACAACTTCGTTACTGCTGCAGTAACGATATTTGAGAATGGACCCTCATGTCACCGATGAGCGATTTTGCACGTTTTTGCGACAATGCAAAATCGCTCATAGGTGTCACACGCAACTGCATCGCTAAAGTGACCGGATGTGCGTCACAAATTCCGTGACCCCCAACGAGATCACTTTAGTGATGTCGTACCGTGTAAAGCCCGCTTTAGTGATATCTGCCATTCAACTGACCATCTGTTTTCACTGTGTTGGCTTCAAGAGTGTTGTCTGCGCGACCCTGGAAAGTGAGAAACAAAGCTAGATTTTATGGATGATCTTGTTTGTTGTGCTCCCGCATGAACACTGTATGGTATTATTTTTGAATATAAAATATGTTTCATAGTTTTTAAGGTTTTAGGTAGCATAACATGTTGATCCAAATGAAGACAAAAACCATATATTAGGAGGAAAATTCTTTCCCGGCTCCACATATGGCAATCAGAAAATTTCCTTGGGTCAACTACTGGATGTAGCCCAGAAAAAGACTTTTTTTTTTTAGGGGCCATCTGCTAGCCCCCTAAAAATTCAGAGTGAGGGCCAGCTGATAATTTCCAGCCTCTCCAGACCTCTTGGGAGGGTCTGCCAGAAAAATGCTTGGGTTTTCCATTGAGTTCCATTACGCTCATTATTTGAGATGAGCACCCGAGCATTACAAATTGCTTGACTTGAATACCAAGTACAAGAGCATTTTAGAGTTAAGCCCCCATCACACACAGGTTTTGTGACGTATCAGCGACCTTGCCAGCGATGTCGCTGTGTGTGACAAGCAGCAGCGAGCATGCCCGTGCTGCGAGGTCGTGGAACGTTACAAAACGATCAGGACCTTTTTTTTGCTCGTCACTTTTGCTGCACAGCGGGAGACCAACGAGCATTGACTCTGTGTAAGCAGCGTACGCTGGTAACCAGGGTAAATATCGGGTAACTCAGCAAAGTGCTTTGCTTGGTTACCCGATATTTACCCTGGTTACCAGCGTACGCCGCTTACAGGCTGCCAGCGCTGGCTCCCTGCACACGTATCGGGTAACTAAGCAAAGCGCTTTGCTTAGTAACCCAATGTGTACCCTAGCTACGTATACAGGGAGCCAGCGCTGGCAGCCTGTAGGCGGTGTACGCTGGTAACTAAGGTAGATATCGGGTAACCAAGCATAGCGCTTTGCTTAGTTACCCGATATTTACCCTGTTAACCAAGCGCAGCATCGTTACACTAGTCGCTGGTTGCTGGTGAGATCTGCCTGATTGACAGCTCACCAGCGACCATGTAGCGACGCACCAATGATCCCTGTCAGGTCGGATCGCTGGTGGGATCATTGGTGCATCGCCACGTGTGACGGGACCCTTAGTCATACGACTAGTCACAGCGTGTCATCAGCAGGTTGCAGCAAAGATACAGAGGGACTGGATGAGTCACAGTAAGGCATAGAATTGGACACCCTTTGGCCGCATACCACACTGATGACCGTTTCAATCTGGACAATGCCCTTCAGAACTATATGATGAATGCCACACAACTCCAGGCACATTTAAGGGAAGTGAGAGGCACCCAAAAGTCATGGCAGACCATTTGAAACCATTTACATCAGCATGATCGGGGTCCAAAATGACCTGAAATGGTACCTGACCACATCATCAGTCACAGGCGTCATCGTCTTCCATGGGCCATGGAGCATCTATGCTGGATGAGGGACCAGTGGGCCTCAGTGCTGTTCACTGATGAAAGTCGATTCACACTGTGCAGAAATGATGGCTGCCAATGATGTTGGAAATGTCAATGAGAGCGCTATGCATCAGCCACTGTTGTTACCAGACAAGCGTTTTGTGGTGGTGTTACAGTGTGGGTAGGTGTGTCTAGTCAATACAGAACTGCCCTAGACTTTGTGAATAGTACAGTGACAAGCCCCTAACTCTTGAATAACATCATTAATCCATTCATTGTGTGTCGCCCTGGGCAAGCCAGGGGACACAGGTCACACACCACCACACCCTACATCCACCAGGAACACCAAAGCTAACCAAAAATCCTTGTTGCCTTCCTCCAGAGACTGATGATTCACACCAGGGGGTGGGCCAGGCGGTTGGCTCCGCCCACCGAGGAGTTCACAGTTCTGGAGGCGGGAGAAACCAGGCAGATTAGCCCAGGCAGGGCTTGAGTGAAGTGCAGATAAGCTCAGGGAGTGAAGGAGTAAACAGCTAAGATGAGCTAAGGAAGTGAAAGTAGTGAAGTGAAGTGGTAAAGGAGGAAAGCAAGAGTGGTGACAGAGAGAAAGCCTGAAGTAGTCCAGCTGTGTGCAGGACAGGTCAGCAAGGTCAGCAACGGCGGTGACTGTCTGGAGGGGGACCGTTTGGAAGTTCCTGGAAGGACCCCGTATGCTGTGTGCCCGGCGGTCTGGAGCAGTGTTCCGAAGGACAGTCAGCACCAGGGCAGGGGCCTCTCGGACCCCGGCAAGGCTTGGAGTCGCCATAATTTGCCGAATCCATCAGTGAAGGGGACGTAGATCCCCCAACAACCAAGTCCCGATTGAAGGCAACAGCCCAGCCAGTGTAGAAGAGACACCGCCACCGCCAAGGCACCAGTTTCTTAGGGCCAGCGCCTGCGGGCAAAGAGTAGAGCTCCCCCGGTCCAGCTTGAAGCCGGGGAGCGGGTTACCGGTGGGGACCCATCGCAACCATCAAGTACACCAAGGTGCAAGGAAGAGGGACATCACCGTCACCTACCAGGAGAGCAAGTGCAGCCGTCCGTGGGACCGTCTATCCAGCCGTTTGGTTTACCGTAAAAACTGTGTCAACGTCTCAGGCTGAGTGAGTACCACAGTGCCGCAAGGCACAGCGCTGCCCCCGCGTCCCTGCGCCCACTAGGCCCAGCACCTCCCAAACCATCACTGGGCCCCGGGATCACCAACCCCTACCCACGGAGGGGCAACACAACACCTGGCTGCTCCGCATCACCATCCCCGGGAGCCCAGTATAGAGCAGCGGTGGTGAAATCACCACAACCGTGGGTGGCGTCACGGACAATAACCAATTACCACACCCAACCAACCCCTTTCACTCACGGGCGAGGAGTGCCGCTCGAGAACCCCCGGGATCCGGCCTACAGCTCGAGCACCACTGAGCAGCGGCCGCCGGACCCGAGCAGAAGGGGGTGAGCGTAGTGTGCTGACACCCTCCTCCCCGCCCGCGACAACTTGGCGTCACGAACAGGATCTTACCGCTCTGCCGTCTGGTAGAGGTGCGCCTTGTTACCGCCGGAGGTATCCGGCAGAAAAATTTCAGAAGCCGCCATCTTTGGCGCGAAAAGTTCCCGCTCGAGCGTCTTCTCGAGTAGTAGAGGCGCGAAGGCCCAGGCCCCGCCCCGAGAGAGGAGGGGCCGGAAAGAGCTAAGGGGGACGCGATGGAGGCTGGACGCATGTAGCTGCAGCTATAAAAGCGGAGACGCCAGGACTCTGCAGCAATACTGGGTTCCTGGAAGGCACGATTGCCAAGATGTACGATCCAACTCCCAACGAGGAAGCCCCCACGCCCGGCACGGCGACGTGGTTGAGGGACCGGACCGTCCCACTGAGTAACCGTCTGCAGGCTCATATGCAACTCCTCCTGGAGGAGTGGGAGACCGACATGGCGGACGTGGTCGCTGCTATGTGGAGACGCGAGGCAGAAGAGGATTTGGAGGAGCGGGTAAGCGACCCATGCCCCTGTATTCCTGAGGGATCGGCCGTTGGAGCTGAGGGGCCCGGCCGGCTCCCGCTCACCCTACCTCTCTCCCTGCTACCCATAATAGCTGCTGCCGCCCCACCATTAGGCCTGCTACCTGCCCAACCGGTAGCGATACCCTGCCCAGCCGCTCCGGCGGACCAGCCGGCTGCAGACGTCCGGGACGTCCCTGAAGTACACCTGGGGGAACCGCTGGAACCGCGGCCCCTTAACAGCATGGTGTCAGAAGTCCCAGCAGTGACTGTGCCAGACCCGGAACCTGGGACCGTGGCCTGGATGAAGGCCCGGGTGATTCAATTTCACCGGCGTCAGCAGGAGCAGATCTTCCGGATGATGGAGCAGTGGACCAACGAGGTGGAGGAGCTGATTACAACTGCCCCGATGTACGGAGGGGAAATGGATGTAGCAGAGTCGACTGGTGACCCACGTCCCTATGTCCTACCTGGACCGGCCGCTGCGGCTGAGGGGCCCGGCCTAGTCTCGGCCTATGCATCACCCTTGCCGTTACTTATGGGGCGCCTCAGTGTAGGCTCGTCTGATCTGCTGCCCCGTGCTACCGCAGAAGGGTCTGAAATGCTGGATGCTGGAGGCCAGGAGGCTGCGACAGCTGGCGTCAACCCGCCTGACGCAGGAACACGAGATGACGACTCCGGCCCTAGTCCCGGGTCTGCTGCTGAGTTTGAAGAGGCAAGTGAACGCTCCCGCTATGTAGGAGACCCCGTGGTTGTTCATACCCCGCGTACCGGTGGAAATGGGTACCGGGTGCCCCTGTCACCGCAGGCATGTCAGTGCATGTTTGATGTGCTGGTGGCAGAGGATGGGTCCGCCTCAGCAGAAAGGTACGAGTAGGGCAGTGGGTGCCCGCAGCAGCAGTCCCCGTTGGGACCACCATTTTGTTTGTTTAAAAAGTTTGAAAAAGTTGAAAGAATGATAAGAAAAAGATGATGACCGAGTACATTACCTGATTTGCTTTGTGATTGAACCGGCCGGAGCCGGCACCGTTGTCCCTGTGGGGACCGTTTACAAGTTTTGCATGGAGGACTATCCATGGACAAGCCCGTGAACTTGCAGGGCAACCACAAACGTTAGTGGCTTGTAAATATGTTGTTTACCGTTACCGTTTTCCGCAATGCCACCTCCGGAGAGGCAGGTTGGAGGGAGGGCCCTGAGCAGAGCAGGCTGGGGCCCAGCCACCAAAGGAACCGGTGGCTACCCTCTGGAGGGAAGGACAGATCCCGCTCGGGTAACTTGGGCTGGACTGTGGGTCAAGGGGTGCTGCCTGGGCTTTAGGGGCAGCATCAGGGCCAGGTTGCTTGGGTGGGAGAGAGCGGAAACCGTAACCGTAAACCGTTATGCAACGTTAAAGAAATGTGCCTCCCGTCTTGGGAAGAGTTATTATTAAAAATGTAAATATGTTATTATTATGTTATCTTTTACAGAAAAATAAAACCGGTGTTGGACGGCAGCCCGCGGACGGTCTGCATTTTGCTAAGGGGGAATGTGTCGCCCTGGGCAAGCCAGGGGACACAGGTCACACACCACCACACCCTACATCCCAGGTAGGAACACCAAAGCTAACCAAAAATCCTTGTTGCCTTCCTCCAGAGACTGATGATTCACACCAGGGGGTGGGCCAGGCGGTTGGCTCCGCCCACCGAGGAGTTCACAGTTCTGGAGGCGGGAGAAACCAGGCAGATTAGCCCAGGCAGGGCTTGAGTGAAGTGCAGATAAGCTCAGGGAGTGAAGGAGTAAACAGCTAAGATGAGCTAAGGAAGTGAAAGTAGTGAAGTGAAGTGGTAAAGGAGGAAAGCAAGAGTGGTGACAGAGAGAAAGCCTGAAGTAGTCCAGCTGTGTGCAGGACAGGTCAGCAAGGTCAGCAACGGCGGTGACTGTCTGGAGGGGGACCGTTTGGAAGTTCCTGGAAGGACCCCGTAGGCTGTGTGCCCGGCGGTCTGGAGCAGTGTTCCGAAGGACAGTCAGCACCAGGGCAGGGGCCTCTCGGACCCCGGCAAGGCTTGGAGTCGCCATAATTTGCCGAATCCGTCAGTGAAGGGGACGTAGATCCCCCAACAACCAAGTCCCGATTGAAGGCAACAGCCCAGCCAGTGTAGAAGAGACACCGCCACCGCCAAGGCACCAGTTTCTTAGGGCCAGCGCCTGCGGGCAAAGAGTAGAGCTCCCCCGGTCCAGCTTGAAGCCGGGGAGCGGGTTACCGGTGGGGACCCATCGCAACCATCAAGTACACCAAGGTGCAAGGAAGAGGGACATCACCGTCACCTACCGTTAGAGCAAGTGCAGCCGTCCGTGGGACCGTCTATCCAGCCGTTTGGTTTACCGTAAAAACTGTGTCAACGTCTCAGGCTGAGTGAGTACCACAGTGCCGCAAGGCACAGCGCTGCCCCCGCGTCCCTGCGCCCACCAGGCCCAGCACCTCCCAAACCATCACCGGGCCCCGGGATCACCAACCCCTACCCACGGAGGGGCAACACAACACCTGGCTGCTCCGCATCACCATCCCCGGGAGCCCCGTATAGAGCAGCGGTGGTGAAATCACCACAACCGTGGGTGGCGTCACGGACAATAACCAATTCCCACACCCAACCAACCCCTTTCACTCACGGGCGAGGAGTGCCGCTCGAGAACCCCAGGGATCCGGCCTACAGCTCGAGCCACAACTGAGCAGCGGCCGCCGGACCCGAGCAGAAGGGGGTGAGCGTAGTGTGCTGACACCCTCCTCCCCGCCCGCGACAATTGTACTTCTTCTTGTACAACACAGGCCAAATTTAATCTTCTAGAACGACAATGCTACAGCTTATCGAAGTCGCATCATTATGGAATAGGTGCTGGAGACTGGAGTACCTCAAATGGAGTGGCCTGCACTTTCTCTAGCCCTGAATCTCATAGAAAACCTATGGGATCAGCTGAGTCGCCGTGTAGAGGCTTGTGACTCTGTACCTCAGAACCTCAATAACCTTAGAGGTACCCTTTTACGAAAAGTAAAATGCCATGCCTAAGCAGACAATGACTCAACTTGTGAACAGCATGAGAAATCATTGTTAACCTGCAACTGATGCTCAATGACAAGTTATTAAAATATTGACTTTTTTTGGGGGGTATACTCAACATTGTTGTTTGTGTTTATTTCAGTAAATTGTTTGAGATCAGGAAATCACTGTAATGCTCACGGGTGAGAGCACAGAATACCTGAGTGGTTTGAATACGATTCACACCAAGTTTTCACCAGAGCCTGTAATGGTGAGGGTGTTGCGCTGCAGGTAACCAGGTGCCACACAGGGAGACTGGAGCTGTGACAACTGACCCCAGGGCTATGGACACAGCACTCTCTGCTGAGGTGTTCTAGAATGCTGTATATAAGGCCTTACAGGTGGTGGCCACAGTTTATAGGGAGAAATCTGGTGACAGGTTCCCTTTAAATTCCCTAGTTTCATGATAAAATATCACTGTAGCGTGAACTTTTTACATTTTCCAGAAATTTCATCCAAAAGTCAAAAATCTCTACATTTTTGTGAGTAGTATATATCTGCAGACCCACACATATGAACCTCGCCTTAGTATTAGGGAATGATGATTTCCCATGATTCTATATTTATACCATCATCCACATTTTTATTTATAATCTCTCTAACACTGTATTTCATGCTTATTATGTTTATATATTCCGTACCAGCTAAATACAAGAGCATCCTAAAATTAGCAAAACAAAGTAAACAGCAAATAAAAATATATGGAATGATGATGCCTCTTATTTCATTGGAATTCTGCGTATTGTTCTGTGGTATGGCAAGGAAAATCTGCGATTTGCTGTCTAAAATGAGGGTACTCTTAAATGAGTTGTCTAGGTTTAGAACGAAAGTCTGAAATTACTTTCTGTGACTGCAGACTTGTGAATTCTCACAAAGAAGAAACGCACTGATAGACTTCTGTCTGAAACCAGGCAGTCATGCGACCAATAGTATACGATATGCATACTTCCGGCCACATTCTGACTAGACATACGCGGTCTCACTCAATTCACTTGTATCGAGCAAGGCAGTGCATACCTAGTTGAAATGTGGCCGGGATTCTGCATATTGCTGTCGCGGGCGGAGGGGACGCTACGCTCGCTAACGCTCGGGTCCGGCGCTGCTGCGGCTGCTGCTGCTCGGTGGCTCGAGCGGTGGGCCGGATCCAGAGACTCGAGCGGCGCTCCTCGCCAGTGAGTGAAAAGGGTGGTTGGTTTGGGGGATTTAGTCCGTGACGCCACCCACAGGTTGTGGTGAAGATGGGCACCACTGCTGCTGGTGACAGGGATCCCGGGAGCGATGGTAGGGAGCAGCTGGGATGTTGTTTTCCCCCTCTGTGGGTAGGGGTTGGTGGTCCCGGGGCCCGGTGGTGTGACGGGGAGGCTGGGTCGGTGAGGTGCAGGGTTGCAGAGGCAGCGCGGCGCGGTGCCGGATGGCACGGGTGTACTCACTCAACAAGAGATGCACAAAGTCTCCGGTAAACCAAACAGCTGGATGGACGGGTCCCGCAGGCGGCTGCAGTGTCTCTACCCGGACAGGTGATGGCGGCTGTCTTTCCCTGCACCTTTATGTACTGTTTTGACTACGATGGGTCCCCAGCGGTAGTCCGCTCCCCGGTGTATGGATGCCAGAGGAGCTCGTTTGCCCGCAGGCGCTGGCCCTTGGGTCTCTAGCCTTAGGCGGTAGCTGTATACCCTCACGGTGCGGGCGGTTGCCTTCTAACGGGTCTTTGGCTGTTAGGAAACCCCTGGGGTTCCTGTCACACTCGGATTTGACTGTTGACGGCGACTCCAAGCCCAGTCGGGGTCCGATGGCCCTGCCTGTGTGTGCTAGCTTCACTTCGCTCCCCGATCGGTACCGGCGGGCCACCCCCGACCCCGGTCCTACGGTTCTGCGTCGATCCACCACTCCTGCAGACGGCCACCACCGTCTGCCAACCTTGTTGTCAGTGCCTGGGCCACAAACCCAGACACTCTCCACTTTACTCCTCTAACTTCAACCTCCAAGACAAATGTGTCACTTTTCCCGCCTCCAGGCCTGTGAACTCCTCGGTGGGTGGTGCCAACCGCTTGGCTCCGCCCCACCTGGTGTGGACATCAGACCCTGGAGGGAGGCAACAAGGGTTTTCTGTTTGGCTAATGTTACTGTCTAGTGGGGGTGGGGGTGTGTGTGTGTTACCTGTGAAGACCTGGCTAGTCCAGGGCGCCACATTGCATATGTGGCACCCCTGAGGCTTCAGTCGTCACAGGGCATTGCATTACATTTGGGGTGCAATGCTTGGACTCGGGTGATGAAGGAGTTAATAACTGGTGTTGCTTTCTCACTTACAAAATATCTAGCTATGAGTTACCACTTACACAGGAAGCCAGGCAATCTGGGGAAATCCAGGTTATCAGGGAAACAGCCAATAAGAGTCATCCCAAGGGTGGGGGACACTGAGTGAGTAAGAGACACATAAACCTTTTTCACATCAGTTCAGACTGGGAGCAGCAGAGAGCAGACAGCCTTAAGAGAGGAAGGAGAGCAAGGTTGGTCCTGGGGGCGGGAGACTGGTGGACTTTGTCCCAGGACCAGGGGCTACAACACCGCACTGAGTCTGCAGGAATGAGACTGTAATATGGCAAGAGGCGACCGGTGGAGATGGCACAGACAGAGGAGAAATGGTAGCTGAGGTTGAGCCTAACCCATTCCCACAGTGCCAGCGCAGTCGGGGTGCAGAGCCCTCGGTTGGGGAAACCTTCATGGACTCTAACAAATCTGGAGGGGTTGGGGATTTCATGTCCCATCGCCCACCCCACCACCCACTTTCCCTGAGCACAGTGACATATTGGATCCAGGGTTGGGTTTACAGCCAGACCCCAAGGCGAGGACCTGTGTCACCTGTACGCGGGATGGGACACTTAACATGGACAGCGGGGTCCCCAAGTTGCTTCAAGCCACGGGGATCCACAACCAAGCGCAAGGAAGAAGGTCTCACACATTTCCACAGACACCGGCGATTGCTTCTGATTCACTCAGGACCGGCTGGAGTCCATCCATGGCGGCCTAAAACGGCACCTCCGAGGACCTTTAAGAACTGTAAGTAAAAGGAACTTTCAACCACAGCCCCTTGTCATTGCCGGTGCCGCCGCCCCGCGCTTCGGCATCATCAGCCGTCCCCATTGCCCTCATCCTCCCTGGGGCTTGCTCCACCTGTGGGGAGCTGGAGTATCTGAGCTGCGTTAACATCAGCCCTGGAGGAGAGCAACATCTCGCAGCGGCAAAGCATCCCCCATTCCCATCCAACACCGCTCCTGGAAGAGGACAAGTCGCAGGAAGGGTCTGCGGCGGAGGAGGCCGAGACCCCAGCCACTACTGCAACCGGTGACATGCTTCCTAGGAACCCTTCACCCTCCTTCCATCCCCCCTTTACATCTTGCACCTGCTTGTTTGTCTTTTACATGTAGCCGAAGGGGCCACGGAGCCAGGTCATGCCAGTCACAGCAACCCCACAAAACCACAGGCCCGATGACGAGTAACCCCTTAGGCCCTGTGGGGTGCTACACATATATCGCCCGTTTCTGGCACTGTGAAATCCTGACTATGTGTGCTCTGTGGATTCACAAGTCTGCAGTCACAGAGAGACTACGGATTTTTAGGTCAAACCTGAACAGACCCATTAGGCTATTTTAAATGATACCCATTAGTATTATCTCATATAAAAGGCTAACTCTAATAATAATTAGAACAAAAAAACATAAAGAGTATATTATGCTAAAAAGTTTTTTTATTGGAAAAATATTAAAAGATTTTTTCTTAAAAATACAGATATCAAGTGACTACTGAAAAAGAGCAGGATAATATCGATATATAGAGTAAGTGAATATGTACAGAGAAAAACTGAGATACTGTTATCAAAAATAGTAAGAATATTCCAAATAGATAGTGTAATAATAAATATAATCTTATACAAAAGATCAAAACAATTCAAGAAGCAGAAGTAGTATGTACAGGCTCGGTCTGGCCCGCCGGGGTACCGGGGAATCCCCCGGTAGGCCTCGGGCCTTCAGTGGGCCCCACGTGCCTTAATTAGTGCGGAGCTGTGTACAGCGCCGCGGGGCCGCCGGTTTTTCACAGCCAACGTTATGTGCGGCAGACTAGGCAGGGCCCCCACGCTCTGATGGGCCCCCCCTCCCACGCTCTGATGGCCCCCCTCCCACGCTCTGAGGGCCCCCAGCCTTTCAATTACAAACTGCAGCGATAGCACAAGTTCTGTACTATCGCTGCAGTTTTTGCGGGTGCAGAAGGACCTGTGGTGACATCACAGACAGTCATGTGACTCACCGTAAATCCTGCACCGCGCGCTATTCAAATGTACGTGCATCCTTCAGACGCGCGTACATGTGAACAGTGCGGCCGGTGACAGGAGGCGGAGGAGCTGCTCAGCCCCGCACCGACACAGCGGCCGTCATCACACTGCCGCCGCCGGAGTAGCAGAGGAGCATAATGGCATAATGGGGGACAGGAAGAGAGACCCATTGCTACAGTACACAAGGCTGGGGGGTCCATTGCTACCCCCAGTGTCAGTGTCATAATCCTGTACCCCCAGTGTCAGTGTCATTATCCTGTACCTCCAGTGTCAGTGTCATCCTGCAACCCCAGTGTCAGTGTTATTGTCATGGTTCGCCTCCCTGTCCACATGGCTAGGGGGCGGAGCCTTCTCTCGGGCCTCACTTCCAGACCCTGGATGCCTTAAAAGCTGGCATTTCCAGTGAACCAGTGCCGGCTATAAGCTTAGCACTGCTTTGCCTGTGATTGCTGGTCCTGTGAGTGATATCCTGATCTGTCTGTTCCTGTGCCCCCATGCCCTTGTCTGTGTTCCATCCCCTGGTCGTCCCTCCTGTCCCCTCTCCTATTTCCCCACCCGGTTGCTTCCTCCGGTACTGACCTTGGCCTGACTTTGACTCCGCTTTTGCTCGTTCCTCCAGTCCTGCTTCTGCCCGTACGGTGTTTGACCCAGCCTGTCTGACTATTCCTTGCATGCTCTGCTTCTCAGCTGTGCTTTGAGGTAATGCATGAGAACGTTGTGAATTCACTTCCTGGTTCTCATTTCTCTGTGTAGTGTATTATGCTACAGAGCTCTGGCTCCCCCTGGTGGCAGCATTACAGTTATTATTATCCTGTACTCCAGTGTCATTATCCTGTATCCCCAGTGTCAGTGTCATTATCCTGTACTTCAGTGTCAGTGTCATTATCCTGTACCCCCAGTGTCAGTGTCATTATCCTGCAACCCCAGTGTCATTATCCTGTACCCCCAGTGTCAGTGTCATTATCCTGCAACCCCAGTGTCATTATCCTGTACCCCCAGTGTCAGTGTCATTATCCTGTACCGTCAGTGTCAGTATCTTGTACCCCCAGTGTCAGTGTCATTATCCTGTACCTCCAGTGTCAGTGTCATTATCCTGTACCTCCAGTGTCAGTGTCATTATCCTGTACCTCCAGTGTCAGTGTCATTATACTGCACCCCAGTGTCAGTGTTATTATCCTGTACTCCAGTGTCATTATCCTTTATCCCCAGTGTCAGTGTCATTATCCTGTACACCCAGTGTCAGTGTCATTATCCTGTACCCCCAGTGTCAGTGTCATTATCCTGCAACCCCAGTGTCATTATCCCGTACCCCCAGTGTCAGTGTCATTTTCCAGCAACCCCAGTGTCATTATTCTGTACCCCCAGTGCCAGTGTCATTATCCTGTACCCCCAGTGTCAGTGTCATTATCCTGCAACCCCAGTGTCATTATCCTGTACCCCCAGTGTCAGTGTCATTATCCTGTACCGTCAGTGTCAGTATCTTGTACCCCCAGTGTCAGTGTCATTATCCTGTACCCCCAGTGTCAGTGCCATTATCCTGTACCTCCAGTGTCAGTGTCATTATCCTGTACCCCCAGTGTCATTGTCATTATCCTGTACCTCCAGTGTCAGTGCCATTATCCTGTACTCCAGTGTCAGTGTCATTATCCTGTACTCCCAGTGTCAGTGTCATTATCCTGTACCCCCAGTGTCAGTGTCATTATCCTGTACCCCCAGTGTCAGTGTCATTATCCTGTACCCCCAGTGTCAGTGTCATTATCCTGTACCCCCAGTGTCAGTGTCATTATCCTGTACCCCCAGTGTCAGTGTCATTATCCTTTATCCCCAGTGTCAGTGTCATTATCCTGTACCCCCAGTGTCAGTGTGATTATCTTAGGCTATATGTAATTACTTTTCAGGGGGCATCTATATGTGATGATAGTACAGGAGGAGCTTCAGTATAAATACTGTATATGTAAAAAAAAAAAAGCCTGATCTGTCTATAGAGCAGTGTTGTCAGAATACACAGTTCTAGTGAAGGGTTTATCCAACATGTAACACTAGTTTGGAAACTATGGTGAAGACAAATATTCACCAGAATCTCCAAATGGAAAAGTGTATTGGTTGGTAATGCTTCACACCAACACATACTGACTCTTAGGCGGGCTTTGCACGTTGCGACATCGCAAGCCGATGCTGCGATGTCGCACACGATAGTTGCCGCCCCCGTCGCAGCTGCGATATCCTTGTGATAGCTGCCGTAGCGAACATTATCGCATCAGCGTAATTATGGATTACGCCGACGCTACACCGATGATACGATTACGACGCTTTTGCGCTCGTTAATCGTATCATCTAGGCTTTACACACTACGATGTCGCCTGCAATTCCGGATGTGCGTCACTTTCAATTTGACCCCACCGACATCGCACCTGCGATGTCATAGTGTGCAAAGTACCCCTTAGGGTATGTGCCCACGATCACGACTCATTGTGTTCTGCATGAAGCGGGTCCTGACCTGCGGGGGCGCGCGTCTCCTCCGCAGGAGACCGCAGCTGTCAGTACCCACGATCAGGCTTCAGTGTGCTGCGGTCTTTCACTTGTGTTCTCCATATGGTGGAGCATGCGATTACGCAGCAAACAATTGACATGCTGCGGTCTAGAAAGAAGATCCGCAGGTCAGTGTTTGCTGCGGAAAAAAGAAGCACATTGGGCATGGGATTTCTAGAAATCCATCCGCTGTGCTTGTACTTACAACGCAGCGTTTTGGATGCAGCTGAACCATGCTATAGCCAACATGCTGCAAACACTGATCGTGGACGGCTGGGCACGCACCCTTACAGGGGGTTTTCCAGATAGATGGCGGCAGAGGGGGATTAATGTTAGTAGATGTTTCCATATGAAGATGCTGGATAACGTTCTGCTTCTCTTTGATTATTGTTTGGCTGATGGACTCGGTGGTTTTCCTAGGACAAGGAATGTCCGTGTGTAAGTGTGGCGCCCCTGACCTGGTCAGGCACCACAGAGTATTGCACCCATGCGGGAGCAATGCTTCCAGGTAATCTCCAAAGGCCAGGATGAGGTGCACACACAAACATATAGTGACCAGGCCTCCCACATTACCAGCGGGGACCCTTGGGTAGCCAGAAGGGGTTAACTTTCAATTCCCAGCTGGGGGTGTGTTCAGGGGCTGGTTGCTAGGAAGCAGGGCAGAGAGAGAGAGGAAGAGGAGAGTCTGGAGGAAGAAGTTGAAGTGTGTGGAAGGGAGCAGAGGAGCTCTCGTGTCAGACAGGTCCTGAGGAGTGCAGTAGCTGAAAGCGGGGGAGAAAGGAGTACCGTGGGTCAGCCTGAAAATCATCCAGAGAGAAGGGTGGCTGAGTACGGAGATCCCGGTATCCGAGCACACAAGGGGAACTAGGTCCCCAGTACAGGCAGCAGATCATCCAGAGCTGCTTAACCTACAGGTGGGGGGGGGGGGTACTTCATGCCCTCACCACGACTACACAGAGCTTGAGCCAAGCAGCAATCACCAGGCCCATAAGGGGACAGGGCCAGAAGCCATCCCACCAAGGCCACGCTGCCGGCAGACGAGCCAGAGAGAGGGGAGCAGGGTGGTAACAGCTTCCCTGGAGGGGTCCTACCACGCTTCAAGCAAAGGATCCTCCTAAAACAGAAAGAGTGCAAGGAAGGCGAGTGGACAGCTACCCTCAGAACGGCCTCCTGGAATTCCTGGTTCAACCTGGTTATCACAGTGTCGCCCGGGCATCTCACCGTGACCTCCAAACAGTGAGTAAACACGTTGAAAGACTTCTTGGACTGTGTTTGAGTCATTCTGCGACCTGTGGTCCCACACACATACACCGGGGCCTGGGGCTTGCCTCACTCTCAGGGGGCTAATATACTGACTGCACCCACCATCAGCCCCAGGCATCCCTTAATCTGCAGTGGCGGTCCCCGCTGACCGCAATACTGAGAGTGGCGTCACGACAATCCTAAAAGAAGGTTCCCTACCTGTGACCAGACTGTTCCATCCACGTGGAGTCCCTGAAGGTACTGCACCGACACATACTAGCGGGGCTTCACATAAGAAAAACTGCGACTGACTGTAAATAACAGATTCCATTATTAACTACAATAAATAAGAGGCTACAAGAAATCCTGTGCTATCTGCAGGCACAGGACAGGTCTCTATGTGCTATCTGCAGGCACAGCACAGGTCTCTACTGTGCTATCTGCAGGCACAGGACAGGGCTCTTCTGCGCACTGTAGAGTTTGCTAATAGGCGCACATTATACTGAGAGAAGCCGAAAATGTACAAGTAATAAAAACGTTTATGGTAGCTATAGTGTGGGCCCCTAGAGGCAATTTCCCTGGTAGGCCCCTCACACCCCAGTCCGACCCTGAGTATGTATAGAATTTACACAGGTAGAGTATACCAGCCCTTCTAAGTAATTAACTAAGTAGAAGCATACAGCTAGGGTGTGGGAGAACAATAAGTCCCACAGAGAAACACCTAGCTAATTATAGTCAAGATGGAGAGCGGTGGTATGTGCAGGGCTGCCATCAGGGCATTACTGCCATTACTGGTGTATGGGACTCGGTCAGCAGAAGCAAGGAAGGGGGTCCCGGGAGCTGACAGAAAGCTGCCTTCCCCCCTCCTGCTCTGCATTTGTGGCGCCCCTGAGTACATCAGGGTGCCACAGGGAACTGCATCCTTTCCCCAGGGTGCAGGGCCTACCCCTCATGGTTCCAAGTTCCCAGAAACCGGTGTCACCTCCATCAGCACCACAAATCCCACCCAACACCTCACATCATAACCTGTCAGACACACCAGTGGGTTGGTCTAGCTGGAGGTCAGGCAGACTGGTGGGAGGAACGAAGTGAGTCTAGTGAGAGCCCTCAAAGAGAGAGGAGCTGGGGAGTGTTAGCTACCGGGAGCTAGAAGCTAGAAGGACTGAGGTTGGGTCGCAGACAGTGATCCGGGACCAAAGGAGTCGGTGACCGGATGCAGGGTCGTTGGTTCGAGGTGCGACAGATGCGGTCTAGGAAGGACTGCAGGCACCAAAGAGGGGTCGACAGAGCTGACCGGTACCAAGCACGACGGGGTACAGGACCCTAGTTCAGGAGCCAATTCAACATTATGGCAATTAACCTGCAGAGGAAGGGGGCCTTCAGGGACCTTCCCAGAGCTCAGAGACTGAGGGCATCAGCACACTGCAGGGGACAGGGTTTTCCAGAAAAAACAACCCACTGAAGTCCCAAGTGCCAGCCCTTAGGAGCAAGACTTCACTTAAAAACAGAAGAACCGCACCTTACAGTTTCAAGCTATAGGGACCCACACGGACAAAAAACTGTGCACGGAGGCAGTCTCCGGATCATTAAGTGACACAGGTGAAACCGGGTACTTGGACGGGCTCCCCGCAGCGGCAGCAGCACTCAGAGACTTTGGTTTATCTACAGTGTGTGTGTCTACTTTATAAACCTCATCCAACACCACGACTACCAGCAGTGAGTACCCTGATCCCTGCAGCCTGTCCTCCCAAATAACTACCAACACCCTGAGTCCGGGGCCTTCCCTACCTATGGAGGGACTGACACCTTGCTGCTTCACACCATCTGCAACGGGACTCCCTCCAGCAACGGCGGTACTCCCATTACTGCAACCCGCAGGTGGCGTCACAAACTTCTCCCCTGTAAAAAAACCCCTTTTACGGATCAAAGTGTCCGCCAAGCCAGGTCCAGACCTCCCCTCGAGCCACGATCCCGGATCCGAGCAGCCCGACTAACACCAAGGCGGTACACCTTGATCTATGTGATCAGTGCAGAGCATGAAAGCAAGCTAACTGGGAGATGAATACAGGCTGTTGGAGCCGAACAGGTAAAGTGAGTAAATTTAGGACCTTTCAGGTCATTTGCCTGATCGCAAGACCGGTGATCTGGAAGGTCCTGTAGCTGTTCAACTGCTGCAGCCTCCATGCAGGTCTCTCTGGCTCCTCTCCTGCTCTGCACCGATCAGGAACTGCAAGATGTGGTAATGTATAGTGTGTGTGTGTAAGTAAATGTGCTTGTTCTAGGGCTGTGTGTCTAAATATGCAACATTTAACAGAGAAACTACGCATGCGCACTAGCCGCCTCTCCACACTTAGGCCCACCCTTCCATTTCACAAGGTACTGAACCTTCCGCCTACAGCGACGGGAATCCAGAATTTTTTCAATCTCATTCTCCAGATCCCCTTGTACCAAAACAGGGTCAGGAAGCGCTGCTGCAGGAACTGTTGCCTCCACATGTCTCTTCAACAAGGACTTATGGAAGACGTTATGAATCTTAAATGACGCAGGCAGAGCCAAAACGGAAAGATACAGGGTTGATAATCTCCGAAATCTTATAAGGTCCAATAAATCTGGGTTTAAATTTAGGAGATGGAGCTCTCATAGGAATATTTTTAGAGGACAACCACACCATGTCCCCCACTTTTAACTGGGGACCAACAGTTTGACGCCAATTGGCAAACTTTTGGGCAGTTTCTTGGGATTGAAACAATTTATCCACTACCTGCCCCCAAATCTGCTGCATTCTGTTTACCACAGAATCCACCCTGGACAGTCAGACGCCTCAAGCTGCCCCGAAAAAAACCTGGGGTGATACCCAAAATTGCAGAAAAATGGGGACACCAATGTGGTAGAGCTAGCCCTATTGTTAAGGGCAAATTCAGCCAAAGGCAAAAACAAACCCAATCATCCTGATCCGCAAAAACAAAACACCGTAAATAGGTCTCCAGGGTTTGGTTAGTCCTTTCAGTCTGACCGTTGGTCTGAGGATGAAACGCCAAGGAGAAAGACAGCTGAACACCCAATTTGGAACAAAAATTCCTCCAAAATCTGGATACGAACTGCACTCCTCTGTCAGAAACAATGTTTTCGGGAATACCATGCAAATGAACATGTTGGAAAAACAAAGGCACCAACTCTGATGAAGACGGCAACTTAGATAGGGGAACTAAGTGGACCATCTTGGAGAATCTATCACAGATCACCCAAATCACAGTCATTTTCTGAGAGACGGGAAGCTCTGAAATAAAATCCATAGAAATGTGCGTCCAAGGTCTCTTAGGTAACGGCAAAGGCAATAATAGCCCACTAGAACGTGAACAACAGGGCTTGGACCTAGAACAAACTCCACACAACTGCACAAAACAGGGAGCTTCCCAGCTAAGCAACAGAGAGGGAAGATTCCTGCATGCAAATGAACTGACAATAACCACAGTAAATGACAAACCCAGATAAGAACAAAAAGAACAAAACAATATAAGAAAGAACAAAGCACTTATCTGGGGTAGATGTGGTCTGGAGCAAGATGAGAAGGCTCATAAACTAAAGAACAAATGACAACCGGCTCAGACTGCTAGCAGACCAAGGTTTAAATAGGGAGAGAGTTAGCCATGGAAACGCCCATTGCTCCAGCACACCTGGTCTCTGTCCAAACCATTCCTGGCCACAAGAGGGAGCCTCACAGCAGCAAAAGCATAACTGACATTCACAACAATCCCCATTCCCCATCCAGTACTGCCCCTGGGAGTGGAATAGTCACAGGAAGGGTCGGCGGCAGAGGAGGCTGAGATCCCAGTCACCGCTGCAACCGATGACACACTTCCTAGGGGCCCGTCACCCTCCTTCCATCCCCATTTGTATTGGACACTTGTTCGTTTGATGTTCTTATTAAACATGTAGCCAACAGGGTCATGAAATCTGGCCAGGCCAGTCATAGCTACCCCAAGGAACCACTGGCCCGGTGACGAGTACCCTAAGGCCCCGTGGATGCTACATCTTGGCGCTGCGAGCAGGGTCATCGTGCCCGCAACCACGGGTACTGCGTGCCTTAAAGAACTTCCATCTGGTGGCACAGACCGAAGTTTAATGTTGTGTGCTTTATGGACTGTATAAGTACTGTTTTCCCGCCATTGACCATCTTGGCGTGGGAAGAGGAAGGGGTGTGCCATCGTGGGCAGAGCCCAGAAAGGGCCGAGAGATAGTGATGGGCAGTCAGGCTCTTTTCTTGATCCGGTTCCTATGGCTCCGCTCATCAAAAGAGCCAGATCTTTCAGATCGTTCTCGGCTCCTTAATAAATATGTGTTCACCCCAGGTGAACACATATTAAAGATTATAGTAACGCCGCCAAAACCCCGCCCACCTGCGTCTAAACCCCTCACACTTACAACTGACCAATTAGATTGTTGAGTAGGCGGAGTTTAGCCTTGGGTGGGCAGGGATTCAGCGGCAAAATATTTATTTTTCCTTTCTTTTCTTCTCCTGCTTCTTCTTCTTTTCCATCCTGCTTCTTTCTTTCCTGTACTTGGTCCCGGTAAAAGTGGACATGTTAATTGTTTAGATATAAAAATTTTGCGGTGTAATTTTCCTTGCAGCCCTGGAGTGCTGCATTTCGCTCTGGGGGAATGTAGCGCCCCAGAGACTGGTCGCTAAAGGGTATATCATTATATCCTTCCCTGGCAGGTCAAGATCTTAATCTAGTATGTTCTACACACACCTCTCACCACCATACAGCAGGGAGAAGCAGTCACTAGGAAAGAGTTAACAATGTTTCTACAGACACAGGAAGTGACTCAGCCAGTTCTTAGCAGACCCAGGTTGCCATAGCAACTTGCAAAAGTGGTGGGGGCATGAGTAGTTAGGAGTAGAAAACAGTTTCACTTTACCTCAAAATAAGCTTGGACACGAGACAGAGCAGATGCACAGTGGTGCAGCTCCCTGAAGGGGAGGCTATCAGGCCTTCAGGGAGGCAGAACTGAGCTGTCTGGATGTAACACCGAACAGACAGCTCCCCCAAGCTGGGGGCCAGTAACATCTAGAGAGATAGGACCTAGTACCTGTAATCGTGGGCCAGAAGAGAGTAGTCGCCAGAGAATGGGACTGAGCACAAGAGAGAGGTACAGAGCCCTAGTCAAGGTGGCCGCGGCACGACAGCATAGAGAGAGCCTGGGGAAAGGGATAGGAGTCCGACCCACGAGAGGCTCAAGCTGCCGGCCGTTCGGGCCAGGACCGGGAGAGAGTTCAGAGTTGTGCATGGAGGAGAAAGGTCACAGATTATCAAACTAGATCCACCCTCTGACCTGCCTGGGAAGCGACTGGAGTCTCTGATGGCGAGGACCAGCATCCGGGGTGCGATACCACCTGAACCAGTGAATAAAGTGACTAGAACCCGCACCTGGTGACTCTGTCAGTAACTGCCGCCGCCCTGCGCTCCGGTGCTCCCGTAGACTGCAGCCCCCATTCTCACTAACCTCACGGGAAACCCCGCTCTGCTAGTGGGGAGCGATACCATCCCGGTTGCACATAACACCTGCCCCAGAAAGAGACTGTGCAGTGGCGGCTAGTTCCTGGCCCCATACCGCGGGTGGCGCTGCGAAGCATCTCCATTCCACATCCAGTACTGCCCCTGGGAGTGGACTAGTCACAAGAAGGGTCGGCGGCAGAGGAGGCCAAGACCCCAGTCACCGCTGCAACCGGTGAAACCCTTCCCAGGGGTCCGTCACCCTCCTTCCATCCCCATCTGTATTGGACACTTGTCCGCTTGATGTTCTTATTTAACATGTAGCCGACGGGGTCACGAAACCGGGTCAGGCCAGTCACAGC
Organism: Anomaloglossus baeobatrachus; assembly: GCF_048569485.1. NCBI lineage: Eukaryota > Metazoa > Chordata > Amphibia > Anura > Aromobatidae > Anomaloglossus > Anomaloglossus baeobatrachus. The sequence goes on from NC_134353.1 coordinate 698,753,428, forward strand.
TACCCCAAGGAACCACTGGCCCGGTGACGAGTACCATAAGGCTCCGTGGACTCTACAAATACGCCTATAGCTGACTATTCTGCCTGGGGCTTGTCATTTTGAAAACCCAAAAAACAGTGCATGTAGCTTTTTTCAGGCTGTCAAAATGATGACTGCGCTGCATAGCTGAGATGAACAGCGGTTGATGTTTGATTCGTGAGGACAGTTTGCAGAAGTGGAGTTTTTCCAAGAATGGCAATGGTACTGTGGAAGGTTTGAGGGATGAAAGCAGAGCTGGGGTGGAAGCTGGGCAGAGTCTCAAGTGGCCTGAAAATTTTGCCATTATGGGGCACTGAAATTCCTGGTGGCAGCCCTGGGTATGTGGATAAATCAGGACAGATGTGCCCAGAGAGACTAAAGTTCTGCTGAAAGCTCACTTCATAAAAGCCTGTAAACTTCCAATCAAACACACATCTATCTAACAAGAATATAACTACAGTATAAATAGATGAATTAGTAAAGCAGCACACAGTTTTGTACTTACAAATATAACAAGTGTAAGGTGTGGGGAATCCTGCCACCTCAACGTACATTTCCTAACTTCTTCAGGAGAACCCATTAAGGTAGAAAAACCTTCTATAGTCCCAATTCCTTGTTGTAATTTGTTTTTTTTTTTTATCTTGACAACTTATCCAAATCATTTAATGACCTGACATATACTGTATGCCACGTATCGGTAGCTGTGGGTGAGGTACTCACTTTATTCGCCCTGTCACGCTACAGAAATAAAGAGTTCCTAGATGTGTGTGGCTGTATAATGTTGCTGTTGTTGGGGGAGACCTCCGGGTCTCTCTCAGGGTCACGGAGTTGGATTTCAAATCAGAACTGCGCAGATGTATATGAATCAGGAAAATGACCACACAGAGAAACGTGTCTCTATTTGGGAGAAGTGAAGGTCTTCTGCCAATGTATTCAAAAGTATAACATTTTATACATTTTGGACAGTCCTGTAAAACAACATTCCTTTAAGTCATTCAGGTGTGTCTGGGAACAGACGAGACTCTACTCAAGAATATTGCTTATTCATGAGTCTAACTGGTTTTCAAAGAACCTGTTCTATTGAAGAATCTCAGTTTACTTATTTATGAGACTACAAACTCATTACTTAGCCCTAAGCATAGTTTGTTTACATATACAATCATTGCAACATTTCAGTCAGATATATGTAGAAAGCAATACATAAAACATTCAAAATACAGATTAATCTTATTATATTATAATATTAATATACTGGACAAACGATTCATAGCCTAGGTCTTCACACTGTTACTGTGGATGCCTTCCCCTTTGGGCCTGCCACAATCTGTCCAGCATCCAACCTCTTTAGGTGCAGTTTGAGGAAAACAGACAAGTTGGTAAAAATAGAGTTTTCTTTACTTGACAATAAACTCAGGTACATAGGACAGCAGATATTGTATTCAAATAAACTTCTGTATAATGCAGAGGCACGTTCACCATGGTTACAGGTGATACTTCTGTATGGTATACAGATTGGACAGGTAAGATGAACCTCCATTTTCCCGGTACAGGGCCATACAGGTCAGTATGTTATGCTGTGAACCCTACACCCAGATTACTGACTGTGATCTCTGACAATGGCCAGTCCTAAAGCTGCTACCCTCTTCACGTGTCCACAGATGGGCAGATCCTTTTCCTCTCTAAGGTTCCCCCCATTTCTGGACGACACTGAACTCACTTCCCTTCCAAATCACTCTCTAGCAGGTTTCACCCACTTGAATTTGTGCTGGATCTCTGTCACCACTTATGGTGTTTTTGCTGATCTTGCTACCTTGTATTAGTTTCCTCTATAAAGGTCTTCACGACACACTAACTAATGGGAAAACAGTCTATTTCTCTGCACTCAAGCCCCTCCCACTGTGGGCTAATCCCAACTGTTACCTGTCTTTGTCCCTGCAGTCTGTTGCTGGGCAGCTTTAACCTTTCCCCCAGTTCCCTTAGTCCAACAGTCCGTAAGACAGAGATAAAGTCCTCTCTCACCAATACAGTACTGTCATCGGTACTCCACTTCCACCCACCCTCAAACAACAGTCCTTAATTATGACAGGGACACAGATCATTATGGGCAAAGTCCATAGGAGGTTTGGTCAAAGTTCTCTGTTTGGAGGGAAGAGTCCCTGACTGAAAGTGTTACCTCTACAGTTACTCCTGTGCCCTTAATAACCAGTAGAAAAAGGAGCTATGGGCGCAGCAAAATAAAAAACAAAAATAAAGTTTCTGGCTTTCAGCCACGAGGGTTTAAACAGTCCCTCCCTAAAAACAGTCCTCACACTCAACACAGGCTTCTTCTGGCCTTTGAGCATTTCAGCAACGATCCTCAATAAAGGCTTCTTTTGCTTTAAACTCCAGTCCAACTGCTCCCAGCTTTACTTTTTAATAGGGTTATCTGAAACTAGCCCTCCTCTTAACATGGCTTCTCCATCTTTCAACTCTGTCTTCCTCACGGATATTTTCTAGGGAATATGGAGACTACTCCTCTCTTTCCTATGTCTCTTCTCCTTCTTCCTCTGCTGGGGGGCCACTCTCTGGGCTGGTCCATGGGCCATCCAGACTCTGGCGATGTTGATATGTCGCGGGCGGGGAGGAGGGTGTCAGCACACCGCGCTCACCCCTTCTGCTCGGGTCCGGCAGTTGCTCCTGGTGGCTCGAGCTGCGGGCCGGATCCCGGGGTGTCTCGAGCGGCACTCCTCGCCCGTGAGTGAAAAGGGGGTGTTTGTTGGGATTATAGTTCGTGACGCCACCCACGGTTGTGGTGATGGCACCACCGCTGCTCAGTGTGGGGGTCCCGGGGATGGTGATGGGAGCAGCCAGGTGTTGTGTTGCCCCTCCGTGGGTAGGGGTTGGTGATCCCGGGGCCCGGTGAAGAGATGCAAGGTGTAGGGCCTGGAGGGCGCAGGGACGCGGGGGCAGCGCTGTGCCTTGCGGCACTATGGTACTCACTCAGCCTGACACGGACACAGTTTGTACGGTAAACCAACGGCTGGTAGGACGGTCCCACAGACGGTTGCACCTGCACTCCCGGTAGGTGACGGTGACGTCTCTCTTCCTTGCACCTGTGTGGTCTGGTGGTATCGGTGGATTCCCTCCGGTTACCCGCTCCCCAGCTGCAATCTGGGCCGGAGGAGCTCTACACTTTGCCCGCAGGCGCTGGCCCTGGGGAAACTGGTGCCTTGGCGGTGGCGGTGTCTCCCCGGTAATGGTCGGGCTGTTGCCGTCAATCGGGACTTTGTTGCTGGGGGATCTGTGTCCCCTTCGCTGACGGATTCGGCAAATTGGGCGACTCCTAGCCTTGCCGGGGTCCGAGAGGCCCCTGCCCTGGTGCTGACTGTCCTTCGGAACACTGCTCCAGACCACCGGGCACACAGCCAACGGGGTCCTTCCAGGAACTTCCGAACTGTCCCACTCCGGACAGTCACCGCCGTCGCTGACCTTGCTGTTCTAGCCCTTCACACAGCTGGGCTCTCAGGCTCTGTCACCACTTCTTGCTTTCCTCCTGTTTCACTTTCCTTTCCTTCACTTTCACTTCTTGTTGTTTACTCTAGCCCCTGCCTGGGCTACTCCTCACTCCTTCATGTCCCTGACTCGACTCCTGCTCCTCCCTGAGCTTTCTCTGCTCTTCACTCAAGCTCCTTCTGAGCTAATCTGCCTGGTAACTTCCTGCCTCCAGAGTCCTGAGCTCCTTGGTGGGCGGAGCCAACCGCCTGGCCCACCCCCTGGTGTGCATCACAGACTCCTGGAGGGAGGCAACAAGGATTTCTGGTTAGCAGGTGTGCCTACCTGGAGTGTGGGGTGTAGTGGTGTTGTTATCTGTGTCCCCTGGCTTGCCCAGGGCGACACATTCCCCCTTAGCAAAATGCAGACCGTCCGCGGGCTGCCGTCCTACACCGGTTTTATTTTTCTGTAAAAAGGGGATAACAGGGTTAAACATAACATAAGCATTTTCAATCAACTCTTCCCAAAACGGGAGGCACATTTTAATTTTAACGTTTCAACGGTGTACGGTCACGGTTTCCGCTCTCTCCCACCCAAGCAACCTGGCCCTGATGCTGCCCCTAAAACCCAGGCAGCACCCCTTGACCCACAGTCCAGCACAAGTCACCCGAGCGGGATCTGTCCTTCCCCTCCAGAGGGTAGCCACCGGTCCCTTTGGTGGCTGGGCCCTGGCCTGCTCTGCTCAGGGCCCTCCCTCCAACCTGCCTCTCCGGAGGCGGCATTGCGGAAACGGTAACGGTACCCAACATATTTACAAGCCACTAACGTTTGTGGTTGCCCTGCAGAGTTCACGGGCTTGTCCATGGATAGTTCCCATGCATTTTAAACCTTTAACGGTCCCCACGGGGACAACGGTGCCGGCTCCTGCCGGTGGCAAATCACTGCAGCAAATCAGGTAACAAACTCGGGTAATCATCTTTCATCATTGCAGAATTTTCAAAAACTTTCAAACAAATAACTCAGTGGTGGTCCCAACGGGGGACGGTGCAACGGGCATCCGCTGCCCTACTCCGGTCCTGCTGCTGCTTCCTCTGAGGGAGGGGGTGCAGAGCTCACCTTGCTCTCCGGGCTGCCCTTCAGCTTTACGTCCAGGGCAAACCACCCCCTCTCTCCGCAGTGCCGAGTGTAACGCACCATGTCCCCTGGTATTAGGTTGCGGCCAGGATGCTCCTCGGGCAGATGGGCATGCACATCCCGCCGGGCTACAAACACCTCGGCCTCCATGCCCGGTTTGTATATGAACCCGTAGCCCCGGTGGATATCGAAGCGCCGCACCTGCCCCTCGTAGAACGGGCCCCGGACACGGAAGGTCGCTTGCCGCAGGTTCTCCTTTTCCCGGATGGCTCGGGCTACCAGCTCGGCTTTTCTTCGCTCCCTCTCCGCGATTTCCAGGCCCAGCTTGGTCGGCTCCCTGTCCCAGTATGGCTCCGGCGCACGGGTTGAGCCCCGCGGGACATCCAGTACGTTACCCACTGTCAGAAAGGTGGGCGGCGTATCCCGCGGTGTCATGGCCTTGGGCGCTGCCTTGCAGCAACAACCCGGCGCCACCTCAGCCGAGGTGTGGGGGATGGGCACAGGGGCTTTCCGCAGTTGGGCCTTCGGCTCGGAGCGGGTCATCGGCTCCGGCTCGGGGAACTGCTCGGCGACTGTCTCTGGCACAATCTTCGGGGCCTTCCATGGCAATGCCTCCGGTTTGCTGCGGGCTCCGGCTACAGGTCGGTCCGCTGGGGCGGACGGGCTGGGTATCGCTACCGGTTGCGGTGGTAGCGGGCCTAGTGGCGGGGTCACGGCCTCCGATACGGGTGGCGAAGGAGGCAACGGGGGGAGAGGGCTTGGACCGGGTCCCTCAGCCGCAGCGACCGGTCCCTCCGGGACATAGGGGCGTGGGTCACTCACCCTCCCTTCCTCCGCTTCCTCCTCGCGTCTCCGCACGGCTGCCACAACGTCCGCCATGTCGGTCTCCCACTCCTCCATGAGGAGCTGCATCTTGACCTGCAGCCTTAGGTGGAGCTGCGCGGTCCGGATCTCCACCCACGCTGCGGTTCCCGGTGCGGGGGCCACGGTGTTTCGGGACGGCATCCACATGGTATCTCCACTGTTTGGTTCCAGGAACGGTTTTCTGGCAAGGTCCTGGCGTCCTTGCTTTTATAGCGGCGACTACATGCCGCCAGCCGCCATCGTGTCCCCCTTAGCTCTTTCCGGCCCCTCCTCTCTCGGGGCGGGGTTTTGGCCTTCGCGCTTCTACTGCTCGAGAAGACGCTCGAGCGGGAACTTTTCGCGCCAAAGATGGCGGCTTCTGAAATTTTTCTGCCGGATATCTCTGGCGGTCACAAGGCGCACCTCTACCTGACGGCAGAGCGGTAAGATCCTGTTCGTGACGCCAAGTTGTCGCGGGCGGGGAGGAGGGTGTCAGCACACCGCGCTCACCCCTTCTGCTCGGGTCCGGCAGTTGCTCCTGGTGGCTCGAGCTGCGGGCCGGATCCCGGGGTGTCTCGAGCGGCACTCCTCGCCCGTGAGTGAAAAGGGGGTGTTTGTTGGGATTATAGTTCGTGACGCCACCCACGGTTGTGGTGATGGCACCACCGCTGCTCAGTGTGGGGGTCCCGGGGATGGTGATGGGAGCAGCCAGGTGTTGTGTTGCCCCTCCGTGGGTAGGGGTTGGTGATCCCGGGGCCCGGTGAAGAGATGCAAGGTGTAGGGCCTGGAGGGCGCAGGGACGCGGGGGCAGCGCTGTGCCTTGCGGCACTATGGTACTCACTCAGCCTGACACGGACACAGTTTGTACGGTAAACCAACGGCTGGTAGGACGGTCCCACAGACGGTTGCACCTGCACTCCCGGTAGGTGACGGTGACGTCTCTCTTCCTTGCACCTGTGTGGTCTGGTGGTATCGGTGGATTCCCTCCGGTTACCCGCTCCCCAGCTGCAATCTGGGCCGGAGGAGCTCTACACTTTGCCCGCAGGCGCTGGCCCTGGGGAAACTGGTGCCTTGGCGGTGGCGGTGTCTCCCCGGTAATGGTCGGGCTGTTGCCGTCAATCGGGACTTGGTTGCTGGGGGATCTGTGTCCCCTTCGCTGACGGATTCGGCAAATTGGGCGACTCCTAGCCTTGACGGGGTCCGAGAGGCCCCTGCCCTGGTGCTGACTGTCCTTCGGAACACTGCTCCAGACCACCGGGCACACAGCCAACGGGGTCCTTCCAGGAACTTCCGAACTGTCCCACTCCGGACAGTCACCGCCGTCGCTGACCTTGCTGTTCTAGCCCTACACACAGCTGGGCTCTCAGGCTCTGTCACCACTTCTTGCTTTCCTCCTGTTTCACTTTCCTTTCCTTCACTTTCACTTCTTGTTGTTTACTCTAGCCCCTGCCTGGGCTACTCCTCACTCCTTCATGTCCCTGACTCGACTCCTGCTCCTCCCTGAGCTTTCTCTGCTCTTCACTCAAGCTCCTCCTGAGCTAATCTGCCTGGTAACTTCCTGCCTCCAGAGTCCTGAGCTCCTTGGTGGGCGGAGCCAACCGCCTGGCCCACCCCCTGGTGTGCATCACAGACTCCTGGAGGGAGGCAACAAGGATTTCTGGTTAGCAGGTGTGCCTACCTGGAGTGTGGGGTGTAGTGGTGTTGTTATCTGTGTCCCCTGGCTTGCCCAGGGCGACACAGATACGCCCATTTTACAGAAAAAAGCCACAGTCCTCTGCTACATCTGGACCACAACAGACCCCCAAGAAACCGAATAGTGTCTCCTGGATTTTCTCCTGGGCAACTTCTACACCTTTATCTGAATCAAGATTGTGTTATCCTCATTGCCAATGTCCTCCGTTTTGTGTTTTGTTTCTGATTTTCCTTCAGGAGACACTGTAACCTTCTCTGCCAAGCCACCCAGTCACACTTCACTGTCAGGCTGCAGGCCTTGGGTTTCTGTAGCCTCACAACAGTTCAGAACATGGGGTGGCACCCTCATACATGGTACCTCCCTCAATAGCGTCAGCGTACCACCTGCTATACGGTGGCTCAGTGGTTAGCACTGCAGTCTTGCAGCGCTGGGGTCCTGGGTTCAAATCCCACCAAGGACACCATCTGCAAGGAGTTTGTATGTTCTCCCCGTGTTTGCGTGGGTTTCCTCCGGGGTCTCCGGTTTCCTCCCACACTCCAAAGACATACAGATAGGGACTTTAGATTGTGAGCCCTAATGGGGACAGTGTTGCAAATGTATGTAAAGCGCTGTGGAATTAATAGCGCTATATAAATGAATAAAATTATTATTATTATAATTATTATTATATGCGGACCATCTCTCTTTCCATCCACCAGCGGCTTTTCACTTCCATCTCAGGTCATCATTACTAGTATCGATGCTTCTCTCTGCTACTAACCGTAAGCAGGTGGCAGAGAAAATGTCGCCAGCTCCAGCTTCCTAGTGATCTTTTTCCTCTGCCCCCTCCCTTCGGGGGGCTGTTCTTCTGACACATCTACAGTGTCACTCATCAGTCTCGATGACCCCACTTTTAGCCATTTCCAGTCATCACTCATGATCCAATGGGCCGCACTTCATTTTAAACCATGCCTTCGACACATCTTCACGCCTCCAAGCCATCTTGGGTTGCCTAACTTTAGGCACTATTCCGCTTGCTCTACAGGTCTTCACTACCCTGTTTTCTCCTTGCAAGGAATTTGCATCCTGCTGACTACACCAAATGTTCCATGCCATGGGTAAGCAGCTGTGGATGAAGTACTCACTTTTATTGCCCAATAATGCTTCAGAAAGAAGGGGTTCCTGGTTATGTGTGTGTATGTGTGTGTGTGTGTGTGTGTGTGTGTGATGTTGCGGTTACCGTGGATACCTTCACCTTCAGGTCTGCCATGCTTTGTCTGGCAGCTGGTCCCTTTGTATCCAGGTTGAAGAAATCAGACAAGTTGGTGTAAACAGAGTTTTTGTTTACTTGACAAAAAACTCAGGTACACAGGGCAGCAAGTATTGTACTTCATAGACACTTCTGATTAATGACCTTCACATGTCAGTTATTATGGTATGACGCCGTTTCATTTGTGCCAGAATCACGGACATACGCAGACCCATTAAAATCAATTAGTCTATGTACACATCAGTGTTTTCCCAAGGACCATGTGTCCGTATGGAGCATACACGTGGCCTTGTTTTCTGCACAGACACAAGTCAGTTTTTCTCCGGCAGCATTAATGTCACACGGACCACACAGTGAGGTGATCTGTGTGACGTACTGGAGAAAACACGTGTTTTTGAAACAAAATTATTTCCTATACTCACTTGTCTCCAGCGCTGCTGTCTTCAGTGCTGCTGTCACTTGCTTCAAGCAGTAATCCGATTAAGTTTGTGAAAGTCCAAATAGGGACTCAGCCACCCATCTTTTTTCTTAACAAAGAAAAACCTTGCTTCCACAGCAGTTTGATGAGGAGGGTCTGATATGCCCTTTAGCAAGGCTCTCTGTAATGTAATCCTTCATGGCTTGCCTCTTAGAACCAGAAATGTTATATAACCTGCCTTTAGGCAACTTGGACCCCAGAATGATTGAATAATCATAAGGATGTTGAGGTGGCAGCTCCTGACACAATTGCTTCCTCAAAGTCTGACAAATATTCTGGCAAGAACCTAGTAGAGACCATAGATATATAGGTGTTCATGCAGTTATTTAGACAGTAATAGCTCCACCTTACTAAATCCCATGACTGCTAGTCTTCTACACACTAGAGTTTGATTGGCCCTGGTGCAAAATTTGGACCTGGGCCCCCCCCTCCACGTACACTGAAACTTAGGGTGCGGGATAATGACACTGACACTCGATAATGACTACAGGATAATGATGCTGAAACTTGGCTCTTACCCTTATCCATCTTGTCCTTGGCATCCAGCTTTCCCATGCTCTGCTATACATCATTCCCTCAGCACCCAGCTTTCCCATATCAGAGCATGGGAAAGCTGGGTGCTGAGAGATGTACAGCAGAGGATGGGAAAGCTGGGTGCTGAGGAGAAAAAGCCTTTTTCCCTCAGCACAAAACATTCCCATCCCATGCTTGTATCTTTGTCCCCCCTCCTATATAGTTCTCCAAATATTATAATGGCCCCCACATAGCCTTCCATATATATAGTATAAAGGGTCCCACATAACCCTTCATATATTAGAATGCACCTCCATAGTCCTCCATGTATTATAATGCATTTCCCTTAGTCCTCCATGTATTATAATTCACCCCATAGTTCTCCTTATATTATACTGCACCGCAGTCCTCCATGTTTTATAACGCACCCCCATAGTCCTCCATGTATAAAGTAGCCTCCATAGTCCTCCATATATTATAATGTAGCCCCCATAGTAATATATATGTATTACAATGCAGCCCCATAAACCTTCATATTGTATTATGCAGCCCCATACTCCTCCCTGTATAATGCACCCATATAGTCCATGTATAAGGTGTCCTTCATGTTTATTATGCAGCCCCATAGACCTCCATGTATCATGCAGCCCCATAGACCTCCATGTATCATGCAGCCAGCCCCCCTTAGGGCCTCCATGTGTCATGCAGCCAGCCCCCCCCCCCCCCGGGGCCTCCATGTGTCATGCAGTCAGCCCCCCCCAGGGCCACCAAGTGTCATGCAGCCAGCTCCTCCAGGCCTCCATGTGTCCTGCAGTCAGTCCCCCAGGGCCTCCATGTGTCCTGCAGCCAGCCCCCCCTAGGGCCTCCATGTGTAATGCAGCCAGCCCCCCCAGGGCCTCCATGTGTCATGCAGCCAGCTCTCCCAGGGCCTTCATGTGTCATGAAGCCAGCTCTCCCAGGGCCCCCATGTGTCATGCAACCAGCCCCCCCAGGGCCTCCATGTGTCATGAAACCAGCACCCCCCCAGGGCCTCCATGTGTCCTGCAGCCAGCCCCCCCTAGGGCCTCCATGTGTCATGCAGCCAGCCCCCCCCAGGCCTCCATGTGTTATGCAGCCAGCTCTCCCAGGGGCTTCATGTGTCATGCAGCCAGCTCTCCCAGGGCCTCCATGTGTCATGCAGCCAGCCCCCCCCCAAGGCCTCCATGTGTCATGCAGCCAGCCCCCCCCCAGGGTCTCCATGTGTCATGCATGCAGCCAGCCCCCCCAGGGCCTCCATGTGTCATGCAGTAAGCCCCCTCCAGGCCTCCATGGGTCATGCAGCCAGCCCCCCCCCCCCAGGGCCTCCATGTATCATGCAGCCAGCCCCCCCCCCCCAGCCTCCATGTCTCATGCAGCCAGCCCCCCAGGGCCTCCATGTGTCATGCAGCCAGGGCCCCCCCAAGGACTCCATGTGTCATGCAGCCAGGGCCCCCCCAAGGACTCCATGTGTCATGCAGCCAGGGCCCCCCCAAGGACTCCATATATCCTGCAGCCAGGCCTCCCCAAGGACTCCATATGTCCTGTAGCCAGCCTCCCCGTGTCCTCACTGATTTATGAAAAATAAAATAAAAAAAGAAATACTCACCTCTCCTCTCCTTCCACCGCAGATCTGTCCTCTCCTCTACTTGTTTCACCGCTGCTCATCCTCACTTCTGTCCTCATTCCCCCGTGGCTCCGATCAGCGTCCTCCTGTGCTCTGTGCTCTCACCACACACAACAGTCGCACAGGAGTGATGTCACCGCACAGGCACGGGGGAGGACTGATGATGCATAGAGCGGCGCATCTTAATATGCCTCTTCATTATTTTACTGTGTCAAAACTTTGTACGATTTTTTAGCAAGTAGGTGACAGCTTCCAGATTTCCCTGCTTCTATGGGTCACATGCTTCCATCCATCTGCTTTTGCAAGTACATCTAAAATTTCTTCACTTTCAATATTCACTACGTTAGTTTTATTGGAGATGTCTGCATGTACACTGAGAAGTTCTTCTCTTTCAACATTCCAAAAAGTTACTTCTGCTTTGTCAAGGAAATCCTCAGCTTCCTTCATAAATTTTAACATAGCTATTCTCTATTGAAGGCTTTGCACCTTTTCCTCCAAGAGCTTTCATTTCTGGCAAGTGAAGTTTGGCATATCCTCTAGTAGGTCAGTAAACATGTAGCAAATTTTGCAATTCACCATGTGGCTAGTCCCCTCTTCTATTTTGCTCATAGTTGCTCTTTTATTGTCCTCCCTCTCACCTCAGAGCTGGGACCAACACAGTGCGGCACCAGAGTCAACAGACACCACCCGATGGGGCGTCCGGAGAGACCGTTTGAAATGGCGTGTAGCAGAGGGAGACAGGAGTGTACCCACTCGACTGCCCATCCTTCTCTGGAAACAGACAAACCAGAGAAGCTCACAGACTATGACACCAGAGACTCTCATATGCGGTGCAGCCGCAAATCGGCAGGGAATCTGTGCTCGGTCGAGTTTTGGAGCTGCTCGATGAAGCAGTGAAGCTGACAGAAAAATATATTAATATAATATATAATAATAATAATAATAAGATTCAATCGCTTGCAGCAAAGAAGATGAAAACAGGCTGGGTGGTGAAGTGGTTAATGTTGTCTCTAGTCATAAATTAACTGAGAAGAGCTCAGAAAAAGACATAAAAATTTACAAACTTTCCTGCCTGTTAGGTTATGTTCACTTTGGGCGTTTCTTTTTCTGTAGCAAAACCTTATCTTGTGGCAGGAAGTCTCCTGGTAGTTTTCTGTGTTCGTGGTATGGCTTTTGGCCAGACTTTTGGTACGTTTTTTATGGCGTTTTTACAGCGTTTAGTACTGCAGTTATTTGAAATTCATGATTGCCGTACAAAGTCCAGACCCGCTCGGGTACAAAAGTACTCAAGTGCCAAGCCGGGACTGATCTGGATCCGGTACTTGGGTAATAAAAAAAAAAAGTAACAATAAAGAAAAAAAAAGCAAGCGCTTCATACTCACCAGTCTCCCGCGTGGCTGTATCTGTTCCTGCAACCCTCCTTATACTTCTGGGGCCACTCATTAGTCTCATGCATATTCACTGCTTTCCCCACCCACCAGAATCTGTGTTTGGTTGCAGACATGCACCCAGCCTGTGCGACAGCGCCAAACTGCAACCAATCACAGAACTTGGGAACCTCCAGCTGGGACCGTAAATCACCTGAATGATGTCACCACTGATTGCGCAGCTCACTCAATCTGTGCCTGAATCTCACAGCAGGCAGTCATGTTCTATGGCGCTCGCTGTGAGTTTCAGATGTAGCAGAGCTAGAATCATCGTGGGACCTTGTGTGGATTACATTGGACCCGCAGGGTTGTTTTTGGGGATTAATAAATTGGGGAAAGAGGGTGTTTTTTGTATTTTATTTCAAACTAGCTGTATGACCCAGGCGTTGTCCGGGATATTAACAGTCTCTGTCTCTCTCCCAGTCTCTATCTGTGTGTCGCTGTCTGTCTGTCTCTCTGTCTGTCTCTTTCCTTGTCTGTCTGTGTCTATGTCTCTGTCTGTTTCTATCTCTCTGTCTGTATTTGTATCAGTCTATCTGTTTCCATCTCTGTGTCTGTCTGTCTCTCTCTATCTCTGTGTCTGTCTCTATATGTGTATCTGTCTGTCTCTCTTTCCCCGTCTCTCTTTCCCCGTCTGTCTCTTTCCCCGTCTGTCTCGTTGCCTGGCTGTCTCTTTGTCTGGTTGTCTCTTTGTCCGGCTGTCTCTTTGACAGGCTGTATTTTTGCCTGGCTGTCTTTTAGCCCGGCTGTCTCTTTGCCCGGCTGTCTCTTTCAAGGGCTGTCTCTTTCCAGGGTTGTCTCTTTCCCCATCTGTCTCTTTCCAGGTCTGTCTCTTTCCATGGCTGTCTCTTTCCAGGGCTGTCAATTTCCCCGCTGTCTCTCTCCCCATCTGTCTCTTTCCCCGTCTGTCTCTTTCCCCATCTGTGCTCTTTCCCCGTCTGTGCTCTTTCCTCATCTGTCTCTTTCCCGGTCTGTATCTTTCTATCACGTCCCCCCCGGAGTCCGCTCCTGCGACTTCTGCTCTGATCGCCAGATGACGCCATGTTCCCACCATGGATAGTGCTGGTGATGGGAGAGGAGTTGGTGCCCGTGGCTCTGCGGAGCACAGGCTCCGCTCATCCACTAGGCTGGGTTTCCCTGGAACCTGCAGTACCACTGGCTGACTGTAGGTGGCGTGTGTCTTCCAGCTGAAGTTGCCAACATTCACCTGCAGCCAATGGGAAGACACCACACCCTTCTTATTCCCCCTCCTGTCACATGACCACTGCCAGAGATAGTTCTGTACTCCTTGCTCATGTGCTGTTTGTATTTTGATTCCTGTGTGCTGACCTTTGCTTGTTGTTTGACTACCCTCCTGCCTGTCGTTTTTGTACCTCGCTGCCAGTTCCGGATTTGATCTCTGTTTTGTCTCCTCACTGCGCCCTTGCCTGTCGATTCTGTTCCTGTTTAGCATCTCCTGGTTTTTAACCCTGCCTGACGACCACGGACTACAGCCTACCACAGGTAGTGATCTCTGGGGCTCTGTGTAATTCCAAATCCCTGTATAGGGGTTAAAGGGTTGCAGAGTTCTTGGGGTCCTGCTTTGTGAGTGGCTTTTCTCTAGACTCCCCTTACAGCCAGTCTGAGTTTGTGGCTTCGATCAGGCATTACACTTTCTCGGTCTGTCTCTTTCCAGGTCTGTCTCTTTCTAGGGCTGTCTCTTTGCCCGTCTGTCTCTTCCCAGGGCTGTCTCTTTCTAGGTCTGTCTCTTTGCCCATCTGTCTCTTTTCCCGTCTGTCTCTTTGCCCATCTGTTTCTTTCCAGGGCTGTCTCTTTGCCCGTCTGTCTCTTTCCAGGTCTGTCTCTTTGCCCATCTGTCTCTTTGCCCGTCTGTCTCTTTACAGGGCTGTCTCTTTCCAGGGCTGTCTCTTTGCCCGTCTGTCTCTTTGCCCATCTGTCTCTTTGCCCGTCTGTCTCTGTCTCTTTCCACGTCTGTCTCTGTCTGTTTCTCTGTCTGTCTGTCTATATCTCTCTGTCTCTTTCCCTGTCTGTCTCTATCTGTGTCTTTCTGTCTGTCTGTCTTTTTCTGTCTCTCTCTATCCATCTCCCCACTGACATCTTATTACCTCACACATAAGCTTCTTATACTAACAGTTTATTTTGTTCCTATAGCAACCACTGATAATTGCAATTAATAGCCTGTAGCTCCCACCTCCATTCAGTTTAATGGAGGCAGGATTTTTGGAGAGTAACTGTAAAGCGCGGGGTTAAATTTTCCTGCCCAAACATAGTCTATGATGTTCCCTGAGTCACATGGATTGTCTGTGCAAAATTTCGTGATTGTAAATGCGACGGTGCGGATTCCATTAGCGGAGATACATACATACATGCATACATACATACACACATACACTCAGCTTTATATATTAGACTAGCTGTACTACCCGGCTTCACCCGGGTTAATAACTGTTGTTAACAAAATAGAATGTATTAACATTGGCGGAATAGTAACTGTCTCTCTGTTTCTCTCCCATTCTCTGTCTGTCTCCCCCTCTATATATATATCTCTGTCTCTCTCTCTCTCTTTGTCTGTCTGTCTCTTTCCCTGTCTGTCTCTGACTGTCTCTGTCTCTTTCTCCGTCTGTCTCAATCTCTTTCCCTGTCTGTTTATCTCTTTCCCTGTCTGTCTATCTATCTCAGTCACTTTTCCTGTCTGTCTCTTTCCCTCTTTCCCTCTGTCTCTTTCCCTGTGTATGTCTCTTTGCCTGTCTCTTTACCTGTCTTTGTCTCTTACCCTGTCTGTCTCTTTCCCTATCTTTCCCTGTCTGTCTCTTTCCCTCTCTTTCCCTGTCTGTCTCTTTCCTTCTTTCCCTCTGTCTCTTTCCCTGTGTCTGTCTCTTTACCTGTCTTTGTCTGTCTCTTACCCTGTCTGTCTCTTTCCCTCTCTTTCCCTGTCTGTCTGTTTCCCTGTGTCTGTCTCTGTCTCTTTGTCTATGTCTGTCTCTTTACCTGTCTGTGTCTGTCTCTTAACCTGTCTCTCTCTTTCCCTCTCTTTCCCTGTCTGTCTCTTTCCCTGTCAGTCTGTCTGTGTCTGTCTCTTTGTGTCTGTCTCTTACCCTGTCTATGTCTGTTCTTACCCTGTCCGTGTCTGCCTCTTTCCCTGTCTGTGTCTGTCTCTTTCCCTGGCTGCATTGTGACACGCCAGCATTCCATTTAAGGGCGTGGCTGCGCATTCTTCTGAAGTTCTGGCTGCATTGTGGCTCCCAGCTCCATTCGCTTTAATGGAGGCAGGTTTTTTGGTGAATAACTGTAAAGAGCGGGGTTAAAATTTCCCCTCAAAACATAGCCTATGACCAGGGCCGTATTTACCATTAGGCACCCGTGGTCCCGTGCCTAGGGCAGCAGGATGCAGGGGGCGGCACCTTCTAGCAGTAAAAAAAAAAATAATTTTTTTTTTACACATTCATTAAATCCGCTGTATTTTCGGAGGGGGGAGGGGGGAGAGGCGCACCTTTATTTATTTGTATCCGCATCAATTAAGACGCGAATGCAGACAAACCGCGGCGGCCGGGCACAGAGAGCTGATTGACCCCGGAACTTCCGGGGTCACAGGCGTGCCAATCAGCTCCTTCCTCTGTGCTGCGTCCAATGCTGTGTGGATTTCACATGCAGAGCTCACAGCAGGACGCCGCAGAGGACGCCGCGATGGAAGCCGGTGTCAGAAGAGGATACTCACGTGAGCCAGGAAGATGACGGCGGGCCGTGGAGCAGGTAAGTGCTCGCAGAGCTGAAGATTCATAAGGAGCGTGGGGGTGTCTCTAATGCAGACTGGAGATCTGCGTATGGGGTGGAAGGAGAGAGGCTGATGCTGAGGGAGGCTGATGCTGGGGGAGGCTGGGAGGAGAGAGGCTGATGCTGAGGGAGGCTGATGCTGGGGGAGGCTGGGAGGAGAGAGGCTGATGCTGGGGGAGGCTGGGAGGAAAGAGGCTGATGCTGAAGGAGGCTGATGCTGGGAGAGGCTGATGCTTCGGGAGGCTCGGAGAGAGGCTGATGCTGAGGGAGGTTGATGCTGGGGGAGGCTGGGAGGAGGGAGGCTGATGCTGAGGGAGGCTTATGCTGGGGGAGACTGGGAGGAGAGAGGCTGATGCTGGGGGAGGCTGATGCTGGGGGAGGCTGATGCTGGGGGGAGGCTGATGCTGGGGGGAGGCTGGGAGGAGAGAGGCTGATGCTGAGGGAGGCTGATGCTGGGGGAGGCTGGGAGGAGAGAGGGGGAGGCTGGGAGGAGAGAGGCTGATACTGGGGGAGGCTGATGCTGGGAGAGTTTGGGATGAGAGAGGCTGATGCTGGGGGAGGCTGGGAGGAGAGAGGCTGGTGCTGGGAGAGGCTGATGCTTCGGGAGGCTCGGAGAGAGGCTGATGCTGAGGGAGGCTGATGCTGGGGGAGACTGGGAGGAGAGAGGCTGATGCTGGGGGAGGCTAGGAAGGGGGAGGCTGATGCTGGGGGAGGTTGATGCTGGGGGAGGCTGGGAGGAGGGAGGCTGATGCTGAGGGAGGCTTATGCTGGGGGAGACTGGGAGGAGAGAGGCTGATGCTGGGGGAGGCTGATGCTGGGGGAGGCTGATGCTGGGGGGAGGCTGATGCTGGGGGGAGGCTGGGAGGAGAGAGGCTGATGCTGAGGGAGGCTGATGCTGGGGGAGGCTGGGAGGAGAGAGGGGGAGGCTGGGAGGAGAGAGGCTGATACTGGGGGAGGCTGATGCTGGGAGAGTTTGGGAGGAGAGAGGCTGATGCTGGGGGAGGCTGGGAGGAGAGAGGCTGGTGCTGGGGGAGGCTGATGCTGGGGGAGGCTGGAAGGAGGGAGGCTGATGCTGGGGGAGGCTGGGAGGAGGGAGGCTGATGCTAAGGGAGGCTGGGAGGGGGGAGGCTGGGAGGAGAGAGGATGATGCTGGGGGAGGCTGGGAGGAGGGAGGCTGATGCTGAGGGAGGCTGATGCTGGGGGAGGCTGGGAGGAAAGAGGCTGATGCTGAGGGAGGCTGATGCTGCGGGAGGCTCGGAGGAGAGAGGCTGATGCTGAGGGAGGCTGATGCTGGGGGAGGCTAGGAGGGGGGAGGCTGATGCTGGGGGAGGCTGATGCTGGGGGGAGGCTGGGAGGAGAGAGGCTGATGCTGGTGGAGGCTGGTGCTGGGGGAGGCTGATGCTGGGGGAGGCTGGGAGGAGGGAGGCTGATGCTGGGGGAGGCTGGGAGGAGGGAGGCTGATGCTGGGGGAGGCTGGGAGGGGGAGGCTGGGAGGAGAGAGGCTGATGCTGGGGGAGGCTGGGAGGAGGGAGGCTGATGCTGGGGGAGGCTGGGAGGAGGGAGGCTGATGCTGGGGGAGGCTGGGAGGAGGGAGGCTGATGCTGGGGAAGGCTGGGAGGGGGAGGCTGGGAGGAGAGAGGCTCACAGCAGGACGCCGCAGAGGACGCCGCGATGGAAGCCGGTGTCAGAAGAGGATACTCACGTGAGCCAGGAAGATGACGGCGGGCCGTGGAGCAGGTAAGTGCTCGCAGAGCTGAAGATTCATAAGGAGCGTGGGGGTGTCTCTAATGCAGACTGGAGATCTGCGTATGGGGTGGAAGGAGAGAGGCTGATGCTGAGGGAGGCTGATGCTGGGGGAGGCTGGGAGGAGAGAGGCTGATGCTGGGGGAGGCTGGGAGGAAAGAGGCTGATGCTGAAGGAGGCTGATGCTGGGAGAGGCTGATGCTTCGGGAGGCTCGGAGAGAGGCTGATGCTGAGGGAGGTTGATGCTGGGGGAGGCTGGGAGGAGGGAGGCTGATGCTGAGGGAGGCTTATGCTGGGGGAGACTGGGAGGAGAGAGGCTGATGCTGGGGGAGGCTGATGCTGGGGGAGGCTGATGCTGGGGGGAGGCTGATGCTGGGGGGAGGCTGGGAGGAGAGAGGCTGATGCTGAGGGAGGCTGATGCTGGGGGAGGCTGGGAGGAGAGAGGGGGAGGCTGGGAGGAGAGAGGCTGATACTGGGGGAGGCTGATGCTGGGAGAGTTTGGGATGAGAGAGGCTGATGCTGGGGGAGGCTGGGAGGAGAGAGGCTGGTGCTGGGAGAGGCTGATGCTTCGGGAGGCTCGGAGAGAGGCTGATGCTGAGGGAGGCTGATGCTGGGGGAGACTGGGAGGAGAGAGGCTGATGCTGGGGGAGGCTAGGAAGGGGGAGGCTAATGCTGGGGGAGGTTGATGCTGGGGGAGGCTGGGAGGAGGGAGGCTGATGCTGAGGGAGGCTTATGCTGGGGGAGACTGGGAGGAGAGAGGCTGATGCTGGGGGAGGCTGATGCTGGGGGAGGCTGATGCTGGGGGGAGGCTGATGCTGGGGGGAGGCTGGGAGGAGAGAGGCTGATGCTGAGGGAGGCTGATGCTGGGGGAGGCTGGGAGGAGAGAGGGGGAGGCTGGGAGGAGAGAGGCTGATACTGGGGGAGGCTGATGCTGGGAGAGTTTGGGAGGAGAGAGGCTGATGCTGGGGGAGGCTGGGAGGAGAGAGGCTGGTGCTGGGGGAGGCTGATGCTGGGGGAGGCTGGAAGGAGGGAGGCTGATGCTGGGGGAGGCTGGGAGGAGGGAGGCTGATGCTAAGGGAGGCTGGGAGGGGGGAGGCTGGGAGGAGAGAGGATGATGCTGGGGGAGGCTGGGAGGAGGGAGGCTGATGCTGAGGGAGGCTGATGCTGGGGGAGGCTGGGAGGAAAGAGGCTGATGCTGAGGGAGGCTGATGCTGCGGGAGGCTCGGAGGAGAGAGGCTGATGCTGAGGGAGGCTGATGCTGGGGGAGGCTAGGAGGGGGGAGGCTGATGCTGGGGGAGGCTGATGCTGGGGGGAGGCTGGGAGGAGAGAGGCTGATGCTGGTGGAGGCTGGTGCTGGGGGAGGCTGATGCTGGGGGAGGCTGGGAGGAGGGAGGCTGATGCTGGGGGAGGCTGGGAGGAGGGAGGCTGATGCTGGGGGAGGCTGGGAGGGGGAGGCTGGGAGGAGAGAGGCTGATGCTGGGGGAGGCTGGGAGGAGGGAGGCTGATGCTGGGGGAGGCTGGGAGGAGGGAGGCTGATGCTGGGGGAGGCTGGGAGGAGGGAGGCTGATGCTGGGGAAGGCTGGGAGGGGGAGGCTGGGAGGAGAGAGGCTGATGCTGGGGAGGCTGGGAGGAGGGAGGCTGATGCTGAGGGAGGCTGGGAGGAGAGAGGCTGATGCTGGGGGAGGCTAGGAGGGGGAGGCTTTTGCTGGGGGAGGCTGGGAGAAGAGAGGCTGATGCTGGAGGCAGAGAGGCTGATGCTGGGGGCAGAGAGGCTGATGCTGGGGGAAGCTGGGGGAGAGAGGCTGATGCTGGGGGAAGCTGGGGGAGAGAGGCTGAAGCTGGGGAACGCTGGGGGGGAGAGAGGCTGAAGCTGGGGGACGCTGGGGGGGAGAGAGGCTGAAGCTGGGGGACGCTGGGGGGGAGAGAGGCTGAAGCTGGGGGATGCTGTGGGGGAGAGAGGTTGATGCTGGGGGGGCTGGGGGGAGAGAGGCTGATGCTGGGGGAGAGGCTGCTTGTGAAGGCGGGGGAGAGCAGCTGCTGCTGGGGGAATGGGACAGAGGGGCCAATCCTAAAGACAGAGGACAAGGTTTGAGGGATAGTGCAATGACAAAATCGATGGCGGGGGAGTGTAAGGACTCAGAATGAGAGGGGGGCAGCATTGGGAGCTCATTATGAAGAAGGGGCAGCATGTGTGGGCTCAGTATGGAGTGGAGCAATGTAGGGGAGTCAATATCAAGAGTGGGGTAGTGTGTGTGTGTCTGTGTGTGTGTGTGTGTGGGAGGGGTGTCTCAGCATAAGCGCTAGTGTGGTGGTCTTAGTATGATGAATGGGGCAGCATGGAGGTGTCATTATGAAAAAGAGGAAGGCAGCATTAGGAGCTCATGGAGAGGGGCAGCATGCATGGGACATTGTGAGGAGGGAACAGCATGCATGGGAAACTGTGAGGAGGGAGCAGCATGCATGGGACATTGTGAGGAGGGGGCAGCATGCATGGGACATTGTGAGGACGGGGAAGCATGCATGGGACATTGTGAGGAGAGGGAAGCATGCATGGGACATTGTGAGGAGGGGGCAGCATGCATGGGACATTGTGAGGAGGGGGCAGCATGCATGGGACATTGTGAGGAGAGGGCAGGAAGCATGGGACATTGTGAGGAGGGGGAAGCATGATGTGAGGTCAATGTGCAGATCATATTTCATAATTGAGGAAGGTGTGGTGGGTATAATTTATAAGGGAGGGCAGTGTGTAGTTTATTAGGGGCAGTGTGACAGTCACAGTATATAAGTGGGGACGGTGTGGTGGGAATATTTTATACTCATGCTATGTTTTGATGTGCCCGTGGTGATCCCCATTGGGGGGGGGTTAGTGCCCTTCGTGTCTGATTGATACTTTTTCAAGTGTTTTACAGAGTAGATCTGCCTTAAACAGTTGTCGTGTGCGAAAACTCAGTGTTACGTTGTCACTAAGGGGCGCGACCACTTAAAGTGCCTAGGGCAGCACGAAGGCAAAATACAGCCCTGCCTATGACGCTCTCGGGGTCCAGAAGTGTGAGTGTGCAAAAATGTTGTGGCTGTAGCTGCGACGGAACAGATGCCAATCCCGGACATACATACACACACACACACACACACACAGACACACATACACACATTCAGCTTTATATATTAGATAAAGGATTTATTGGGGTTTATGTTTATTTACTTTCACTTACAGATTAATATCTCATAGACACCTCCCATTACTAATCTAGGGCTTAGTGGCAGCTGTGAGATGACAATAACCCCTTATTACCCAATTGCCACCACACCAGGGCAATCGGGAAAGTCAGGTAAAGTGCTGGGATTGTCGCATCTAATGGATGCGACAATCCAGGGGCGCCAAATAAACATGGGTATCCGCAGCCTGAATACCAGCCTCCAGCTGTTAGGCTTTATCTTGGATGGGTATCAAAATGTGGGGGGTCTGCACGCTGTTTTTTCAAATTATTTATTTATTTAAATAATTAAAAACATAAATAAATAAAAACAGCATAGAGTTTCTCTTAATTTGATACACAGCGAAGATAAGCAAATGGCTTATCTAATGACACCAAAATGATTCATCAAAGGGGCAAAATATGGTGCAAGAAAAAGCCTAAGGAATCAGTGTTTGTGAAAAAACTGTATATGATGGAATTTTGTCAAACTTTTTACTGAATTCAGCGATTGAAAGTATATGAAAATCACTTCTTACTTTTCAAACAATTTTACGCTCATAGATCTGTGATAATAATCTAAGTAGCGAGTTTTCATCTGTAAAATAGTTGTAGAGAACGCAATTAAATAAAATACTTTAAGGCTACTTTCACACTGCGTTTTGCCTTACATTTAGTGGTCCCGTCGGGGCATCCATCCGAACCGTCCCTCCCCCTCCCTACAAAACGTGTTTCGGACGCATGCACCGGCAGAGCCATTGACTGTAATGGAGCAGACTACGTTAGCGTGTGCTCTGTTTTGTACTATTTTCGGGCACATACGTTTTCTGCATCCGTTCGGGTGTGCGCCTGCAGAAAACGTATATGCATGAAAATGGTACAAAACAGAGCACACGCTAATGTAGTGTGTTCCATTACAGTCAATGGCCCTGTCGGCGCATGCGTCCGAAACACGTTTTGCAGGGTGGGGGAGGGGCGGTTCGGACAGATGCCCCGACGGGACCACTAAATGTAAGGCAAAACGCAGTGTGAAAGGGGCCTAAGAATAAAAGCAAACTATGGAAAACATTATTTAGTTTCGTAAATAATGTATTAAATGGATGATAAAATAAAGCCTTACAGCCAAGAAAATCATTATTTCCCTACACAGAGGGTGAGTGGGTGTGGGGGATGTACAGTAGACTAGAAACAAAACAAGGGTGAGAAGACAAGTAGAGTACAAAAATTTTGCACCTTAGGGCGCATTATGACAGACTGATAATTGTGAACAAGCATTCCTAGGAACACTAATTTCCGATTATAGGCTGGTCTAAACAGGCTGCCAAACAGCTGAAGAACAAGCAAAACGATGATTGATCAGGGGACCGAAAAATTAATTGTTCTCTGCAGCACATCACCCTAGAGCAGCACATCACACAGCCCATGTGCTGCCGACAACTGTGCAATTCTATATTTCCAAACAATCACGATAATGAAAGGAGTCACAAAGCGATTAGCTTGGGGGAACACATGGTTGCACATGCTGGATATATTACATTGGAAATAAGGGTTAAATATGTTTTATTAAATGGGAATTAATGTAATTGTCAATTTATATATATTTAACAATTTTTATCTCTTTACTTCTCTTTTATTTCCCCCCTCTTTTTCCTCCCATAGTATCCCCCTCTTTTAATGTTTGATCCTTCTGGTCCCCCTATTGTATTGTTACTTACTGTTACTGGGTTGAGCTTCTGGCTTATGGTGATTCGTCTTCTATTTGAGCGGGAAGACGCAGTTTAATCTGATTGGAAGATAAGATTTATGGCGGGAGGAAGCTGCAGAAAAAAGGTCCTGTTTCGGGCCGTTTTTGTTGCAGTTGAAGAACAGAAGAAGGCAGCAGCCCGCCCCCCTCTTCATTGTTTATTGTTATTAATCCTTTTCATCGCGATGTTTGTTAAGTTGGGCATAGTCGCCCTGCTAATGCAGGGTGGACTTGGTCGATTATTAATTTAAAACTGGATTTTTATGATTGAATTATTTATTATTATATTTATGGTCTTAATATTTGTTTGAATTGGGTAACCTTTAATAAACATCGTGGCCTATTTATCCATAATCTTTGAGTGTTGGTGTCATGTTATTTTAAATAATTAATATTGTTAATTGTTTTTAACAGTCAGCATTGTGCTACCATGATTATTCTGTGCACACTGCATTTGGGAGGCCCTGGCTAAACACAGACTATGAAACGACTGCCGATTTTTATCTACGTAGCCAATCAGCGGTCATTTAACGGTTATGGTCAGGCAGTGCAAATGGGCCCATATATTTGCAATTTTATGATTGATTAGAAATAAATCCTGAGTGAAAGAGGACTTGTTTGGACGGTTTTGGCTTTTTCTTTTTTTTCTATTCAACTCTCACTGCTCCCTTGAGTATTCCAGTTTTTTTTTTATTTCACTTTAAAAACAAAATTCCACCATACAGTTCAGGCGATAATTATAGGCCCTTTTATTTTATGCTACTCTCTATGGTCTTTACAAGAGGGTGTGGCTTTTGATTCTCTGGGTGGGTGTTTGTGCTGCTCTGCATGATTGCCCTGTGTGCAATGCCTCCTTAGTAAAGACCATAAAATGTAGCATTAAATAAAAAAGCCCTTATCTCTGGATTTGTATGATGGATTTATAAAAAAAACAAATAATGAATACGTAGGAGAGCTGTGGGGGTAAAATAAGAGAAAAAAAATAGGTAACTTTTGACCTGGTGATATGTCCTCTTTAAATGTTGATCCACAACAGTTGGAGCATTTAGGAGAAAAAAGATCAAACTAAGTTAAGTTATAGTCAAGATGATATCACAATGGCATGGCATAGAATTGGTTAAGATACAGATCTAGCCAGGGTGTCCATATGTTGTAGAAATGTTGTGCTTTATTATTTTTTTTTTGCTACTTGTCATGGCTCGATTCTGGTGCTCTTTCTGGTGACCTCAGATTGTGTAGTTGGTTTCCATTTCTGTTGGACCACAATCTGTTTTGTCTCTGTCTTATTGCTGATTGTTCTGCTGTCTTTCCTTTAATTTGTTTTTCTTTTTATTTCTCTTTAGGTGTTTTCACTTCCTCGTTATGTTTTCCCTATCACTTCTTGTGAGGGGCTATTTATACTCACCATGCATGTCTTTATTGCTGGCTTTTCAATTGATTATCTTGCTGAATTATCTTCATTGCTTTTACCTGTGGTTTGTTTCTGAGTTTTCCAGCCCATGCAGTTACATTTAGAACATGAGGGGTTTTCCACATATTCGTTAAGTCTTTTGGATGTCTTCCACTTTCCTCCATCTCCCCTGCATGACTGGGTGAACACTTTCTTGTGTCTCACCCTCTGCTTGTGTGGTTATAGTTATCCTTATAGTTATTGTTGTTTTATGTTACACTTTTTTTTATAGTTGAGGGTGCAGTTAAGGACACTCAGGGTCAGCCAACATTGAGTAGGGGCACCATTGCATGATCTTAGGGTGCCAACCTCCACGGTCAAACAGGGAAAAATCAGGGTCAGAGATGGGGTTTCTCCTAGTCTGAATAGGGACCTGTGGATTGCAGGCATAACATCTCTTCTGGTTTGGTCATCAATTTGTGAGTGTTGGTGCTCAGTCATAACACTTCTGTTGGCTCAGACAGCATACTTGTGTTAATGTGCTGATTGCAGTAGATTATGGAGGAAATTATAGAGCAGTACTGAGCAGTGTAACTGTAAATCCATTCCTGGAACATGTGATATACAATCTGCACAATCTGTTTCTCTGCCTCTAAGGGGTACTTTGCATGTTGCGACATCGCTACTGTGATCTCATCGGGGTCAAATCAAAAGTGACGCACATCCGGTGCCGGTAACGACGTCACGACATATAAAGCCTGGAAGCACCGATAAACGATCGCAAAAGCGTTGAAAATCGTGATCTGTGTAGTGTCGGTCATTTCCATAATTTCGCTGCAGTGACAGGTATGATGTTGTTCCATGTTCCTGCGGCAGCACACATCGCTGTGTATGAAGCCGCAGGAGCGAGGAACATCTCCCTACCTGCATCCCGCCTGAAATGAGGAAGGAAGGAGGTGGGCGGGATGTTTACGTCCCACTCATCTCCGCCCCTCCGCTTCTATTGGCCGCTTGCCGTATGACGTCGCTGTGACGCCGCACGACCCGCCCCCTTAGGAAGGAGGCGGGTCGCCGGCCAGAGCGACGTCGCAGGGCAGGTAAGTCCGTGTGAACATTATCACTATGGCAGCTATCACAAGATATCGCATCTGCGACGGGGGCAGGGACTATCACGCTCGGCATCGCTACAATCATATAGCGATGTTGCAGCGTGCAAAGTACCCCTAACTCTCTTCCTCTATCTATCTCCTGCATCCCTCTCCATTAACTTTAAAGGGAACTTGTCAGGTGCAATATGCACCCAGAATCACGAGCAGTTCTGGGTTCACATTGCTAATCCCTGCCTAACCGTCCCTGTATACACTAGCATAGGTAAAGAGATCTTTAGAAAAAGTATGCAAATGAGCGAGGGCACTAGCCCAGCCATGGGCGTTAGTTCCCCAGCCAGTCGCTCCCATTAGCATGTTAGTACAGTCCTGTGGGCATGCTAACATGATAATGAATGCGCAGCGTCAGTGGATGATCTCACTCACCTCTCCGCTGACATCGCCAGCCCATGCTGGATTTCGGCTCAGTGCGCATGACCCTGGAGTTTGAGGTGACAGCCCGCCTGATCTAATAGTATGGGCATCATCAATAGGTTGTAAGTTAGACACTGTGCATTGCACGCACCTGTGTGACTGGCACCCTATGTAAAACCTCATTAGTGTGTATGTTTAATACCAGCAACCATCCGCTCCATGAGTTGGTAGGCTTTGAGTGGTTGTCTCATCGGTATTCTGCACCTGTGTTACCTCAACCTTTATCATAAGGGGTTGTGTCGCGGGCGGAGGAGGGGACGCTGCGCTCTCCCACTGCTCGGGTCCGGCTGCTGCGGCTGCTCGGTGGTGGCACGAGCGGTGGGCCAGATCCCGGGGACTCAAGCGGCGTTCCTCGCCCGTGAGTGAAAAGGGGGAGTTGATTGTGGGGATTTGATATTGTCCGTGATGCTACCCACGGTTGTGGTGAGATTGGTGACACCACCGCTGCTCTGGACGGGGATCCCGGGAGCGATGACAGGGAGCAGCCTGGATGTTAGTTCTCCCCTCCGTGGGTAGGGGGTTGGTTGTCCCGGGGCCCAGTGAGGGGGTAGGGATGGATGGCAGGTGGGTTACAGGGCCTGGTGAGGTGCAGGGTCGCGGGGGCAGTGCTGTGCCGCATGGCACGGTGGTACTCACTCAGCCAATGATGTATACAAAGTCTCCGGTAAAACAAACGGCTGGATGGACGGGTCCCACAGACGGCTGCAGTGTTTCTCCTCCCGGCAGGTTGATGGTGACTGCCTTTCCCTGCACCTGTGTAGTGTAAACGGTTCCAATGGGTTACCACCGGTAACCCGCTCTCCAGCTTGAAGGTTGCTGAAGGAGCCCTTTTTGCCCGCAGGCTCTGGCCCTGGGAACTTTAGCCTTGGCGGTGACTGTGTTTCCCTCTCTCGGTTGGACTGTTGCCTTCTGTCGGGACTTGGCTGCTGGGAAACCCAGGAGGTTCCCTTCGCTAACGGATTTGACAAATTCACGGCGACTCCTAGCTTTGCCGGGGTCCGTAAGCCCCTGCCGGTTGGTGCTGGCTTCTCTTTGCGTACCGGTCCGGTACCGCCGGGCCACCGCCCGTCCACGGTCCTTACGGCTAGCTCCAATAGGCCTCTCCTGCAGACGGTCACCACCGTCTGCCAACCTTGCTGTTCCGTCCGGGCCACACACCCGGACCACTTTCTGTCCGCTCCTTTACCACTTTCCTTCCTCTCACTTTCACTTCCCAACTAAACTGAAACTTTTTCCCGCCTCCAGGACTGTGAACTCCTCGGTGGGCGGGACCAAGCGCCAGGCCCACCCCCTGGTGTGAACATCAGCCCCTGGAGGGAGGCAACAAGGGTTTTTGTCTGACTTAGGTGTGCCTGACCGGGAGTGTGGGGTGTGTTGGTGTTGTTACCTGTGGCCCCTGGCTTGTCCAGGGCGCCACAGTTGGATGCATCCTGCGAGTGCATCTGCCATTTTGACCTGTGTTGGCTGGTGGCTTTTTTTCTGCTTAGTTTTTTTTTTTTTAGTTTTTTTGTGACTAAGGGGCTACCTTGTCTTCTCTAGAGCCTCTGGTGGTGAGGTTAGGTAGGTGCTGCAGGTACCCGCCAGGTACCACTGCAAGTTAGTCCCCGGATGCGCTGTAGCTGACCTGCATAATAGCAGAAGAGACAGAGGCGGGACAGGATCAGGTTTAGGTTCAGGTACAGACGGGATGGCTGATACAGACAGGACAGGTGTACAGTAGGTTCGGGTAAAGGTTCATGAAGACGAATACTGGAACAGACAGGTACAAAAACTCAGGACACAGGAACAAATTCAGGCACACAGGAAGGTAAGGGGGTACAGCAACGGAATCAGGAATTCAGGCTGGTACCGGGAAACAAGAATGGAATCAGGAACTCAGGCTGGTACCATAACACAGGAATATAAGCAGGAACCCAGACTGTACCGGGACATAGGAACAGCTACAGGAACACAGACAGGAATCGAGACATTGGAACAGATTCAGATCCTCAGACAGGTTCGGTTCAGGATCAGGACTGGTTCAGGAATACGGGCAAATACCGAATCTGGAACAAGTTCCAGGAACCAGACAATGGACTCATAGCCATAAGGCACACTGGCTACAAGAGAAAAACATTGCACAAGCACCTCCCAATAGGGGAGGATGCCTTAAATACCTGATGCCTCTCAGTGATATGCTGTGGACATTTCAGGAGTGCGCACACTGCCCCTTTAAGAAGCGGGGAGCACACACGCGTCTTAAGCATGTGTGGCGCCCCTAGGCTTCAGATGCCACAGGGTATTACACTACATTTCAGGGGTAATATCTATCCCGGGTCAGGAAGGGGTTAACCTGCCGGTGCCTTCACAAAACACACACATACAACAGTAAGGTGCTTACTCACAGGGGGTTGGACTAGGGCAGACAGGATAGTTAGCCATCACAAAGATGCGACTTTCCCAGTTGCTATGACAACCACCGGGGGCGGGCACCGCATGGGGTAAAAGTAGGCACAACCATCACACTTAGAGCAGAACCTTCCTGGGCACAGCTTGGGAGAACAGCTAGCACTGACAACTGGAGTTAGTGTTTCTCTCTGTTCGTGGGCCCGTGGCACGGACACCGGCGGTGACCGGCGACTATCCGGGATCGGCTGGAGCCCATTGTGGCAGAGATTGGTACTCTGAGGCAGTGCCTGAACTATTTGTGAATAAAAGATCTGGAACCGCAGCCCCTGTCTCTGCCTCTCCTTTACCGGTGCTGTCACCCAGCGCTGTGGCGCCAACAGGGACTACCATCACCCCAGTCATCTTCCCCGGGTAATCCCGCGCCGCCTGTGGGGAGCGACACCATCCCAGCTGCACCCAACATCTGCCCTGGTGAGAGACCCTGCAGCAGCAGCCCCCATCCCTGGCCGCGTACCACAGGTGGCGTCGCAACCTTAAAAGACTTTCCTAAACCGTCGCTACCAACCCCATCCTGCCTCCCGTCCACCCTCCAACCCTCCTTCCTGTACACCTCGGGGCAACGGAATCCAGGCCAGGCCATCTAGTGACGGCGCAGAGGATCTGCACCCCTGGCCTAGCAATAAGTAGGTTAAACCACATGCCCCATGGGGCGCTACATTTGGCGTCACGAACAGGATATTTCTGCCCGCAACCATCGGGTACTGTGCACCTAATGAACTTTCTGTTTATGGACTGTGTGTGGCGTATTAACAAAATTGTCAGACGCCATTACTGCAAAGCGCGGGAACAGAGGGGGCATGTCTTCGTGGGCAGAGCCCACAGAAAAGGGCACGAACAGGAGTCTAGTAAGCAGGCAAAGACCAAAAAGTAATATGTCCGCTGAGGAGGAGATACCGAACTCCTTCAGTAAGGAGGAAAACCAGAATTTGCTTATACTGCAACCGCAGGCTGAAGGTGTGGATGAGCCCTGCAACCTATCGGCAACACCCCACTTGGCTGCGGCGATAAAGATGACACCCTCAGCCTACTTGAGTCCTGGAGGGATTCGATCTTGGCAGTTCTATCATCCGGAGCACCGTGATGGAAACAAGCCTAAAGGGGGCTTTACACGCTGCGACATCGCTAATGCGGAGTCGTTGGGGTCACGGAATTTGTGACGCACATCCGGCCGCATTAGCGATGTTGCTGCGTGTGACACCGATGAGCGATTTTGCATTTTGAATCGCTCATCGGTGACATGGGGGTCCATTCTCAAATTATCGTTACTGCAGCAGTAACGATGTAGTTCGTCGCTCCTGCGGCAGCACACATCGCTATGTGTGACGCCGCAGGAACGAGGAAGCTCTCCTTACCTGCCTCCCGGCCGCTATGAGGAAGGAAGGAGGTGGGCGGGATGTTACGTCCCGCTCATCTCCGCCCCTCCGCTGCTATTGGGCGGTCGCTCAGTGACGTCGCTGTGACGCCGCACGGACCGCCCCCTTAGAAAGGAGGCGGTTCGCCGGTCACAGCGACGTCGCCGGGCAGGTAAGTATGTGTGACGGGTCTGGGCGATGTTGTGCGGCACGGGCAGCGATTTGCCCGTGTCGCGCAACAGATGGGGGCGGGTACCCACACTAGCGATATCGGGACCGATATCGCAGTGTGTAAAGTAGCCTTAAGGCAGTCGTGATCCAACCACTGCAAAAGACTAACCCGGAGGACTACCCTGGAGCGGTCCCTGAGGGGAAGTCTACGCCTGGTACTACGGATGTCTTAATACCCATTTGCCGTCGCTGTAAAAGGGCTGGATATTTTTCTCGAGGATGTCTTATGAGCTGCCAGCGCTGGTGGACTGGGACTGGCCCTGTGCAATTTCCACCAGCAGCAGAAAAGGAGTGATAGTAAATGTTTTCTTGCATGATAAAAAGTTAAAGTTAATGTTGATTCACTATGCTGCACAATGAAAAGTCAATATAACCTGCTGATCTGTTTGAAAAGTTGAAATATTTGAAAAGTTTTATTTGCTGTGTCTCCCAAAAAGGGAAGAAATATTGTTTGGTTTAATGCATAACAAATATGCGGTAATCTTTGTAAAATGTTGCAGCCCCAGAGTGCTGCCATTTGCCACCGGGGAATGTGGCACCCCTGCGCTTCAGTCGCCACAGGGTATTACATCACTTTTCACGGGTAATATCTATCCCAGGTCAGTAGGGGGTTAACCTGCTGGTGCCTTTTCAAAACACATACATACAACAGTAAGGTGCTTACTCACAGGGGGTTGAGCTAGGGCAGACAGGATAGTTAGATATCACGAAGCATGGGACGTTACCAGTTGCTAGGACAACCCCAAGGGGCAGGCACCACATGGAGTAGAAGTAGGCACAACTATCACACTTAGAGCAGAACCTTCCTGGGCACAGCTTGAGATAACATCTATCACTGACAACTGGAGTTAGTGTTTCTTTTTCTTCGTGGGCCCAGGGCTTGGAGCAGGAGGCTCGGCCTGGGTTCTGGATAGCAACCGAGGGACACTTCACTAAAAGACTTTCATGGGTACCGGCGGTGACCGCTGACTATCCGGGATCGGCTGAAGCCCATTGTGGCAGAGATCGGTACTGGGGCAGCGCCTGAACTACTTGTGAGTAAAAGACCTGGAACTGCAGCCCCTGTCTCTCCCTCTCTAGTACCGGCGCCGACGCATAGCGCTGTGGCACCAACATGG
This sequence comes from Anomaloglossus baeobatrachus, assembly GCF_048569485.1. Lineage (NCBI taxonomy): Eukaryota > Metazoa > Chordata > Amphibia > Anura > Aromobatidae > Anomaloglossus > Anomaloglossus baeobatrachus. The sequence continues at coordinate 698,784,467 of NC_134353.1, forward strand.
ACTACTACCACCCTCGTCATCCTCCCCGGGGTAATCTCGCTCCGCCTGTGGGCAGCGACACCATCATGGCTGCACCCAACATCTGCCCCAGTGAGAGACCCTGCAGCGGCGGCCCCCCATTTCTGGCCGCATACCACAGATGGCTTCACGACCCTAAAAGACTTTCCTAAACCGTCACTACCACCCCCATCCTCCATCCTGCCTCCCAACCACCCTCCTTCCTGTACGCCTCGGGACAACGGAACCGGGCCAGGCCATCCCGTGACGACGCAGAGGATCTGCATCCCTGGCCCAGCAACGAGTAGGTTAAAACACATGCCCCGTGGGGCGTTACTCATGCAGCCTGGTGGTCACAGAAGCAGGAAGAATAGCTGGGCGGCTGGGGAAGTGAATATGTCGGCGTCCCTGCCAAGTAGTACAGGAACACTGGCATTACAATTTTACAGCAGTTTTATAGTCTGTATTTCATTTGTATACTATAGACTTGCAATCCACAGTAAAAAGAAAAAGGTTTGTGCAGGGGTGGGATTCAAATTTTTAACAACAGGTTCTCTGTAAACTCCGCCCAATTGAAAACCACACCCATTCTGTAACCACACCCATTTTGTTAACCACACCCATTTTCACGCACTTCCTCAACCAAAAAAAAAAAAAAAAACAAGTAACTTAAAGTATAATCTCTTTCCCCTTCTTCCCCTCCTATACCGTCACTCTCCTGTCCAGAACCAGTTGCTCCAGTCACTGGCAGTCATATTGTATTAAACGGGTTTTCTACAATTTTTAAAAATTATTACTAAAGGAGCCCTGCTAAAATTGGAACGGACGACCTTCCCCATACAGATCCCATCCCATGTGGCTGCTTTCCCCCTACAAATTACAAATCCCATCATGGCTTCTTTTCCCTGCAGATTTTATCCCATGGCTCCTCTCCCCATAAAGCTCCCATCTATGCAGCCTCCTCTCCCCAAATAGCTCCCATCTATGCAGCCTCCTCTCCCCATATAGTTCCCATCTATGCAGCTTCCTCTCCCCATATAGTTCCCATCTATGCAGCCTCCTCTCACCATATAGTTCCCATCTATGCAGCCTCCTCTCCCCATATAGCTCCCATCTTGTGTGGCCTCCTCTTCTCCCCATATAGTTCCCATCTTGTGTGGTCTCATCTTCTCCCCATATAGTTCCCATCTTGTGTGGCCTCCCCTTCTCCCAATATAGTTCCCATCTTGTGTGGTCTCCTCTTCTCCCCATATAGTTCCCATCTTGTGTGGCCTCCTCTTTTCCCCATATAGTTCCCATCTTTTGCGGTTCGTTTCCCCATAGAGCTGCCATCTTTTCGCGGCCCCTCTCCCTGCATCTTCGGCTCACTGAGCGCTTTACCTGTTGCAAGCACCTGCGGCCTCTCTGTCTCCCGTCCTCCTCCGCGGCTCGTCTCTGCACTCTGACGCTGACAGACGGCAGTTGGAGGAGCTACCTCCTCACACTACCATCACCTCTGCAGCGTCAGCGCGTCGCTGCACGCCGGGTCAGGGAGCAGACAGGCTGCAGTGAATCCGGAAGTGCGGAGGTACGGGGCTTCATTTGTACTAGTGTCTTAAAGAGACACTAACACAAATGAATACAGGGAACCGGATCGGCAGAGCTGTTTCTTGCCAGTTCTGAGAACCGGCTGCTATTTTAACAACCGGTTCCCCAGAACCGGACAGAACCGGATGAATCCCACCCCTGGGTTTGTGGACTTACTGCATATATTACTATCCTTCCACTATGGACTGAATATGTGCCACTTCACTGCTAGCTGGCTACATTGGGGGGAAAAAAAAAGAAAAAGAGCTGGCGCATGCAAAGCATTAAAAATTTGGTTTACTTTACTCATGCATTAATTTGATAAGTTATGTGCATTGTTCTGTATTATACTTCTGACAAGTTTACACATAACTTACCTTAATTGTAGAGATATCTATGATTAAAGGCAGTTGCTATGCCAGAAACGCGTCAGAGTGCAAAATGTAACAATCCTCCTGTTCAGCATTCAAATCTATTGGAATTTCAATTTTAGGGTTCGGTGAGGAGGTAAGCTGATGATTCTGATGATCCTAGAGAACACAGGAGTGCTTAGCTGGGCAGAGATTTCTTGTGTATGGAGGAGTTGGAAGAGAATAGCTGATATTGGAATCGTTGTTCAGATGAAGGTTATGTAATATATATGGCTCGCTTGTGTTGCTTTTGGCAGCTCTATCCAACATGAGCAATTCCACAGTTAATTATCAGTTGCCTAATTACTTAGTGTACCTTTTAATTAAAGGTTAGGAAACTGTACAAGGAGCAGTTCTCTAAAATGTCATTCAATGTACCCTAATTAATAATGCAACTGATTGTAGAATTGCCTGGAATCTACAATATGTAATACTAGTGACAGAGGTCGGTGACACTCTGTAATGCTTTTAAAATTGCAGACATCAATATGACAAATGTGCCACTAAGACAGTGGGAGTTGGTCGCCCCCTGTTGGTGGAAAATCAATTAGAAATAGTTTTGAAACTAAATCAGGGATGATGAAATCACAAAAAAATCCTGACATGCATAGTGCATTTTTTCACTGCTACGCTAAAGTTGAAGATACAATGATTTACACCCCCCTTATTGTGTACTTTATAGTTCCCAATAAATACATTCAATCATACAGCAGGCAAGAAACTATAAAATTGAAGTGAAATGAACATATACCACTGACAGAGGCCTAAATATACAAATAACTCAATATAATATTATAATATGGAAAAAGAATTGTAACCTCTGGGGCCAAGGTCCTCACTATCAGTATGTCAGTAGCACTTTCTCAGTTTGGACATTACACTGTGTGCAGAATTATTAGGAAAGTTGTATTTTAGAGGATTTCTTTTTTTATTATTGATCAACAACTATGTTCTCAATCAACCCAAATGACTCATAAATATCAAAGCTTAAAATTTTTGGAAGTTGGAGTGGGTTTTTTTTAGATTTGGCTATCTTAGGAGTAGAGTTGAGCGCGGTTCGCGGTTCGAGGTTCTCCAGTTCGAGGCTCGAGTGATTTTGGGGGATGTTCTAGATCGAACTAGAACTCGAGCTTTTTGCAAAAGCTCGATAGTTCTAGATACGTTCGAGAACGGTTCTAACAGCAAAAAAAACAGCTAATTCCTAGCTGGCTTTCCGCTGTAATAGTGTAAGTCACTCTGTGACTCACACTATTATGACATTTCAGTGTATAGTGTGCGGGAACAGCGCATTCAGATCACTGCTGTTTGGATAATGGCGATCGCCATTTTTTTTTTTTTCCCTTGTCTTCCTTCCCTAAACGCGCGCGTGTAGTGGGGAGGGCCAGCATGTCAGCCAATCCCAGACACACACACAGCTAAGTGGACTTTTAGCCAGAGAAGCAACGGCATGTGTGATAGGATGTCCATGCAAGGCCGGATTATAGGTGGGGCAGGTGGGGCTCCAGCCCAGGCGCCCCCACCAAAAGAGCTTCTAAGGGGGCCCCCACCACCAGGGCCATACTTGTCAGCATTTTTTTCTTTCTTCACACCCTCTCCCCCTCCGTAAAGACAGTCTAATAAATCAGCTGTGTTTTCGGAGGGGGGGGGGGCGGTGCACCGGCATTTATTTGTATCTGCGTCTTTAAGACGCAAAAACAAACTGCGGGCACAGGACGCTGAATGACCCCGGAAGTACCAGCGCTTGCACTTCCGGGGTCAGAAGTGTGCCAATGAGCTCCCTGCTATGTGCTGCGGCCGTCATGGGCGTACCCAGCGAGGGGCGGGGGGGCACCTGCCCCCCCCCAGAAACAGGGGCACGGTATAATGGGCCGCTGTATGTGCAGCCACGCTCCTCCGCAGTGTGTGCATGCAGGCCCGACACACTAGCTGCAGCAGGAGCAGGAGGCAGCGCGGTGCTGTGCCGGCTCTGCTGTGTGCTGTGTGTCCGGCATGTACACAATGCAGCGGAGCCAGAGCCGGTGCTCGCAGCTTCCTCCTTCTTCTTATTCAAATGTATTTGTGTCTTTCAGACGTAAATACATTTGAACAGCGCTCCGGGACTGGGCCCCGCCCCCAACGTGCAGCAACGTGATGAGATCAGCACCTTGCTGACGTCATCACAGTGCTGCGGGCGCCGGCACACGGGACATCAGATGGTAAGCGCTCCATGAAGGAGCCGAAGAGACAGGTTTAATTAATGATGATGAGTGGGGAGGGGCTGAGGACACATAACAGGGAACATCTGTGAAGGAAGTGGAACACAGCTTTGTGTCAGGCAGAGGAGGAGTACTGTATTCCGAGGGAGGGGGGGAGGCAGGAGTGTGTAGGGATGGGGCAGTGTGATTTGTGTGTGTAGGGGGTGATGAGGGTTGCATTGTATTGTGTGTGGGGGGAGGGGTAATGGGGGGTGCATTGTGTGTGTGTGTAGAGGTGATGGGGGGTGCATTGTGTGTGTGTGTGTGTGATGGGGGGATGCATTGTGTGTGTAGGGGGTGATGGGGAGATGCATTTTGTGTGTGTGTAGGGGGTGATGGGTGGGTGCATTGTGTGTGTGTGTGTGTGTAGGGGGTGATGGGTGGGTGCATTGTATGTGGGTTTTGTGTGGGGGGAGTTATGGGGAGTGCATTGTATTTGTGTGTGTGTATAGAGGAATGGTGGGTGCATTGTATTTGAGTGTGTGTGTGTGTGTGTGTGTGTGTAGGGGGTGATGGGTGCATTGTGTGTGTAGGGGGTGATGGGGGGTGCATTGTGTGTGTGTGTGTGTGTGTGTAGGGAGTGATGGGGGATGCATTGTGTGTGTGTGTGTGTTTGTGTGTGTAGGGGGTGATGGGGGTGCATAGTGTGTGTGTGTAGAGGTAAAGGGGGTGCATTGTGTGTGTGTGTGTGTGTGTGTAGGGGGTGATGGGGGGGTGCATTTTGTGTGTGTGTGTGTGTGTGTGTGTAGGGATAAAGGGGGGTGCATTGTGTGTGTGTAGGGTGTGATGGGGGGTGCATTGTGTGTGTGTGTGTGTGTAGGCGGTAAAGGGGGGTGCATTGTGTGTGTGTGTGTGTGTGTGTGTGTGTGTGTGTGTGTGTATGCAGTATACCAACCAATACTTTTTTGCAGGTTGTGATCACCTCTATATTAATCCTGCCAGTTGATTGCAGTATAGCCCCAATAGGCATTCATTTATATTGTACACGTCATCCCTAGAGATTTGGGAATGTTGTGTCACCACTGACACCTGGTGGTTCAACCTATAATTCTGCCAGTTGATTGTAGTATAGTCCCAATAGTGGATATTTGGCTATATGACTCTGACCTGGGAATATTAGATGAAGTGCTAACGCTGATGCCTGGTGATTAGTTTATTATATATGACCCATGTTGAGAGACATGGGTTATATCTAAATACTGGTTTATGGACACTATTGATGTTTTCACTATAGTAAGGAATATGCTATATGCAGTTCCAACGTATCTTTATTGGCTGCAATTAGAGTAGCCTTTGACTATATCCATATATATATCTTGTCAGGTGATTGCATTGTGTCTCTGCAATCCCTGTGTAGTTCCAATACAATGACAATAGTTGAAATCCAGTTTAGTTATGATTATATCTATCTCACCAGGTGTGTGCATTGCAATTTCGTCAATATGTGATACAATTATGATTGGACCACCTCTCTCAAGATCTTTGTGTATTGATACATTGATATATTATATATTGTCTTTACAAGACCGAGGGTGAATCATGAAGCTATAATTACTATTTGCCAATTACGATAAATGCTATATGGTTGTTATATGCATGATCAACCATTATCCTCCTCTTTTCATTGTTTTTAATTGTACACTGTGGTGTCTATCTCCAGTTTCTTATCAATGAATAAATATGTGTTTGCAATTAATAGGACTTTGGTCGTTTTTTCTCTCCTCTCCTTTTTGTACGTAATTAGTACGACTGTCCTTGGATTGTCCAGTGTCACCCACTTTTTCACTATTATAGGGATTTGCCTAGGATAAGATGAATCAACAGTAATTATGTGGGTGAATCAATTGCCAATTATATGTATATGTGTGTGTGTGTGTGTGTAGGGGGTGATGGGTGGGTGCATTGTGTGTGTCAGAGCTGTGTGTGTGTGTGTCAGAGCTGTGTGTGTCAGAGCTGTGTGTGTGTATGTGTGTCAGAGATGTATGTGTGTCAGAGATGTATGTGTGTCAGAGATGTGTGTGTGTGTCAGAGCTGTGTGTGTGTGTCAGAGCTGTGTGTGTGTAAGAGCTGTGTGTGTGTGTCAGAGCTGTGTGTGTGTCAGAGATGTGTGTGTGTCAGAGATGTGTGTGTGTGTCAGAGATGTGTGTGTGTGTCAGAGCTGTGTGTGTGTCAGAGCTGTGTGTGTGTGTGTCAGAGCTGTGTGTGTGTGTCAGAGCTGTGTGTGTCAGAGCTGTGTGTGTGTCAGAGCTGTGTGTGTGTCAGAGATGTGTGTGTGTGTCAGAGCTGTGTGTGTCAGAGCTGTGTGTGTGTGTGTGTGTGTGTGTGTGTGTCAGAGCTGTGTGTGTGTGTGTCAGAGCTGTGTGTGTGTGTGTCAGAGCTGTGTGTGTGTGTGTCAGAGCTGTGTGTGTGTCGGAGCTGTGTGTGTCAGAGCTGTGTGTGTCAGAGCTGTGTATGTGTGTCAGAGCTGTGTGTGTATGTGTGTCAGAGATGTGTGTGTGTCAGAGCTGTGTGTGTGTGTCAGAGCTGTGTGTGTGTGTCAGAGCTGTGTGTGTCAGAGCTGTGTGTGTGTGTGTCAGAGCTGTGTGTGTGTGTGTCAGAGCTGTGTGTGTGTGTGTCAGAGCTGTGTGTGTGTGTGTCAGAGCTGTGTGTGTGTCAGAGCTGTGTGTGTCAGAGCTGTGTGTGTCAGAGCTGTGTATGTGTGTCAGAGCTGTGTGTGTATGTGTGTCAGAGATGTGTGTGTGTCAGAGCTGTGTGTGTCAGAGCTGTGTGTGTCAGAGCTGTGTATGTGTGTCAGAGCTGTGTGTGTATGTGTGTCAGAGCTGTGTGTGTGTCAGAGCTGTGTGTGTGTCAGAGCTGTGTGTGTGTCAGAGATGTGTGTGTGTCAGAGCTGTGTGTGTGTGTCAGAGCTGTGTGTGTGTGTCAGAGCTGTGTGTGTCAGAGCTGTGTGTGTGTGTGTGTGTGTCAGAGCTGTGTGTGTGTGTGTCAGAGCTGTGTGTGTGTGTGTCAGAGATGTGTGTGTGTCAGAGCTGTGTGTGTGTGTCAGAGCTGTGTGTGTGTCAGAGCTGTGTGTGTGTGTGTCAGAGCTGTGTGTGTGTGTCAGAGCTGTGTGTGTGTGTCAGAGCTGTGTGTGTGTGTCAGAGCTGTGTGTGTGACAGAGCTGTGTGTGTGTGTCAGAGCTGTGTGTGTGTGTCAGAGCTGTGTGTGTCAGAGCTGTGTATGTGTGTCAGAGCTGTGTGTGTATGTGTGTCAGAGATGTGTGTGTGTCAGAGATGTGTGTGTGTGTCAGAGCTGTGTGTGTGTGTGTCAGAGCTGTGTGTGTAAGAAGCAGTCTGTGCAGCCCCCCAGAGCTATATGGGTCCCCCAGAGCGCTATGTCACCCATCCCAGTAATGAGTACACCACCAGAGCTGTTTGCCACTCCAGTAACGTGTATGCCCCTAGCCCCTCCTGTAATGTATATATTGTAGCCCCCAGCCCCTCCTGTGATGTATATACAGCAGTGCTGCCAGTGTGCAGTCATGTCTGTTAGTGACAGCCATCGTGAAACACAGCCACATGTCCTAAAGGAGCTGGACGGAAACAAGCGGGAGAGGTGAGTGAGGCTGCTGGCGATTTCCCCATATTAATACCTGTAAAGGCTCATGCACACGTAACTGCTGAATATTCTGCAGCGATTTGACAGCACATGTGAGCGTCAAATCGCTGCAGGAACACTGCATAATGGATGCAGTTTTTCTTTACAAAAAATGCCGATTTCCTGCGCTCTGGCTGCTGCCCCCACCATAGACATTGTGGGAGCTGCATCTGTCGCGGGCGGAGGAGGGGACGCTGCGCTCTCCCACTGCTCGGGTCCGGCTGCCGCTGCGGCTGCGGCCTGCTGCTGCTCGGTGGCTCGAGCGATGGGCCGGATCCCGGGGACTCGCGCGGCGCTCCTCGCCCGTGAGTGAAAGGGGTTTGGTTGTTGGGATAGTTTATTGTCCGTGATGCCACCAACGGTTGTGGTGATTGTAGGGGCACCACCGCTGCTCTGTATGGGAATCCCGGGAGCGGTGACAGGGAGCAGCAAAGTTGTTAGTTCTCCCCTCCGTGGGTAGGGGGTTGGTTGTCCCGGGGCCCAGTGATGGGGTTGGGATGGTGGACAGGCGGGTTATGGGGCCTGTGGAGGTGCAGGGGAGCAGGGGCAGCGCTGTGCCGCACGGCACGGAGGTACTCACTCAGCCAGTAAACACAACACAGTTCTCGGTAAACAAACGGCTGGTTGGACGGGTCCCTCGGACGGCTACGGTGCTGATGTTCCCTGCAGTTAGCGGTGACAGTCACTTTCCTGCACCTAAGTACGGTTCTTTAGTAGCGATGGGTTCCCACTGGTAACCCGCTCCCCGGCCTGGATATGAGCCGGAGGAGCCCCTCTCTTGCCCGCAGGCGCTGGCCCTGGGAAACTGGTGCCTTGGTGGTGGCGGTGTCTCCCCTTACGGTCGGACTGTTGCCTTCAATCGGGACTTGGTTGTTGGGAGACTCAATGGTCCCCTTCACTGACGGATTTGGCAAATTATGGCGACTCCTAGCCTTGCCGGGATCCGAAAGGCCCCTGCCCTGGTGATGACTGTTCTTTGTATACCGCTCCGGTACCGCCGGGTCACCACCTGTCCACGGTCCTTTCGGCAACCTCCGAGCAATCTCCCCTGCAGACGGTCACCGCCGTCTGCCAACCTTGCTGTCTCAGTCCGGGGCACACACCCGGACCAACTTCAGGCTTCTTGCTGTCACTTTTCTCTGTCACTTCTTCCTTCTATCATTACAACTCCACTGTTTACTCCTTCCACTTTCAACTCTCCACTTAATCTGCCTGGTTTTCCCGCCTCCAGAGCTGTGAGCTCCTCGGTGGGTGGAGCCAACCGCCTGGCCCACCCCCTGGTGTGGACATCAGCCCCTGGAGGAAGGCAACAAGGATTTGAGTTTTGACTTTGGTGTTCCTGCAGGGAATGTGGGGTGCGTGTGGTGTTGTGACCTGTGACCCCTGGCTTGCCCAGGGCGTCACACATCCATAGCGCACAGAATAATTGACATGCTCATTTTATGAACGCACGGATTTGGGTCAACATTTTAGCACCCAAATCGCTGCGTTCATAAAAGCATAGTGCGCACGTATCATGCACAATCTACATAGATCGTGCTGGGGACGCAGGACGCATGCATTTACACTGCAGTGCTATACGCAGCATAAATGCATGGAATTACGCAACGTGCGCACGAGGCCTAATGCGTCTGTGTCTGCATGTATGTCAGTGTATATGACTGTGCATATATTTGTCTGTTTATATGTATTTTTCTGAATTTGTCTTCAAATATGTATATATACGTATGCCTGTATGTGTGTGTGTGTGTCTGTGTGTGGATGGGGTCCACTGAGACTCTTTCACCCGGAGGCCACAAAGATCTGGAGCCGGCCCGGGCTGCCTTAACATTGGGATCAATAAAAAATATGTGAGTAAGGTTCTGTACGCACGTTGCGTATTTGCATGCAGTTACGCTGTGATCTGCACCGCAGCGTAACTGCATGCGTCCTGCGTCCCCAGCATAATCTATGAAGATTATGCAGGAGCCGTGCGCACGTGGTGTATTAGAGCGCAGCGATTCGGATGCTGCCTGAAGCACTGCGTTCTAAGAAGTGACATGTCACTTTTTTCATGTGCTTTGGATGCAGCTCCTGCTCTGTCTATGGGAGGGGCTGCACTCAGAGCGCATGAAATTGGCTTTTCATTACGGACTCTTTCTGTAGCGATTTGAAGTGCACGTGTGCTGTTCAAATTGCTGCAGAAATTTCTGCAGAGACAAACGAAACGTGCGCACATAGCCTAACTCTACTTTCTGTGTATAAGTGACGGATGTGAGTTATCCTGGACTGTATCTGTATTGTAGTGCTATAAATCTGAATGTGGCAGAACAGGATAAGATAAATGTTCATTGGATTTATATCTAAATGCTACGGTTCGCGCTCTACTGTTATGGCTAAAAATGTTAACGTTATGGGGCCCCCACCAGATTTTCTGCCCAGGGGCCCCCACCAACCTTAATCCGGCCCTGTGTCCATGTCACATGTCCCTGCATTATAAAAACGGACATTTTCCTCCAGCACGCCATTATCTGCCTTCTGCGTCCTTGGTGTCAGACATCACTGGCGCAGCTCCTATCGCCGATACAGCTGTATTACACTCCATACACAGCGCTGGACAGCTTAGGGATAGCACTTTCTATCAGTCCTTTTAAGGGCTCATACCGGCAGGGTCAGAGCCATAGGTGACAGGTCCTGAAAACAGAGTTTAACAGCTACACAAGATGACAGCGTCTATGTAGCTAAGGTCAGGGATTTCCTCGCTGCATTTCCCCGTTAGGAGGGATAGAAAGGCAGGCTTCCTTTCTTCTACCCAGAGACCCACAACCCTGCCACTGTACCCTCCTGCCCTTTGCACACTCCAACTCATTGTTACTAAGCCATTATACTAGCAAACACTGAGTGAACTTAGTGGCATCCTTAACGTGGCTGTTGGACTGCTGTATTGCCCCAGTAGTGCACAGATATTTGCAGCACGTCTGCCTGCATTGCACACTCAAACTCATTGTTACTAAGCCATTATACTAGCAAACACTGAGTGAACTTAGTGGCATCCTTAACGTGGCTATTGGACTTCTGTATAGTCCCTCTAGTGCAAAGATATTTGCAGCACCTCTGCCTGCATTGCACACTCAAACTCATTGTTACTAAGCCATTATACTAGCAAACACTGATTGAACCTAGTGGCATCCTAAACGTGGCTATTGGACTTCTGTATAGTCCCACTAGAGCAAAGATATTTGCAGCACGTCTGCCTGCATTGCACACTCAAACTCATTGTTACTTACTAAGACGTTATAATACCACAAATTGAGTAAACTTAGTGGCATACAAGAAGTGGCTGTTGTATTCCATTAGTGCCCCACTGATGCCAAGCTATTTCTAGCACCTGTGCATGACACCCTCCTGCTCTGTTTTTAATAAGCTATAATGATAGCAAAAAATACTGCCATTTAGTGGCATCATAGAACTGGCTGTTGTATTCCATTAGTGCCCCACTGGTGCCAAGCTATTTCTATCACCTGTGCAGGACACCCTCCTGCTCTGTTTTTAATAAGCTATAATGATAGCAAAAGATACTGCAACTTAGTGGCATACAAAAAGTGGCTGTTGGACTCCTTTATTGTGCCACTTGTGCCAAGCAATCTCAAGCACCTCTGCATTCTACCCTCATGCACATTTTGCTATGCTAATTTTATAGCAAACTCAGGGAATTCCTTGCTGCATTTGATCATTAGGAGGGATAGAAAGTGAGGCTTCTTTTACTGTCCTGGTACCCACAGAACACGGCCACTGTACCCATCTGTCCACTTTTGCCACGCTATTTAATTTGCCCAAAGAGCTGACTCTTTTTCTGCCATCCTAAAATTGTCTGGAATACTAAGTTAGTGTTCCTTTGCTGCCAAGCAAGGTACAACACATGTGCATTCTACACTCCTTTCCATTTCTGGAATGCAATTATTAACTGCAGGTAGTCCAGCCAATCTGTGACGAACGTGCAGGCGTGGATATAATGTAGCCTGCATCCAATGATGGTTCTCTCGATGTCTGACAGCTCAACAATACCTTCTGTTTCCACTTCCAAAACAAGTGATGACCTGCCAATCACACTCCCTGTTGCAGGTAAAGGAGTGGAAGTTCAGTGTGAAAAACCATGTGTGACTGCTGTCCCCACAGTCACAGAGGATGAAGAGCACGCAGATGCACTTGATGGGGAAGGCGGTGGTTGCACAGGCATGCTAGGCCGCATTGTAGCACAGTGAAATTCACATTGCGACTTATGCTTCATTTTAAGTCGTGTACAGGGTGGGCTCCCCAGTATGCAGCAAAACCAGGCAACAGGAAAAGGACTCTAGGCAGTTGGCTTGATAAATGATTGTTGAACTTTACCAAAACAAACAATAAGAACCATGCATACAATTTAAATAATTGAACAATCTATTCTGTTGCCTACTACCTGCTAATCCCTCTGTGTAGCAGTAATTGTGTGTTTGTGCGTGTGTGTGTGTGTGTGTGTGTGTGTGTGTGTGCGAACACGACTTACCAGTGGCGCATCACAAGAGCTTCCAAGTTATCTACCTAAACATAGACAAAACACATTACCCCCCCTGAATACCCTTGCTAGCTGAAGCCTCACAGATAATGCAGATGATAACAGTGTGAATGCAAACCACACAGCTCTGCAACACAGTCATGGAAATCTTGAAAAGCAACAGTCAATGCAAACATGTGTTGCTGTCCCTCTATGATTTAAACTGTACGTGACAATTTGACAGTGCAGAGGCAGCAAGTCTTATTGTCTATATAGTCGGCCTACCCAGAACAGATATGTGTTTTGCTAATAAAACAAAGTGTTGCGTGCCCGCATTATTGTCTGGGCACAGCCTACCGTACCCTGGTACTCTGATGTCCAGTTGCCAGAAATACAGACTTTACGCTCCTCTCACGGTAAACAGTATAGACAGCACTGTAAGAATGTTGGTCTGTGGCACAGGATGCTGCTCACTGGCATTACGGGGCTCATCATCAAAGTACAACATGACTCCCCTCACAATTGAACGAAGTGTTTCCGCGGTGGCTCCTTGCTGTAACACACACCTTTAGCTTTTCCTTCTGTTCATAGACAGCATCTTCAAGTCCACACCCGAAGAGCAATTTGATATTGCTATAGTGACCAAACAAAGGCAGATCCAAAATAACAGCAGCCCCTTGTGTGTAGTCTGCAACAATGCATGCAATGGCAAATAAGCATGTTGTATTGACAGTGGCTAAAGCTGAGCAATACACCTTCACGCTATCAATTCATATCCATGTGACACTTCATGGAGGAACTACTCAAAGGTGTGAGTTTTTGCCTTCTACTTACAGATTGTTGACAAATCTTACAGATTCCATGACTTGGGTGATCCTTTGCGATGTCCAAAAATTCACAGGCTAGGCAAGGCTTACAGCCCATGCGACCTGCATAGCCAACACGACTTCTGCTCAGAGTCAAAGTTGTGGTCCAGGATTCAGTTGTTGACGTGCTTCCAGTACTTTGTCTCTGGCCAGGAAGACGCAACGTAACCTCGTCGCCAGTAGCATCCTCCTCCACCTCCTCTGCTGACCTCATCGACTGGCTGACTTTGGTTTGACAGTAAGTGTGGTCTCCAACCTCATCAATAACCCTGTGTGTTTTCATTCCCCTCGTCCTGAGTCCTCCGAGACAACCTCTTCCTGCCCTGACCGAATAGTAAAGTTGTCATTCCAATCAGGTATCTGTGCTCCTCATCATGTTCCCCATTGTCTCCACCAGGAGGATTTACTTTTTGGAAATGAGGGTGTAGATTAGGCTCAGCACCTTCTTCATCAGGGCCTGGATCCCACTCACAAAGCTTCTGGCCATCTGCGCAGATCATTTTCCCTGTCTCATGGAACTCGCTACCTCAACACGTCAGATTATCTGCTACACCCGCAAGCTTCAAACTGAATCTGAAAACTCATCTGTTCAGAAATGACTATAACCTTCAATGACACCACCACCATACGTACTTGACGCTCAACCTACACCACTCTTACTGTCTCCTCCCAAAAATCCTTTAGAATGTAATCCCGCAAGGGCAGGGCCCTCTTCCCTCTGTACCAGTCTGTCTATAGTTACTTGTATATGTATTCTGTATGTAACCCCCTTCTCATGTACAGCACCATGGAATCAATGGTGCTCTATAAATCAATAATAATAAAAGTAATAACTTCCTTGTCTGTACTCATTGCAGCTTTGGAGCAGACCTCTGATTCCCAGGCTATAGTGCGACTGAACAGCTATGCAAACTCAACCATCTCTGTTACCCCATACTCAGCAGGGCTGGTGGAAACTTGAGAGCTGTTAGGAAGCAAGTGCGATTGGATTGACACCACAGAGGAATGGAGTATTTGGGATCTTGAAATTGGGGTTGAGGAGAGGCCACTTTATGGAGCACTTGAGATCCATTGAAGCAGCTGCTGTTTTGGCCTCATCTACATTTGTTAGTGATAGTTGTGTCCGTGAATAAAAGGATCATATCAGATTATCCATGGGAAGAAGTACACCTGTTCTTTTGGATGGTATTTGTTGTTACAAAACCTGTAACCTGAAGCCTGCTGCGGTTTCATTTGCGCCCAGGCGTCAGCTGCCATTTAGGGCTGTGCCTTTGGTTGTCCAGCTGGCTACTTTCTCCTCCACGTCTAAGTGTGGAGAGGCAGCTAGTGCGCATGCGTGTGCCGATTTACCCCAGCCGCAGCCTAACTACATTGTTTCGCCTAGTGAGTATGCTCTGCCTGACTGTGCCATTGCTGAGGCTAAGTCTTCATTTCGGGATACAGCGCATGCTCCCACACTTAGTGCGAAAAGCCTCTTTGCACAGGTACTTGCATTCCGTGCCGGGTCTAAGTCCTGTTTTGTGCCTAGACACCATGCTAAAGCTGATAGTCTTTTTTCAGAGACTGTATTTCATGCTACTGAGCATGCTCAGGCACTTACTGCATCAGAGACTAGGACCGGTAATGAACTCTTTGGCCCTGCCCCTGATGTGGGGGTCCCATATAGACCACAGGGCATCAGGTGTCCTGACGATGTGGCCAGGCCACTCCCAAATGGCTTGCAGAGGCCCGCCCCTATGACTTGTCACCGCATTATTGATGGTCAGACGATGACTGGTGAGGTGTTTGGGTCATGGCAGCCATGAGGTCATCATTGAAGTTGCGGTTCCAAATAGGACGCTAGTTATGCCACTCATGACGTGTCACTCTGCTTTTGTCTCCAGGAGGTGCATTGTGGTTCACCCTGGTTTGGGGCGGACCCAGGTTATAAAAGGGGCTGGAGCCAACAAGGAGGTGCGCAGTCTTCTATTATGCTCCGAAAGAGCACACCTCCATGTGTTGAACCCATTGCGGCTTTAGGCCAGAGGTAGGCAGGGATAGGGTGTCGATGCAGGCCACCACCACAGTTGGTAACGCAGAACGGTTAAGACCAGCTCCTGTCCTACCAGTCCTGCTTGTGCAGCCCAGTGGCATTAACAGGCCTGCTGCTGCTGATGCGCCTGCTGTCCACAGGTGTGGCCCCTACGCACATGGTCAGCGTACTCAATGGCCCCTGTGTTGTTAACAGGGAGTTCCTGGGCTGGGTGGGCATGTGGACCCTGTGACGCTAACAGGGCTCCCAGTCAGTCTCCAGATCCGAATGGCGTCTAACTCGGTTCAGGCTACTATTAGTTTCATAGCCACACAGCTCTGTATCCTCCACCAAACCTTCCAGTTGCCAACCTCTCCTTTTCCATCTGGGAGCACGGTGGACACTGACTGCTGATGGGGATATATACCTTTCTCTTTCTTTTCTTATTAATTTTCGTTATATAGCGGTAACATAGTATATACCACCTTATCCAAATCTGCCAGTCCCACTGTAACAGATGGTGTTTCTTCAGCAAATGTTACTGTTGCTTAACCACCAAATCCACGGACCAAAACTTTTTTCCCCTTTCCAACACACCTGTTCCCCTTTCCACCAGCATCTGTCCTTTTTCAACTCATTTT
Source organism: Anomaloglossus baeobatrachus (assembly GCF_048569485.1). Classification (NCBI taxonomy): domain Eukaryota; kingdom Metazoa; phylum Chordata; class Amphibia; order Anura; family Aromobatidae; genus Anomaloglossus; species Anomaloglossus baeobatrachus. The sequence goes on from NC_134353.1 coordinate 698,800,335, forward strand.
GGTATATGACCAAAAGTGCAACTCTGCAGGGACACCGTACAAAACGCCATCTCAGCACAGCAGCCAGCCCTCGGTCCCTCAGATGTGGACAAGTAAAAGACCATTTCCTCCTATCCATGACAAAGCGTTGAGATTCACTCTGTGCAGCACTGGTGTTTAGTGGAAAAGCAGATCTAAGATTGCGTACCACCTTCTGCAGATACTTCTGTATACGTGCGTCCATTTCTATGGCAGGAATTATTTCGCCAAATTTTGTCTTGTACCGGGGATCTAACAGTGTGGCAACCCAGTAGTCAGGATTACTTTGAATTCGTACAATCCGAGGGTCATGTTGTAGGTAGTGCAGCAAGAAGGCGCTCATGTGTCTTGTGCATCCAGGAGGACCAAGTCCTTGGTGTGTTGGTGGCAGAGAGGTGAGAATCGTGCCTCCTTCCTCTGCCCTCTCCCCACAACCTCGCACAACCGAAATGTGAGCAAGCTCTCACTCATCTGCTGAGTCTTCCATGCCCATCGCCAGTTCGTCCTCCATTTCTTCATGGGCTCCTGCACCTTCCTCAACAATTTTTGCTGATACTATGCGCCCTTGTTAATCCCTCTCCCTCACCATGACTGCCGCCTAGGTGCCGCTGACCATCTGATCCTCGTAGATCTTGTTATCCCTTCCGCATATGACTCCTCCTGTACTTCCTCCCCTTCCTCTTGTCCCAACACCTGACTCCGAATAATAATTACAGTGGGCTCCATCATGTAGATGACCAGAATTGTCACGCTGAGAATGGCATTGCCAGTGCTAAACATCTTCGTCGACATTTGTAAACTGTGTAGAAGGGTGCATAGGTCCTTGATCTGACACCACTCCAGCAGCGTGATCTGCACCACCTCTGGATCAAGTTATCCCAGGCTATATGTCATAACGTATTGCAGCAGGGTTCGGCGGTGCTGCCACAAACGCTGCAACATGTGCAGATTCAAATTCCTGCGTTTCGGCACATCGCATTTCAGGCGTTTAACCACCAGACCTAAAGACTTCTGTAGCGACGAAAGTTGTTGAGCTGCTGTGTGCGCACGATGGAAGTGAGCACATAGCGAGCGTGCCCGCTGCACAAGGCCATGTAGGCCGGGATGGTGTTTTAAAAATTGTTGGAGAATTAGGTTCAACACGTGAGCCATACAAGGCACGTGTGTCACATTGCCCTGACGATGGCCCGCAGCCAGGTTTGCATCATTGCCGCACACGGCTGTTAAGTCACCAACGGAGTCCGCTCCGTCAATTTGTACTCCGGTCGCCAGGTGACAGCGTGTTCCTTTCATGCATAGTGCTGATGATGGGAGAGGAGTCGATGCCAGCGGCGCAGGTGGACGCAGGTTATGCTCACCCACTGGGCTGCATTACCTTGACAGATGCAGAATCTCTGGCTGAATGTAGCTGGTGGGTATCTCACAGATGAAGTACCATCATTCAGCTACAACCAATGGGAAGACACCACACCCTTTTTTATGCCCATCCTGTCTGCAGACCACTGCCAGACATAGCTATGAACCTCTGGTTACTTTTACCCCCAGTTCAGTTTTATGATTTTGTGTGCTTGTTACCTGACTACTTTTCCTGCTTGCTGTTTATGTACCTTGTTGGCCGATCCGCATTTCCCCTCTGCTTGTTTTCTGATTAAGTCCTGGCCGTCCCATTCTGTTCCTGTTCCTCAATTAATGTTTTGACCCTGCCTGATTACTATTCTCTGGAACTGCAGCCTTCCACAGGTATTGATCACCTTGGGACCTGTGTAATTCCTAATCCCTGTATAGGGGTTAAAGGGTTTCAGGGTTCTAGGGGTCCTGCTTGGTGAGTGGCTTCCCTCTAGCCTATCATTTACAGCCCATCTGAGTGTGTGGATCAAGGAAGGCGTTACACCGTGCTCTCTGCAGAAGGCCATGTGGGCCAGGATAGTGCTTTAAAAATTGCTGGACAACCAGGTTCAACACGTGAGCCACACAAGGCACGTGTGCCACATTGTCACAGCGAAGGGCCGCACCCATGTTTGCATCATTGTCGCACCTGGCCTTCCCTGGCTGCTGGTTGAGTGGAGACAACCATTGATGAAACTCGGTCTCCAGAGCTAACCGTCCACAACTTCTCAGCGGTGTGACTCACATTTCCCATACATTTCAAAGTAAACCTTTGACCGCCTGATGGCATTGAGCTCTGCTGCCAGCATAGTAAGGAGGTGTGTGGTATTCCTTGTGCGCAGTTACAAGGAAGGGTGGCCTGACCACACAGGGTTTGGGCCAAGGTGGAGGACCCACACGAGGTTGAAGAGGCAGAAGCAGTGTATTAACTTCTACATACAGAAGAAGGATTGACACAACTCGTGGGGACGGCAAGACTTGTACAGCAGACCCTTCTCCATCTCTCCCCACAGTAACCCATTGCCCAGTCAGCGACATGTAACGCCCCTGTCCATGCTTACTGGGCCAATTATCTGTGGTGAAATGCACCCTTTCACACAGAGTTTCTCAAGGAATCAGTGATGTTTAGTGCGACATGCTGGTGTAGCGCGTGCACGCCTTTGTTGGAGAAGGAGTGGCGCCTGGGTATCAGCTCTTGGGGCACTGCGATGGGCATAAGGTCTCGAAAATCCTCGGTTAAAAAGGTTGGAAAGGCAGCATTTTGGTAGCCAACAGTCTCCAGATGCTGAAAGTCAACCTCTAAGCCATGTCATGCCCTTCTAAAAGCATGTAAAACACAGCAAGGGGACTCCAACCACAGTCTCCCTTGTTTCCAAAAATTGGGCCACACACACCCCACTTGACTGGCATCAGTTGACCCCCATTTTCAAGCTTACAAAGATGCTTTGCATGAAGCACTATCAAAAATACGCGTGCCTTTCGCCTCCCGTGGATGACCCAGGGGAAGAAAAGTCCTCTGAGAGCCATGACTTGTTCATCTTGGTTCTTTTAGAAACACAGCGAGGGGACTCCAACCACAGTCTCCCTCGTTTCCACTAACTGGGCCACACATACCCCACTTGGCTGGCATCAGTTAACCCCCATTTTCAAGCTTACAAAGATGCTTTGCATGAAGCACTATCAAAAATACGCGTGCCTTTCACCTCCCCTGGATGACCCAGGGGAAGAAAAGTCCTCTGAGAGCCATGACTTGGTTCTTTTAGAAACACAGCGAGGGGACTCCAACCACAGTCTCCCTCATTGCCACTAATTGGGCCACACACACCCCACTTGACTGGCATCAGTTGACCCCCCTTTTGAAAAAGAAAAAGATGGTTTGCATGAAGCACTATCAAAAATACGCGTGCCTTTCGCCTCCCCTGGCTGACCCAGGGGAAGAAAAGTCCTCTGAGAGCTATGACTTGTTCATCTTGGTTCTTTTACAAACACAGCGAGGGGACTCCAACCACAGTCTCCCTCGTTGCCATTAATTGGGCCACACACCCCCACTTGACTGGCATCACTTGATCCCCCTTTTCAAAATGAAACAGATGCTTTGCATGAAGCACTCTCAAAAATACGCGTGCCTTTCGCCTCCCCTGGCTCTGGCTAACCCAGGGGAAGAAAAGTCCTCTGAGAGCCATGTCCACATTGTCAGTGGACAGACACGTGTGCTTATCTGCCAGCAGACCCCCAGCAGCACTGAAGACAGGTTCCGAGAGAACGCTGGCTGCAGGACACGACAAGATCCCCAAGGCGTACGTGGCAAGCTCAGGCAATTTATCCAGATTGGAAGCCTAAAATGAGCAGGGCTCAAGTTGCACAGTAATGGCATCGACGTTTCCTTGCATATACTCATATATCTGTGTGTCCTCCTCTTTTTCCTTGTCCAGCTCTTTTGTTTTCGCATGAGTATATGTCCTTGTCACTTTCCCATGTGTTTGTGTTGTGTTGTGAGTTGTTTGTCACCTTTTGGACACCTTTGATGGTGTTTTCTAGGTGTTTTTATGTGTTTGTGAATGCCTGCCATTGTTTCCTATGCGGTTCGAGTTCGGTTCGTCAAACGTTCGACGAACCGAACTCGAACGGGACCTCCGGTCGACGAACCGACCTCGAGCCGAACCGGGACTGGTTCTCTCATCTCTACTTAGGAGGATATCTGTTTGTGCAGGTAATTATTACTGTACAGAATTATTAGGCAACTTAATAAAAAACAAATATTCCCATCTCACTTGTGTATTTTCACCAGGTAAACCAATATAACTGCACAAAATTTAGAAATAAACATTTCTGACATGCAAAAACAAAACCCCAAAAAATTAGTGACCAATATAGCCACCTTTCTTTATGATGACACTCAACAGACTACCATCCATAAATTCTGTCAGTTGCTTGATCTGTTTACGATCAACATTGCGTGCAGCAGCCACCACAGCCTCCAGACACTGTTCCGAGAGGTGTACTGTTTTCCCTCCCTGTAGATCTCACATTTTATGAGGGACCACAGGTTCTCTATGGGGTTCAGATCAGGTGAACAAGGGGGCCACGTAATTATTTTTTCATCTTTTAGACCTTTACTGGCCAGCCACGCTGTGGAGTAGTTGGATGCATGTGATGGAGCATTGTCCTGCATGAAAATCATGTTTTTCTTGAACAATACTGACTTTTTCCTGTACCACTGCTTGAAGAAGTTGTCTTCCAGAAACTGGCAGCAGGTCTGGGAGTTGAGCTACACTCCATCCTCAACCCGAAAAGGTCCCACAAGTTCATCTTTGATGATACCAGCCAATACCAATACCCCACCTCCACCTTGCTGGCGACTGAGTCGGAGTGGAGCTCTCTGCCCTTTACTGATCCAGCCTCTGGCCCATCCATCTGGCCCATCAAGAGTCACTCTAATTTCATCAGTCCATAAAACCTTTGAAAAATCAGTCTTAAGATATTTCTTGGCCCAGTCTTGACGTTTTATCTTATGTTTCTTGTTCAAAGGTGGTCGTTTTTCAGCTTTCCTTACCTTGGCCATGTCCCTGAGTATGGCACACCTTGTGCTTTTTGATACTCCAGTAACGTTGCAGCTCTGAAATATGTCCAAACTGGTGACAAATGGCATCTTGGCAGCTTCACACTTGATTTTCCTCAATTCATGGGCTATTATTTTGCACCTTTTTTGCCCAACACTCTTCTTGCAACCTTGTTGGCTATTTGCCATGAAACGTTTGATTGTTCAGTGATCACGCTTCCAAAAGTTTGGCAATTTCAAGACTGTTGCATCCCTCTGCAAGACATCTCACAATTTTGGACTTTTCAGAGTCCGTCAAATCTCTCTTCTGACCCATTTTGCCAAAGGAAAGGAAGTTGCCGAATAATTAAGCACACCTTATATAGGGTGTTGATGTCATTACACCACACCCTTCCTCATTACAGAGATGCACATCACCTGATTTACTTAATTGGTAGTTGGCTCTCAAGCCTATACAGCTTGGAGTAGGTCAACATGTATAAAAAGTATCATGTGATCAAAATACTTATTTGCCTAATAATTGTGCACACAATGTAAATGTACTCCATGTGAATAACAAGCTTGCACACCACTATGGTCATTGTACAGTACAAGTACAGTGTATGGGATTTCTAGAAACCCCATGACCACTGTGCTTGTTTTTCATATAGCGAAAAATGACCTGCGGTGCGGCTTCCCGAGTAGCAGAATGTCAATTCTTTGCTGCGGAGACTGGAGTGTTCTCCACAGGGAAAACACAGCAAGAGACTGCAACTGCCAAGATCGTGGGCCCGAGCGCTATGGTCTCCTGCGGAGGAGACTCTCGACCCTGCAGATCAGGACCTGACGCGTTCAGGATGCAGCGGGTCCCGATAGTGTGCATATACCCTTAGGGATCCTTTATTCATGCACACTAGCTTTGTTTCAGTTCTCCTGATGGCTCCTTTATCTTGTCTGTAATATTGTCACATTGTCCTTTTCTGTGTTGCATTCCACTTTAGAACAACAATGGCTTCCTCCACTACCATATGTTTCTAGCTTGATTGCCTTTACTGTATATATCAATGTCTATAGAAACACATAAGAATCTCTGCCACACATCTTGATTGATTTAGTGGAGATCAGGTGGGAAGATTAAAAGGGCCTGCCAGTGCCCCCTCTCCCCCCAAAAAATCAATATGCTTAACCCCTTCACCCCAGCCTGTTTTTATCTTCCTGACCAAGTCAATATTTTTAATTCTGACAAGTGTTACTTTATGAGGTTATTACTCTGGAACACAAATCCCAGTGATTCTGAGATTGTTTTTTGTGACATATTGTACTTAAGTTAAATTTAAGGTGACATTTTGTCCGTTTATTTATGAAAATGGCGGAAATTTAGCAAAATCTTTTGAAAATTTCGTAGTTTTCAAAATTAATTTTTATGCTTTTAAAGTTAAGTCACACAAACAAAGAAACGAGAGTTAAGTCACACAAACCAGATAATAAATAACATTTCCCACATGTCTACTTTACATCAGCACCAATTTTTAAATATCATTTTTTTGTTAAGAAATTAGAAGGGTTAAAAGTTCATCAGCAATTTCTTATTTTTACAACAAAATTAAAAAAAACAAAACATTTTTTAAGGGGCCACATCACATTTGAAGTGACTTTGAGAGGTCTAGGTGACAGAAAATACCCAAAAGTGACACCATTCTAAAAACTGCACCCCTCAAAGTGCTCAAAACCACATCCAAGAGGTTTATTAACCCTTGTGCTTCACAGGAACTAAAGCAATGTGGAAGGAAAAAATGAACATTTTAACTTTTTCCACAAAAATGCTACTTTAGTCCCAAATTTTGCATGTTCATAAGGGTAACAAGAGAAAATATACAAATTTGTACTATTTCTCTGAGTACAAAAACTCTCTATATGTGTTGGAAAACTACTGTTTGGGTTTCGAAGGGAAGGAGCGCCATTCGAGTCTTGGAACACAAACTGGTTGAAATCGATAGCAAACGCCATGTCACATTTGCAGAGCCCCTGATGTGCCTAAATAGTGGAAACCCGCCACAACTGCCCCTATTTTCAAAACCATACCCCTCAAGGAACTTAACTAAAGGTGTATTAAAAAACTTCAACCCCCAGGTGCTTCACAGAATTTTATAGCATTGGGCCATGAAAGTAAAAAATCATGTGTTCAACAAATTTGAATACAAATTTTCCATTTTCTGAAGGGTAACAGGAAAAAAAGCACTCTTCAATTTGTTGTGCAATTTCTCCTGAGTACGCCGATACTCCATATGTGTTGGAAAACTACTCTTTGGGTGCACGCCTGGGCTAGGAAGGGAAGGACCGCCATTTAGGCTAGAATAGATTGCAGACACCATGTCACATATGAAGAACACCTGACAAGCTAAAACCCCTCACAAGATTCCCAATTTTGGAAACTACACCGCTCAATGAATAGAGCTAGGGTATTAGTTAACATTTTTAACCCTTACGCAATTCACAGAATTATATAACTTTGGGCTGAGAAAATGAAAATTACCATTTTTCCACTAAATTGTTGCTTTGGCCCCACATTTTTAATATTCAAAGGGGTAATGGGAGATAATGATTGATATAATTTATTACACAATTTCTCCTGAGTATGCCATTATCCTATCTGTGGTCGACAACTACTTCTGAAGTAAAGTGCAAAGCTCATAAGTAGAGTTGAGCGCGGTTCGTGGTTCGTGGTTCTCCAGTTCGCGGCTCGAGTGATTTTGGGGCATGTTCTAGATCGAACTAGAACTCGAGCTTTTTGCAAAAGCTCGGTAGTTCTAGAAACGTTCGAGAACGGTTCTAGCAGCCAAAAAACAGCTAAATCATAGCTTGGTTTCTGCTGTAATAGTGTAAGTCACTCTGTGAATCAAACTATTATCACATTTCAGTGTATAGTGTGCGTGAACAGCGCCTTCAGATCACTGCTGTTTCTATAATGGCGATCGCCATTTTTTTTTTTTTTTTTTCTTGTCTTCCTTCCCTAAGCGCGCGCGTCTTGTGGGGCGGGCCAGCATGTCAGCCAATCCCAGACACACACACAGCTAAGTGGACTTTGAGCCAGAGAAGCAACGGCATGTGTGATAGGATCTGCATGTCACATGTCCCTGCATTATAAAACCGGACATTTTCTTCACGGACGCCATTATCTGCCTTCTGCGTCTTTGGTGTCAGACATCACTGTCGCAGCTCCGTCTTCCTGAGTCCTATAGCCGATACAGCTGTATGCGCTGCATACACAGCGTTAGACAGCTTAGGGAGAGCACTTTATAGCAGTCCTTTTAAGGGCTCCAACCGGCAGGGTCAGAGAGCCATAGGTGACAGGTCCTGCAAACAGCAACAGCGTCTGTGTAGCCCAGGTCAGGGATTTCCTACCTGCATTTCACCATTAGGAGGGAATAGAAAGGCAGTCTTCCATTCCTCTACCCAGAGCACCACAATCCTGCCACTGTACCCTCTTGTCCTCTGCACACTCCAACTGATAACTAAGCCATTATACTAGCAAACACTCAGTGTACCTAGTGGCATCCTATACGTGGCTATTGGACTTTGCTATAGTCCCACTAGTGCAAAGACATTTGCAGAGCGCGTCTGCCTGCATTGCACACTACAACTCATTCTAACCAAGCCATTATACTAGCAAACACTCAGTGTACCTAGTGGCATCCTATACGTGGCTATTGGACTTTGCTATAGTCCCACTAGTGCAAAGACATTTGCAGAGCGCGTCTGCCTGCGTTGCACACTACAACTCATTCTAACCAAGCCATTATACTAGCAAACACTCAGTGTACCTAGTGGCATCCTATACGTGGCTATTGGACTTTGCTATAGTCCCACTAGTGCAAAGACATTTGCAGAGCGCGTCTGCCTGCGTTGCACACTACAACTCATTCTAACCAAGCCATTATACTAGCAAACACTCAGTGTACCTAGTGGCATCCTATACGTGGCTATTGGACTTTGCTATAGTCCCACTAGTGCAAAGACATTTGCAGAGCGCGTCTGCCTGCGTTGCACACTACAACTCATTCTAACCAAGCCATTATACTAGCAAACACTCAGTGTACCTAGTGGCATCCTATACGTGGCTATTGGACTTTGCTATAGTCCCACTAGTGCAAAGACATTTGCAGAGCGCGTCTGCCTGCGTTGCACACTACAACTCATTCTAACCAAGCCATTATACTAGCAAACACTCAGTGTACCTAGTGGCATCCTATACGTGGCTATTGGACTTTGCTATAGTCCCACTAGTGCAAAGACATTTGCAGAGCGCGTCTGCCTGCGTTGCACACTACAACTCATTCTAACCAAGCCATTATACTAGCAAACACTCAGTGTACCTAGTGGCATCCTATACGTGGCTATTGGACTTTGCTATAGTCCCACTAGTGCAAAGACATTTGCAGAGCGCGTCTGCCTGCGTTGCACACTACAACTCATTCTAACCAAGCCATTATACTAGCAAACACTCAGTGTACCTAGTGGCATCCTATACGTGGCTATTGGACTTTGCTATAGTCCCACTAGTGCAAAGACATTTGCAGAGCGCGTCTGCCTGCGTTGCACACTACAACTCATTCTAACCAAGCCATTATACTAGCAAACACTCAGTGTACCTAGTGGCATCCTATACGTGGCTATTGGACTTTGCTATAGTCCCACTAGTGCAAAGACATTTGCAGAGCGCGTCTGCCTGCGTTGCACACTACAACTCATTCTAACCAAGCCATTATACTAGCAAACACTCAGTGTACCTAGTGGCATCCTATACGTGGCTATTGGACTTTGCTATAGTCCCACTAGTGCAAAGACATTTGCAGAGCGCGTCTGCCTGCGTTGCACACTACAACTCATTCTAACCAAGCCATTATACTAGCAAACACTCAGTGTACCTAGTGGCATCCTATACGTGGCTATTGGACTTTGCTATAGTCCCACTAGTGCAAAGACATTTGCAGAGCGCGTCTGCCTGCGTTGCACACTACAACTCATTCTAACCAAGCCATTATACTAGCAAACACTCAGTGTACCTAGTGGCATCCTATACGTGGCTATTGGACTTTGCTATAGTCCCACTAGTGCAAAGACATTTGCAGAGCGCGTCTGCCTGCGTTGCACACTACAACTCATTCTAACCAAGCCATTATACTAGCAAACACTCAGTGTACCTAGTGGCATCCTATACGTGGCTATTGGACTTTGCTATAGTCCCACTAGTGCAAAGACATTTGCAGAGCGCGTCTGCCTGCGTTGCACACTACAACTCATTCTAACCAAGCCATTATACTAGCAAACACTCAGTGTACCTAGTGGCATCCTATACGTGGCTATTGGACTTTGCTATAGTCCCACTAGTGCAAAGACATTTGCAGAGCGCGTCTGCCTGCGTTGCACACTACAACTCATTCTAACCAAGCCATTATACTAGCAAACACTCAGTGTACCTAGTGGCATCCTATACGTGGCTATTGGACTTTGCTATAGTCCCACTAGTGCAAAGACATTTGCAGAGCGCGTCTGCCTGCGTTGCACACTACAACTCATTCTAACCAAGCCATTATACTAGCAAACACTCAGTGTACCTAGTGGCATCCTATACGTGGCTATTGGACTTTGCTATAGTCCCACTAGTGCAAAGACATTTGCAGAGCGCGTCTGCCTGCGTTGCACACTACAACTCATTCTAACCAAGCCATTATAGTAGCAAACACTCAGTGTACCTAGTGGCATCCTATACGTGGCTATTGGACTTTGCTATAGTCCCACTAGTGCAAAGACATTTGCAGAGCGCGTCTGCCTGCGTTGCACACTACAACTCATTCTAACCAAGCCATTATACTAGCAAACACTCAGTGTACCTAGTGGCATCCTATACGTGGCTATTGGACTTTGCTATAGTCCCACTAGTGCAAAGACATTTGCAGAGCGCGTCTGCCTGCGTTGCACACTACAACTCATTCTAACCAAGCCATTATACTAGCAAACACTCAGTGTACCTAGTGGCATCCTATACGTGGCTATTGGACTTTGCTATAGTCCCACTAGTGCAAAGACATTTGCAGCACGTCTGCCTGCGTTGCACACTCCAACTAATTATAACTAAGTTGCATTGTCAGGGATATTTATTCTTTATTATTCTGCTGTTAATAAAGCTAGACCACCACTGCAATCTTCACCACCTCTCAATTTTTACTACCACATTTTCAGTCCACAATCTTGTCGCAATCAACATGAGTGGCAAAATGACAGATGCTGGTGGAAAGGGGAAGAGGCGTGGTGGAAAAGGCAAAAAAGGTTTTGTCCGTGGGGAAGGTGGCAAAGCTCCATTATCATCTGCTGAAGATAGACCATCTACCAGCAAAAGTAAGATGTCTACTACTTACCGTGGACAATCCGATGTGCTCCCTTTTTTACGGACACGAACAACAGGAAGAAAGGTAGATGATGGGCAAAAAAGGAAAATGCTTGAATGGATCTCAAGTGGTCCAACAAGTGCCCTCTCAGCCACTTCAAGTACCGCATCCAAAAAACACCAGTCCTCTGAGTTGTCATCCCAATCACACTTGATTTCTCCCAGCTCTGAAGTCTCCATCAGCCCTGCACAGTATGGTGGAACTGAGATGGCTGAGTCTGCAGAGCTGTTCAGTCACACTATAGCCTGGGAATCAGAGGTCTGCTCCCAAGCTACAGTGAGTACAGAACAGGAAATGGTCTGCAGTGATGCCCAGAACCTTTGTGACTCAGATTCAGGCCGTGAGGACCAAGTTTCTGAGCATAATGTTGACCCTTTGTCACAAACTGTAACACCTGTGGTTATAGACAATGAGGAACATACTGATGAAGATGAGACGCAGATACCCGATTGGGATGACAACTTAAATATTCCGTCAGGGCAAGAAGAGGCTCGGTCTGAGGGGGAGGGGAGTGCAAACACAACAATTGATGATGACGTTCTAGATCCCACCTACTGTCAACCCCCAGTCAGGCACTCGAGGAGGTCAACAGAGGCGGTGGAGGAGGATGCAACCGACGACGAAGTTACCTTGCGCCTTCCTGGACAGAGTCGGAGCACTGGTAGCACGTCTACAACTGCATCCTCAGCCACCACTCTGCCTATGAGCATTATTCGGGGTGGATCAACAGGTCGCATGGCCTCTAAGCCTTGCCTAGCCTGGTCCTTTTTTCACATCGAAAAAGATCGCCCAACTCATGTGATATGTAACATTTGTCATGATTCTCTTAGTAGAGGTCAAAAGCTCAGCAGTTTGACAACTTCTTCCATGAATCGTCACATGAATAAATATCATAAGTCCCGGTGGGAAGCTCACCGTGCTGCAATGCGGCCTAGCGGAGCGAACCATCCACCGCCCGCCCCTTCCACTGCATCCGCGCGCTCTTCATCTTCTAGGACTGTGGGGACAGCTGCCACACCTGTTTTTCCACGCAAAACTTCCACCACTGTAACCGCAACAGGCAGTTTGCTTGTAAGGTCGTCAGTTGGTTTGGAAGGGGAAACAAGTGAGTGTGTACAGCTCTCTCAGACATCGATAGCACCAACGTTGGATGAAGGCAACATCATGTCTCCGCCTGCACTTTCCTCACAAACCTGCATTTTTCCAGGGACACCCTACTCAACACCGTCTACACACAGCAGCCAGATCTCTGTCCCTCAGATGTGGTCAAATAAAAGGCCACTTCCTCCGACCCATGACAAAGCTAAGAGGTTGACTCTATCCCTCTGTAAGCTGTTGGCTACCGAAATGCTGCCTTTCCGCCTAGTGGACACACAGGATTTTAGAGACCTTATGTCTGTCGCTGTGCCCCAGTACCAGATGCCTAGTCGCCACTACTTCTCTAAGAAAGGTGTGCCCGCGCTACACCAGCATGTCGCACACAACATCACCGCTTCCTTGAGAAACTCTGTGTGTGAACGGGTGCATTTCACCACCGATACTTGGACCAGTAAGCATGGACAGGGACGTTACATGTCGCTGACTGGGCACTGGGTAACTATGGTGATAGATGGTGAAGGGTCTGCTGCACAAGTCTTGCCGTCCCCACGACTTGTGTGTCAATCCTCTGTCTGTCCAAGTTCCGCCACTGCTTCTGCATCCTCCACCTCATCTGGGTCCTCCACCTCCGCCCCAAGCCTGCCTGGTCAGGCCACCAGCGTTCTCACTGCGCAGAAGGAATCACGCACCCCTCATTACTATGCTGGCAGCAGAGCGCAACGGCATCAGGCGGTCTTTAGCTTGACATGTCTTGGTAATAAGAGTCACACAGCTGAGGAGTTGTGGTCAGCTTTGCGGTCCGAGTTTAATAAATGGTTGTCTCCACTCAAACTGCAGCCTGGTAAGGCCGTGTGCGACAATGCTGCAAACCTGGGTGCGGCACTTCGCCTGGGCAAGGTGACACACGTACCTTGTATGGCTCACGTGTTGAACCTTGTCGTGCAGCAATTTTTAACACACTATCCCGGCCTAGATGGCCTTCTGAACAGGGCACGAAAACTGTCAGCTCACTTCCGCCGTTCAAGCGCCGCAGCAGAGCGACTTGCATCGCTCCAGAAGTCTTTCGGCCTGCCGGTTCATCGCCTGAAATGCGATGTGGCGACACGCTGGAATTCAACTCTCCACATGTTACAGCGACTGTGGCAGCACCGCAGAGCCCTGGTGCAATACGTCATGACGTATAGCCTGGGCCAACGAGATGCAGAGGTGGGGCAGATCACCCTGATGGAGTGGTCTCAGATCAAGGACCTATGCACCCTTCTGCACAGTTTCGACATGGCGACGAATATGTTTAGCGCTGACAATGCCATTATCAGCATGACGATTCCAGTCATTTACATGCTGGAGCACACGCTAAACACTATTCGGAGTCAGGGGGTGGGACAACATGAAGGGGAGGAACTACAGGAGGATTCATATGCGCAAGGGACAACAACATCACCAAGGTCCAGACGTTCATCATCACCAACGCAGCAGGCATGGGACCATGGGGGACAGGGATCGACAAGGGCGCATAGTAGCAGGCGAAATGTTGAGCAAGGTGCAGGAGAACATGAAGAAATGGAGGACGAACTGTCCATGGACATGGAAGACTCAGCGGATGAGGGAGACCTTGGTCAAATTTCAGTTGAAAGAGGTTGGGGTCAGATGTCAGAGGAAGAAAGAACGGGTAGCACCTCTATGCCACAAACACAGCATGGACTTGGTCCGCATGGCTGCGCAAGACACATGAGTGCCTTTTTGTTGCACTACCTCCAACATGACAGTCGTATTGTCAAAATTAGAAGTGATGATGACTACTGGATTGCCACACTATTAGATCCCCGGTACAAGTCCAAATTTTGTGACATAATTCCAGCCATAGAAAGGGACGCACGTATGCAGGAGTATCAGCAGAAGCTGTTACTAGATCTTAGCTCGGCTTTTCCACCAAACAACCGTGCAGGTGCAGGGAGTGAATCTCCCAGTTGTAACTTGACAAACATGGGACGGTCTCGTCATCTTCAACAGTCTACCCGTACCAGTAGGACCTTTTCTGGTGCCGGTAACAGCAATTTTATGGAATCTTTTCATAATTTTTTTAGACCCTCTTTTGCAAGGCCACCAGAGACAACAAGTCTGACACATAGTCAACGGCTGGAGAGGATGATACAGGAGTATCTCCAAATGAACATCGATGCCATGACTGTGCAACTGGAGCCTTGCTCCTTTTGGGCTTCAAACCTACAAAAATGGCCAGAGCTCGCAACTTACGCCTTGGAGATTTTGTCGTGTCCAGCTGCCAGCGTTGTCTCTGAACGTGTATTCAGTGCTGCTGGGTGTGTGCTGACAGATAAGCGCACGCGTCTGTCCAGTGACAATGTGGACAGACTGACGTTCATCAAAATGAACAAGTCATGGATCCAGAAGGAATTTACTACCCCTGTGTCATCCTGGGGAGAGTAAATGCTTGTGGATTTGGAATGTGCTTGATGCAAATCAAAACATCCTGTTTGCAACTAGGGCCCAAGTGCTGCCACTGATGGGGTGGGTGTCTGTGTGGCCCAATTTTTTTAAAAAAGGGAGACTCCGCTTGGAGTAACCCTTGCTTGCTGTGTTTTTAAAAGAAGCCAAGATGAACAGAGCTGGGATCAGGAAAGACTTTGCTACCTACCCCGGTGTCATCCTGGGGACGGCTAAGAATAGCGTATTTTTGAATGTGCTTGATGCAAATCAAAACATCCTGTTTGCAACTAGGGCCCAAGTGCTGCCACTGATGGGGTGGGTGTCTGTGTGGCCCAATTTTTTTAAAAAAGGGAGACTCCGCTTGGAGTAACCCTTGCTTGCTGTGTTTTTAAAAGAAGCCAAGATGAACAGAGCTGGGATCAGGAAAGACTTTGCTACCTACCCCGGTGTCATCCTGGGGACGGCTAAGAATAGCGTATTTTTGAATGTGCTTGATGCAAATCAAAACATCCTGTTTGCAACTAGGGCCCAAGTGCTGCCACTGATGGGGTGGGTGTCTGTGTGGCCCAATTTTTTTAAAAAAGGGAGACTCCGCTTGGAGTAACCCTTGCTTGCTGTGTTTTTAAAAGAAGCCAAGATGAACAGAGCTGGGATCAGGAAAGACTTTGCTACCTACCCCGGTGTCATCCTGGGGACGGCTAAGAATAGCGTATTTTTGAATGTGCTTGATGCAAATCAAAACATCCTGTTTGCAACTAGGGCCCAAGTGCTGCCACTGATGGGGTGGGTGTCTGTGTGGCCCAATTTTTGGAAAAAAGGGAGACTCCGCTTGGAGTAACCCTTGCTTACATTGTTTTTAAAAGAAGCCAAGATGAACAAGTCATGGGTCAGCAAAGACTTTGCTACCTACCCCGGTGTCATCCTGTGGACGGCTAAGAATAGCGTATTTTTGAATGTGCTTGATGCAAATCAAAACATCCTGTTTGCAACTAGGGCCCAAGTGCTGCCACTGATGGGGTGGGTGTCTGTGTGGCCCAATTTTTGGAAAAAAGGGAGACTCCGCTTGGAGTAACCCTTGCTTACATTGTTTTTAAAAGAAGCCAAGATGAACAAGTCATGGGTCAGCAAAGACTTTGCTACCTACCCCGGTGTCATCCTGGGGACGGCTAAGAATAGCGTATTTTTGAATGTGCTTGATGCAAATCAAAACATCCTGTTTGCAACTAGGGCCCAAGTGCTGCCACTGATGGGGTGGGTGTCTGTGTGGCCCAATTTTTGGAAAAAAGGGAGACTCCGCTTGGAGTAACCCTTGCTTACATTGTTTTTAAAAGAAGCCAAGATGAACAAGTCATGGGTCAGCAAAGACTTTGCTACCTACCCCGGTGTCATCCTGGGGACGGCTAAGAATAGCGTATTTTTGAATGTGCTTGATGCAAATCAAAACATCCTGTTTGCAACTAGGGCCCAAGTGCTGCCACTGATGGGGTGGGTGTCTGTGTGGCCCAATTTTTGGAAAAAAGGGAGACTCCGCTTGGAGTAACCCTTGCTTGCTGTGTTTTTAAAAGAAGCCAAGATGAACAGAGCTGGGATCAGGAAAGACTTTGCTACCTACCCCGGTGTCATCCTGTGGACGGCTAAGAATAGCGTATTTTTGAATGTGCTTGATGCAAATCAAAACATCCTGTTTGCAACTAGGGCCCAAGTGCTGCCACTGATGGGGTGGGTGTCTGTGTGGCCCAATTTTTGGAAAAAAGGGAGACTCCGCTTGGAGTAACCCTTGCTTGCTGTGTTTTTAAAAGAAGCCAAGATGAACAGAGCTGGGATCAGGAAAGACTTTGCTACCTACCCCGGTGTCATCCTGTGGACGGCTAAGAATAGCGTATTTTTGAATGTGCTTGATGCAAATCAAAACATCCTGTTTGCAACTAGGGCCCAAGTGCTGCCACTGATGGGGTGGGTGTCTGTGTGGCCCAATTTTTGGAAAAAAGGGAGACTCCGCTTGGAGTAACCCTTGCTTACATTGTTTTTAAAAGAAGCCAAGATGAACAAGTCATGGGTCAGCAAAGACTTTGCTACCTACCCCGGTGTCATCCTGGGGACGGCTAAGAATAGCGTATTTTTGAATGTGCTTGATGCAAATCAAAACATCCTGTTTGCAACTAGGGCCCAAGTGCTGCCACTGATGGGGTGGGTGTCTGTGTGGCCCAATTTTTGGAAAAAAGGGAGACTCCGCTTGGAGTAACCCTTGCTTGCTGTGTTTTTAAAAGAAGCCAAGATGAACAGAGCTGGGATCAGGAAAGACTTTGCTACCTACCCCGGTGTCATCCTGTGGACGGCTAAGAATAGCGTATTTTTGAATGTGCTTGATGCAAATCAAAACATCCTGTTTGCAACTAGGGCCCAAGTGCTGCCACTGATGGGGTGGGTGTCTGTGTGGCCCAATTTTTGGAAAAAAGGGAGACTCCGCTTGGAGTAACCCTTGCTTACATTGTTTTTAAAAGAAGCCAAGATGAACAAGTCATGGGTCAGCAAAGACTTTGCTACCTACCCCGGTGTCATCCTGGGGACGGCTAAGAATAGCGTATTTTTGAATGTGCTTGATGCAAATCAAAACATCCTGTTTGCAACTAGGGCCCAAGTGCTGCCACTGATGGGGTGGGTGTCTGTGTGGCCCAATTTTTGGAAAAAAGGGAGACTCCGCTTGGAGTAACCCTTGCTTACATTGTTTTTAAAAGAAGCCAAGATGAACAAGTCATGGGTCAGCAAAGACTTTGCTACCTACCCCAGTGTCATCCTGGGGACGGCTAAGAATAGCGTATTTTTGAATGTGCTTGATGCAAATCAAAACATCCTGTTTGCAACTAGGGCCCAAGTGCTGCCACTGATGGGGTGGGTGTCTGTGTGGCCCAATTTTTGGAAAAAAGGGAGACTCCGCTTGGAGTAACCCTTGCTTGCTGTGTTTTTAAAAGAAGCCAAGATGAACAGAGCTGGGATCAGGAAAGACTTTGCTACCTACCCCGGTGTCATCCTGTGGACGGCTAAGAATAGCGTATTTTTGAATGTGCTTGATGCAAATCAAAACATCCTGTTTGCAACTAGGGCCCAAGTGCTGCCACTGATGGGGTGGGTGTCTGTGTGGCCCAATTTTTGGAAAAAAGGGAGACTCCGCTTGGAGTAACCCTTGCTTGCTGTGTTTTTAAAAGAAGCCAAGATGAACAGAGCTGGGATCAGGAAAGACTTTGCTACCTACCCCGGTGTCATCCTGTGGACGGCTAAGAATAGCGTATTTTTGAATGTGCTTGATGCAAATCAAAACATCCTGTTTGCAACTAGGGCCCAAGTGCTGCCACTGATGGGGTGGGTGTCTGTGTGGCCCAATTTTTGGAAAAAAGGGAGACTCCGCTTGGAGTAACCCTTGCTTACATTGTTTTTAAAAGAAGCCAAGATGAACAAGTCATGGGTCAGCAAAGACTTTGCTACCTACCCCGGTGTCATCCTGGGGACGGCTAAGAATAGCGTATTTTTGAATGTGCTTGATGCAAATCAAAACATCCTGTTTGCAACTAGGGCCCAAGTGCTGCCACTGATGGGGTGGGTGTCTGTGTGGCCCAATTTTTGGAAAAAAGGGAGACTCCGCTTGGAGTAACCCTTGCTTACATTGTTTTTAAAAGAAGCCAAGATGAACAAGTCATGGGTCAGCAAAGACTTTGCTACCTACCCCAGTGTCATCCTGGGGACGGCTAAGAATAGCGTATTTTTGAATGTGCTTGATGCAAATCAAAACATCCTGTTTGCAACTAGGGCCCAAGTGCTGCCACTGATGGGGTGGGTGTCTGTGTGGCCCAATTTTTGGAAAAAAGGGAGACTCCGCTTGGAGTAACCCTTGCTTACATTGTTTTTAAAAGAAGCCAAGATGAACAAGTCATGGGTCAGCAAAGACTTTGCTACCTACCCCGGTGTCATCCTGGGGACGGCTAAGAATAGCGTATTTTTGAATGTGCTTGATGCAAATCAAAACATCCTGTTTGCAACTAGGGCCCAAGTGCTGCCACTGATGGGGTGGGTGTCTGTGTGGCCCAATTTTTGGAAAAAAGGGAGACTCCGCTTGGAGTAACCCTTGCTTGCTGTGTTTTTAAAAGAAGCCAAGATGAACAGAGCTGGGATCAGGAAAGACTTTGCTACCTACCCCGGTGTCATCCTGTGGACGGCTAAGAATAGCGTATTTTTGAATGTGCTTGATGCAAATCAAAACATCCTGTTTGCAACTAGGGCCCAAGTGCTGCCACTGATGGGGTGGGTGTCTGTGTGGCCCAATTTTTGGAAAAAAGGGAGACTCCGCTTGGAGTAACCCTTGCTTACATTGTTTTTAAAAGAAGCCAAGATGAACAAGTCATGGGTCAGCAAAGACTTTGCTACCTACCCCGGTGTCATCCTGGGGACGGTTAAGAATAGCGTATTTTTGAATGTGCTTGATGCAAATCAAAACATCCTGTTTGCAACTAGGGCCCAAGTGCTGCCACTGATGGGGTGGGTGTCTGTGTGGCCCAATTTTTGGAAAAAAGGGAGACTCCGCTTGGAGTAACCCTTGCTTACATTGTTTTTAAAAGAAGCCAAGATGAACAAGTCATGGGTCAGCAAAGACTTTGCTACCTACCCCGGTGTCATCCTGGGGACGGCTAAGAATAGCGTATTTTTGAATGTGCTTGATGCAAATCAAAACATCCTGTTTGCAACTAGGGCCCAAGTGCTGCCACTGATGGGGTGGGTGTCTGTGTGGCCCAATTTTTGGAAAAAAGGGAGACTCCGCTTGGAGTAACCCTTGCTTGCTGTGTTTTTAAAAGAAGCCAAGATGAACAGAGCTGGGATCAGGAAAGACTTTGCTACCTACCCCGGTGTCATCCTGTGGACGGCTAAGAATAGCGTATTTTTGAATGTGCTTGATGCAAATCAAAACATCCTGTTTGCAACTAGGGCCCAAGTGCTGCCACTGATGGGGTGGGTGTCTGTGTGGCCCAATTTTTGGAAAAAAGGGAGACTCCGCTTGGAGTAACCCTTGCTTGCTGTGTTTTTAAAAGAAGCCAAGATGAACAGAGCTGGGATCAGGAAAGACTTTGCTACCTACCCCGGTGTCATCCTGGGGACGGTTAAGAATAGCGTATTTTTGAATGTGCTTGATGCAAATCTAGCTGTGAAGTGTACAACTGGGGCCCAAGTGCTGCCACTGAAGGGGTGGGTGTGTGTGGGGCCCAATTTTTGGAAAAAAGGGAGACTCCGCTTGGAGTAACCCTTGCTTGCTGTGTTTTTAAAAGAAGCCAAGATGAACAGAGCTGGGATCAGGAAAGACTTTGCTACCTACCCCGGTGTCATCCTGGGGACGGATAAGAATGGCGTATTTTTGAATGTGCTTGATGCAAATCTAGCTGTGAAGTGTACAACTGGGGCACAACTGCTGCCACTGAAGGGGTGGGTGTGTGGGGCCCAATTTTTGGAAAAAAGGGAGACTCCGCTTGGAGTCACCTTGCGGTGTTTTACATGACTTTAGAAGGGCGTGCCATGCCTATATCTGTGTGTCCTCCTCTTTTTCCTTGTCCAGCTGTTTTGTTTTCGCATGAGTACATGTCCTTGTCACTTTCCCATGTGTTTGTGTTGTGTTGTGAGTTGTTTGTCACCTTTTGGACACCTTTGAGGGTGTTTTCTAGGTGTTTTACTGTGTTTGTGATTGCCTGCCATTGTTTCCTATGGGCTCGAGTTCGGTTCGTCGAACGTTCGACGAGCCGAACTCGAGCCAGACCCCCCGTTCGGCGAACCGCCTCGAGCCGAACCGGGACCGGTTCGCTCATCTCTACTCATAAGTGAAGGAGCGAAATATTATAGTGCAGATTTTCCGCTTATGGTTTGTGAGTCTCTTTGGTGCCAGAACAGCAGAATGCCCCATAAGTGACCTCATTTTCCAAACTAAATCTCTAAATGATTAATCTACGGGTACAGTGGTTATATTGATACCACAGATGTGCCACACAATTTTATAACATTGGGCGGTGAGAAAAAAATAATTACATTTTTACCACAATAAAAATTGTTTTAGCCCCAGATTTTACATTTCCACACAGGAAAATGGGGAAAAATGGCACTAAAATGTTTCCACACAATTTCTGCTGAATGTGGCAGTATCCCATATGTGGCTGTACAATATTGATTAACCACACAGCAAAACTCAGGAGGAAAGG
Organism: Anomaloglossus baeobatrachus; assembly: GCF_048569485.1. Lineage (NCBI taxonomy): Eukaryota > Metazoa > Chordata > Amphibia > Anura > Aromobatidae > Anomaloglossus > Anomaloglossus baeobatrachus. The sequence goes on from NC_134353.1 coordinate 698,821,493, forward strand.
AACACTATTTGACTCTTGGTAAAAAAAAATTTGGTACAATAGTTTGCAGATTAAATATACAAAGCCCCTAAGCTCCAAAAGAGCAGAAATTCCCTCCATTGACCACATTTGGGAAATTATATACCTCTAGGAATTTATCTATAGGTGTAGTAAGGATTTTGACTCCATGGGTACTGTCCAGAAACAAGCAGCAAAAATGAATGAAAATTGCATATCTGCTATTGTAGTGCCCAATACATTGTAGTGCTCGGTATGTTGTTGTGGCCAGCTTGTGCTTCTGGAGACAGCACACTCCCTCTACCAGCGCCTAAATTCTGCAATTGCTGTGTTTCGCCTGGTTTATCCCTTCACCACGAATGGCGTACTGCTACGTCATTTGTCATGTCGCTGTAATCACCGCTGGCTGCTCCAGCAAGCTGGTGGTGATCCTCGCACCTGTCTGCTGATTTGATCCGCAGATATGTGGGGCTAACAAGCATGGGTGGATCCGCGATCCAGCCGCACCTGCTTGTCACTTAGATCGAGCTTTCAAAATGTGACAGCAAAATTTAAATGGCCGCAACAGGGATCACGCCATTACCCGTCGCCATTGGCGGCCCTGTGACATGATCACGGGGAGCCAATGGTTGTCATGGTAGTAAGGGGTCATGTGATGACCCCTGTCACTATCATGACGTAGTTCCTCTAAGAGCCGACAGAGCAGCGGCTCTTAAAGGAACAGTGCATTTTTGCTCATCAGTTACGTTTTTTTGTTCCTGCAACATTGCATTAAAATGCAATAACCAGCAATCAAAATTGCGCATCTGTGCAAAAAATGGTATAATTACAAACATCAGCTTGGGCTGGAAAAAAGAGGCTGGAAAATGGCACCAAACGTGCAACTCATTTTTTTGGACAAACTTCTGGGGTTTTTTTTGCCACTTATATAAAACTAAACCTATACATGTTTGGGATCTACGAACTCATACCAACCTGAGGCATCACACTGATATGTTAGTTTTACCATATAGTGAACACGGGGAATAAAATACCCCAAAAACTATAGTGCAATTAGACTTTTTTTGCAATTTCACTGCAGTACACTATATGGTCAAACTAATGGTTTAATTCAAAAGTACAACTTGTCCCACAAAAATCAGGCCGAAATATGGCAAAACTGATGGAAAAATAAAAAAATTACGGTTCTCGGAAGAAGCGGAACAAAAAACGAAAAACAGAAGGGATTAACCTAATAAATAAATTAAAAAAGTGAGTGGGGACCCCCTATTTTTTATCACCAGCCAAGGTAACGCAGACAGCTGTGAGCTGATATTATCAGGCTGGAAAGGTCCATGTTTATTTGGCCCTTCCCAGCCTAAAACTATCAACCCGCAGCCTCCCCAGCAGTGGAGCATCATATTCGATGCGCCAATTCTGGTGCTTTTCCCCAACTCTTCCGATTGCCCTAGTGGGTTAGCAAACGGGGTAATGGTTTATGGGGTTGATGTCAGCTGTGTAGTGTCAGCTTCCATCAAGCCTAGGGGTTAGTAATGGAGAGGCATCTATCAAACACCCACATTACTAACCCAGTAAGTGTAAAGGGAAAAAACATACACACAGGAAAAAATGGTTTATTTGAATAAAGACTCTTCCACACTTTCCTTGGTTCACCAATTTATTATCAAAATTTTTCCCAGCTCCAGCAACTGTGAATAGCAATAAAGTACAGCTATTCCCAGGTGCTGGGTAGTGACTACAATGTCCATCAGAGCCATCGGCTTAACGGTGCGCTCAGTAAGACCCAGCAGTTCTGATGAAAGTTGCTGTCACCCGTCACCTGTGAATAGCTGTACTTTACTGCTATTTCCAGTCGCCGAACCTGCATTCGGGATCATGGATAACGACGGAGCTTTGTGGGAACATTTTTGATAATAAATTGGTGAACCAGGGAAAGTGTGGGGGAGACTTTGTCCAAATAAACATTTTTTTTCCTATGTATGTGTATGTTTTTTTCCCTTTACACTTACTGTGCTAGTAATGAGAGTGTCTGATGGACTCCTTTCCATTATTAACCCCTGGGCATGAAGCCAGCTGACATTACACAGCTGACATCCACCACCCAAAAAATTACCCCAGATCTTCTCACGTAACTCAGTGGCATCCCTGCACATCAAAAATTCCAGGTCTGGAGATGACCAGGAGTGACCTATCAAGCCTCGTTCTCTGATTGAGGTTCCATAGGTTGGAGTACCAATTCGGGGGACGTCATGGGACTAGTACACCATAGAATATGCCGTAGCTTCATAAGTAATAAATTGGTGAACAAGGGATAGTATGGGGGAGTTTTTATTCAAATAAACTATTTTTTCCCTGTATGTGTGCTTTTTTCACTTTATACTTACTGGGTGAGTAATGGGGGTGTCTGATTGACCCCTCTTCATTACTAACCCATGGGCTTGAAGCCAGCTGACAGTACACAGTTGACATCAACCCCCTGAAATATTACACCAATTGCCCCCGCACCAGAGCAATTGGGAAGAGCTGGGGTGAAGACCAGAATTTGTACCCCAAATGGAAGTGCCAATACTAAGGTGGCTATGGGATGCTATTTTTAGGCTGGTAAGGGCCAAACAACCATGGGTCTGCCTAGCCTGGTAATACCAGTTCGCAACTGTCTGCTTTAACCTTGAATGGTTGTCAAAAAAATTGAGACCCCATACAGTTTTTCCTTTAATTTTTTATTAAGTTAAACCAGGCTAAAAACACCCTTTAGTGCCAAATGAAATGCACTAAGGGTGCAAGTGTATAAACCCTGCTCTCTTTTAAGCTCTCCCTCCCTGCCCAGGAGAATTGATATATTTAGACTATGTTCCTGCATAGTCCAACACAGCCATTACACAGTACATAGCAGTGGTACAGTTATAAGATTATCTCAGCATGGGATTTATTTTTTTAGCACATCCAATTGTGTAAATTATTTTTCTTCCAAGATATATTAATTAAAATGTACTTTTTTGGGGGAAATAAAACATTTAAATGTATGCACCGAACGTAAATTTAGGTCTAATTGAAAATCTAAAGTGGAATTTGGCAACTCATTGTATAACTCATCTTCCATGCTCACGCTCATTCCCATGCTCTGTATATTATTTTTAATTTTGTTTGCTTATACTTTTTTTTTTATAAACAAAACAGATATATGAAGAAAGGAAAACTTTCCACACATAGTAGCATCTCATATTCGGAAGATTATATTAACATTGCAGTTTAACCCACTGTTGACCAGGAGCTATAAACATAGTTGTTTCTTGCGCCTAATAGAAAATTCAAGTCTCTTTGCGTTTCTACAGCACATGGGTTTTCAGGTTAGATGTGATACATATGTGCCAAACATTGGACACGTAAACCTACTTGTATATCATATATACTGTGCCTTAAAAAAGTATTCCTAGCCCATGAACTTTCCACATTTAATTAGATTACACCTAGAAATGTAAATGTATTTTATTGGGATTTTAAGTGATATACCAACACAAAGTAGCAAATATTTGTGATGTATAAAGAAAATGATAGATGGGGTTCTAAATATTTTAAAAATATATTATTTTTTTTTAAATATTTGTAAATATTCTATTATTTCCAAACATTTTAAAAATATAAATCTGAAAATTATGACTTGCATTTGTATTCAGACCCCCAATTCAAGTTTTTTGGGCTAAGTTCCTTCCATCTTTGCATATCTAGATGTTGACATTTTTGCCCATTCTTCTTTGCACACTAGCTTTAGTTGAGTGAAATTGGATGGCGGTGTCTGAACAGCAATTTTCAAGTCTTGCCACAGAGTGTCAATGGGATTTAGTCCTGGACTTTGACTGGGCCATTCAAACATATGAATCAGCTTTGATCTAAACCATTCCATTGCAGCTCTGGTAGTATGTTTAGAGTCGTAGTTGTCACAGGGTCTTTCTCTGGGATCACACAATCAACAAAGCTAGAGATGGATGAACAGTCCTAAGAACCTACATTTTCATGCAAACCAAAAAGTCCATAAAGCAATCCACCACGCAGAGGGTAAAATAGTCCAGGAACATGGATATAGTCCAGTAACGAGATAAATGCCCTGGAGATGAGTCTCAATCCTCCAGCAGTCTTTTCCAGGGTAATCAGAGTGTCTCTAAATCTCTCTGGGGCGCTGACCATAGCATCAGCATCCCACAAAGAATGAATCTTACTGGCTCCTTGTCCTCCTCAAGCTGTCTCTTTATATCCAGAGGTAAGCAAACAGGTTGGATGGTTTTCAGGCCCCAACTCTCCCCAGACTTTGGGGAGAGTTTAGGGACAGAGACACTACAGGGAGTGATTTTCAGTATATGAAGAGCAGGGGAGTAATGAATGGACAGTCAGGTAATGTCAGCAGGGGTTCACGAAGAACCATAGACACATCCAGGCTGCAGATGGTAATTATTGGACCTTCCATAATGTTATGTAAGACTCTACACAAAGCAACAAGGCAACACTTTGTCAGTAACAATATGAACATACACAAATTACACCCAAACCACCATATCACACCATCACTGTAGTCCTGCTGGAAGGTGAACATATACCCCAGTCTCAAGTCTTTTCAGCCTCTAACAGATTTTCCTCCATGATTGCCCTATCTTAGCTCCATCCATCTTCCCATCAACTCTGACCAGCGTCCCTGTCCCTGCTAAAGCAAAGCATCCCCACAGCAAGATGCTGCCACCACCATGTTTGACAGTGGGTATGGTGTTTTCAAGGGTTATGTGCAGTGTAACTTTTCCACCACACATAGCACTTTGCATTAGGCCCAAAATGTTTTACTTTGGTCTCATCTGACCAGAGCACTTTCTTCCATATACCATGTAGGGGACTCATCAGAGCTGTCTTTAAACCGTGCATCCATATGGTTGGAATATTGATCCATATCAAGCATTATGTACATTTAGTATTTGTAGTCATGCATCTAAATTTATTTAAAATTTCAAGACCAGAAATAGTTTATTTAACAGTAAAGCAATTAGCATAAAGTTGAACTGGGCCTGAAATTCTGCCCTGGAATTTGAAGGTGCACAGGCCCACTTGCTGTTTGGTAAATGTGAAATAGGAATGTGCATTTGTGGGTGATGGCTGATCACCAAATAATATCACCATACAAGTATAATCATTAGAAATGAACGAATAAATTTGAGTGGAATTTAATTTTACTTGAATGTTATAAGAATTCGCAAATGCTTTTTTTATATTTTGCTTCTGCACAGGTTCAGCAACACGGCGGCAGATGTTTTTCTGAACCATAAAGGGTCATCACTGCTCACTTCTCTGGCTTCTTTGTCCCACCATCACACGCCATGGTCCCAGCCATTCACGCTGAATTTCTCAGGCCTCTCACACTGAGCCAGACCTTTGGTCTCTGATGATGCCTAAATTCTGCACGTGCCCACGAGATCACTGCTCACATTGGGATGTTAAGACTTTTTGTGTTCTTGCACAGGATTTAGGCTTAAGTGGCGGGGATCAGAAAATGCAACAAGGACTGGATACGTAAGGGCTCACTCACACAAGCGATGATTTTCTTTTTCAAGCTAATCAGATTGATTATAGTAATAACACTTGGCTCAAACTCTGATCAGAGTTTGAGCTGAGTGTCAGTTTATTATGATCCAATTCTATCACATTACAGAATCATATTACAGGTGCGGAGTAGATACAGAACTTAATTTCTCCATTGTCTGCATCCACATTTTACACGCTCTCATAGATTTGAATGGGTGAGCAGAGCATCGGTCTGGCCCAACTGGACATCAGACGATGCTCCGATGGGCCCTGTGACCTCAGTGGGTCCTCGAGCAGCACGGACAGGGGGCTTCCCAGTAACTGATCCTCGTATGGAAAAAAAACTGGTATGCACTCAGTGTAGTATAAGAAGAAGGTGCTGGCCAGTCAGGATGATTATCCAGTGTAGTGGCTCCAATATAATTCACCGCACTGTCCAGGGAATTTGATGCAAACAAAGTTCATTGTTGTCTCAACAACAAAAAAAGTGACTTTAAAAGAAAATGGTAGCGAGGATAATTATTTTAAAGGGAACCAACCACCCCTAGGTACCCCCCTCCCGCTCGTTTCTCGTTAAACCTTTCTTGTCTTACTCGTTTCTTTTTTCTCTCTTTCTTAATTTAACCGGGTATTCCCGTTCTATAAAACCTTTGGTAAACATGGAGAGGTCTAATTGTTGTAAATTTTCATGTGTCACAGTTATAGTCTGTTATACACTGTCATACAATGGTTGTGAAATGTATTGCAATTGATCCAGATTGGTATGATTCCATGTTTATAGTTAAATAAAGAATTTAAAAAAAAAAAAAAAGGGAACCAACCAGCAAGATTTTCATATATAAAGTAAAGCCAGTGCTATGCTGGCGCTAGTATACTGAATGTAAATAGAGACACAAAAAATTTTGGAGAGCACCTATTCACTCCTAGGGATCACCACCGGAACAGTTAGATGACCAAAAAAGAAAGAAGAAAAAGAATGTGCCATACACGGGGATCACCAGAAAATTGCAAACCTTTTATTAAATAATATATACAAAAAACATGAAGCCAGACAAGTTAAAAACACTTAAAACACATAAAATATACACAATTTTGTGTGTTTTTAAATTGTCTCAGTTCATGTTTTTTGTATATATTATCTAATAAAAGATTTACATTTCTGGTCAGTCCTTGTGTATGGCACATTCTTTTCTTATTTCTTTTTAGGATGCTGAATGTCAGCATATCTTTTGTTCAGAGATTGGAAGTTTTATTTCAGAAATATGTGCAAGTAAAGTTCCAGCAATGCACTGCTATTTGATTGACAGGTGCAACAGTGGCGGGAATATATGAGTCAGGTCTTGCTATCTATTCCTGCTCCTGCCTGGCCTTCCTCCCCCTGTCACATCATAGATGTTAATTCTGGGGCAGGCAGACTAACCTTTTTATTGTTGAGAAAACAATAAACATTGTTTGCAACAAATCCCCTGGAGAGTACAGTGAATTATATTAGATAACTGGTCCCTGCCAGTAAAAAATAGGTCGGCCACTAACATAAGCGCATGGCATGCGCCATGTGCTGACATCAGCTTCTGGCTTCCAATAGGCAGGTGGCTATTTTAACAATTGCGCTGGTGAGAGGAGCCAGCAAGAGGATGCCGCTCGTAAACAGGAGCAAGATCAGTATGTGTTTGTTTTTATTTTCTATGTTTTTTTCTGCGTGGCTAGTATATAGGAGGCTATGTAACAGCTAGTACTGTCTATAGAGAGATAATATTGTCCATAGGGTACTATGTGGGGTTCATACTGTATATAGGGAGCTAATATTGTCTACTCATACTTTATATAGGGGGCTATGTGGGGACTCATACTGTATCTAGGATGGGGCTGTGTGTGGGCTCATACTGTATATAGGGGGTTGCATTTGGGCTCATACTGTATATAGGGGGTTTTGTGTAGGTTCATACAGTATAGAGAGTGGGGCTGTGTGTGGGCTAATACTGTATATAGGGGAGCTATATGTGGGCTCATGCTGTATGTAGGGGGCTGTGTATGGGCTCATGCTGTATATAAGGGGCTGTGTGTGGGCTCATACTGTATATAGGGAAGGCTGTGTGCAGGTCCATACTGTATACAGGGGCGCTATATGTGGGCTCATGCTGTATGTAGGGGGCTGTGTGTGCTCATGCTGTCTATAGGAGGCTGTGAATGGGCTCATACTGTGTATAGTTGGCTATGTGTGGGCTCATGCTGTATATAGGGGGCTGTGTGTGCTCATGCTGTCTATAGGGGGCTGTGTATGGGCTCATACTGTGTATAGTTGGCTATGTGTGGGCTCATGCTGTATATAGGGACTGTGTATGGGCTCATGCTGTATATAGGGGGCTATGTGTGTGCTCATGCTGTATATAGGGGGCTGTGTGTTGGTTCCTGTTGTGTATAGTTGGCTGTGTGTGGGCTCATGCTGTATATAGGGGGCTGTGTGGGGCTCATGCTAAATTTAGGGAGATGTGTGTGTTCTTATGCTGTAAATAGGGAGTTGTGTGCAAGTTATGCTGTATATAGAGGGGCGGTGTGGTGATAACGCAGCATACAGAGGGTTTGTGTGCTTGTCATGCTGTATATAGGGGGCTGTGTGGGGATCATACTCTATATAAGGGGCTGTGTTTGGATCATGTTGTATATAGGGGGCTATCTGGGGATCTAAATATATATAGCGGGATCATACTACATATTGGCGGCTGTGTGGGGGCTCATACTGTATATGGGGATGTGTTAGAATACTTAATTATACTCTCATGTGAGGGCAGCCTTATGGTGATTAGCGGAGGGGCCAGAGATGTGAGCAGTGAGTATAAGGATTTTTTTTTCTGTTTTTTTTTTTTACATATTACATCTATTACGCTTTGGGGTCTAAAGATACTCTAGACCAGAGGTGGGCAATTAATTTTCCCATGGGGCCGCATGAGAAATTGGGATTCGTTTAGAGGGCCGGACTAATATAATTAACTCAGTTCTACCCAATATACTATATTACTACACCCCCTCCATATACTACACCTGTAATAAACTACATCACTACACCCCTATATACTACACCTGTAATAAACTACACCACTACACCCCCCTATACTACACTTGTATTATACTACACCCCCTCCATATATCTGTAATATACTACACCACTACACCCCCATATACACCTGTATTATACTACACCACTATATAATACACCTGCGATATACTACATCACTACACCCCTATATACTATACCTGTAATATACTACATCACTACACCCCATATACTACAACTGTAATATAGTGCACCCCCATATAGTACACCTGTAATATACTACACCTCCATGTAGCACACCTGTAATATACTACACCTCCATATAGTACACCTGTAATATACTACATCACTACACCCCTATATACTACACAAGTAATATACAACACCTCCATATAGCACACCTGTAATATACTACACCTCCATATAGTACACCTGTAATATACTACACCTCCATATAGCACACCTGTAATATACTACATCACTATACCCCCATATACTACACCACTATATACTACACCTCCATATAGCACACCTGTAATATACTACACCTCCATATAGTA